>NC_139543.1:56437465-57037465 GCF_965153285.1 Podarcis tiliguerta | reverse complement strand
AAGTACCGAGACACTCTTTCCTGGGGCAATATAAAATATGACGGGGAGGAGAAGTAGGAAAATACTGCAGTGTGAATAATCATATTGCAGGTGTTTGTGGCATCCCCAGTGAGAGTGTGATGTTCTAATAGCAATTTCTGAGTCATCTGTGAAACTGTCCCTGTACTGGTGGATGGCTGTAACTATCTGAAAATCAAAAAGCCTTAGTGTGCCCCACAACAAAAGCACAGAACTCACAGTGATTTGCAAACTAAGTTCTGGTGTGCCTGTTTTACATTAGCTAGCTAGCTGAACAGGAAGGATGCAACCAGTATAGTATAGTAACATTGAAATCACTTTTTTTTTTCCACACAGAAGGCTTCACAGAGATCCTGCCTTGCATAGGGCAAGTTCACCCCACCCCCAGTCCCCTGATTCAACTTAGGGTTCATCTGAAGATGCTGCATATCCCTAGTAAGAACTGTACCACTTCAGGTTGGGGATTGCAGATTTGAATACTTCTACATGTTATCTCCTATCTACACCAGAAATTTATGCTTGAATGCATCTCTTGTGCAGATTACTAGCAGGGAGTCTTTTATGAGATCTCACAGCATTAGTCTAAAATGGTACAGTCCTCTAAGATTGTACCACATGCTGCTTCTGTAGGTTTGAAGTAGCCCCACAATGTTGTTAACTAAATAACTTGACCTCAGCATCTCCCAAGAGTGCTTCTCCCTATAAGAAACCCATTCCTGTATTAAGATCTCCATGAGATGTTAAGCTATAGAACTTCTCAGAGGTGGCCTCTTTGTTATGAAAAGCATGTCCCCAAGAAGGCCCACCTTTGGCTTTTAGAAAATGCTGCAAAATTATTATTTTTAACTCCAACTGGCTTTTAATGAATGTTTATTATAATTTTTATTGGCACAAGAGCTTTATTCACCATGTTACACTGTCAATGAATCTACGGTCATTTAAATAAATCAAATAAAGCCATACCTGAAACACAGTGAGCAGCGACTGGGGAAAGTTGTCAAATGTGCTTCTCCTGGTTTGCATCTCATCAAAGTTAAACTTGCCCCCAAAGAGCTGCATCCCTAGGAGGGAGAAGATGATGATGAAGAGGAAGAGAAGGAGCAGCAGGGAGGCGATGGAGCGCACAGAGTTGAGCAGGGAAGCCACCAAATTACTCAAAGAGTTCCAATACCTGAAGAGCCAAAAGAAAGGTGGTTACATTTCTTCTGTCCAAAGCAGATACTGCTCATCTGCATCAGGTATCACCTTCAGGCAGGCTGTATGGTGCCTATAAACATGCCTTTTCCAAACAGCCTGTGAAGAAATGAACCATTCATGAGCTTCCCTATGATAATGTGACCTACGGCAGTTAATGAGCATTTTTATGGCCACATGTGAAAAACACACAAGTCCTCCACCACTTCTGCACCTAGCATGCCGGGAAGATTACTTTTCAAAAAGTGTTATAAATATACAGCAATTAGTAGGTGCTGCTTCAGTAAGTTACATTCTAGCCAACCTCATTACAACATTCACAGCTGTTCAAAGCAAGCCAGAATACCTCACTGAAGAGATCAGCTCAGTGAAAACCAACAAGAACAGATGGGAAAACAGTTTGGAATCAAAGCCAGATTGGTTGAAAATCTGGTTTGTGTGTGCTCATTCTTGGATGAAGGGGACCAGGCTTCTTGGTTTCTGGGGAATTGCGGTGGGGTCATCATAATGTTTATACTAGGCCAATCCCACAAAGCAGAATTCAAATTTATCTTGATAACTTTCAGCCCTTGTGCAATTTATTTATATGTTTTAAACACTTACACCACACTTTTCAATTAAAATTTGCAAGGCAGCTAACAATAAAAGAAGAGTGCAAAATATATAAGAGCCCTAATGACAACTGATAAAACACCACTAGAGCTACAATATAAAACATCACAATAAAATTCAACAGAATCTAAAAGAGAAGGCAGGTAAAAACTCATTTTCATTAAAAGTCTGGTTTAAAATAAATCTTTAACCTGGTGCGTAAAATGCAGCAATAATAATGAGAGCACCCAGAGACAGCCCTCTAGTGGTGAACTTAAAATAGACAGGTTCCTAAGGTAGGAGTCATATAATGAAGATAGAGTTGAGCCACGCAAATGGTTATGAGAATCTTCATCATTGTGGAGTCAAAATATCTTATGATTATGAGATGCTGGAGGGAAAGAGGACTACTGCAATGCACTGTATGTGGGATCATTATTGAAAATGGTCTGGAAATATCAGTCAGTTCAGAATACGTCTGCAAGATGGCTAACTGGGACCAGGCAATACAAGTATATCACAACAGTGCTTCACTGACACTCAGTCCATTTCTGAGCCTGATTCAATTCAAGGTACTGTTTTTGATCTTAAAGGGACTTTATGACTAGGAATCAGAGTACAGTCGTACCTTGGTTCTCGAACACCTTGTGACTCAAACATTTTGCTTCCTAAACCCCACAAACCCGGTGTTCCGGTTTGTGACCTTTTTTTGGAAGCCGAACGTCCGATGTGGCTTCTGTGGCTTTCGATTGAGTGCAGGAAGCTCCTGCACTCAATCGGAAGCTGCATCTTAGTTTTCGAATGTTTTCGGAAGTCAAACAGACTTCCGGAACGGATTCCATTTGAGAACCAAGGTACGACTGTAGTTAGATGGATACCTCTCTTCACAAGAACCTACCTGAAACCTGAGATCTTCAGACGCCCTTCTCCAAATGCCCCACACCAAGTGAAGTGTAGCTATGGGAGAGGGGGCCTTTTTGAGCGATGGCGCCTCAACTATGGATTGTCTTCCCCAGAAATGCTCACTTAGTGCCTACCATAATGTCATTTTGGCACCAGGAGACGACTTTGTTCTGACTCTCTGGACCTGTTTTTATGCTGTACTTTATTAGCTTTCTTGTTACTAAACTATTTTTTGGGGGGGAACTTTGTTATAAGACAGTCTGTAAACAAAACAAATAATGATATATATTATCTAAACTGCCACATGCACATGGCAAGAAGGGAGAGTCAGGGATGGAATAACTGGTAAAAAATTATTCCAGAAAGTAATATTTGCCTAAGACATTGCTGCACACAAGATTTCCACACAGAAATGAGCAATTTCCCTTTGGCTGCATGAACTCCATTAAATATAAAAATTAAGGGTATGGGGTGGGGAGAGAAATACCTTGTGATTTTAAAAATTCTTAGCAGTCGCACACATCTCAGCACTGAGATACCCAGTGGTGACATGATCTTTGTTTCCACCAAGATGGTCTCTAGGATTCCACCACACACAATAAAACAGTCAAAGCGGTTGAAGAGAGAGACAAAGTAGGCTTGAAGACCCAGGCTGTACATCTTCAGGAGCATCTCAGCCGTGAAAAGAGCCAGCAGTACCTTATTGGCAGTGTCTCATAAAAATAAATAGACAAATAATGATCATTATAGTGGCACTAAAAGACAAATATAACAGAAAGACCGTAAGAAGAGCAGAAATCTTCAAATTAGGTTTTATCCCTTGCAACTGCTGTCTTCAACAATTCATTACTGTGAACTTTTAACCTGTGTTTTGTTTTTACAGACATTTTGGACAACTTTTCAAATGTTGATAACAAATCCTAGGGTTGTAGCCAATGTTAGTTAGACAGAGGGCACATCCATAGAAATTAATGGATATGACTAGCTGAGGCCCATTAATTTCAGTGGGTCTAAAGCTGAATAGAACAAAACAAGATGTAACCCTTGATGTCCAAACTCAATATTTGAATTTTAGTATAATTTTGTTTAATCGCTATTCTTGTTTCCCTTTTCTGATAACTCAGAAAAATTCAGCAGCTGAATTCTACCACACATCTGATGCTGGTCCTGCTAAATGCCACATTATAAATTAGCTCAAAATAATAAGTTTTCCCCCTTAAAATATGCTGCAAATGACTAAGGTTGCAAACCCAACACTCTCTGTTCCTGAAGGGTTTAGGATGGCATATATTCTCACCAGTTCACTGGTAGAGAGGCATGCTGGTATTGGGAAGAATCTGCAGTGGCAGACACTGCAGCTATATCCAGGTGGGTAGTAACCTTCCACTGGCAAAGTAAGGAAGAAAAAGCCCCAAAGATCTTGAGAGCCCAATCCTTGGGTACCTCTACTGCACCAGCCCTGGAGCTGCTGCAGCAAAAATGGGGGGCAGGGAGACCCCACTGCTTCCTGCTTGGCAGTAGCCAGCAGGGCCTTACACATGGCAGAGGCTCCACCACTCTGCAACTAACTCCCTGCCCCCCAGTTGGGATTGCTCTGCAACATAACTTATATAACTCTGAAAAGTCACTCCTGATTTATCCCATAGTGTTGTGTACATCAGTCAGAATTACTAGATAGCTATGACTGTCCTTTATTCTAGAAAAATGGCTTTTAAACTACATTCTGAAGAATCCTGTGATTCTTTGGAAGCTTATCAGGGATTTCTCAATGCAGAAGATCAGCAATGGCAGATGAGCTTCCCTGAAATACAGCTAGTCCATCTCTACAAGCTTCTGTAAAGTGCACCCATGTGGGAATTTTGGATGTCTTGTAGAGTGCATGCTCAGTTTGAATAGTGTGACACTGAGGCCAAAGTTTCCTGGACATGTTGCATGAGAACAGAATGAGCACTCTAAAACATGCCCCAGAACCTGTACAACACTCAGGACATGCCACAATCAGGAGATAAGTCCAGAATCAGGGAGATGGTTCAAGGAGCAAGAGCCCTGGGGGCCTTATGGGAAGCCTCTGAGGTGACATGAAGCCCAAAGGTCAGAGGTTCCCCATCCCCATATTACATAGTTGTGATGTTTCAACATAGTCTGCCTCTTTTGTTTGTATTGTTGCACAGAGCACTGGGGACCCGATTATTTGATTAGTTTAATGGATTAATTATATTATTATGCTCTTGGAACATGGGGCTGCATATAGTGGCACCTTAGTGCCTGTTCATATTCTCCCTTCCCTATGCTAGCTGGCCAGAAAATAATCATAAGAACCATGGAGCAGAATGGAGAATATTTCAAGAAGGTAGTTTTTAATATTTTGTATTTTTCCCTGGCAAAAAAGGTAAAGGGACCCCTGACCATTAGGTCCAGTTATGGCCGACTCTGGGGTTGCGGTGCTGCTTATACAATTAAATGGTTTTACTTTTTGAACACTAAATTCAGTTTATCTGCACACATAAATAAAATTTCAATTAACTATAATATTATGTACACTCTCATAAATAAAACACAGCATTATTTTAACAAAACAGAATCCTCCATACCTTGGACTTCAGTGAGCCAATCTGACTGGTTATAATGTTCAGAGGCAATTGTGAGGGTGTTAAGAAACACAAGGAAGATCACGAGCCAGTAGAACACATTGGATTTGACAGCAGCTCGACATTTCCGTCTGCAGAACCGATTCCATCTACGCCAGTAGCGGCTTGAAAAATGGAAAGAAACGTGTAATTATGTTTGCTCTGTGCACCAAACAAGTTGTTTACAACACCCTAGGAGGTCACCTTTGACCTCCAATTATTAATTTGTATTTACTGGCCTAGCTTTCTAGAGGAGTGTTTTCTATGTTTGCCTGGACATGGAATGAAAGAAGCAAAAGACAACATATTTACACATTGTTCAGTATAGTTGTCCAGTGGTCCAGTGAAGCCTACAGAGCCTTGATAGTATTCCTACAAGAGGCCCTCTTGGGCATGGACTGCTTATGAAAGCAGGCAGACTATGTCTCTTGAATAGCCCAGCCTGTGTTGCACAATGTGCACACATTTGTAGCAAGCTACAAATCATAGTGCAAGCTCTGTTTTCATTCTCCCTTATAATCTTTAAATTTCATTTTACTAGTTGTGAATAGTGAGATTTTATACAAAATGGACACTTACATGGGGATGCAAAGGGATGCAAATTCTTTACTGCAGTTGCACACATACCCTTTTAATCAGCAGTAGCTTGGGCCCAACTCTAAAAAAGAATATTCTCTTGGATATGGGTAAAAGGAGCTGTTTATTGCTTCCTATTTTGCTTTCTCTTCATATGGAAGTCAAGACCACACAAGGCCACTGACCCAAACACCAAGTTCAACTTCTGCTGTTCAGTTTGAAACCAATTTATGAAGATGAGCTCTAAACACCCCAAGGTGGATAGTCAGTGTTGGTGGGCTATAATGCTATATCTCCATCTACCAGCAGCTACAGATGTTCCCCTGGCTCTTTTACATAAAACATTAATCTCTCAATTACCAAATAACTACAGCCATAATGTTTGCCTATAGAAGTCAATGGAAAAGTTGTCCCTTTCCTGTCTCTCTAATATAAATTGCAACTATTCAGAATTTCATAGCAGAGGTTAACAGCCATCAAGATCCCAACAACAACAGAAACTGCCTTGCCCAGAATTATTTTCAGAAACTGTGTTAGCAAGGTCTAGCATTTTGTCCTTTGAACCCAAAGCTAGGGCTACTATTTGCTGAGACAGAGCGTTAGTACAATGCTATGTTATGTTTCCTGGAACACGCAGCCCCTCACGAGTGTCACAGTGATTTCTGGGAGTAATTACTAACCACACCAAGTATTTAAAGCTAATTATACAGCCCCTACTCTTCACAATTTAGCTTGCCTAGCAACCAGTTTCCAAGCAACACTTGGCTCCTGGATAATAAAGGCAATGAGTTTGGGTTTGTGTGTTTAAAGCACATATAAAGTGGCATGTGCATCTTCCTTGGCCATGCCTATCTCTCTCAATCTCTTGCTATGGATAAGCACAAAATACATTATAAATCAGCAACCAGTAAAATAACATGCTATAAACACATGTGAATCTTACAGCAACACTTTATGAGACAAACAGGTGCTCCTTTACAATTCTTATTAAAGAACAACATCTTATGGCAGACTTCTCCAATCTTGCCCCTACCCACCCAATTCCTAGCCAACATTGGGGATGGTTGCCTTATGACATTACTAAATATATGAACACATTTGATACCTACCCACAACACACTCAGAAGTTCTCATGAGGGAGTAGCAAATCACTGAAGAACTACCTTTTCAGTGAAAGCTGCATATTCAAGGAAAAGCCTGGAGAAGCCCTGGGAGACCAGCCCCATACAGGCCTCTTGCACCTATTGGCCTGACTCTTAGTCTCCTCTAATTACTTCCTTCCTTTTCTTTCTTAATGGGTTTTCGCTTCATCACGGCTTCAACGGCCATAGGGGCGCCAATGTGGAAGCTAGTCTTGTTAACCACTCCAATCTTAATTAGATTTCCTCTTCATCAGAGTAGTAAAGGAAGTAACTCAGCAGCCTACTAATCAAAATCTTTAGCTGGCACTCTATCATTGCCATTACTAGTTACAACAGGAACAACAAGAAGATAGATGGAATGTTCATTCAGTAAAGATGGTTTTTTTTTGTTTTTTTCAAAAAAAGCTATTGCAGTGCTTACCTAAACTTAGATTTAGATATCCGGTGCCTGAAAGAGAAAAATAATAATAATTGTATCTTAAGCATATGATCTGTTCTCTTAATTTACATATAAAGAGAAAGAACAAAATAAGAAAGAGTTGCAGATTCTATACAGATTTTATTTTATTTTTGTCATTGAGGACAAAAATCAATACAGGATGATAATATATAGCAGCAAACCACCTAAACTGCATCATTCTAAATGTTTTGAGGATTATATCCACAATCTAGTGGGAAGGAACTGTTGAAGGCTTATCCTCTGTCCATTATAGCCAAACATGGGGGAAGGGGTATAAATGTGATGGTGGTAGGAATCAGATAGATATGACTGATGGCTTATTTACGTGCTAAGATTCCAAAAGCACCATGTCCCACTGCCACCAGCCCTCTTTTCAAGGAGCCTGTCCATTGAGTAATTAATAGGTTCTTCCTGAATCGCATAGATTTAGTTCCTTTAAGGCTCAGTCTAGAAACTGATTCACATGATCACTGTGAAAACTGCTTATAAATCTTCTTAAAGCAGGGTTTTTTCCTGTGGTCAGCAAGATAAGTGGAACTGCTAGTATACATGGCATTAAACTCTTTGCCAGACTTCCAGACAGTGGCAGCTACATGCATCCAGCTGGCATCAGCGACAGCATGGGCAGGATTTTCAAATAGGCATCTTGTGACCAATAGTCATGTAGAAGGTAACATATATCTTATAACAGTTAATAACCGTCTTAAACTAGCTTGAAAAAGACACCAATTTATATCATTGGTATAGATGTGGCAAACAGCAACTATACAACCTAGTTCCCCAGAGTGGCTGGGGGAATACAGCCAGGTGGGTGGGGTAATAATAATAATAATAATAATAATAATGCTGTCCCAAATCGTGCTGCAAAATGTTCTTGTCCCCATATAGACAACCATTCTTATCTGTTTCCACATCAAGAAAATATTTAAGAGATAGGAAGATACCAGCAAAAGATGATGCAAATAGAGTGCACCTCTCTTTTTTAGTGTTATAAGTAATACATGGGCAGATAGCTGCCACCCATGTATTACTTATAGCTGGACTCCCCAGCTCAGCACCTGAGGGCCCCAGTCCTGCCACTCACCACCTGGCCTAGGGCGAGGCCTGATGGGCTCTATAAAGGGCTGCTGCTGCTGCTGCTGCTGGGCAGAGCGGGCTCAGTTTTGTTTTTACTTGTTTAAATTGCTGTTATTTTTTACCTATGTCATTTTAAACTGTGATATTAATGTTGTATTCTTAGTTTTAGATTTTGATTTATGTGGAAATAGTTTCCCATTTGGTTGTGTATTTTTTTGATGTGGTTTATTTGTTTATGACTTCTGTAATTATGTAAATCTTGTTATGCTGTAAGCCGCTTTGAGGATTGTTTTTTAACTATGGAAAGGCGGCATACAAATAAAAAATGATGATGATGATGACAGTGGGATTAGAACAGGAGTGCGACCTGTTGCCTTGATGGACTCTTGTGCAATGATGGCACTTGCATTGCAAATGAGTACAAAAATGTTCTTGCTTGACAGTGCCATGGCTGGTGAACCTATAACAATGCTTTGAACATGATGCGAATAATCTTGACAATAGCACAGAAGCTCAAAGATGCACCAAGAAAAAACCTACCAGCCAGATAACATGCACAACATTTGAGGAACAAAGGGAGTGTATAAGGTTAGAAGTTAGATGTTTCCAAAACAAAATGTGAAGCAAATTGGGAGAGGTGCATATCTCACCACTGATTGGTTAATGGTGTTATCATCCCACTATGGTGGTCCCATCTCTGACTAGAACCAAAGTACAAAATTATTCATTTTTGCTAAATATTCACCTTTGCTTATTCATTTCTCATTATTTGCTGAAACTAAGGGATCCAAGTAAACACTTGGCTAAGCTTTTTTCTGACTTGCAGACTTGGAATTAACTTTGAACTTAAGAGGTAAGGTAAAGGGACCCCTGACTGTTAGGTCCAGTCACAGATGACTCTGGGGTTGTGGCGCTCATCTCACTTTACTGGCCGAGGGAGCTGGCGTACAGCTTCTGGGTCATGTGGCCAGCATGACTAAGCTGCTTCTGGCGAACCAGAGCAGCACACGGAAATGCCGTTTACCTTCCCACCGGAGTGGTACCTATTTAGCTATTTGCACTTTGACGTGCTTTTGAGCTGCTAGGTTATTTTAGCTACTTAAGTTTATATTTGGGTTTAGGTTTGGGTTAAGTTCAGAGTAAATACATGAGTAGATACATTTCCACTATAGTCATGATGCTTAGTAGGTGACCTTGGGCCAAGCACTAACTCTTGGCCCAAACTAATCTATCCACTGAGGTGCTGTGATGATAAAACAAGGGTGGTAGTGGGAGGGAGGTACAGTGGTACCTCTGGTTAAGAACTTAATTCGTTCTGGAGGCCCGTTCTTAATCTGAGGAACCACTTTAGCTAATGGGGCCTCCCACCGTCGCCACGCCGCCGGAGCACGATTTCTGTTCTCATCCTGAAGCAAAGTTCTTAACCCAAGATACTATTTCTGGGTTAGCGGAGTCTGTAACCTGAAGTGTCTGTAACCTGAAGTGTATGTAACCCGAGGTACCACTGTATATGTATGCTTCTTGAAGGAAATATGAGATGTAAATGTAATGAATAAATAAAATGATGGAGTAGAGATAATTACCATAAAGAAGATAATTTATTTACTCAATTTGTTGTTGTTTAATACTTAATAATTTTGGGAAGGGAACAGGGTGATGGTGGGGGAACAGGGCAGTGTGTTGGTGTATTGTTAGATCTGTAAGTATATGGATGGGAAACAGAAAAGGTGTGGAGATGGAACAGTAACTTTAGTAGAAACTCCCATTTCTTTTAAAATGTTTGTCAGACATCAAAATGTTTCTGATTTGGGGGGATAAGAAGTCAAAAGAAAAGCACCTCAGGATTGTGAAAAAGCAACATATTACAGCCTTTACACAGCGAAAACTGGGGAGTAGGAAGAAAAGAGGTCAAAGAGAAAAGTTAACAAAGGAAGAAAATGGAACAATTGTCTAGGGAGAAATGCGGTTAGGAGCAAAACACTGAGAAGCAGAATCAATGTTAAATTCATCCTTGAATTTAATTTTAGGGATCCCTTTAATTTTAGGGATCCCAGTTAAGAAAAACCATACTTCTACCAGCTCAAGAAATAACCATACTATACTTTGGGGGGTAGGGAGGTTAATGTGTTTTAGTTAACTGGACTGTATTCTGAATATTACACCTGATATGTTAATGTCTCTGGAGGAAATGGAAAGTTGTTTTAACTGTTGCACTTACTGTGCAGAAGAGAAATAAAAGTAAAAAAGTAGGTTTGTTTAACAGGAGCAAGGGTTCCACTTGGTATCCTTGCCCTGCAACAGAGGGCAGATCAACAACGAACATTAATGGGTCTGCAAATTATTAGTGCTTAGGGACACCTTAAAATGTTAAACTAGCCCTCACTGGGAAAATGAATTTAAAATTGCTCATAATCCCACTGGGTAAATTCAATGTTATCTCTTTACTTTTCACCAAAGGGGCTGAGTGGCATTTTGAATAACATTTTATTTAATTAAGCTAACAGATGTGGCAGTTCTTCCACACATCATGCATGTGATAATTGTATCTCTGGTGCATTAGACGCTGCAGTTAAGCATCTCTGCCATGCCAACAGGTTACCTAATAATATCCACCCACCCTTTACTAGTTTGCATCTGTTGCTCTCCCTGACAATTTTGTGTATGTGTGTGACAGAAAGTGTGTGTGCTTTTCTAGCTGAAATGACTTTAAAAACTATTGGAGACAGCTAAGATCTCTCAAAGCAACAGTGGCGGTAATTCACACCATTTTTTGTTATTCAGCATTTTTATAGACCTACATTCTACCTCAAACCAACAATCCTACTGATTCTCTTTGAAGGTATTTATTTATACAACAGATGGTTAATTTACTGAATTTACTACTATGTAGATTACATTAAAGGGAGATTAGACAAATTCATGGAAGATATAGTCCTTCAATGTATTTTAGTCATGATGGTTCTGTAGAAACTACAGGTTCAGAAGCAGTATGTCCTTGAATACTGTGGGGGCACCACAGAAGCAAATATTCAATTATATATTTATTTACCTATAGGAAGCTACTTGTTACTGCAAAAAGTAATCCTGAGCTCATACATTGAATATTTCCATAGAGAGTGTCCATACTTTTCAGAAGATAGCCTAATTTCCCCCAAGCGATTCTTACAAAGATATGATGAAGACATATTTCCTCCACTACTCAACTCTTCCCATCAACGTCATGGATTTTAAGGCAACAAAAAGTAATTCTAAAATGACCAAAAAAAATGTTCTTTGTGCAGTTTTGCTGTTGTCATGGGATTTAACACAACAGCAGAATTGAGTCACCAAATCTTGTTTGGAAATGAATCTAGGAGAGAGGATTCTGGGCCATGTTCTTGATGGCAGAAGTCCCTTCTGGTGATATATTTAGGGCAAACTCATGGAAAATATTGAGTTTTCAGGACCTCCCCTAGCCACCACAAATATCAATACTAGGGGCTGGTGTCCCTGTTTGCTTTGCTCACTAACCGACCACCGCCCTGCCAACACCACATTGCCAAACCTGCTTCCTTTATACCTAACCAAACCTTCCTCCTTTTACACCTTACCCAAGTCTCCTGTGTAACTCGCATAGAAGAGTTATCAAACAAAATAGCCTTATCTGGAGGATACCCGTGGAGAGTCAATAACCTGGTTTTGAACTGCTCTACATTTTGGTATTCTGGAGCTAACAGAAAACATGGTGCAGACTTCAAAATAACACACTTCCTTTCATGCCCATGGGCAGTGCCAGAAAGGAAATTGGAGCGGGGGCAAGCACCCTTCAGACAAACAGTTCACACTTATATATTTAATATGAAATATACCATTATTTTTCTTCCAGAAATATTAGACATGAGACATAGACTTTTAGAAGACACCAGAAGGCAGCCCTGTTTAGGGAAGCTTTTAATGTTTGATGCACTACTGTATTTTAATATTTTGTTGGAAGCCGCCCAGAGTGGCTGGGGAGGCCCGGCCAGATGGGTGGGGTATAAATAATAAATTATTATTATTATATTATAATAGCCTGTCCCCTCACCCCAAACCACACCTTGCCCCTTCATTGACCCCAATGTACTGTTCTGGTGCCACCATTGTTTGAATTTTACATTGCTCAATAAAAGACACTATGGGACGTGGGACAGAAAAGTGAGGTTTGGCATTCAGTGTCCTTTTAATTTTTCCTACAGTGTCAAAAGCAATCTGAAAGGCGTATTGAAAGCACCCTGCAGAGTGAGCTGCGTGGGAAATTTATCACAGGAAAAGCACTCTCAGAAGCCATAATCTCACACAGCTCTTCTCAGAGTCCATATTTATGTATTTCAAATAAAAAACAAGTATAAATGGATGACAATGAAAGTTGGACTCTGTTCTATGCAAAGTAGCAGCTATTTTGTGATACAAATAATGTTCTATGGGAAGCTCTGAAGTTCTAGAACAAGGGAATATCTAATTCCAGAACACCAGTGTGACATAGTGATTAGAGTGCTGGACTAGGACCTGGAAGGGAATATCTAATTCAAAATGTTCTCTCATTCTGATTTAAGAAGAATGAGTCTCTGGCAATGCAAATTCAATGGTTCCTCTTCATCCTGGAGAAGAGTGACTAGTGGGGTGCTACAGGGTTCTGTCTTAGGCCCGGTCTTATTCAACATCTTTATCAATGACTTGGATGATGGACTCAAGGGCATCCTGATCAAATTTGCAGATGACACCAAACTGGGAGGGGTGGCTAACACCCCAGAGGACAGGATCACACTTCAAAACGACCTTGACAGATTAGAGAACTGGGCCAAAACAAACAAGATGAATTTTAACAGGGAGAAATGTAAAATAAAATAAAATGAGAGGCACAAATACAAGATGGGTGACATCTGGCTTGAGAGCAGTACATGTGAAAAGGATCTAGGAGTCTTGGTTGACCACAAACTTGACATGAGCAAACAGTGTGACGCGGCAGCTAAAAAAGCCAATGCAATTCTGGGCTGCATCAATAGGAGTATAGCATCTAGATCAAGGAAAGTAATAGTGCCACTGTATTCTGCTCTGGTCAGACCTCACCTGGAGTACTGTGTCCAGTTCTGGGCACCACAGTTCAAGAAGGACACTGACAAACTGGAACGTGTCCAGAGGAGGGCAACCAAAATGGTCAAAGGCCTGGAAACGATGCCTTATGAGGAACGGCTAAGGGAGTTGGGCATGTTTAGCCTGGAGAAGAGGAGGTTAAGGGGTGATATGATAGCCACGTTCAAATACATAAAAGGATGTCACATAGAGGAGGGAGAAAGGTTGTTTTCTGCTGCTCCAGAGAAGCGGACACGGAGCAATGGATCCAAACTACAAGAAAGAAGATTCCACCTAAACATTAGGAAGAACTTCCTGACAGTAAGAGCTGTTCGACAGTGGAATTTGCTGCCAAGGAATGTGGTGGAGTCTCCTTCTTTGGAGGTCTTTAAGCAGAGGCTTGACAACCATAAGTCAGGAGTGCTCTGATGGTGTTTCCTGCTTGGCAGGGGGTTGGACTCGATGGCCCTTGTGGTCTCTTCCAACTCTATGATTCTATGATGAAAGTCTTTAAGGTTTACTCTTTAACTATCCGTCAGACTCCATGGTGGAATAAGGAAGACACAAGCATAAATATGGTTAAACTCACGCCAGCCGTGCTCCACAGTTTTCTCCTTCAATATCTCCTCCAGCCACATTGTCAGTGTTCACAGATTCTGTCTCACTGGTGGGCATGCTCACTACATGGATCAGAGGAATGAAAATAGAAGGTCAGTAATTGGTCTGCAATACACAAATGTGCAGTTCCTGGCAGTGAAGGTGCTTGCTTAGCAAAAAAGCATAAATTAATAAGGAAAATGAATTGTGACCAGAGGAAAAGCCCTAAGATAACATTTTCCTGAATTTTAACCTGTTTGTTTCAAACAATGTGATACAAATTTCCTGAACTATTTTTACATCCCACAAAGATACCTCTTATTGACATTTCCATCTGGCACAGCCCCCTAAACTTTAAACTTCCACACAAAAAAAGTCACACAGACACCCCCCCCCCCATTCTGCTTTCCTTGATCTGTTTTTGTGCACAACTGTCTTTCCATATATAAGCTTTTTATTTTTATTCTTTAAATTCCTGATTTAAAGAACAGTGCACAGTCCAAACAGGAATATGCTTTATGGGCAGGAAATGAGCAAAAAACAAAAGAGCTGTGTTGAGGAAAAGCCAGAGACAAGGTAATTAAAAAGTGATTGTGAATAACTACAATGCTAGAGCACTAGGGCAATGTTGTCCTAACATTCTAGGATGCAAAATTAGGAACAATCCACACAACCATCCTGGCATACTGAGATGTTAGTTAAATAAATGCACACATTGCTTTGCATGTGGAATAGCAAGTTATTTTATTGTTTCATTGGGTAATTTAGTCAACATGTACCATACTATCACTCTACCCTCTATGGAAGCTTTGTGGTTGCCTTACACGCTGGGCATTTTGTAAAACAATCACACTTATGGCTCAAGCAATTCACCCTAAATATAGACAGAAAGTAAATACAGTATAAAGCTTTTGCTTCTATTCAACACTTGATGATTTGGACAGGGCAGGTAACATCCAAAGCATGTCATCTAGGTGCAGAGCACAAATGTGAAAAAGGATATTTAGAGTTGATTCATACAATAGTCTTGAGAAGCTAGGATGCAGGTAAACATGGTTGTATACACATTATGAATCAACCCACTACCTGGATAGTCACTAGTCAGCCAGTGATAAGCCAGTGAGGTTTCTTCCCCTTTTGAGTTTGTCACAAAGTTTGCATGTAATTTATATGCATAGAGAAGAAAAAGTTGACCATTTCACCATACACCCATTTTAACACAGGTTGAAATGAAACTATATTCTGGAAGGATTGTATGAATTAGTTCACTTACACAAGCTGTTTCTTGCTCATTTTGCAACCCACCTCAGGTCAGGGAGTAACCCATTAGCAAGTGTTATAACACAAGATTTGTTCTCTATACATTACAGTTACATAAGTTTGGGAGTGTAAAACATACATGAAATTTAACCGGGTTACAGCCACTGACTATTTCTAATAAAATCAAAAGAGGACAGTTAAGAAGCTAAGCAGAAGTAATGTTTTCTCCTACATTCCACATCAGTGTGTCATCATTCTGAATCTTAAGGCTTCTTGACACTATGAACAATTCAGATGAGTTAACATAATAAAGTTGAATGATATGAGTCCCACAAATACTTTTCTAGAAGACAATTGTGAATGTTTCACAATAGGCTATTTGGTGCATTTCCAGGCCCTGTATAACTTGAATAGAAGACTTAATGAAACACAACATCCTGATGTGGAGGATGCAGAGGGTATTTGCAGAATCCTCAAGATACCTGCAGGGAAGTGAACTTCTGTAGGTCACTTGAATATATTTTGAAAGATAAATTATATATGTGAAAGATTATGAAGTACAGAAATAATGTTAAAGCAGAATTATGATATCAAGGCATTACTCCATATTATTTTATCTTTCAGAATAGTGAGCTTGTCAGGGATCTGTGACCTTTACAACCAATTGTTTGCCCATGGCAGGTCTTTTTATGTTGCTCTTTTAAATTTAAACCAAATCTTTAATACTGTCTTTCTAAAGTAAGGAATGACTACTTTTTCTGAGGGGTGATTCAGCCACTAGAGCCTAGCATCTTCCCCATAGACACAAAAATCTACTTATTCCATGATGCACCTCTCCCACACTAGTCATAAGGTACAGGCAATGGGCTCTTTAAACCAAACCAGGGAAGAGAGCAGTAACGAGCCCTTAGCCCATAATATTTTGACTTGTGAAGTGAGTGTGTGAGTGCAAAAAAATGTGGTTGCCCTTAAGCCCTTGCTTAATTAAAAATATGGGTCCTGATGAAAATTACAGACTTTAGTAGAGCACTTAGATAGCCAGCATAGCATAAATTTAACTGTTATTATGCATATTATCTCCTGGGTCTTTGGATAATAAAGCAATCTATGGCCTTTTAAGCTGCGGGGGAAGGGGGTTTACTGTTTTTGTTTACTATAGCATGTATTTTGTGTTTTTATATTGCAAACCACCCTGTGATCCTTGGATGAAGGGCAGTATAGAAATCAAATAAATAAATAAATAAATAATCGTAAACACCCTAAGCAAATGTTGGCATCTGTCTTGACAGACAATGAAGTGTGCCTCCAGGGTCCAAACAGCTGCATTAGCAGCACTGAAGTGACCTCCCCGGATTGTCACAGGTCCTGGCCTGTCCAAACAACAATATTCCCTCTTATTCTTATCCCAATATTCCAAAGGAAAGCAGAGAAATACATTTGGCACCAGCTTGGCTGTAGGAGTTGCTGGAAGGATGCATACAATGTGTCATCCAGCACTGGTCATAGAACAGGATAAGAATTTATTTATTTATTGAATTTATATACCACCCTATATCTGCAGGTCTCAGGGTGGTTCATAGAATAAAATCAAAATATAAAACCTCAAAATACATACTCAAAATAAAAGCAGCAACAACCCAATAAGCCCCTCCCCCCACCTTATAAGATAATAAGAGGAGCCCTTATGGATAAGCCCAAAGGCCTATATTATTCCGCATTCTTTCTCACTGTGGCCAACCTGATGACTAGTGCAAAAGCACTCCAATTCCTGATTCACAGCAACTGGTATTCAGAAAACACTTCCTCTGATACTGGAGGTAATATAGCTATCATTGCTTTGTAATCATTGATAACCTTATCCTCCATGGATTTGTCTAATTCCTTTCAAGAGCTGTCCAGGTTGATGGTCATCTTCTGATAGCAAATCTCATAGTTTTAACTGTGTGCTGTGTGAGGAAGTGCTTACTTACTCCTGTCTGTCCTGAATCTTCCACCATTTCAATTAACCATATTCAATCTATATCCATAGTGCTGCAATTTTCTCACCTAATATTTTTCTGCTCTCCAAATAAAGTACCCAAAATGAACTATACTACTATACTATCTATACTATACTACTATACTATCTATACTACTCAGGGGTGACACAATGTGTTTGGACAGATGATTTGGCAGCCCCTCAGACCACAGAACTTTATACAACTTTATGAGGTTTTATGGCATGCCCTGTATTGTTGAAAGTTATCCAAGATGTCACCAAACATTATTTTATTCTAATAATTCATCCACACAATCACCTTCTTGCACAACAGGGAGAAAAGTAGAGCTGTCACCTTTTGTTTCTGGTCCAGCTGAAAAGTTGGGCTTTAGAAAGTCTGATATTTCCTTCAAAACTTTTTTAAAAAAATGTCAGTACACTGAAAATATTTTGAAACATTTTTATCTACCACTTTCGAAGAAGACTGTCAAAAACAAAAACATAATCAAAATGTTTTGCGTCCATTCATCAGGTTCTATTGTTTTCTTTTGATGGTAGTCAGAAATTATTTAATAAGAGACTGTATAAAAATATATTAATGACTTTAATTAGCTGAATGCAATAATCTTCTTTGTGGTTAAAATGATATAAGTCCCACCCCACCCCTCCAGCAACACATGGTAAGATATTCAGCTTTTAAAAACAGTATGTCTACCTGTGTAAATGTAAACAGGGCTCATCCATACTTCTGTTTGTGATTACTAGTCATGAGTCCAAGAGGTTCTTTTTTTTTGTCCTGCCACTTTCCCTAGGAAAAGCCAATGTTTACTGCTGAATCTGCAGAAAAGCCAATCAACATTTACCCCAGTTCAGCAGTAAACCACAGGTTTTCCCAGGGAAAGCGGTAGGACCCCCCCCCCCAAAAGAAAAGAAAAAGAAAAAAGGGAACTTATGGGAATTATAAGTAGAAATCACAGCACAAACAAAGTGTGGCTGAGCCTAAAGAGTGTAGGCTGTGCAACAACCATGGAACTACGTGGGAGAAGGAGGGTGAATCCTATAAAACTGAATGTAGATTATATAGCAGCAAAGCTTGGTGAATATATCAGCAGCCTTTACTCCTCCAACAAAACTGATAATAGTGCCTTCTCTTTTTATACTTAATATTTTGTACAATCTTCTTTTTAGAAAAAATTAAACATCTAGAACATCGTAGCTTGCTATTAACTCCCTATGCCAATACCTTCCAATAAGTTTATTTTACCTGTCTGCTCAAATAAGTCACCTAAGGAATAATGAAATATTCACTTGCTGTGGGAGAAGCATTCAAAGAAAAATATTCTCAGGTTAGCATTTTATCACATGGTTGACCCTGGGACACAAAATGAAATTATTTGGGGATGTAAGACATTAGATGGAGCTCTTGGAGGCAGCATGGGATACAGTTTTGATGACATCAGGAAGAAAAGGTTGATCCAAAAAGTTACCATCTTATACACATGCTATGGCCTGTTGGCTACGCAAATAAAGTCTATTCATTGACACCTTATACACAAGTGCACAATGCTGCAGAAGCTATAGAAAGACACAGACATGCACCAACAGACTACACAGTTACTACACAGAAACATACACGTACACATAAAGGATGGACACAGAGTACATTGGAACGTTACCATGAGTTTCTGTGGAGTGACTAAACCAAGCAAACTTTCCTTTCTTCTTATCAGGCAAGCCAGCTGGAGCGTTTTCTTTCACAGACAAGATGGTCAAGTACCAGGAACAAGACATCAACAGAGAACATGCAGCCGGGAACGGTCAAAAGAAAAAGAAACAAGGAACTCAGCTTACATGTAGGACAGCCACCTCTTATCTCTCATCATGGGAATTAAGAATGCAGAATGAAAACAAAGGAATATGGAAGAGTGAAACATTACAACAGAAGGGGTCGTCAGTATCTGCTAAACATCCTCTTCAGTGTTCTCATATGCATTACACCTGAAGCCAGGGAATGCCAGAAACACTGGTTGAACTGAAGCCACAAAGACACCAAGATAATAAACTACTGAGTATGCAGCTGCTGCTTCTGGAAGCATCTCTAAAACTTACATTAAACTTGCTTATGTCATCCAATATAGGGAATATCTAATGTGTTTTAGCTTATTTTGACTTTTGCTACACAACACTGGCTTTCTGTGGATGGTATCCAACTAAGTCATACTCAGATGATACCTACTGAAATCACTAGGCTTAAATTAGCCATGACTAACATAACTCCATTGATTTCAGTTAGTTTGCTAAGAATGACCTAGTCAGCTTTTATGGTTTCATGAGGTTTAAATGTTTATATTGTTCAGTGCCTTGATCATTGTTATGAGCTGGTAATGTAACTACATAAAGGTAGTCTTTATGTGAGTATATTGTATTCAATTACGGGGTATCAGAGTTTTTAGGGGCTAACCAGGTTGGGATAGCTGGGATAGCAGGCTTGTGGGTTTTTTAATGTCTGATGTAGATTTTTTCAATTTCGTTGTTCTGTATGGGACAATGACAATAAAGATTATCGTATAGGTTTTTCTTGAAGGGCTAAATTCCATACATTGTTCCATCTGTTCATAATGTTGATATCAGATAAAGTATTCCATTTTTGAACTCTGTATGATGAACAGCTATTAATAAAACTATTAACAGATCTTTTGCTTTAAATTCTTCATTTACTCCCTTGAGTAAATAAAGAAAAACCATGTTCTTATGATAACTGAATCTGGTCCCTGATGATCTTACTTTTTTCTGCAAAACTCGTTAACCAAAATTGCACCACCAGCGGGCACTCCCACCACAAATGGAAAAAGGTACCCTAACCCTTGTTCCTGCATCCCCTCCAGCACAAAGGAAATGATCTGGAAGTAAAGTGGCAAAGCATTATAGAAGAATAATATCATCATCTATGGTGCATTTTTAAAGCCAATTCGCTAGTAGAGATGGTCTTAAAAAGACTCACTCTCCATAGCCATTCCCACTTTTCTTCATCAATACTCCTCACCCCCAACCATCTTCTATGCAGATTTTAAACTGGTCAGTTTCCCAAAAATAATATTGACAAAGGCTTTGTACATAGCTGCTACAAACGCTTTTCCTGTGGGGCTTATATTAAAAATACATTATCTACTTGTGTAAGAGTACACATAGTGTGTAGAATTGTGTAGAATACCACCCTTAGAGTTTAACATTCCTAAGAATAGAAAACTGAAAAACAAAACAAAACATAGCAGCATTGTTTAGGAGTAAAATCAAATCATTAAAATATAATGGTTGTGCAAATATTGCTGTTAAATTGCTCTCCTGCAACTGCTGTGCCGTTCCTGGTTTTTATTGTTTGCTTTTAAGTGTCATATTTGGGTCTGCATTTTAAAATGTTTTCTGCTTTTATATTTTTTATATTGTAACATGCCTTTAAGTATTACTGGAGGAACTGGGTCTAATGTAAAAAAAATATGATTTCTTGATAGTCATGTTTTATTAGGGGCACACTTTCTGGGGGCGTGTATCAGCAGTTAATTGGAACCAGCTGTTTCCTTCCTAAAAATATGATACAATAAAAATACAATAAAAACCTCAGCTACTACAGTAACATTGGTTCAAAAACCCTGCACATCAGTCCTATGATAATCTCATCACCAAACATTTTACGGGATTTTTTAGTTGTGAAATCACAAGCACTAACAGTAACATGTGGCTGTACATGATATTTGCTGGAGCTCTTGTGGAACGGAATAGAGCCAGTAAGCGAACTGCACAGGGGACAGATTTGACAATCAAAATTGGACACCTCCCGTTCAGAGGTCCCTTATGTTCATATACATTTTTCAACATAAATTTCTTCTTCCCACCCCTCCTTTCCTGGTGTTTGTTTTTTGCTACTTTTTATTAGCTGTTTTACAATACATGTGTTTTATTATCTGAACTTCACTTTTATTAGTTCTTTCAGTAATCCACTGCTTATATTTCAAATCCTGCCCATGACCCACCCAGCCAATTTTATAGTGTCAGCCTTATTTATATTCAACAGCAAAACTACACCATGTGTCATCACCACAACACTCCCTTCAACCAGGTCCATGTGTAAGACAGCTACTTCAGGGCAGACTAGGCTCCATCTCCACCACCTCCCTACACATCATTGTGTACCGGTAGCTCTTTGGAATAATGCCATCCTTGGCTTTATTCATCCTGCCTGGCTTTACATCTTCTCCACAATGGATGGTACTCCTTACACATACTGTAGCCATACCAACCAGCTGCAAGATCCTCAATGCATGTCTCTTCTCCATGCCACTCAAGTAATGTTATTTTCATATTCTAGCAAGGCAACAATTTTCCTGCTTGGACTCTACACAACAAAGAAACAGCACTGGCATTATTCAAAGTAGGAAACATAATTTACTTTCCAGTTGTTCACAATACAGAACCAAGTTTTCGTGTTCAGTTGTGAAGCAATTTCCTTAAATCAAGTTACATTTTGTGATCAGCTTCATCACCAGAAAGAGTTTCTGTTTCATCTCAGGACTCTAGTTTCATTATCTTCCTTGGTTTATGGAGATGCTGTCCTCATTTGTTTTATCAATTAATCTATATGAAAGGATACTTTCTTTGTACCACATTTATTAGCAGTGGCATAGTGCCCTGGAAACAATCAAATACTCTACATTTATTTATACCGAGTATGTAGAAAGCTGCACCAGTGTGGAAGCCACATATGATTTTCCTCTTTTCTGCCCATGTGAATGAATCTCAGTACTGAACACTAGAGTCTATATGGAACTGTATGCTGACAATTCGTAATGGCATTTCTTACAGAGTGTAAAATGATACTTTGTAGAAGAATTTAAAAAGGTTCAAAACTCCTGTTACATTTCACTAGCATAAACTGCTACAAAAAGATGGTATGACCTTTTCAACCGAGTCCAAAATTAACTTATGGAATAAACTTACTCAATTCATTGCCACAAGACGTGGTGATGTTCACTGCTGCTAAGACCTATTCACTGGTAAGTTTGTTAAGTTTCCTCTTCTGAAATTAAAAGTGTCTGTATTGAATTTTATTTGCACTTACAGATGTTATGTTTGATAGCACTGTGATCACTGTTTGCAATCCATTCAACAAGGCTTACATCTCACACCAGATCCTGGTCACAATTTAAGATTAAAGTTTGACTTCCCTCTGGTCAGTTCCATTGCCAACTGTTCTATAAGGTAAAGGTACCCCTTGCCAGACTCTAGGGTTGTGCGCTCATCTCACTCTATAGGCCCAGAGCCAGCGCTGTCCGCAGACACTTCCGGGTCACGTGGCCAGCGTGACAAGCTGCATCTGGAGAGCCAGCGCAGCACACGGAACGCCGTTTACCTTCCTGCTGGTAAGCGGTCCCTATTTATCTACTTGCACTTAGGGGTGCTTTCGAACTGCTAGGTTGGCAGGCGCTGGGACCGAACGACGGGAGCGCACCCCGCCATGGGGATTCGAACCACCGACCATGCGATTGGCAAGTCCTAGGCGCTGAGGTTTTACCCACAGCGCCACCCGCATCCCAACTGTTCTATAGTGCACTGTAATTTCTAGGAAATCTAGAAATCTTACCTCTTTGTCATGACTGGAACACACACTTACTTAGTCTGTGTGAGGTAACTGAAGACCTCAACAGTTTGAATTACCTCAACATTTTCTTGTTTAGATGCCACCTTTCATTCTTCATCTCAAGATCACTCTGAAACCCCCTTCAGTTCTTCATGCTAAATGCATACGCTTGCATGCACACCCTGGCCCCTAAGCACTTATAACTCTCACATGTTCAGACAAAAGCCCAAAGAAGGTTTAAATCATTTCTGAATCATCATACTGAACAAGAAAAATGAAAGGGGAGGGGGAAACACATGTTTCCTCAAGAGCCCTCAGTTACCAAAAATAATAATCAAAAATCAGAGTTCCAAGAAATGACTGAGTTTATACATTCAGCAGTCTTAAAACCCAAAAAGCTGTTTCTACACTGTACCATGCCTGACTCCTCTAAAAACAAAACAAAACAAAACCTCCCTGCACATGTGGTGGAACAGGAAGCTAA
This sequence comes from Podarcis tiliguerta, assembly GCF_965153285.1. Taxonomy (NCBI): domain Eukaryota; kingdom Metazoa; phylum Chordata; class Lepidosauria; order Squamata; family Lacertidae; genus Podarcis; species Podarcis tiliguerta. Next base: position 57,013,838 of record NC_139543.1, on the reverse strand, counting down.
ACTGAATCTTTCTCCCTAATATGCAAATTTTGTACATTTTTTTGAAAAGGGAACATTTAAATATGCATTCTCCCACCTGCAGGCTGAACTAGTGCAATCCCAAAAAAGCATAACTACACTGAATTTATTTTCTGGCCCAAAGTCAGTTCCCAAGTGCATATAATTACCAGGTAATATAACATTTCACTAATTTTTTAACATTAAGTTTTTAAATTGAGACTGTAGGCTGCCTGCTACTAGTCTGAAATGATTATAAAATACCTTTCAGCATTCTTAACATCCAGCTAACATAATGTTATGTCTACTAAATATATTTGTAATTTTGAACACAGCACACCTCAGGAGTGTGCCTTCAGGCAGTTTTACTAACAGGTTTGCCATTATCATAAAATCTTATATGGCAGAAAAATGCAACAGGCACTGTTTTCAGCTTGAAATCAAGAGGTTAAACAATGCTTTTTCTAGTTAAAGCAAGCTTTTCAAGTATGTAATTTTAACTGCAACTCTTCAGACAGTGAAAATGGATAAATTGCACCAAACGGAATTAAAAAACAGGCATATTTGATACGTTTGCAGTAGTCGCTTTTTGTAGTCTGTGAATACTTTTTGGAGCATTCATAGAAGCGAGGAACTGTTAATATTACCTTGAATTAGGCCTTGTGTGGGCAGGTGTTATGCAAGCTTCCCTCACACAGCTGTCAAAGTAACTAATTTATAACCTTCTATATCTCCTGCTATTCTCATCATGATTCTTCAAATATTTTTGTCACTAGACTGATTTAATCTGGACAAATTCTCAGAGAAAGAGGTGTCTACGTTTAAAGTCCTGGTTGGGGAAAACAGAATTATCCAAGAAAGGTACAGTCCAACATTCGCCTGGTTATTTCATGAATATCAGCCCTCCTTACCTCTGCAGCTCCCGACCATACCCATCTCTCCTCCCTGCTCATTTCCTTTGCTTTTCTTCCCCATGGATTTTCTCTTCGTCCATGCCCATGTCCTCTTCCTTTCCTTCCTGTGTACCACTCCCTCTTCCAACTTTTTTATTATCACATCATACATTTAAAGCACATGACTTCCACCAAAGAACTATGGGAACTGTAGTTTGTTAAGGGTGCTGGGGATTGCAGCTCTGGGAGCTGCAGTTCCCAGGATTCCTTGGGAGAAGCCATGTATGGTAAGGCTGTTTTATCATTCTCTTCTCCTAGTAAATATGACTTGGGATTGGGGGTTTTATCAAACAGCTTCTTTCAAGATTCTCTCTGGAAACACAAAGGCTAGGGTTTTGCTTTTTACTGCCAGGACTCTGTTCTTTGTGAGTTGATCATGATGATACTATATTTTAGATTCCCAAGCAATAGTTTCAAAGGATAGATTTGCATGGTATTCATTCATGGATGGTTTAAGAGAGCAATTGCACTTTCTTCCTGTTTGCTGCTGGGCCCAATGTAAGGTGTTATGTTTAGCTGACAAAGCCCTGAATGAATTGGGACCCAGTTACACGAAGGAGTGCCTCTCCCTGTATTTGCTACCCCAGGTCTTACAGTCTGCAGAAAAGGCCGTTCTTGTGGTCCTGTAGTGGTGTGCTGAGAATGGAGGTTTTGTCTTCTCCTATGATCACCCCATGCAGGCCTGATCCCCTCTGGGAAGAAGGTTTGGATATAAATTTAATAATTTGTTTATTTATTTTAAACCACCATACCTACTTTTGAAATCAGCTGAAGACACTATTGTACTAGAATGAGAAGTGTGGCTGAGATCTGTATTTTATTTCTGCTGCAGGGGTACAGCAGACTCCAGTGCCGTGGTAATGTGAATAAAAATATGAATAAAAACAGTTCAGATGTGTGGGTAGGTGCTCTTCTTTAACCAAAGGCCTCTACTTCCACTCCCTTCCTACTTTAAAATTGTGCACTATCCCACTGTCATGTGTTATGTGTGGGTATGGCTATGAATCAGGTTGTTGTTTACATCTTAATTTTTTATTAAGGAACTGGAACAACATACATCCTTTCACTAAGGACAGCTCCTTCAGCCTGAGGCATAATTCCCCATGTGGCCCTACACAGCTGATTTCAAAGAGGCAGAACAAAATGTGCTTGTAACAAATCTAAATCATGTGGCTATTTTAACTGATTTTTATTTCCATTGTATTGAGATTTTTGTGCACTCCTTAGAGACAATTGCAGTTAAATAATTTGAGAAATTAATTTGAGAAATTAAATTAAAAAATAAACTATCAAATAGACTTGGTATGTTGTAAACCAACTTTTACTTTTATTTCTAAGGTGGGATTAGGAAAAGGTTTCTCACTCTGCAATCTTTCTCCTTCCATGCAGAAGAAGAAGAGGTGTAGCACCAATTTTCTTTTTTAAAAAATAAAGGCAGGTTGGAGCTTCTAGGTAGTTCTCTAAAATTAAAGTTTATTGTGATGCACAGGCCTGATATGCTTTGAAAATTTGTATTTTTTGAATGGCAATAGAATCTTGCAGCATGTGATGGTAACCACTCAGCCAGTTTACTTGGAGAGTTTATTGGTTTATCAAAGGTTACCATGCTATTGGGATAATATGTGAACTATCCCACAATAAAATAATAGACAAGTTAAAGGCTACAAATTTTTGGAGCCAAAGTCCAGGCAATGGGATTCCTTAGAATTAGAATCTTATAATATTAATACAGGTTTGTTTTTAAGCATTTAATTATCATCCCAAATGCACTGGACCCTGACTCTCAAGCCAATGACTCTTCTCTCCCTCCTCCTTTTGTCCTCGTTGTCGTTATTATCCTTGGGTGCACTGGTTGGTTCTATTTTGCATTCAACTAGACAGAATTTACCTTCCCTTGACAGCAACCACGAGAAGAGAATGAAAGGCTGGTGACAAGTTTTTATTTTTTACTTTAAAATTGTTGCTTTCTTTTTCAACTTCCATTTTGTTTCATGATCACAGGTTCCTTTGAAACAGAGAGAGAAGAAGAGGAACACAGAGGCAATGAAAACTATGGAACAATGAAGCAATGTTACTGCTGCCCGAGAGATGCACCAGAAACATAAAATAAGCTCCTAATTATTTTGAAAACTTGTTGAATCTCTCTCTAGGTAATAAGAGTTGCCCACATACTGCAGAAGCTATAAAACACTGGGAATTTCAGTAATGTTAACATTAGTGACTGTTGTTTCCATTGCTTATTGTTAATTTTTCCAAACCATGGCAGGATCCAGATTGTGCACATACCCAGGCTGTGCACATTTAAAGCACATGACTTCCTCCAATGAATCCTGGGAACTGCAATTTGTTAAGGGTGTTTGGAATTTCAGCTCTATAGGAGTTAAATGCCAGCTCTCATGATTCGCTGAGGGAAGTTTTAAATGAATGGTGTGTATGCAGCCCCAAGCAATGTAGGACCAACAATATTGGTTTAGTTGTCCTTTGACAAATCCTTTGACCAGGAAGACACATTCCCTAATCCCAGATAAAATTGGTGCCAGCTGCAGCATTTACTTTCAAGTCAGCATGCATGAGATAAATTATGGATCCTTAAGTGACAAGTAATGACAATAGTTTCTTCTCTGTGAAAGTTCTGGCATGTGTCTAATTCTCCCCCTGTTCCCCCAAGACACACACAGTGTATTCCACCACCACAGTAACTGCTGTTCCTGTGGCGCTTTAGTCAGGCTCTCTTGCATAACGCCTACAATTGTTAGAATTTGCAGCTAATCTTTCCTTGGTTACTGAATGATTATTTTCCACTTCAGTGGCAAAAAATAAAAGTAGACACTGTTGCACTCTCCCCTTCGATCAATTTTTGATGGCAGATAATAAATCATTCCATGACATTGTATTTTGTTTTGTGGTATTTGTGCTTGAGGAGCAAAAGGAATTGGTCTGGATGGCACTGCTCACCAGATGCTAAATTGGTGAGCTAAGGAGATGAACTGATAAACAGCTTGGCTCCCAACCTCTGCTATTTCATGATTTTCACTTAGGCAAATTCTGCTGCTGCTGTGCCTTGGCTGTTATTTTTTAATACAAGAAGAGCTCCCCAAATATCCCAGCTATATAGGGTAGCCAAAATATTCTAACTCCTTTCCATCAGGCTATGTGCCTGGAAACTGAATAATACAGAGGGGGAATAATGTGGGTTTGAGAAGATATGGATGTTGAACTTCCATTCCAAAAGGAAGCTGACTTTTCCTTGACACTTCCTGTACATCTATTAATGAACAAAAACCAAGAAGCAAAGTAGCTGTCTACTTAATGACTACGCTACTGAACTGGATGCACACGTGCACACACTCATACATACCATGTTTCAGCAACTAAAATTTAACTATGGGACTGCCCATGAACAATATAATGTGGGCTGTTTTAGTAAGCAGCCCTTTTATTTTTCATATAACCTCTTAAGGCACCGGCATTTGGGAACAGCAGCATTACCCCATTGAAGCTCCCTGGCTTCCACAAATGAATGCAGAAAGAGCAAGCCTGGTGGGTGTTCTACCCGTCTGCTCCCAAATCATTTTATGTCAAGGTGACCAAAAAGGTCAATAACATCCTATAAAACCATCCAAGAAAATTGTTGTTGCTTTTGAATACATATCTGTTTTTCCTGTGAAAGTTTGAACCATTTATCAGTCTCCTTCTTTCCATCAGATGCCCCAGTCTGTTTTTCTAACCTCTGTCTTTTTCATACAGACTCACTTACATCATATTCCCATTGAGATTCAGACAGCGCTGATATACAACCAAAACCCTTGTAGCTGTCACCACCACATGAACTGTCTTAGCCACTTCTACATAGTTAAGATGGGAGATACATAGATTTCCATTGTTTTTCTAGCTCAACTACATGAGGATCTGAGTGATTCTGGGCATCAGTCCTGTTAAAGTCTTGCTAGTTTTCAACTGCATCCTATAAGAGGAGGTGTTTCTTTTACATCCCTATAAGTCTAAGCAATGGCATAGTGGTAAATATGATGTGCAGGTGCTCATCAGGATAACCCCAATAGCCATGTTCCCAAATAGTCCACAACTATGCCCGCGTTACACTGTTTATTAGAATTAGCATGAATGCAGTCCTATACACAATTCCCTTCAACTAAGCTGTATTGAACTCAGTGGTGCCTATTTCTGGATGTGTAGGTTCAGGTTGTAAAACTCACCAAGCTTTAACAAAAGATAATCCGACATCTGAAATACACCTTTAACTATTAATTACAAATGAAAACAGTATTGCAAATAAGAGGTACCATTTAAACGGCAAACATGAAGCAAGTAAGAACCCCATCAAAGATGTATCCAACTTCTGCTTGATTATTTTCTTCATCGTCTGACTTCTGTGCCAATCTGACATGAACAAATGGTCTCGTCCCCATCATATATTTAAAGTGTATGACTTCTCCCAAAGAATCCTGTAATTAAGTTACAGTTCCCATAATTCTTTGCGGGAAGATATGTGGTTTTAATGTATGGTGTGGTATGGAACTGAAGCCTCATTATCACATCATTCCCTTGCCAGAACCAAGTGGTCCATCAGTTAATCTAGCGCTTCTTAATATGATGTTGCTGTCCCTACTCAGTTTTGGTGGTGGTCCGACAAGCTCTCTGGACTTGATTTCAAACAACTTAAGGAACTACTGTGTGATTTTGTGGCATTGATTCAGCAGACAAAGTAGGAGTCAAGTTTGCATTTAGATAGTAAGTCAGCAAACCTGAAAGTTGAAATTCAGGCACCAACATTATAGTATTTAAAGTAATATCTCTTCCAGAAACAAAAAATACCACTGGTTACTTTTTGAGATTAATGACCAATAAATGACATTAAGCCCTGAATTTAAATGGTAGATCTTATATCACTGATTATCTGTATATCCAGCAGGCATAAATACTGTCTGCCATCCAATAACTGTCTTCATAATGCATTCCTTTTTCAATCTTCAATCTATCATAAGCCTTCTAGGATTTGAGTAACACTCTGAAACTGGGTGCTTGGTATACATGGTTTAACATAATGGGTTCCCATTTTTAATATTATACATTCCATATGTAGTTATAGTCAGGCTATTGGCTATTATAGTCAGACTATTGGCTATTATAGTCAGACTATTGGCCCATCTAACTCAATATTGTTTACAGTTTACACTGACTGGTGATGGCTCTCCAGTTTCAGACATACAGATTTTCCCTGTACTACCTAGACATGCAACAAGTTGAACCTGGGACCTATGCATGCACATCTCTTCCTTTTATATAACTAGCTAATTCCCACCATTATGTGGAGAGACAATAGCATATTGTGGGTATGCTTGAGAGCTATAGTGCGTAACATAGAGCACATAGACAAGTTGTACACTTCTGTGCAGACTCTTTCAGTTAAGGCTGGTTGGTAGATCTTTTCTACAAGTTGGGAGTGTCTCCAATACAATGCTTTGCTTTTTTCCATAAGACTGAAAAGCAGCAACTTATTTGTTTGTGGAAAGGAAATGGATACACTTTGATGCACCACTATGATGTGAGTGAAACCTGCTACCTTCCCCTACTACCCTTGTATCTGTGGTGAGGGGCATATCTAATCCTAATTCAATTGCATCTTTTCCTTTGTGCACATCAGCCACTCAGTGGGGCGATTCAGCGGTAATTTAGGAAAATCTATTCAGAATCTCTCTTAATAGTATTAAAGCACTCTTTTTAAAAGTAGGATAGAAGTCTGATACACAAATACATTTCTCTGATTTATTATCTTAATTCCTTTTCATAATTAATAACTCTATAGTCATATTAAATAAATTATAATAAATTTGGTTGATTTCAGAAATGCAAGCATTTAGCTAAAGAGCTAACACCATTCTCCAAGGCTTATCTCTTGAGTTTTTACTCAAGCAAAAGTTTTAATGAAGGTGCCTGCACAAAGACAGGATATAGTTTTAATGAAAATCTATGCTTGTTTGGCCATATAAAGAATTTATCAGGTATTATTTATTTGGTATTTGACAGGGATAGCAGAGTATATCTATGGAAATATTTTGGGTTTTCCCTGTCCAAAAGAATATAGCTGATAATGAACATTTCAACAATGAATGTTAAGAACAAAAGAACTGTCTGTTAATTGGCTAATAGTATGAAAGGTTTAAGACCTGGTATTTCAAGATAAATGAAAGAAAAATATCCCCAGGAGTTAATAAAGAGTAGAGGTTTTCTGTGCCGATTAAAAAAGAGCATGAAAGGGTAAGATTCTCTGTATCCCATTTCATTATCTGAAACACTGCCAAATACCAGTGCCCATGGGTGGACAGATTTCTCTTCCACAGTGTTCTGCCTTGCCTGTCTTCCAATTATTCAAAATGAAATTTTCTAATTAATTTCAGAAATGGTGAATGCACTGTTGGTTCTTGTTGCAGCCCTTCATTTCTCCCATTCATCATGGGGTCACCCCCCCCACCCCCAGCTATGCCATTTGCAGGACACATTAAAGCATCACAGACTTATTTTAGCACCCAGTTGTACTCACCATTACATTAAGATACATATATTTTAATAAGGAAAAAGCTATGGGCATGGGGGGGGGGGTTATGTGTGCACTCAGTGTGATATTAATGTGATGTCATGATTACAAATTTTGAAAACACAGTGACAGAAAGCAAAAACATTGATGCCACCATGTGACCAGGACAAGGCATTATGACACTAATAAAATCCAGAGAGAAATAAAGAAGGATGGATTTTAGAAACATTCTTACTAATCCCCCTAATCAGTGCTTTTTCTGGGGGGACGCAGGGGGATGCGTACCCCTAAACATTTGCGAATCTAAGTTTGGCCTCATTGAGGGGGCGGTATTTCAATATGAGTAGGAAAGTGAGAGCACCCGTAAACATTTTTTTTGAAAAAAAAAGCACTGCCCCTAATACTGGTGAGTATCAATCTCTCAGTGGAGGTAAGAGAAACGAACAGGCGAGTAGCATTCACAAATTGGTTGCCTGTTTGTTTCTGAGCCCAATTTAAAGTACTCGTGATAGTGTTTAAAGCCCTAAACAACTCAAGTCCCAAATATCTGAAAGACTGTCTGCTTCCCACCAGCTCCTCTTGGGTATTAAGCGGGAACCCTCTTGGTAGATCTGTTGTCCTCTGAAGCTCAGTGTGTGTGTAATGCAGGATAGGGCATTTTCTGTGGCAGTCCCAAGGTTTTGTAATTCCTTACCACAGAGGTGTGTCTGGCAACTTCACCATATAGTTTTTGGTGACTGGAAGATGCATCTGTTTATCCTGGCTGGCACTGCGGGGTGGGTGTGTCAGGGGACCAAGAATAAATGGAATCCTATGGATCCACAGCCTCCCCCAACATGCCCCCAGGCACCCTTGGAGTACCTGGTTTTGTTTTCCACCATGGACAGTGTTTTTATTTTTTCTGCTGCCACACGACACCTCTGGTGGTGGACCTTCCATTCCCTTCCCCAGTTTTATGTAGCAAACATTGATAGTGTTGCAGTATGGCAAAATTTATCTTAGCAAGGCTTGGGTGCACCCTTCTAAATTCCTGAGCATAGGTTCATTAATGTAGCCCATAAAGAACATTAATTGCTGGCTAGACACCCTAGGACAAACAGAGGAGAGTTGCTTACTGTTTCGGGGCTTCTCTTCATCCATGCCCTCATCTTCATTTTCTGGGTCAATATCTTCTGCTTGAGTTATCCAGTCCAGATATCCCTTCAAGTCCTCCTCCAGCTGTTGTTTCTCTCGCAACTTCTGAAAGTCACCTCGAGCTTTTGCTTTCTCTCTCTCTTTAGAAAACTCCCTGGCAAGAGGGAGGGGATTAAAGGATGAGAACAGGAGACCAAAAGAAAGATAGAAAAGAATTAGTTTGAATTGCACTGGAGATTATAAATTTCCTGCTATGGTAACTTGGCTGTCCATATTAATTTCAACCCATATTAATACATGCGATTCTTCTGTTTTATACACAATGACTTATCTTTAAGATGGTAATGTCAACTACTTGTTCTGTATCTCAAATCATTTCTCAAAGAGAATTAATGATTATTTTTGTTATTATTTCTTATAAAATGCTTGCAGGGAAATATTATTCTGAATAATCTTGAGCAAACTATTATCTGTACTGCAGTAACATAAGGACAGTCTTTTCTCAACTCAAGGCAAAACTCCAAGCTTCTGTATGTGCCAATGTATATCTGTCATCATGCCAGACTTTGCTCCATCTTCTCTTAGGAATCTCATAATAAAGACTTTAAAGTGGAGGATTGCAAGAAGCTCCACTTAACCCTCAGGAAGATCAGAAACAGCTCAGTAGATCAGTTCTAGAAGACAGCTTTGCCATAAGGTAGATGGATACATCACAAATATGACAAATGTGGAAAAAACAAAGTGCTTCTACTAGAAGCTGAAGCTCTGTGGCATGGAACTGTAAACAAAAGTGAGAAATCCAATGCCTTTCTCCTTCCAAGCACTGTATAAACATTATTGCACATTGTAGGCTTGTTGAATATTGTTAACACTCTTTAATGTATGGGGAACCAGGAAGTGGAAAAATTAGTGTTCATATTTGTCTGGTGCCTCTTTAGATAGTCTGATCATTTTCAAAGCTGCTGTGTACCAACTGCTCCCAAAGTATCAACTAGAAATAATGATTCCCATCCTTATTTCCCATCCTGCTCCCTGTAAACTTTTTAAGTAGAGATCTGACAACTGAACTTGAGACTTTCTGTTTGCAAATAATGATTTTTTAAAAAATAATTCTAGCCCATGGGTAGGTAAACTAAGGCCCGGGGGCCGGATTTGGCCCAATCACCGTCTAAATCCGGCCCGCGGATGGTCCGGGAATCAGCGTGTTTTTATATGAGTAAGATAGATAAGATAAACTTTATTCGCATTAGCCAACGGCCATAGCAACATAAAACAAGCAATATATACAAATAAAATATATACAAATTAAAAAGACAGCAATGGGTGAAAAGGACAGTCAAATGGCCAATATTATTGGCAAATAAGGAATTCTACTATTGAGTTATTGCAAGGATAATATTGGAAAAATTAGTGTTTTTGAAAAATCATTCCACAGCAACAACAGCAAAGTAGTACAAAAACCAGTATCTTAAAATCTGATCTATGAAGGCCTGCTGTCTCTGGGAATATCAAATGAAATTCTTTAAAAAATTCCATCTATGGTGCTAATTTGAATCTATTCAGTATCAATATATGACCAAGAATGACCTCCAAATGATTCCTATTTGGCATTATTCTGTGAAATGACTGCAATTTCCATTCAGTTCCACATCTTACAATGGGCATAAATTATTTATGCTTGTTAGCTGTCATACCAAGAAAGCAAATTATCAAAAGGCTTGTTGACTGAACTACCCTTTCATTCATGTGGGCAATTTCCTCAGAACAAATCCGCAATCTGCTAAGTGTGTATGGTAACAAATGTTTATACAGCTAATGGGCAACCTGCATTTTTCAATTGACATGTATAAACTGTAAAAATTGAAATCTTTCCTATTTTACCATTTTTTTTTTGTTTCTGACCCCCATTTTTCAGAAGGCTAGAAACAAAAACAAACAAAAAACCTGCCCTGTCCTTCAATGATTAAATGGAGTTACAATGGAGAGTTGTTAGCCAAGAAAAATAATAATCTGAGAAGCACCTTCCAGAGGAAGGATGGGATATAAATTGAATAAATAATCATAACATCAGTAGGTTAAAATTTGTTTCATATACTTCCACTCATTTTTTACCAATTCTTTACCATGATGTCACATGCATAGGGTGATATCCAACGTTAGTCATTCTCAGAATAATCCCATTGAAATTAATGGAAATCACCCAATAAGCAATAGGTATTATTTTTCTCTCTATGGTCAACATTTCATTAAACGGTTATGAAACTGCTTCACTAATGTAATAACAAGAAAAGACCTATGGCATATAGACAACTTATATGCTTTAATCACTCAGGGGTCTTAGAATTCAAATTCTAAAATTTCGAAAATCCTCTGTGACACACAAGTACATAGCCAACATTTGCCAGTTCTGCTGTGATGTCAGTTTATCAAGCCAATAATAATCAAAGTAATTAGACCTGTGCTTCCCAATCCCTACTGAGACCCCATGTAAACCACTCATAAATTCTAGTTTTAAGCTCATGAGTTATGATAATGTTATTTACTATATTCATTACTTCTACCAGGGGCAACAGTTTGCATATTGGGGTGAAGTTTCAATCCCAACAATGTTCTATATAAGGGTGGGGAGTGTTTTCCACACCTAGCACTGCTAGCTTTTGGCAGTGCTGGCTTTCAACCCCCACCCCACTACTTTAGGCTGCTTAATGCCATACTTTTAATTTAGACTTTCACTGTCCATTTATAAGGTAAAGTTGATCCAAATCCCACTGACATTTGCAGATGACATTGAGAATATGTTGGATCAGGGCCCATATCTTCAACCCAAGAGAAAGAACATAAAGAATAATACAGAAGCATGTGCAATTAAACAACAACAATAGTAATTCCAAACATTTTTCCAGGTACTGCTTACCCGCTAAGTACACCGAGAACCAAGTTAAGTACAAAAAATGACCCTATGATGATTAGTGTAACAAAATAGATCCAGGGCCAGCCCCTTCCTACGGCATCATTGACCTGGAAGAGTGGAATGATAATTAGTATGGAAAGTTCCATTCCTGAGCATTACAAGGCTCCAGTTGAAGGGAACTTGAGTCACCAGTGCTGAATTTGTTGTTGGGTTCAATCAACCAGGAAGTAAATTTTCTACCTACTTTATTATAGATTGAGTTAAGTATTTGATCACCTTACCAAGTGAATTTCCTACCACTGTATACTGTGCTGTAACTTGCCTGTCAGACACAGGCAAGACAAAGTATGGGGAATCAATGTAGAAATCATAACAAATATAACCTTGGTTTTGCTTGTGACAATTAAAGGATTCTGGTGGCACAGAAGAACCCTGATTCTGGAGTCTTGCCCTGCAGCATGAGGGGGAAAAAATAACACCAAAACCAGCAGCTTACCCGCTCAACACACCAAGAACCAGATTAAGAACGAAAAAGGATCCAAAGATGACCAGACTGACAAAGTACACCCAGGGTAACTCATAGCCCATAGCGTCCTGCATCTGGAAAGATGGAGGATAGTTAGAAGATAGAGACAGAAAGCAGAATGGATTAGGTAGGGAAAGAAGACAGAAAGGTTTGCAAATAAGGCCTGTGGATAAAACAGATAGTTGGACATATTTTAGCTAATACCTAATTTTAGCTGTTTTGAAGGGCCTTTGACTTAAAATACCATGTGAAAACAGAATGTGTCCACGAGAGTGAAATTAAACCAGATATATTGGGAACCACCTATTTTACTCATTGATATAAGAGAAGCATAACATTTTTATTATGTGCTAGGTGATGAACAGAACTTCAGTTACTCCAGTGACCCTTTGTTTAGATTATTATTTATAGCCTTCAGCATATTAAAATATAGAGGAAGAAGGGGGAAAGAAACCCTCAGTTACAAAATATAGACATAATAAATTTGTGAACAATTGGATAGAGATTACATTTTTAAAATAATAACAACAAAAAAGTTAAGAAACACCCTTTTTTCTGTGTGTGTGTCCCCACCCCCATTTGCTGCTCTCTCAAAGCAGATGGTCACACTGAATACAGTTTGGGTGGTGCATCAGCAACCATCTAGTTTTGTTTAAAGATTCAAACATTTATTTTTGTTGTTTTCGGAATAACCATTTGTACTGAACTACCCAAATTGGAGACCAGGGTTAAGGAAAGGTGCTGTGATTACCACTGTTTTTATACTAAAGTACATTATGTACATATATTTCAGTAAATATCTGCAAGTATTTACCATGTTTCCTTCCGCTTTGGGATAAACTTTGTAAAAAAGCAGCCTTCCCAATGGCACAGCAAGGCTGAACCACAGCATTTTAAAAAATATTATCCAGGAATTCATACTGGGGAAGGTAAAAGTGCCTATATAGCTACAATCAAATCCTCTGCTCTTGATTTTTACTCATAAATGTATTCTGCATCAAGCTCAGCATTCTTATGAAATAGTCTGAAGCAATGGCTTCAAGTAGCACATTCCTAAAGCAGAACAATTTTCCTGCCTCCAGGTTCCATCTCTGTTATTAAAAAAAAGCAGGGAAAGAAGTATAATTTTGACATTTCATAACTAAGACTTCCACTTTTTACTATAGCATCATGACACCTGAACTTCCTTGTGGCAACTGAACGGGTTGTCCCCTCAATTTCAAATGATTACAAAAGATTTAAAGTCATTGTATTCAAAGCAAACCTGTACAGTATAAGCCCAGGGAGGTATCCATAGCTCAATTATAGACCATCTGGTTTGCATGCAGAAGGTCCCAGTTTCAGTCCCTGGTATCTCCAGAAAGAGCTGGGAATGTGCCCCCCCCCCCCCCGAAATCCTGAAGAAGCACTGCCAGTCAGTGCACAGAATTCTGAGCTATGTGGACTGAGTCTGACTCAGTATGTCAGTTTCCTCTGTTCCTATTAGGAACAATGAATGCTGACACCATGAGGACATTTCTACACTGTGTAGAGTCACTTGAGTGGCAAAAGGAAAAGGGAGGGAAGAGTCTCTGTACTTGGGTGTTGGACAAATGAATATAGGTAACCCTTCTAGCTGCTGTACTATAAAGGCATCCCTGTTAGGTCAAACTAATGATGTGCACATCCTGTTTCTTGCATTAACCTATAAAACATATCATAGACGGAATAAAATTGGGGCATGCTTTTGCTTTGCTTTTGTGAATGTTTTACAAGCCCTGTTTGGTATTTGTTCATTATCTAGTCCCCATGCAAAGGACAAAGTGGTTGCTAAAATTTCACAAATCCTTTTGCCTGCCACTGCCAAAGCTGCTGCCTCTCTGAAAATGGGGAGCTGCTGTTTGCTCATCAAAGAGGGATGTGAATATACTAATACTGCAGTGCAATGAAATATTTTAATTTTTCAAAGAATATTATGAAGGGTTCCTAAAACTTCTCAGTTGTGGAAAAACCTCTCCCTATGCTGCCAGCTGTAAAGAAAGTAGCCCTCTTCAGACTCAGTGATACCTGTCCTATCTCTGCTGCCACTATGGTTGTTACCCTGAGGATTATTTTCTGTAGAGTTGAGAAAGGGGTAGGCCAAAAGCTATAGGCTACTCCTAGAGCTGTAATCACTGTTCTTCCATTTTAAGCTACAAATGCAAATTGCAGCTGATTTTCTACTCTCTTGGGAATATTGTGATTTTTCTGCGGGTGCATCCTGACACATTCTGTTCACTCTAGTGGACATGACAAAGTCATGTGGGCAGGGAAGGGTACAATTCACCTGAGCAGCCACTGCTTAAATCAATTGTTTAATCTGCACCATAGTACTTACTGAAGCTGTTTATGGCTGATTTCTGCTATGCCTTGTTACAAAGTGCTGTATTACTGGAACAGACGTGTTTTACATCAGAAGTTTCTAACTGAAAACAACAGACACGTTGCTAAAATGGCTGGAGTTGGAAAGGAAGCAGTTTTTTAAAACAATTTTTAAATTGGCATGATAAAACTCCTTAATTTAAGTGCGCTCTCTCTCTCTCTCTCTCTCTCTCTGTGTGTGTGTGTGTGTGTGTGCATGAGCCATTCAGTGCCAATTTAAATATAAATTAAAGAACAGGGTGGTAAATTGCTCCCCAGGAGGAGGGCCACCAGCAGTAGCTTCCCAGCCACTCAGAGCAGAGCCCCCTCCTTCATCAGTGCCGCTCCTCTCTGCTGATGGAGGCCTGCAATTCATTTTAATACTCTCTCATAGTCATCAACATCAGGATGGTTAGACTGCAGCCTTAGTGAGATATTTGGAAACTGCAGACTGTAGGGATCTACTGGGTATATACGGGAATCAAGTAGGGACACCAATCTCAGTAGACTTTGGTGGTAGTTCCAATCGGGGCTTCCTCTTTGGGCCTCAGTGGACAAGGAGGATTACACAGAAGGAGCTAGCCCTTTAGGTATGGAACTTGCATAGGGCTAAAAAAAGCTGCTAAAATTAGGAAAAACAGAGCAAGCAGACTTGCTATCCTGCAGATAGAGTCCCTCTGTTCAACTGTGTTTGTACAATTATCAAGCTGTCAGAACTGGAGCAGAGCTACTGCCAGAGAAGCAGTAAATGGGAAATCAGTCCTGCTGCACCACAGAAATGTTTCTTTGCAGTTTAGTTTTTTGTATATTTGTAGTGCAGATAAACAATGCCAAATTCCTATACTTATTTGATACTGACATAATGTCTCCGTCACCCTGGTGTGGGGCAGGGATGGACCAATTATAGGATATGTGACAAAAGACATAAAAATATATTTTATAGAGCTACAGTTGCTATTTCATGGACACTTGGCCTCTACACAAACTGCTGGCTATGAAGGACTTATGATTTCTTGTAAGGAGGACTTGTTTCTAAAGTCTCATGAAACTATCAGCAGAACATTATTTTTCTATTATGAAAAGGAGCACCCTGACTCTATGTTTGGGTTTTTAAAAAATTCTTGGCAATTTGCCAAAGCACATTGACTATGCAGCCATTAATCACAAACCCAAATCCTTGATAGCAGATGTAGGCTTTTTCTGCAGAACTTTTTTTACTGATCAGGGTAGAATCTACACGCATATAAAAACCTTTTTAAAAATACATTGAATTTCCATAAGGCTCACCATCGCCATCTAGTGTCACAATGTATATTGCACTTAAAACACACTTAAAATGTTTTATAGTGGTACCTTGGATTAAGAACTTAATTCGTTCTGGAGGTCCGTTCTTAACCTGAAACTGTTCTTAACCTGAGGTACCACTTTAGCTAATGGTGTCTCCCGTTGCCGGAGCACGATTTCTGTTCTCATCCTGAAGCAAAGTTCTTAACCCGAGGTACTATTTCTGGGTTAGCGGAGTCTGTAACCTGAAGCGTATGTAACCCGAGGTACCACTGTATTTGCAGCTTTATAGCTGAGTCTCTGGTTCATGGGCTCATGGAGAGTCGAACAGGGCTAAGACGACTAAACAACAACAAGCTGAGTCCAAAGCCTAGTAGTTTCTCTACTGAGATGAAAAACTTGCACACAGTAATACTTGATGCAGTCACGCACTGCCAAACCAGACCATGAAATCTGCCAGGATGTTTTCAATACTGTTCATTTAAAAAAACACCACACACACACACACACACACACACACACACATTAAGGTATTTATTATAACTGTTCCATCATAAAAAGTTTTTTGGTCCTTAATAGTGCATTTGGTTCTATGTGAATTTCTTATTTATGAGTTGCATGAACTGCACCAAGAAAAGATGTTCATCTACCAGCTTCTTAGTTCTATTATGAGATAATCTGTGATACATACAGAAACATGGAACTGCATTTGGTGAAACTTCATATTGTCAACAGTGCCCCAAACTTCCACATCTGAATTTTAAAACTTGAAAACTTGACAAAAGGAACTGATCTCATCTTGTGGTAAAAGTAAATATAGAAATCAGTAGAAGCAGGGTGTCCTGATAGGGTGCAAGGTGTTGGGGGCACTCAAACCAGCAATTCAGAAAGCAGAGCCCATGACCACTAGAGCAGCTCTCACTCTGAAGGTGTTCCTGCCTCAGTCTCTGCTATGCTGCAGCATCACTCACATGGTGGCTAAAGAAGGAAAAGCCACCTTTAATTTCAGCTAAGAACATGGGCCTGCCTAGCTCTATATAACACCTGTTCCAAGTTGTGTTCCACACAGGGCATTTTATTTTTATGAATAGTAGCAGTAGAAAACTTGCCTTATATCATTTGGTAGCTGACCGCCAGCCCTTTCATTCTTGTCTGCACCATCTGGCACCAATCATCAACCTATTAGTATTATTATTCACATTTGTTTGTCACTTTATTTTTAAAAAGTCTCAAAGCAACTTAAGATAAAATACAAACCTGTAAAATCAATTAAAAAGCAAAGGAAAAAACAACAATGTACAAAACAACTAAAAGGACAAATTCTACCCCACCCCACTAGAAAATGAGCACCACACATAGGTGCCATCTCCTCAGGGCTCTGGGTGCCCGAGCAACCACAAAATTTCCCATAATAGGGACCGGACACCTACAAAATGCACCATGCCCTGTGGAAAGAGCGCAAAGTTCAGGCAGGAGGGGAAGAGAGAGCACAGAGTTGTGGGGGAGAGAGTGTGTGCAGAGTTTGGGCGCGAGGGGAAGAGAAAAATAGGTGCCGGTACTCACCATGAAGTTGTTACAGTGTCACACTTTTTAACAAAAGAGGTGCCGGTACTGCGTAACCTTGCTTACCCCCTGAAAAAAATGCACTGACTAGGACTGCAATCTAAACATACTTACTGTGATGAAATACACCCCAATGACACCCAACTGGATTTCTGAGTAAACATGCATAGCATTGTGCTATTAACTTCCAAATAAATTTGCCTAGGGTCAGGGTGCCACTTAAAGAGAAAGCCAACAGAACATTTTGCTCTGTGGTTATAGTAGCCCAGAATAGAAATGAGGAAGAACACTGTTTTAGAAAGAAAGAAAGAAAATGTCCAGATTTCCAGGTAGAAAATATTTTAATGATATACAATATGAGCTCCAATCCTTTGCAAAACTTGCTCTGATTTTTTTTTGCTCAAAATATTAGGGGTTGTTTTTTATCATATAAAGTCTCATTTTTATTTCCTTCATGATAAGTCAGTTAAATCTTTGCAGGATAAAACTAATGAATGCAAAAGCAATTAGCAATTCAGTGCAATTCAACTGCCTCTATTAAGGAGGGAGGTACCACTTTGTGTAATATATTGTCCAGCAATGAAATTCATTGTTATTCACTGTATAAGGAATGGACACATACATGGAAATATTTGTACTGGCATCCCATCTATATATCTGGCAATACAAGTAAATAAACTGGGCAACATCTCAAGTAATGCTTTTTGATACAGAAACCTGTCTTTTTATTTTTGCAGATGCAGTCTGAGTCTCCTCTCTGAGAACAAAATATTAAAAGCAAGGAGTCACCTAGCAGTGAGCCAGGCTGTTAGCAAGCTATTCTGGCTCTCTGCCAGTAATAACAGCAGAGGTGGAGGGGAACTATCTTTTCAACCAACATATTTACTTCTCTCCCAAAGTGCAATGAGCCAAGAGAAAGCAAGGCATTGCCAGAGACCCTTATCTAACTGCAGAGAAGCATCCCCAGGAGCCTGCAACTAATCCATTGATTTGTAATGGTTCCTGATGAACTAACCTAAACAATACTCCACCCCAGAGGGATACAGTTGCTTAGTTAGACGTCTGATAAGGATTTGTGAAAGGATTAAGTCTTAGATCTACTATACAACCTAAACATTGAGTGATTTGCCAGGGAAAAAGAGAATAAGTACTTGTCTAACTTTTTTGCATTCAACAATAATACATTTCCAATTACAATCCTCTTGCCTTGCCCCAGCTATCTCGAAACCAAGCATTTTCTATTAAGGGTGGGAACTATTCATCCTTCACAAAGCAACAACATGGGAATGAATTATAGGAACTTTCTGGTGGCGTGGCCTTAACATGCAGGCAAGGAGGGACAGATTTCTTATTTATTAAGGGCAGTCATCTTCTGCCTCCCCCAAGAAATGTTGCTACTTTATTAACATAGCATCAATCCCTTTGGACAAATATAGCAAACACTACTGAGTTGTTCAGGGCAGCCATTGTGTGAAGCAACAACAAAGTTTATTTATTTGGTTTGTGTTTTCTGGACATTGTAGATCTGTCTTAGTCTGGACATTGTAGATCTGTCTTATTTATTGGGGGGGGGGGACAGGATCCTTTGCCACTTTAAGGTAAGCCCATCCCAACCAAAAGGTTCTTAGATTTCATCTAATTCCAAGGATCAATCCAATTTTTAGGGACATCCCTCCCCCCAAGGTAATAGGCTGAATATTCTATGATGCAACTATGGGGGCACGTTGTGTTCCTTAGAGATCTTTAACTGGGGCCTCTAGTGTTGCAGGTAAAATCTGTGCAAGGTCATTGTTTCTGAAGCAAAACTGTGGGCTAGCAACTCAGCTATCACCTAGCAGCAGGCACTCCAGCAGGCTCCAGCCGAAGGAGAAAAGAGACTCAAGGCCAGGCATAGGCAACCTCTGGCCCTCCAGATGTTTGGGACTACAGTTCCCATCATCCCTGACCACTAGTCCTGTTAGCTAGGGATGATGGGAATTGCAGTCCCAAACATCTGGAGGGCCAGAGGTTGCCTATGCCTGCTCAAAGCTATTCTGAGAGACCAGCTGGCTCTGCCTATCTTTCAGTGTCTTCTAGCAGCAACCATTCCATCAAACTACCTGAACTATTTCCATCTCAGCTTTAGACCTGAGAACTGTAACTTTAAGAATTGATACCTGAGTGTGGTTCCCCCACCTCTCTCCTATTTCTCTCCCTGACTCTATTAATCATTTTGTTTTGTTTTTTGTTTTTTAATGTATTTTTTATTAAAGATTTCTTGGTTTACAAAAATATGTGCAATGTCTATTTTTTCAAGTTACATTTTCTATAGGTCAGTTTCATTTGTTGAGACATTAGTGTTACATTAGGAAGAAAGGGGGGAAAGAGGTGGATGGAGCCATGGTAGGTGGGGGTGGGGTCAGGTGGCAAAGTTTCTATTTTATTTAATGTATGTGTGTGTGTGGTTTTGTGTCAGCATCGCTTGTGCAGGTTCTTTTTGCTATTCGCTTGTGTACCTTTGGTGGTGAGAGAAGCTGGGGTTAGCCTAGAGTGTGGTTGCTTGTTTGTGATTGGCTGTGGTGAACTTTGTTTTCATGTGTGAGTGGTGTGGGTGGGTGTTTTTGAATCAGGTTAGCCATATTGAAGGAGGGTAAAAATTCTTTAAATAAATAGCATACAACAGGTCTCAGGGCATAGTCTGAAACCACATGATTCAGCCACCTTGTTAAAACAAAGCAGATCTGAATCTGAATGGGGGACCACATAAATAATTTCCCTCTACTGCCAGCCCATTCTGTTCACAGTAGCCTACACTTCATATATTTTCTGAATCAATCAATAGATTTTTATTGTTTATAGCTAATGGCCATCACAATACAATATAAGCACAAATCAAATAACTACAGAATGACAGACTTTACATGCACTAGACTAAAACAGATGTCCAATGTCCAGAAAAACACACACACACCAAAAAACCATTTATTCTGGTCAGAATCCCTAGGGTCTGGCACTTGCATTATCCATAAAGGCTGTCCTTATCTTTCTTGCTGCTAGTACAAATAGTGCCACCCTATCAACTTCTGCCAATAGCCTTTTAATTTTAAAGACATCTGGTTGAACGTCTAAGGCGGTCTAAGGCGGTCTGAAAAGGGGAGATTAAATTTGGCTCTAGGTGAATCATATATAATATAATATACAAGATCCTCAATAGACCCTGATCCACATATACAGAGGTGCTCTTTTGCAGGTCTGCTAGTATATCTCCCAGCCATCATTTCTACATTTTCTAGAAATGATGTTTGATTGTTTTCAATAATTTCCTATTTAAAGTTTGCCCAGTGAAACTTGTATTTTAATCCAGTGCTTGGAATAGACAACATATTCATCAAACACTCCCAGGAGACACAGTGAGGAAATGTGGCCATACATTTAAGTAACTGGTAGTTTGGCAATAACACTAGAAACAAAGCAAAAGTGGATATCACTAAAAACATTAAGGCCAACAATATACTTTATGAAACACATCAGAAGCAGAAAAGTAGCTAGGGAGGTGGTTGGACCATTAGTCCAGAAAGGAGCTACATGTTTGTTAAAAGAGGATAAGGAGGTTGTAGTAAAACTGAATGAATTCTTTGCATATGTCTGCACGCTGTGGAAGACGTAGGACACAACCCTGTGCCTGAATTGACCTTTTCAGGAAGGACATTTGAAGAAGTAAGCTAAATAGGCCCCATTAAGAAATTTAAAAGTAACAAATCATCAGGTGCAGATGGCATCTATCCAAGAGTTCTTATAGAACTCAAATATCAAATAGCTGATCTTCTAACATGTATTGTGGCACTCTGGTCAGTGACCGAAATAAATTCATTCAAAACATAACGTGTCCCTGAGCTTGGCCTCCATACCAGTTCTTTAAAGGGGATTCAGAAAATTACAGGCCACTTGGCTTAACGTCTGTCCAGGTAAATTGGTGGAAAGTATTATTTAGGATAAAATGATCAAGCATATAAAAGGACAAGTCTTGCTGAGGAATCAACATGGCTTCTGCAAATGTAAAACTCTCTTGCTCTCTAATATTTTAGAGGTCTTAACGGCTTCCTGTCTTCTCAGTTCTAGCTCCTGCTCTCTCTGGCCAGCTATGAGGTTACCTCCTTGGACTTTAATACCTGCTTCCATCCACTGAGCATATGGTTTTGTCTAATATTTAAAATACATAGTATTGGACTTGACTGTTTTACATGGGTTCTATATCCTATGATAAGAACCTGCCATCCTCATTTTGCATAATGCATTTTGTGATAGTCAATAATAAATAAGACTGTGTAATTTGAGTTGTGTCATCAGATCCCTGTAAATCTACAATCTCATAAGGAGTCAGATTCTTTTTTAAAAAAACCCTGGGTAAAGTCCCTGGCCCAGTCAGATATGCCAATCTATTTTATTTTAGCACTGATTATGTGTGACCTATACAAACTCCCTAAAGGACCTTCAAAATGACTTTGATCACAGTGTATTTGCTAGTGGGTCACCTTGGCCAGCAGCGTAAATGTGTTCTTTAAAAAAAAAAATTAAGACCGCTTCTTTTCCTGAATGGATTTTTTAAAAAGTACCCATAAGGCTCAAAGGCTATTTACTCTGGAGGGTTGATTATTATTTCATTGCAAATTCTACAGCATTACGAAGTATCCATCTATTCCTCTGGTACTTAGAAACCTTAGTTATTTAAAAGTCTTTTCATCTTTTACAAGCTTTGGAAATTCACTCTGAAAAGGATAAAGCCCTGACTGTAAGCATGAACATATTCTTCAGGACACTAGGTCTCCAAATGTTAGAGCTGATTTCAGTTCAAATTCTAGGGGCTTTCCCCTTCTGCTTATGTTTATTTTGTATTTACATTTACAAGGCTGATTATCATGAAAGAGATTTACAGTATTGCTTCAAATCTCCAAGCTCAGGGTTTTCCATTTCCCAACAGAGAGATGTAAGATTCCTTTGTGTGAGTGTGTGTACAGCATAAAATGCATAAAATGTTGTGTAATGATTTACATAGTCAACTAAATGCTTGAAAAGAAAGATAGTAAGAAATGTAATAAGATATAAATTCTCCATGCTCTTTAGTAATGTTTTCATACTTCAAGCTTCAAGGTAGAAAATGCTGGGCATCTATTAATTTACAGCTTTCTGAAGAATATTAGTATCTTCAATACCAAATGGAACATACTGATCACAGGTAGAACACTCAGGTCTTTTGTAAAGGTAAATTCACATTCTGGACATGTTCTGCCCTACACTTTGTAAACTAAAATTTTCCAGCTCCGTCAAAGTTTCCCCCCCAAAATTCTTCCTGTTGGTTGTTTGGTGCATAATAGTCAGCCACTGATCCTGCAATGTGCCCCTGATAAACAAGTAACGTAGATCAGAATCACTAAGGGTTTGTTCAGGTTTAAATTCTGATTTATCCACAACACATGTTGCTACCCCACAAGCATTAGATGTTCCCTGAGAGGCAAACCACTGTCCCCCAGAGGAGGGGAGGGGAGACATACTCATTGTAGTCCCCCTCCTCCTCTGGTGAGTCTCCTGGACCAGAATCAAGTCTGGTCTCCCTTTTCTTAATTCCTTCCAAACCTATCTCCATTTTATGGCTGATCCCATAAAAATGTGATTATTTTTAAATTATCCATACTTGTTCCAGGATGATTAGTATGTTATAGGAGCGTGTGGAAAACATTATATCTAAAAGACAATTGCTGGCAACTTGCAATAGTTTAACAGCTGGACGGTGAACAAACCCCAAACTTCCCCTCCCCCCCTTTCCCCTCCCACCTACAACAAGAAAATTCGCTCCTACTGTTGGAACCATTGTGGTATCCACAGTGTAGTAAATTCTACTCTTTCAGTAGTATTAACAATAGGGGATGACCAAAATCACCGCTTCCCCCTCTCCAAAGAACATTCTATGATAGTAAAGTTACAAAGCAAGTCATAAAAACCAGTACAAAACGATCTCATGCAGAGCAGAAGCCATCTTGTGGGATTCTCTGTCCATTTTTCTTCTGCATTGGATTTTTCTGCTTGGGTTACCTTGATGTAAGTTGCAGCTTTGTATCAAAGTATTATGAAACTCCAAGCAACACTAACTCTGTATTTTGAGATACTGTATGGGAGATTCAGTTCAGCTAAGGATGACTGGTGGGCTACAATTGCTAGTATTGTAAATCCTAAATTAGAAAACTTCCTGGAAATAATCAACTGACAGTCCATAACTGGCCCATAACTCAGCTACTAATAAATTAATTCACATATTTATATACAGTATCACTGTTTTGCAGAATTTCCAGCAAAAAGAACATTTTAGCCTTAACCAGCCTGTTCTTGTCTTTCCATATCAGCCACTATGTATATGCAGGCAAAAAACAATATATGACAAGAGAGATGGCAGAAAAGGTCTGGCTTCTCACTCTTGTTCTTTGCCATAATTTCCTTATAGATTTTTGTACTCACAGAGGCCTGGCAGTAACTGTTTCCTGTTTCTCTTGGGAAAACTATACCAATCAACAGCTGACCTCCAACCCAGTCCCTGCATACAGATTGTCCTGTATACAGTTGGCTAGTGGAGAAAACACTGGACCTGAGCAAATAATTAGCAGGCAAAATAGCCATACTGAACTCATTTGTTCTTTCTGACTTTCTGCATATCTCCCATATGATCCAACTGATTGGAAAACAATACAGTGGTACCTTGGGTTACATACACATCATGTTACATACGCTTCAGGTTACAGACTCTGCTAACCCAGAAATAGTACCTCGGGTTAAGAACTTTGCTTCAGGATGAGAACAGAAATTGTGTGGCGGCGGCGCAGCGGCAGGCCCCATTAGCTAAAGTGGTGCTTCAGGTTAAGAACGGACCTCTGGAACGAATTAAGTACGTAACCAGAGGTACCACTGTACAGTGGTACCTCAGGTTACATATGCTTCAGGTTACAGATGCCTCAGGTTACAGACTCCACTAATCCAAAAATAGTACCTAGGGTTAAGAACTTTGCTTCAGGATGAGAACAGAAATCGTGCAGCGGCGGTGCGGAAGCAGCAGAAGGCCCCATTAGCTAAAGTGGTACCTCAGGTTAAGGAAAGTTTCAGGTTAAGAACAGACCTCTAGAACGAATTAAGAATTAAGTTCTTAACCAGAGGTACCACTGTACTGATTTTGGAAGAAAAGTCAGTAAAATTAAATCCTACATTCTGAACTGAATTCTGTTTCAAAAATGACAGTTCCCTCTTTCACTGAACTATGACACTTCCCCTAGTCAACACCTTTGAAATTTTATTTCAAAAGACTGCTGCTGATATTATCTCCCAGTGTTCCATAGCTGGGAACAATTGATTAAGAAATAGGATTTGGTGATGGTGAAAGCGTCAGCTAGGGAAAGAATGAGAAAAGAGCATAATAATGAAGAAAGTGATTAAAAAAAGGTCAAGAGAAAGGTGGGAATGTGAAATATATCCTTCCCGAGCAGGGCATTGGACAGAGGCCACCTCTTTTCTAGTTCCCAGCAAATTCTCAATTGGTTCAAATGTAATACCAACCCACAGTTTGGAGCTAAGAAGCCTCAGCCTCACGAGCTGCTTCCTCTCCATCTCCTTATGCACAGCAATACCCACTAAATCCCATGCCCATGCTATAGTTTGTGGGAAACCATAGTTCACTGTTATATCTAAATTCTATCAACCCTGGTTTCCAATTCTAGTTTGCAAGGAATCATAAGCTATAATTAATCAAGTGTCTTCCATATTGTACAGGTGGGATGATCACAGAGAGACTGTGAGTAGCCTGTGCCTTTTGCATTCACTTAAAGGATAGTTTATTTGGTGTTTTTTGTTTTGTTTTTTGATGTGGTCACCAATCCATTTTTAGTTCTCTCCTAATAATAGCTATATCCTGAAGAAGAACTTATATCCATTTTATTCATGAAAAGTGCTATGATAGCCTGGCTAATGTTACATTATCCTGGCTACATGGTGACTTAGAAAGCAAGATAATGGACAATCTGAAATCAGAACAAATTAAAATGAAGTAGTATACACAAGTGACAGCAATCCAGGGTTTTATATGCCCTCTGGAATTGGCAGCAATTGTCTTGGCATCATGGCTCCTCACTGGCACAAAACATGAACACCCAATACCTGTCATCTTTTTTTCTTTTTTCGGCAAAGAGATACTTTGAATTAATTAGCGATGACTGGTTTTTTTTAATTCCCTGGGCTTATTCTTTGTTATATTTCACAACCCTGCCAAAATCTGCTGTGTTTATTGTTTCCCCCTTCTAAACAAACCAATCTAAAAAGAAAGCAGTAGTTCTTTCTTGGAGAAAAAATATGTACAGGAAACATGCAGAGAGGTGCATTCAGCAAAACAGATTATTCTCTTGTGTGGAAAGGCCATGCTAATTCAAGCCTATGCACCCTTAAAAATAAAGGGTGAGAAAGCACAAACACAGCTGCTGAAAATTGTGGGGTGGTGGTTCTGTTTATAACATTAAAAAAAATTGTGGCAATATCACTGTGTTCCTCATCACCACATCTCCCTCAATGGGCTTCAACAGGCTGCAGAGGGATAAGCAAAGCTCACAAAACATGTCAAGGCTGTCAGCAAAGTAAATTATATCTATTGCCTGGTTTCTTCCCCAATTTGATTTCCTGACAGGAGTTTCCAAGGCAACTGTGAGCTTCTGTTTCAAGCTTTTTCATCAAAGCTCAAGAGTGCAATTTCAGAGATGCTGGAGGATGGAAGGGAGTTTTACAAGTCAGCATGTCTAAACCAGCTGCATCAGACTTGCAGGCTTCCTACCTTGTTCCCTTGGGTTGTTATAATCCACTCAGCAAGGGGGCCAACCCAATTGTGCAAGCAATCAACCCAGGCAGCTGCTTTAGATACCAACACTTTTAGAGAAGGCCCAATCTAGGGAGCATGCTGCAGAATTCCTTACAATGTCAAAAAAAAGATCCACATACTATTGGAAAATGGGATTTCCTTTCCTGTAAATTCACAAAAGCCTTGGTGGGGGGAAGGAGAAATGGCAGAAGTTTGAAAACCTTTTGCATTTGGGCCAGATTTTGGTGGCTAGAATTAAGCTTTTTATGGCATGACGGTTTTTTGTTTCAAATAAACCCTGCAATATGTATAAGCATTATTTTTAAATCACACCCCATGCCAAGTCATAGAGAGGCGATAGGACAGAAACATATAAATAAAATTAAGTTGATTCTTGCTCTCAAAGCTATCTATGCCAGTCTGATGAAGAACCATGTCAGATTAACAATTTTGCTTGATATTTAAAAAACTGGTCTAATATAAGACACAATTTTGCCTATTATATGTGTCCTGTGCTGATGATAACTCAGATGGTAACCCTATGTCTCATGATGGTGTTCCCCACTGGACAGCTGGACTGCTACTTTTAGATTTTTTAAAAAAAGTTTTAAATACACATAAGAGGATGGATTCAAACAAGTTTAAGCCTGTGCCATAATGAAGTGATTCCCTGTGGCTTCAGGGGCTCCACTGTATACATGGTGCTCCACTGTCCACATAGCCTTCCTCTTTCACTTCAACAGAGTAGGTAGTTTGCTAACCAGAATTCAAGTCACATGTAGAGTCACACAATCACTGAACTGAATGCCAATTCCTATGAGTGAAAATGCTTCGCAGGATCATGAAAGCACCCCTGGAATTCTAACCTTTATGTTTTAACCCTGTCTATGAGCTAATTCTGGCTAAACTTTATCATGTTAATGACAACTGAAACTCAGTGTGCCTTCTTCAGCTTTGTTTTCTGTGAACTTGCAGTTCTGACTTATTAGTACAGGATCTGTGCTAGAGAAGTGCATGGACAGCACCAGAGAGGAACTGGGGGGAAGGGGCAAACCTGGTCCCTAACCCTTGCTCTCATTGCTGGACTCCTATTGTTAACATATTGCATATTTTTCATTCAGAGAACAACTTGCCCACCTAGAAATAAGCTGTGCCCCTTCTGTGACTGCCCCTGTAATTTTTTCCCCTGTTTCTGACACTGGGAGTGATGGAGATTCAGTCACAGAGACACTTCACTCAAGAAACCAGAGGAGTTTACTAAGAGTATATGAAACCATAAATCTTGTCTGTGATGCAAGCTGTAATTTTAACATTACTACAGATTTCTTCAGTCTAAGAATGTTTTAGACAAGAGGATAGGTTGCTCAGGAAAGTAGTAGAACTTCCTTCTCTGGAACAATTTAAGGAATATTAGACAAACTTATTTATGGAAGGTTTAGATTTGGACAACCCTGCTTCCATAGGCCCAGACATGGTCATCATTTAGCTCTGTGACTCCTATACTAATACTAGTAACTACAGTTTGTATTCTGTCACCAAAGATTTCTGGCTGCCCTCATCTGTGCTTTGACTTACACTGTAGTGAAATATTGGCTGTTATTATGAGGAAGACTCCATGGCCTAAGTTTCAGGGGACAGAGATAGATATGTTGGGTTGTCGCCATCTAAATTTTACTTAAGAGTAGACCCATTGAAATTAATGGACCTAAAATAGTTACTCTGAGGATGACTACCGTTGGATTCATCCCATTCTGTTTCTAGATTTCTTTTTCTTTTAGTAATCAGGGTGACATAGATTATTACACACTAAATTTCAGTTCTTGTGTGTTGGAAATAGCTTAACAATTTAGATATTCCTATAAGTATGACCCAAGAGTCTTCATTTATATAGATATCTAGAGGCTGGTGCTTCCAGTGATAGTAAGATGGTTAAATGAAGTGTAATTATTTGGTTAGCAAGAAATTGTGCTGCTTTATTAATCTGGAGCAGTATGAAACATTTCTCATGCAAGAAAACAGTGGTCAGTAAAAGCATAGTGAAAATCTTGATCAATAAATGTAAATTGAAAGATAACACTGAAAGCTAAGAACAAACAGTGAAGGGCTGTCATACTGCCCCTTTAATGCACTATATCAATCTGAGGTATCAGTTCAGTAGTTATCCCATTTGCATGACATACAGAGCAAGCAGTATAACAAAATAGCAATGACAGCCCCATGTTTTGAGCATGACATAAGAAGAGTGCTGTATCCACATTGCCACAGATTGATTTCACATACATACCCAGTATAGCACATCTGTCCAGCCCTCCATGGTGATGCACTGAAACACAGTTAACATGGCAAAGGCAAAATTGTCGAAGTTGGTAATGCCATGCTTAGGTCCTTCCCATCCTGGTCTGCATTCAGTACCATTCTGACATTGCCGCCCATGCGCAAATACAGGTGCACAAGGAGAGGGTTCCTCTTCTGCTGGTGTATCTTAAACAACAGGGATAAAGAATTGTTAAAATCTATGCAATTGAATGGTGAGGCAAAGAGTTATTTGCTTGTAATGGTGGCAAGGTATCTGAAGACATTAACTGTAATTAACTTTTTACATATTCATGCTGTGCTTGTGCTTCATAGAAATCGGGGCAGTTTACATACTGCCTTTGATCCAAAGATACCAAGGTGTGCCTGGAATGTGCTTCTACTTGTGTGTGGCAGTTGGAGGAAAGGTCCTGATTTCTGCAGGTTCCCTCTTCCTGCTATAGCTCCTCATGCCATTCCCCATGCCAGTATGGAAGGCACCTCAAACCTCAGGAGCAACCTTTCAAGAAGTATTTTAACTTCCCCTTTACTTTATAAAATTCTAGAAAGATGGATATAAACAAATAGAATAGTTCCCCTATCTTGACATCTATAGCCATTGTGCTTGTAAAAAATGTTATAATCTGCATTACTTTCATATGGTTCTTGGATTTGTTACAAATAATAAAAAAACCTAATTCAGAAAACAAAACAAAAATCATAAAACTGATTTGGTCCAAAAGATCATCTGTTGTAAATGCTTCTATTCTCCAATAGATCAGGCCATATGTAATCCAGAACATAGTGTACCACAGGTAGATAAGATGTACAGAGCAGAAAGGCAAACAGTTCCAGGAATTAGTTCTTTGATGGCACAAACGAACAAGAGGAAGAGAGAAGCCTCCCAAAGTCAACAGGCAATTCCTGAGATTTGTTATTGTTGTTACAATCCCAAATATGTTATACAGGTTATGAGTTGATCTCAAAACAACCTAAAAGGCACTTTGACATCATCAAGTATTATGCATCCACATAACATGGATTATGTTATCCCTATGCCTCACAAGTGGAATGCCAGAATTTATTTGTACTCTTCTTTTCACATGACTCTTCTATTGCCTTCTCTATAAGTGCACATATAAAACATCTCTAGACCAGACTTAAATAGCCACTCATGCTGTGCAGTTTCATACTTATTCCTGAACAATTTGGAAACATCACTGAATTTATTCTCATTTGCCCTACTGTTTACAGTCCACAATCACTGTTGCTACCTTTCCCCTCAGAATCAGGAAAGGCAAGGACAGGGGCAGGTGGGAAAGATAGAGAAAAGATCAAGCAGCTGCTTAGTGAGCAAGGTGAAATGGTGGTGGTAGCAGATAAAAAAATCTATCTCCATCTTTCTCTCTATGCAGCTGGTTGGCAGGATTCCAATTTTTTAAAAGATCGTTGCAAGTAAACAAAGTATATATTCTTTTTAAAAAGAACTGTGCATCTCTGTGTGTGCACTGTGACCTGCTGTGTGTATGTGTGCTGTGACGGGCATGAAGTGCATGTCTGTGGGAGACTGAGGGGGGTTCACACCCATTTTCTTGGCCACACTCATCACTGCCATGTGCCCCTTGTAGGGGTTGCACCAGGCAGTGTGGTCCTCAGCCTGAAAAGCTTTGCGATCTCTGTCTTATATGACTACTTGAAAAGACTCAAGGGATGGTTTGTTTGAGTTTGTAAATGGAAAGAGTATGTGAAAGTAAAACAAACCAAGAAGCTTTGTCTAGAACTAGAGTCACTGAGTCAGACTACACATTATTAACATTTACAACAGTTTATATTTGGGAACTGTACTGATAATAGGATATGACAGTTGTTGCTCTTAACATTGCCAGCTCATATCCAGATCAATGAGCTAATGACAAAAGTCAAAACCATTTTGTTGTGGCATGTGATGAACTTGGGACACTAAATTCTACTGCAACAGTTCAGCTCTGGAAAATACCCCTCTCCATACAGACTGAAAGCTCTACCATAATGTTAAACCATGAAGTCAATGATTGGATAGGCTAAACAATAAGTTATTGATCCAAATAGGGTGCTGTGTGGGAGAGGCAGAGAGGAGGGTGATGCTACTTTTGCTGGCATCAGATTTGATTAAACGAAAGTTTCATTCAGGAGCAACAAAAAGGATTATTTACACACACACACATACCTGCCTGCCTGCCTGCCTACCTGCCTACCAAAACCTCAGAATTTGACTATACCAGCTTGATTTTAGCTTGGGAATTAAGATAATAATGATACTGTATCAGGTTCAAACTGCAATTACTAGATAGGTTCACAAAATTTAGGGAGGGTGGAAATTTGGGCCTTGAATCCCTGTTGTTGGGTCCCAGAGGAGGATAAGTGAAACTACAGTTGTTGAGCTGCCTGCGAGTATAAGTTCTCAGTAATTAGTCACTCTGTGACTCAGTTTGACATAATATTAAATTTGCTTTCTAACATCTACATAGAGCTTCTGACTGAGGTCATTTTGGGATTCAGAATGAGGTGCCACCAGTACACTGCTGACATTCTACTCCTCAATGTCTTCTGAGTCAGGTGAGGCTGTATAGTCATTGAACGGGTACCTGGACTCAGTAATGGGCTGGACGAGGGCCAGCAAACTGAGACTGAATCCTGAGAAGACAGAGGCACTGTGGGTATATTGTTCTCAGGTTCAGAGAATTAGTGTTCAACCTGTTCTGGACAGTGTGGCACTCTGCTTGAGAGAACAAGTTTGTAGTTTGGGAATAGTCCAAGATCCAGTGTTTCCACTAGAGTCAAGGCAACCTTAGTAGCCTGGAGTGCCTTTTACTGGCTTCAGGTGGTTTCCCCACTAACAACATTTCTAGATAGGAATTGTTTGGCCATGGAAACTCATGCTAGTAAACAAATAAAAAACAAAGATTAATGCTTAATCTCAGAAGGACATGTGCTGCTCAAGGAAAGAAAAGGAAAGGAAAGGAAGATGAATGTGGAAGAAAATAAGTAGCAGTGACTAAGGGTCAGTGCTCCATAATTTTTTGATCAGAGCAGTTGTTTATTACTGGTGGCTCCCTCCTTTGATATGTGGATCATCTGAATCATTTCTCACAAGAGCCTTAATTTTCTATGCCACTGATCAGTCCACATTTAGGTTTCCATCTCCTAAATGTTGACATTTCCACATAGCAAATTATTTATATGGGAGGAGCTGCATCCATTAGAAAAGTGGTTATGCTTCCTTTACATCTGCAATCTGAATGGTCATTTCTGTATTTGTCAAGTTTCTTCATTATGGTTCAGCTACATGGTAAAGCAGGATCCACATGTTTAGCAACAATCACCTCCTGACAACCACATATCAAGTGTGGCACATATTTTATTTAAGATAATTTTATTCTCCCTTTTGATTTTATAAAAGCTGTCAAGGTGGTTTGCAAACAAATCCATGAGATACAGTGGTTTGTCTGGAAATGAGAGCAACTTATGGAACAATGTCATACTTTAATTATATGAACCCATGGCTCTTTCAGTCTTTAATAGGCTACAGAAGAAGCAAGAAGAGCCTTGTATGCACCCTTCATTACGTTATGCTGTTTGACAGGGGACTGCACCGAGAAAATGCACAAATGGCTTCTCATTCGCCCCTTCCAGTCTTATGGTGATTTGCTCCTGAATTAGAAGAATATGTTGGAGATGTTGTTTATAGCACTGCTCTATTTAAAACTATGTACAGAGATTGCATGATAGAGCTTTCTTAGCTTCTTTCTTATCCTTTGAGCTTTTGGCTCTTAGTGCAGGGCAGGCAAGGCAAGCAGAACAGGTGTTATTTGATCATCACTGGAGCTTTCACATTCACTAAGCTGATATTAAGTACTGTTAAATCCAATCACATCATAGCCACTTTCCACTGATAATAAAAGGTGTTACACAATGTGGGATTACATA
This sequence comes from Podarcis tiliguerta, assembly GCF_965153285.1. Classification (NCBI taxonomy): domain Eukaryota; kingdom Metazoa; phylum Chordata; class Lepidosauria; order Squamata; family Lacertidae; genus Podarcis; species Podarcis tiliguerta. Next base: position 56,981,423 of record NC_139543.1, on the reverse strand, counting down.
GCATATTTCTTACCTGATAAGCTCTCTGTTACATAACAAGTCTTGTGCATCTTCCCCATGAAGAGCTCCAATCCAATGATAGCATAGATAATTATGACAAACAGCACCAGCAGGGCAATGTGCAGCAAAGGGACCATGGCCTTGATAATGGAATTTAAAACCACCTGGAGGCCTGCAATGAGAAAGACAACACTGTAGCAAGAAGTGAATGCTGAATAATCTACTGAAGACAAGGGTATGCAGGAAAATGCTTCATTTAATAAATATACAAATATACAAATTATTTTGCTATTTCTTTCACATTTGCTATCTGATCAAGAAAATGACTAACATATTACATCAGAGGTTATAAAATGGTGCTTCCTTGACGTCATTATTATGCTTACATAGCTTTAACAGTGGAACCTAATCTCAAAATCAAAACCCCTGAGTGTAAGGATTTGTGCACTTGCGTTACTATATAAGGTATTATTTCACGGCAACAGGATGACAAGTCTTGTAGGAGGTGCTATTGGAAGGATATTAAGCAATACTTCAGCTTGTATTTTACCATTCAGCTCTGAACAAAGGTAAGAACTACAGGTCCAAAGTAATAGGAAGATCAACCACACCCATCCATGGAAGACTGCTTGAAGCAAGAGGCCAGAATGAACGAGCTAATATGGTTGGACAGTGTTCTCGAAGCTACGAGCATGAGTTTGACCAAACTGTGGGAGGCAGTGGAAGACAGGAGTGCCTGGCGTGCTCTGGTCCATGGGGTCATGAAGGGTCGGACACGACTAAACAACTAAACAACAACAACAATATATAAAAACAAGGGTCAGGCTTGCTTATTGCTTTGAGCAATTAAAATTCATTCTAGTTGGATACACACTGCTGGATACACCCTAACCCAACTGTCCCCACCTTCACAAAGCCGGGTCTGACAGATTGTTAATGATAGTAAATTTTAGCATAACTGGATTAGGACACTACAAAGGGACCACTTCACTTGAAACACAGTCTTTTCTGGAGTGCAACGCAGATGCTGTTTTTTCTGGTTCTGGAAAACCAGCTCAGAAGTGCTCTTTGGGGAATAACTCTACAAATTTTGTTGTGCTGTAGTAAATGCACTCATGTTTGCAAAGGCTTTAAAGATTCACAGATGGAAATGCTATTGTAATAAACATTACCATATTAGTAAGTCATTAGTGTAAGGAAAGCTAAGAGGCCATCAATTTAAGCACCCTAATAGCTTCAGAAATGGCCAACAATTACAAGCTCTCTTAGTTTTTCTGAAGACTCTGCAGATATAGTGGACCTGTATTTAACCCCTGAATTACTAATAAATTAACTTGGAAAGATAACTTTTACAATGATATCAGCACCAATAATTTGGACAACTGTCAGTTGTATAAAACTTTATATGATTTACAGGGAACAAGAAAAACAATGTATTTTTAATATATTAATATTGTAACTTTAGTATATTAAAATTCCATTTATTGAAATTGCCATCCTTTGTTCTCTAATATTTTATGAAGCATCTATAATATGTCTCTGTTAGGCCATTGCATTCCAATGTTTAATTATCCTGTGTTTTTAGACTTATTTGTGGCAAATATTTTTGGTGATAAAACACAACTGTACAAGCTTGTTTAGTGTAGACTGGCAACGTGCCACTAAGACGTTTCAGCAGGGGTGGAAAACCTCAAGCTCAGGGACTGAATGCAGCCCTCCAAGGCTGGAACTACTCAGATATAAAAAACGCTATGAAAAAAAAACTATTTAAAAAATACAGCTCCCAATGGAAATTTTCATTTACTTCAGATTGCTGCTCTACAGCACCATCTGGTGTCACATTTTTATAATGCATTTATAACATTACAAATTGGCCTGTGTAGATGAGTCCCAAGGCTCTCTATTGCCTGGACAGAGGTGTGTATAGAAAATAGAGTAACCAATTAACTTAGGATGGTGAGACTGGGCAAGCAACATTGCACTATGCCAGGAAGGCTGAGCCTTTACTGTTTGTTCACACCTGTGTTAGCACCTCTGTGAGCTGAGTGATGGAGGTGGCATTACTGCCTCTTTTGAAGCAGGTGGGGCAGGTGAGAAACCTCCCTTCCTTTGAAAGGCAGTGCTAGACATGGTTTCTAACAATGTCATAGACTAGCTGGATGCACAGGGAGTGGCGGGAGGCACCAGCTGGAGAACCCCAAAGGGAAGCCCCAGGAGAAGAAGACACAGAGCCAAGGGAGTGGTGGTGGGGCAACAATGAGTGGTCAGAGGGAGAAGAAGCAAACTGGAAGGAGGAGATGTCAGAAGCAGAAGATGTAATAGGGTTTAGTGAGCAGGAAGAGGCTGTGGCAGAGAGCAGTACAGTCTCTGAGGCTTAATTGGACTTTGGCTAAGAAGCAGAATTGAAACTAGCTGCTAAAGAATCTAGGGAGTCTCACTTTCCTGTTGCGACCAGCTCCCTGCCCTCCTGGTCTCCTAGCATGCAGAGAAATGAAAAGAGCAGAGCAGATATTGGTTGTGCACAGACGCAGTTTGCAACTGCTTGGGAAAGACCCCGGAGAGGAGAAACCTTAGAGAGTAGTGGAAAAGTGGCACCTTTCATCCTTGCAACTGTCTCATTGGGGGCAAGACCTATTGGAAAGAATTGCTGGGATCACTAGGCCTGCACTCTTTTGAATAAAGAGTTTACTTCACTGACACCATATTTTTAATTGCTGATCTACATCTGATCCTGGTTCCTGAGAGACAACCATGGAGACAGAGTTGGTGGCACAATAGGCAAAATGGATGATCCAGAACCTGTCCTTGACTGCTCTGGATGTGGAGCCCATGCCTTGTTCTGCAGGGACTGTAGGGGAGAAGGGATGAGGCAACTTTCACCTGTTCTTTATTTTTCCTTCTTGTTCCCTTGCCATCTTGCTTATCTTTAGACTATACACTTGTGAATCTAGAACATGACACCATAAGTGCATTATGAACAGTTTTAATGCTCGATATATTGCCGTATGGCATTTCAAACTGATTATTGTCAAATGATCTGCTGTTAAGTAAAAAATTAGCTGAGATATGCTGCATAAGCTACAGAATGAGCCTGTTTTGACATACAGCTCATGTAAAGGCTGATGTGTTCACAAGTGTAAGCCAACACATGAATACTAAGATCAGTACTGATAATGCCATGACAGCAAAAATATGTGTTTCAACTTTTTTTTATCATACCATCACATAAAATCCAAGTGAGTCATTTAGAACAATCCACATTCTTGGTTTCTTTATTTTCAACACAATTTTCACACATTGTATTTAAACAGATTGAGTGCATACATGTCTAACTTAAATAGCACCTCCAGTGGTGCCCAGAGATTTAATAGCCTTCAAAGAGGATTTTACAAATTCATGGAGGATAAGACTATCAAAGCCACAAGTCATGCTGGATGGCCAAGGGAGCATGCTTCTGAATACAAGTCATTGAGGAATAACAGTGGGAGAGGGATTTCACTCTCCTATTGTGCTTGTGGACTTCCCATACACAACTAATTGCTGGACTAGATTGGTGGTATGCATACTTCTCCTCTCTCATTTTTATCTTCACAACAACCTTTTGAGGTAGATTATGCTGAGACAGTAAGTGGTCCAAAGTCACAAGTGGCCTTTATGGTCGAGTGAACCTTGGTCTCCCAGGTCCTAGTCCAGCACACTTAACTACTACTCTACATTGGTTCTCAAAGGCCACTGCACCTGGTTGCATGAAAGTATGAAAACTAGCTAAAAAGGTCAAATTCACATATAGTTCTTTGGTTAACCTCTAGTACATGCATCAACTGTTATTTACAGAGATCAGGACTAGATACCATTAGAGATAGGTTCTCTGTTGACTCTGCTCCTTTTTGATACATCTACTTTAGCCTGCCTGTCAACAGCCCCCTGCACATTTCTGAAGCTATACAAAAACCTTAAGAATGAAAGAAGAGCCCTGCAGGATCTGACTCATCTAGCCCAGAATTCTCTTCTCACAGTGGCCAACCAGATGCCTATGGAAGTTAACAGCTAGGACTTTCACCACAATAGCACTTTCACCACTTGTATTCAACTACTAGTATTCAGAGGCATATCACATCTGATACTAGAGGTAAGACAGCTATCATAGTTAGTGGTCATAGATCTCCATGGTTTTTTGTGAACCTCTTTTGAACCCATCCAAGTTAGCACTATTACATCTTGTGGTAGTGAATTCCAGAGTTCAACTATATACTGTGTGAATAAGTACTTCCATTTGTCTGTCCTGAATCTTCCAGGAGTTGTAGAATTATGGGGGAGGGAGAAAAGCTTCTGTCCACTTTGTTGACACCATGCACCAACTTATACAACTATATCATGTCTCCTCTTCCTCCTCACCTTTTAAAGCTAAAAAGTATCCAAATCATGAAACTCTTCTTTACAGGCAACTTGCTCCTTGACCATTTTTGTTGCCTTTTTCTGAAACTTTCCCAATATAGCGGTTGGCTCCACCCCATCCACTGAGTTCCTTCTGGGTGAATAGAAGACTGGAGGAGGCATTTTTTATCCAGCACAGGAGACAAAGATTATTCTTTTTGATGTGTGGTAACCTGAACTGTATACGGTATTGAAAGTGTGGTAGCACCATAGATTCACATAATGGCATTATGATATTAGCAGTTTTATTTTCAAACTCTTTTTGGACTACAGTTTTTCAGCAATGGCGCTCAAAACCAGGGCAACAAATCTAATAAGAGTAAATATAACAGCCTGGGAAACACCTGATGGGCATGTAGGGCTTTGCCAAGCCAGTGAGGTACTGTGTTAGGACAGTGCCAGAGATGTGAGTGGCCAAACATGAATCTAGAGCTGGAGGGTATGTTTTCCTTGAAGTGAGTCTACTGGAGCTGGAGCTTTAGTTGAAGAAAGCACTACTAGGTGGACCAGGGAAGAGGACTAAGGTCCTAGAATATTAAACCTGGCCAAACTAGAGGCTTCATACTGCCTGCTGGGATGCCCCCGAATCCTTGATCTCACACAAATCCCTGATCTCACACTTCAAATGATTATTCTATCCTATATGAGTTATATTTCATAGGTAGGGGACACTTGGGAGACATTTTGTGTCAATATGAGATGCTTGAAATAAACAAAGAAAGTCTTTTATTTTCAAAGTGTTTTAGAGAACTCATAAATCTTAGATGCAGCCATAACACAGAGATCAAGCATCCCAAGGGCTTAGTTTCATGATTAATTGATTTAGTATTTATGATCAGATCTTCTCACAGCATTTGAGAGGATATTAAGGAATCCAGAAAAACACTTTGCCATTTCAGACATACACATATGTTCATTATTAACCACTCCATTAGCGTACTCAAGTGTACTACACAAGCGCAAGGCAGACACAGGCAGCTCACAACTGCAGTCCCCAGAGCTTACAAACCTGAGGTTGTACAAGTCAAAAGCTTTCACTGTTAACTGAAGATGGGATTGCAGACAAAACATCATGAAGTGATTTATGGGATTCTGGGGGGTTAATTGGAATAGCTTCCCAAAGATCAAGAACCAGATTTGAAGAGGAGAAGGGACAAGGAAGAAATTAGTTTTGGTTAACACTTTAATATGAACCAGAGAAACTGACCACTGGGAGAACAGAATGTTGGACTAGATGGGCCTTGGCCTGATCTTGAAGGACTCTTCTTACATTCTTAATTTGCACTTCTCAAAGCAATGCACAAACTAAAATACAGTAATCTTTCAAAATCTGTACTTCTATGAATTTCACAATGTAGTTATTTAACCAACATAAAAAGGTGCATAAGAACACATATATTGGAGAAAATAACATACAAAAATTGCTTGCAGAAACATGTATCTTAGGAGAAATGCACACTAAAGTTCTGATTAGTTTTTGTAAAGACTTTTTAAAAAAATGGAAACTGATACAAAAATGTGGCAAACTAAATAAGATAGCACTGCCCTCTTCAGACTCCATCTCAAAGGCCATAGTAGAACCATGGCTACCCCTGCACTTCTAGAATCCATGGCTTCTAAAACAGGTTAGTCCCCTTTAAGAGTAGAGACATCACACACTGGGGATGGAGCCAGCTGCTTAAAAGAAGCTGCAGGCTAGACTGATTGCTGAAGCAACGTTTAAACATGCTTGACAGCCTAGATGCTATGTAGAGCTATAGGTGCTACTGCCCTTGTCACTTGGACTTCGATCTCAGTTTGTCTGATTTTTCTTACCTGGACTTACCTTCTGCTATGTTTGGCCTTACCTCCATAGAAACTAAAATATACTTGACCTTATCCTGCAAACTTGGATTTGAAAATGGTGCCTGCACTATATGATTTAGGATACTTGGACTCTGCCCAGAACAAGCCCCACTAGGTTAGAACCTTGTCCCATTGCTGAGACTACTGCTTGAGATGCCACATCAGGATGGTGGGCAGGATCAATTTTTTTTGCTGCAATGGCACCTGGCTGGCGCAGCAGAGAGGACCAGATTAGACTTATTGCCACTTCTTGCTGTTGCTGGATTTGATTAGGATCTAGTGGATCCTTTCTTCCTATACCCCAAATACCCTAGCATTAACTTCTGCCTGCCTCCAGCTTAGGTGGGTACAGTTAAAAGCTTTGCTGCAGTGGACCCCCTGCTGGTAGAGCCTTGCACAGGTTGGCAGAGTTGATGGGAGAGACACCTCTTTCTCATCTGGAATCCCTGCAATGTGTCAGATTGGGGGTTTGGATTGCTCTGTTAAGGGGCTCCAGTGCAGCAAATATGCCAAACTTTTTTGCAAGAGGGAATAAAAACTATCACATCTGTGGCAGAGAAAAAGTGCACTGAGGGGAAGAAATTGACTAATAAGTGTAGTTAAGTGTAGGCAAAATAAAGGTGTCAATCCAAGTCTCCATTTTACCATAGTTGAAATGTGAGGCTAGCTATTCTTAATAGGTAAAGCTATTGATCTTTCATCACCAATTATTGATAATATGAATAATCACTGTGCTAATTTTGCATACATTTGAGCTTTAATTAAATTGTCGTGTATTTTGCTCTTGCATTTCATTGCATCTTGACCCAACTGTTTAGAGTTTCTATCTCTCCAACCATGCATAGATGACCAATTGTGGATAAAACTGCATGCATCTGATAGACTCTACTCCACAAAACATCATGCCAAAACAAATATGTTAGTCTTCAAGGTGTCAAAAGACTGTTGTTTTTGCTGCAACTGACTAACCTTCTGGAATTAATGATAATACTTTTTCTAACTGCTACATCCTAAAACTTTTAAGAATTCAACACTACATGAAAGAACAAGTCGAGAGAGCAAAACAATCAGCAGAAAAATGAAAATGATCATTTCAAGTAATAACACCCTTGGTATAGATAACACAACTAAGAATCAGACTTGAAAATCCATAAACCATCATATTTTATACATGAATGTTGTATTACCAAGTTCAAGATTATTCAAGATAGACATGTGAATAGAAACTGAGAAAACAAAGCCCTCAAGAAGCATTGTTCACAATAGTATAGCCAACTCTTTTCTACTGTTAATAATTTAGAATCTTAAACAATTTTCAACGTTTATTTTAAAAGCATATCAATTCACCTTAAAAGAAAGAATGAAAATAGCTGTGACTGCCTGTTGCTGGCTGAAATGGTCTCCATAAATGTTTCAGTAAGCAAAATGTGTTAACTTCCTTCACAGGGCTCATAGGCTACAGTACTTATTTACATTGATAACATGCATACAATATTTATTCTGTGGAAGCATCAGCATTTTTTGTGACCCTTCTATCCATAGACTAAACACAAAGAAGGAAAGCCAAAACTGTTTGTCCCCCTCCCCTGGTCCCACAGGGACTTCACTGTGGGTTCATTCTCCGCAGGTGCCTCAGAAGTAGCTACTTGACATATTATGATAGAAATTCAGAAAGTTTTTTATGTGTGAATGCAATAGTATCACCCACCAGTCATTTATTTGATATAGGGACACATCTTTTACCTTTGTGATGACACCTTTCTGTTCTTTATGTTTTGTATTTAGGGTGTAAATGCTGAAAAGGATGTACATGTCGAACAGCCAGGATATAAATGCTAAAAACAGTAGGCAGTCACAAAAAGATGACAGAATTCAATTTAGTATAGGTGCAACCCTGTAAGATACTGTGCACTTTTGTCACTGATCCTGCAAAAAAGTGGACACTGCAATTTTGCTTACAAAAACAAAAGATAATACCACAGCGTAAAGCTCAAGCTTTCTTTTTCAAACAGCCACTGCCTCCATACAGTATTTATTTACTTAATGTGTTAGGGTACAATCCATCTGCCCTTTGCACCCAGCACTGCCAGCCTCCACCAGCAGAGTGACCCCAGCATCTCTCTGCCAGCACAGACTTCCCTCTTTAACCTGTTTAATTGGTGAGCAGAAGGCCACCAAAGGGTGGGGCACTGGCAGCAGCTGGTAGAAAGGCCTGAAATGTAAAGAAGTAAGTCAAGACAATCAGAGCTTTCTGAGCCTTTAAAGGGCTGGTGGAGTTCTGATAGGAGAACTACAGAGGAGATAATTAATTCACATGTAGTCATACTACTGTAGGACTTAACTGTATTTTTAAGAGGCATGAAGCCACATAATATCAAAATCTGAGATAAACTTTCTGAGGGAGCACAGACAGTTGTATTTTCCATACACACAGAGATAAGAAATTTTAAAAGGTCAGCTCAAATAATTTCAATTGCACTTGTAATTAGTGATGGGTAAGTTCCTTCTCTCCATCCTCATCTACCGGCCTCCTAGTAAGTTTTCTTTCCCACTTTTGCTTATAGAATTCTAAAAAAAACCCTCAGCCTTTGAAAGATCCTTCCAAGAAACACTGGGAAAATTATTACTTTGAGAACTTGCCTTCCGGTCTTCTTTTCCAGCCTCTCTTCCCTCTACCTGTGGAAAGTGCTGTGTGTGTGTGTGTGTGTGTGTGTGTGTATACCAGTGGTGGTGATAGCTACAGTAGGCTAGGAACCCAAGAGGCCTTAATAGGCCTTATCTCTAAGCTCAGTAATACATTTTCCTACTGGGATGCATTTGAGTTATAATTTCCTCCAGATGACTCTCCTCCTCACAGTTCAAAAACAGGCCTCAGTGGGTTTCCAATAAATAACTTTCTTGTAAGTAGCTGTCTGCCTTTAATCTTGTTGATTAATTTTTATGTTTTCTTTTACAATGCATTCATATGATATCTGAATGGTTTTATTCACACATTTGTACTCTGGAATCTTTTGAAAAAATATATCTATATCTATATCTATATCTATATCTATATCTATATCTATATACAATAATTATTTGTCTTGCTGCTGGCTCCTTCTCTTCCTCCTCACAGGACACTTGGTTCCTGAAAAAAATTCACAAACGAATTCTTCACTTCCCCTGTAACACAGTGAATTTTTAATTGACCTGTTTTTCAGAGATGTTCTAGAGCAGCCTTTCCCACCTACTTCTTCCCAGATGTTCTTGGTCTACAAATCCCATCAGTCTTAGCCAACAAGGACAATGGTCAGTGAAGATGAGAGTTGCTGTCTAACAGCACCTGGAGAATTCCAGTTTGGGGAAGGTTGATTTAGAGAACTGGAAAGCACTTACATGTATGCTTCCTCATATTCATGGTGAATTCCCTACAGATACAGAAGCTCAAGAAAGGAAGTCATTCTCTGCATTTCTGGTAATAAGTATAGTAATATCACACCAATGAAAAGCACCCTACAGAATGTTATTAACAGTGACCACCCCCACTTGCATGTGCATCTGCTTTGGTGGTATGGAAGCATCTCATATAGTATACTATCAATAAATATATGATTACTGCACGTGTAAACTCTTATCAGATAAGGGAGATCTTTATTTCTGTAAATCCTGGCTACTGTTTTAAAAACATTAGTTCCATTGCTTTTTTCAGTGCACGGTCTTAAGACATTTGAGATATAATTACCTATTTGAGGGTACAAGATCAAGGAATATTATCCTGTACTGATGCCTTTAGTAAAAATATAGGTAAGCAAGAATATTCTACATACATATAGCACAAGGCCCTGATATTTGCTCTATTTTTAATATTGACCTCATAGTTTAGATTAGATATTGATTTAGTGTTTCAGGAACATATATTACTCACTTTCCTATCTGTTTTCCCTTTTGCATCAGTTACCTTTCAGACCATTTTCTGGGTTTTCATACTTTATACTTTTACCTATACTACAAAACCAAAGATTTGATATCTAGGGGAATTCTTTTAAGACCCCCCTCTGTGTGTGCTGATTTTACACTAACTGTTCAATTTAAAACCATATGAAAAGAATAGGAGAATAAAGTTATCACACATATTGAATGCAAGGCAATGTTTCAAACTGGCAAGGCACAGAGAATCAAAAGTAACTCCATACAACAATTCAATTCAGCTCATTTCCACTTAACCTTACATCAAGTTACAATCAAGACCATTTCTATTGTAACTCAGATAATCAAATAACAGTTTAACTAAATTAGCTACAGATAAAGATTTGTTTCTTTTGTGCCTTTAGAAAGTGTTGTCTTTTTGATAACCACCAAGTTATCATTACTTAATACTCAACTCACTTCCTTATCATAAAGACAAGGAAAATTTTCAAATGTTCTCTCCAAAAACCTATTGAGGCAGAGAAAGAAGCTCAAACAAGAAGTTTTTTAGTTATGTATTATATTGCAGAAGTTAATGGAAGGCACTTTAGAAAAAGCTTCAACAAAATTAAGACTGAGCTACTACCTAGAAACTATGATTATATAGGGTTGGATCCAGAATAATGTAGTTCCCAAAAATCAGGATGAAAAATTAGCCACGACTAACTTAGGTTTCAGTGGGAAATGAATAATTAAGTCTGGATCCAACTCTATGTGTCTGATATGTGGGATGCCCCAAAGACAGACATTTCAGGGAACTCATTTATATAATCACTCACTGAAGTAATAAAGCTCCATCACCTCTATTTTTATGTGTGGATGTGTCTGTCTGAAAACATACCCCACTTCAAAAGTTACTGACCTATAATAAAAAAGCTAGTGCTTTCTGAAAATTTTCTGGAAAAGCTGTATTACAGACATAACATTAACTATGGTTTGTTACAGAAATGAATCTATGCAAGATTTAGGGTTATATTTATGCCCTCCTCTCTCCTTTATGCACCTGCAAGGAGAGTGGAGTCGTTAACTTCTATTATAGCGGTATCTCCAGTTATGAACTTAATTCATTCCGGAGGTCTGTTCTCAACCCGAAACCACTCATAACATGAGGCGCGCTTTTGCTAATGGCGCCTCCTGCTCTCCCGCTCTCTCTCTTAATTTCTGGTGCTTTCACTAATAGCCAAATAGCCAAAGGCTAAGGTCTAGCCTAGTAAGCTACTATAGGCCTTAGACTCTGCAGCCTCTAGTACCTTACTAAGGTCCAAGCGTAGGCTCTAGGGCTTAGCACCTATGCTTAAAAGCCTAATTCTACGTGAAATGATCTTGCAAGTGTAAAGGTGCATCCTGGGATCAGTATATTATTTTCTGATAAAAGATTGCATGATTTATTGACACGTTTTAACAAAATACAGAAACAGATCTTTATAAGGGACTCTTCGGAGTATAAACTATGGGCCCAGTACCAAAAGAACTGCATCAGCTGCTGCCATGTTTTGGCCCCCTTCACATAGAATTATATAATTAGTGCTGGCTAAATTGCAAAATATATTTTATAAGCAAGGAAACCTCACAACAAAACCACAGCACGTGAATTCATGGATGAGTATATGATCAAGAAACAAAATCCAGTAAAATCCAATTTGCCACCTAGCATGTCTATACCACCCACACTGACAACTTGCAACAAATGAAAAAAATAACCTAGCTCAAAACATTTTTCTCCCAGTTACCTAATTCCTAGCTCTTCTCATAAGGTATCTTCTTATCAAGAACACTGCAAAGCATTTTGGAGCAACAGTAAGTGAGAAACCTCAGAAGAAGTACAGTGCAATTCTATTGAATTTTTCTCTCTGAAGCAAGTCCCTTTATGTTCACAGGGCTTTACTTCCAGGTACGTAATTTGTATAGGATTGCAGCTTTAAAGTACATGTTTAAGGCTGTAATCATAAATGGAAATATTAGAAAGTAAGCCACAATGAACTTGTTTCTTTTGAATAAACAAGCCTAGAATCATGCTATAAATCCCTGCAGTTGCTATTAATGGCTTTTATTGTATTTTATGTTGAGAACTTTCAATAAAAATATTTTAAAGAGAGAGAGAAAAGTCATATCCCCAATTACAACAAATTTCAGCAAGGAATGTGATTTTGTAGCTTTCCTGGGCTATTTTTTTGTAATAGCTGAAAAGCCACCTTCATTCTACACTCATTACACATTGATGTAGGCTTCCTGTGATGCACTTATATAAGTTGTTTATGTTTATTGTGAGTTTATTCTGCACACATTAATCAACTGTTGTGTGGGTGGAGAGAGATTTCAAAATTTGCTGTGGAAGAAGAGGAAACTACAGGAGCATCTTTCCCTATATCAAGGAAGGTTAGTCTAGAATTATCTCTATTCACTTTCAGGTGAGCTGCAAAGACATTTCCATGTCACACAGTTTTTAATGTCTTCTTTTTGTATACTGCCTTGGGGGCCTTGTTAGGGCTGAAAAGCAGTTTATAAATATTTATTTATGCTATTATTTATGCACCACTCTTCTGATCTTTCTCCAAAGATATCAGGCTGGTGAACAATACATGGTTCTACTCTCCCTATACTCAGAACAACTGCATGAGGTACGTTGGGCTAAAAGACAGTTGCCATGTCTGCATGCAACCATGGTTTAGTGCTATGCATATAAGCCTGAACAAGCTGAGCAAATCATCAAGCTTGCATGCTCTCCCCCCTTGACTAGTTTCACTTTTAAATAATCCCAGTTTAGTGTTAGACTCAAGCTAGGGATCCCCATTCAAACTGAACTTTGCTAAGTTCCATAACACATCAGCTTTAAACCATGAGAGGAGGAAGGGGAGTGGGAAGGACACAAACCTGGAACTTTGCTCAGCCAATCCACAGTTTTAAAGTTCAAAACATGGTTCAGCTGTGAAGGAGATCAAAGAGTGGCTCAGGGTCACCAGGATAACTAGTCTCCTCAGAATAGTTCTAAGTCTTGGATGAAGGAATTTAGGTGGTGCTCATCAAATTTGCAGATGACACCAAACTGGGAGGGGTAGCTAATACTGCAGAAGACAGAATCAGAATTCAAAATGACCTTAACAGATTGGAGAACTGGGCCCAAGCTAACAAAATGAATTTCAGCAGAGACAAATGTAAGCTTCTGCACTTAGGCAGGAAGAACAAGATATGCAACTATAAGATGGGGATCTAGAGGTCTGAGTGGACCACAAACTTAACATAAGTCAACAGTGTAATGCAGCAGCTGAAAATGCTAATGCCTGCATCAACAGAAGTATAGTGTCCAGATCAAGAGAAGTTCTAGTCTGCTCTATTCTGCCTTGGTCAGACCACACTTTGAATACTGTGTCCAGTTTCGCTTGTCACACTGTAAGAAGGATATTGATAAGCTAAAATATGTGCAGAGGTGGTTAACCAAGATGATCAAGGGTATGGCAACCAAGCCTTATGAGGCTGAAGGAGCTGTTTAGTCGGGAAAAGAGGAGACTGAGAGGAGATATGATAGCCATCTTCAAATATCTCAAGGGCTGCCACATGGAAGAGGGAACAAGTTTGGTTTTTTCCTACTCCGGAGGGTAGAATTTGAACAGATGGCTTCAAGTTACAAGAAAGGAGATTCCAACTAAACATATGGAAAAAAACTTTCTGATAGTAAGAGCTGTTCAACATTGGAATGGTTTCCCTCTGGAGGTTGTGGATTCTACTTCCTTGGAGGTTTTAAAGCAAAGATTGGATGGCTATCTGTCATGGATGCTTTAGCTGAGAATCCTGCATTGCAGGGGGTTGGACTAGATGACCCCTGGGTCCCTTCCAACTCTACAATTCTATAATTCTGTCTTTCATTCTTAAAAGCAAATGCTCTTTTAATGTCCTCTTTTTGATTGACTCTTAAGAGTAACACACCAGCACCAAAGAAAAATCCACTCAGAGCCCTAAATTAAACTTGTCCATTACCAAGTAAATCAACTAAATTTTAAATTGATAAATAAATCAACTAATTAAGGTACAGATAATAATACTGTATAGTCAGTAAATGATAATAATATTGTATATAAGCTACCTAATTTAAGATCGACTGCAGTCCTAGATATCTGTGCTGCAATGCAAACTGTCTCTTAGACTTTGTCATGTTTACCTTTACCTCCCCTAAGTAATTGCCTACTTCAGTTTATTCATTTATATAAACCTATATTATGATATTGCATTTTTATTTTTATGGTGTTACTGCAGATTGTTTTATTTTATATTCAATTGTCACATGGTTCCTCCCACCCCGAGAACGCTTGTTGAAGGGTGGTCTACAAATACATTATTTTATTTTAATCATTTCTATCCACTTTTTCCATTCTGGAGCCCTCAAGGTGTTTCATGATAAAATGAGAACTACTGCAGTTTGCACACAGCAAAATGCATACTGAAACAGTAATATCTTTGCTATGTGAGAAAATACACGCACTATATGTTTAAGTAGGCCACATTTGGGATGATGCCCCATAGTTTAGCTGTTATAATCAAAAGGCCCTGTCTCTTGTGCCCATTCAGCTCATTCCATATACTAACATTCCATGTACATTCCATGTACTAACAAAGTACAAAGCCAAGGTAGCATCATCCACATTTAAGTTCTGATCCCTCTGTCTGAAAGCAGCTGTGTCATAAGGGCCAGGTGAATCAACTGCATCAGGCAGTAGACAGTGGTGGAATTTAGAGCCATGGTGGCACACAATGCATGGGGAGACTTTATTGCACAAGCCCCATTGAAATTAATGAGAGATGAACAAGATCACTGCAGATAATTGTGTAACATGTTAATTATGTATGAGCATATGTGCTTCATTGAAAAAATCCTATGGGGAGTAGGAGGATTCCACTTTAGGTAGCAAAATGTTATGGGCTAGCGTGATGCCCATCAAATTACACTGTAAATGGAGGTTTACTTCTGGAACAATTCTTGACCTCATATGGATGGTAGAAAAGCACACTGGAATCCCACATGTTGAAATATGTTGTAAAATTGCTCAGGAGTTTCATCAAAATATGGAGCTGTGTATACGTTAGCTTAACAATGATCTCAATACAGCCCCTTCTGTTAAGCTGTAACTTACCAGATCCAGGAAGAACAAACGTTCCTGTACCCTAGAAGTTCATTAAGGTACAAATAAGTTCCTTTATCAAATAATAGACTTGCTCTTCCCCCATTGATGCCTCATCAAACTTCCCTAATTTTTTGCCTGCTGCAGCATGCAAAGCTCTAGCTGCCTCAATAATTACTTCATGCATTTCAATGAGGCCCACATTCTAACTTATTTAGTTGCTAATCTTAAAATTCTATAAAAACATGCAGTTTTAATAATCACCCATGTGCACATGAGATACGATAATGCTAGCTGATTAAAAAGATACATCTAGGAAGGCTGAATAATTGTTTTTCTTGGCATTCCTCAAATATCAAAGTTATGACAGGAAGTCCATCATAGTGTCACCTTCAAAAAATGAATTCATACTCTCATATATGTGGATCCTCTTACCTACAAAGCACATTAGACATGCTGTTTGCACATAACAACGACATGAACTGGCTACACCACATAGTAATTCCTCATGCCCGTCCCAGGAATCCCAGTGGGGGGGGGGGAGAACACGTACATTTAACATCATGTCAGAGGATTGTGTAAAATTTAAAGATGCAGGTGGATTCCCAGACCCAGCTGCTGTCATCAGATAAACCTGCATCCAGGGGAACCGATGCATAGGAGGACCAAACATCAGCATCGGTGTACCCTTCTGGATACTGACACCATCCCAGATGGAGGCATTATTTCTCACAATGAGTACACAGCTCTGGTCACAGGTTTATGGAGTTATTGCAGTGTTTCTCCCCCCATGCATTGTTTGGCTTGGCATGGAACTAGGACAAAAAAAACAAAGTGTGCACACCACAGGAAATGATATCTCTATCATATTACCTCATTACAAAAGATTGTCCAGATGTGATCAGAATCCTAGCCTTCTGGGAAACGCAGGGGAATACAATTGCCATTCAACAGAACAGGCATTTAAGTCACTGTGAGAGCTTCTTCATCAAGCCAGCCATATGTGAGATTATTAACAGACATCTATTTCAGAGTCATCAATCCAGTTCTTATATTGACTTAATTCATACTAGTTTCAGTACATTGGTTATGTATTCATTTCTTGTTGTTTTAAACTGATCTATTACCTCATATTATTTAGCGATAGCTCAATCACATATGGCCTGTGCAGCAACTCCTCTCTCATAAAATCTGTCCGTATCTTTCCCTCTCTGTTATCTCACACTGGATTCTATTCTTTATAAGTGTTAAGGGTAACCAGAAGCATGTGCAGTATATTCCTTGCCCCTTCTTTTATCTTCCACCCTGAAATCCATTATCATGTCAAGTGCTTGGACATCTTAGTACACATCTCTTTCAGCAACAGCAGCATCTCACAATATTTACATCTTCTATTGAAAAAACCCAACAACAATGAGAGAGAGAGAGAGAAGTTGGATTTAGTTACTTACTAGGAACTCCAGATACCAGCCGTAAGGGACGCAATACTCGGAAAGCCCGAAGTGCTTTGACGTCAAATCCGGCGCCTTTGCCTCCTATTGAATTTACCCCATCTGCTTTGGTTGCTTGTTCTAAAATTGCACTAAAAAGCCTTGGGTGGAAGAAAAGGGAAAGAGGAAACAAATGGTTAGTAGACAGCAGGGATAAAAATAAAAGGAAGAAAAATTACTGCAGCTTTTTAATATATTGCATATATTGCAAAGAACGCCAGAGAAAAATGGGGGGGGGGGAATGAATCTGCCTATAAAATGCACATAAATGCAACCATTTGCTCTTTACTTTTCACCTTTTTCGCATTTCAGTTTACAGATAGATAATCTGGAATAGCTGAATACTTAACTGAAGTATTATGTATGCTATATTTTTGTGTTACTATTGATTTTTATGTAAGGGGCCTTGTGAGTGCTTTGCCCTAAAAGGGACCTAAAAATACCATATTTACTCAAATGTAATGTGCCACCAAGTCTAATGTGCACCTCAGTTTTCAAAACCTTGAAACCAAAAAAGTATTTGCTGGTGAATATAATGCGCATCAGCAAAAAGTCTCTCAATCCAGAGCAATTAATGGAATAGTGTTCAAAGTTAAACATTAAATACCGTATTTACTCGAATGCAATGAACTATCAAATCTAATGCACACACTAATTTTCATGACGTAATTTGACCAAAAATTGCATGCATTACATTTGAGTAAATGTAAATATGTACTTAAATATAATTAGGCATAAATCAGATAATAAATTAGTTAATAGCAACCCACAACTGCTGTTTGGGCTCTGAAGTGGCTTAAGGATTGCAGGGCTTCACAGCCACCTTCAGAAGAAGAAGAGTTTGGATTTGATATCCCACTTTATCACTACCCGAAGGAGTCTCAAAGCGGCTAACATTCTCCTTTCCCTTCCTCCCCCACAACAAACACTCTGTGAGGTGAGTGGGGCTGAGAGACTTCAAAGAAGTGTGACTGGCCCAAGGTCACCCAGCAGCTGCATGTGGAGGAGCGGAGACACAAACCCGGTTCACCAGATTACGAGTCTGCCGCTCTTAACAACTACACCACACTGGTAACTCTCTGGTGTTACTAGCATATTAATTAATGTAAATACATTGGGCTGTAATAGTGTATGAGAAGGAAGACTTGAAAACACACAGAAAGTAGATGGGCACATATGCTTAGACACTACAGGCTCTCAAAACCAGGGAGTAAAATGTATAAAATACCTTTAAGGAATTGGTTCAGTTACTTGCTCAGTTTACTAAAGAGTTTTATAGTAATTTGCTCACCCTTAGATTAATCCCAAACATACTTATCAGCAAACAAGTCCCACTTAACTCAGTGGATTTGCTGCCAAGTAAATGTATTTAGAATTATCTAATATCTAAAAGGGAAACAATAATGGCATACACCACAGGGTTGTTGTAAGGACAAAAGGCATAAAGCTTTTAAAGCACCTTTAAAGTTATAAATCTCCTTCATGAATTATTAGAATAATCTTGCACAAAAATTTTGGGTTTTTGTTTTGTAATTAGATGGTGCTCAAAAAGACAGCAGATGCCAAATTTGGCTCTGCATATTTCTTACAGTCCAGTGAACAAGCATTAGGAACGTGTTCTGTTTCCTATTCAAATATTTCTGCTCCTCTGCTAAACATAATCCTCTCACCAGATGATGAGTGACGTGTCTGCAGTCGTCCCAGTCCTCTGGGAGCCTGTGAAGGGGAGTTCACTGCAAAAGGTTTCTCTGATAGTGTTTTACAGCTTTACTAAAATCTCTCCAAAACCAGTATCTTGCCCGCAAATTCATAGAAGCAAGCTTGCCAAGCCCAGGGTGGTATTAGCTATTATGCTCATGTTAACATGTAATGTGGACTGTCAAATGGAAGATCTTTGCTATAGTCCAATTATGGTTGGAGACATCCCTTCTCATCTGCTCTGTGCAGTCTCTGCATCACATGGAAATACTATAGAAAGCTTGTTCCCAGCCATGCAAGTGTACCCATCTTACACTTTGCACAGCATTCTTTCAAAATTTCCTGCAGTAAAAATCATGGTGACTGTTCCCTCACTAGGCATATCATGAAAAAAGAGTAGAAGCCTCATTTGCAGTCATACATCTCAATCTCTCTCGTTGTGAAGACATGCTGCTTTCCATTTTCCTTAAGATGATCCATCTTCCATTGTTGTATTTTGAAAGGAACTCATTCTCCTCCACACATGGAAAACAAATGAGCTAAATATGGGATGTCACTCACAATATCTCCTAGGTATATTTCCAGTGGCTTTTCCTTTATTTCCCTCCCCCCGCAATGATCAGTCATTCCGTAACTTGTGATAGAGGAGAAATTCAATTCAGCTTGCATTTAAAAGCAAAGCTAGCTAATTTGCACTTTCCAAAACAATATGTGAACTGAAACACAGCCATCCTTTGAAATTTGCAATCTCCAAATTTTACAGTGCAATTCTTCAGCCAATATGTATAACATATACTGAGGCATACACTGAGGTAAAGTGTGCATAAAAATGCATTTATTAGTGAAAATAGACTAAACAAATGCATATGTGTATATTTGTCTGAAATTCGTATCTAAATGCAGAAATATTTTCATGAAGACTTTTTTAAAAATGCTAAATATATGTGGAAATGTAAGACTGGAAAAATGAGAAACAAAGAGACTGGAAAAATGAGAAACAAAGAGAGTGAAACTGAGTTCCTCTTATGCCTACCCATAACCTAGGCAACGAACAATTACAAAAAATTAAAGGTTGTATTCTATAGAGCCACTCAGCTGATGGTAAAGTGGAACAGGAGAGCAACAATTTTCAGTGATTCTTCTCTCTCTCCCCATCCCACTCTCACTCACCTCAAATCTGCTTCAGGGGGTTGGGGGACCCCCTAGAGAAGATTTAGGGCTACAGAGGTAGCAGAAATTGTGGACAAAGTCTTCCCTCCTCATTTCAATGATGGAAGCCATACCATCAGCTGAGTGACACTGTCGTCAAAGCCCTAAAACCCCAATCCAATAAAACCAATCAAATAGCAGCCCCCAGATTCTGTAAAACAAAACAATAGCAGACCAGAGGGAAACACAATTTCAGCCACAAGCATAAAATGTAATACAGAGTCACAAAATTCTCTTCACAGAGCTAAAACAACATCCTAAAACCACAGTGAAATATTAATAGAATTATTTTTAAAGGCCTGGGAAAATAAACAAGGTCATTGCCCAAAGCTGAAAATAAATCAATGGACATGTGAGATAGCCTCGCTGATGAGGTCTTTCTAAAACTGGGGAGCTGCTGCCCAAAATACATTCTTTTATGCCTGAAATTCCTAGGTGCTGTACAAAAAACTTAAATAAGTCTCTGCTTTCAGTTATAATCTTCACATTACGGAAAAGGGAATAAAAGTGAAGATGAATCAATGAGGCAAAACCAAGGTGATTACTAAACAAATAATAGAACAATAGGAGGGTATAATTCTCTCTCAACATCCCATACTATGCAAAGTGATGGAGTCTGAGAGAGGAAAGGCGGTTGGGGCTAGGCAGGCCAATGGAAAGGGCTGGCCATTGATGGGGCTGAGGGTAAAAGAGTCAGGTTGCATTTATCAGATATAATTAGATTACAGAGATAACTACAGATGCCACACACACCCCTTATTTATATATGTATCAACATGTATATGCCATCCCATAAAGTTAAGGTAAAGGACCCCTGAACGGTTAAGTCCAGTCAAAGCTGACTATGGGGTTGTAGTGCTCATCTTGCTTTTCAGGCTGAGGGAGCTGGCATTTGTCCCCAGACAGTTTTCTGGATCATGTGGCCAGCATGAATAAATGGCTTCTGGTGCAATGGAACACCGTGACGGAAGCCAGACCACACAGAAATAATGTTTACTTTACCACCACAGCGGTACCTAAAGCACTGGTATGCTTTTGAACTGCTAGGTTGGCAGCAGCTGGGACAGAGCAACAGGAGCTTAGTCATGTGGATTCAAACCGCCAACCTTCTGATCAGCAAGCCCAAGAGGCTCAGTGGTTTAGACCACAGCGCCACCTGCCCCATAACATACAGTTATTGGGTAGATCACAATAAAGAAGTATAAAAACAATGTAAAAACAAAAGAAAACAAAAAATAAGAAAACAAAACTTACAACAACCCAATTTTACCAGCATGTGAATGAATCCCATTCGCAAAATAGAACCAGCCTGAAATAACTTTTTGCTATCTTACAAAGTTTATTAAGATTTAAACTCTACTATTGGGGACCTTTATCTACAAGCCCTACAGACTCTACACACATGGGACTCTAGAGGATCGGCTATAATTAATTATCTTACTAATACCCATGAGTTAGTGGGTGAATAACTGTCTCTGCTGTATTTCTCTGTTGTTAAATGTATGGCTAATCATCTTTCCAAAAACATGGTATTAGTTTTGTCTACACTGTAATATTAAGTCCGAACAGTATCATTCTGTTTTCTTACAACTTAATTGTGTCCTCTTAAGATCTTAAATCTACAGTTTAATGTTATCCATTTTCGAGAAGAAAAGAAAAAGAAACTTAGAAAGTAAAGCAGTGTTGTGACTATGATAACCAGTTCAAGATTTTCTGTCTCATTAGACCGACGTCTGATCCCTTCGCTCAGCTAGTAACACTTATATACAGCTTAATGACAGAAACCTGTGCAAAGGGACCTCAAAGCAGTATTTAATGGTTCAATTGTAAAAAGGCCGTAAATTATCTGAGGTTAAATCCATTTTTTAAAAAAGCAGCTACTAAAAAAGCAGCATTTGTCCCAGTGCAAGGATAATTGTTAAAAACTACAAATTTTTAAGTGTGTCTTCCTTCCGAAGGGTATAATTGGGTCTGGATCCATTTCTTGCATTTCTTACTCTTCCTTTGTCTCGGTACAGTTTCATATTGCTAACATAAGCAAACCAGTCTCTTCTTTCTGAAACTGAACTTGAAGTAAAGCATCCCTGCTAGGCAGGCTCATTGATGGCACAATGTTTTTACTGCTGTGAGTGGCACCAACAGCTGGTAATACTGGTCAGTAGCTGAGGTCCAGAAAGGCTGAGATCAGAAGCAGTGTGATAATTGGGTTGGGCCTTCAGTCAGGCCAGGCCCTAAGGAAACTATGCAAAGGTGTCCTGTTACTGAGCTGTTGTTGTTGTTTAGTCGTGTCCGACTCTTCGTGACCCCATAGACCAGATTGTGACCCTTATTGGGTGGTGCACCAAATAGTATCCTGTTTGGTGACCATAATGTCAGGGACAGTGTAGGTCAGGGGTTGCCAACCTTTTTGGACTGGTGAGCACATTTTCAATGTTAAGAGAGTACTAGGGACACCAGCCACAAAAGAGCTGTTATGGATGTGTGTGGCATAACATAAAGTGGCTGCCATGGAGAGCATGACATAACACAAAATGAGAAAGACACATATACTCCAACAACCCTTATGCTTACCATGGACAATCAGTTATGTTCTGCTCATCCTGATTGTGGAGATCATAAAATATTTATTTTACACATGCACACACAAATGCTGCTGCTGCCATTTCACAGAGATCACTTAGAAGTTCAGTGTTTGGGTCGCCTGCCCAAGGGCACCTAAAAAGCCTTCCATGTGCCATGGTTCCCACGTGTGTCAGATAGAATAATAGAGTTATAGCATATAATAGTTGGAAATCCAACCCCTTGCAATGCAGGAATATGCAGCTATTCTGTAGGGGAATCAAACCAGCAACCTTGGTGCTATCAGCACCATGCTCTAACCAACTGAGCTATACAGCAATTGGCAACTCATGTGTGAGAGCTGACAAGAAAGGGTCAATTTGCAAACAATCACCTCTTTCTCCTTCCATTCATGGAAGAAGTTGATTGACCAAATAGCCTTTAATGAACAGAAGGACAACACTGGATACAACCCATTGGAAGCTCATTAAAATGCCCTACTTTAGTGATAAGCATGCATGCTCAGTGAGATTATCTGTCACCTAAAACAGCTAGTGAATTGGTTTCAGGGTGTTTCTGATTCCATGATTATTTCAAATTAATTAACACTGCAAAGCTGTGATGCTGTTTATACTGCACATAACTAATCCCTTTTAGAGATTCCACAGCATACTGGAAAGTAGTAGGAATCAATTATTGTTTGGAAATCTTGATGTCAGTCAGCTGGCATCAACATGAAAAAGGGCAGGAGTATGCGGGGAAACTCACCAAGACAATATCCCTAAAATACAAATTAGCACAGGTGGCACATCAATGTACCCTAGCTACCATACTGCTAAGCCATGTATTGTCAAATAATCCCTATTTGAGGTTCATCCTGTGCTGGAGCTGGAGGAACTACTATCTGGAATTGCCTACACAGTAATAGGGGACAAAAGTTCTATAGTAGCTATGCAGTCATCATTACTCATTAGTATGACTGAAGAGACCCACTTATAGCAGAAAAGGCACTTATGCCAAGATTGTGATCAGTTTTTCATTTAATAGCTCCACATAGATTTACTGCTGTCATTATTACCCTATCTTCTCTCTTAGAAATAATGTATTTTGAAAACTGGCTTTGAAAGTTAGGTGCTAATTAATTTACTTTAACCTAATTTAAGCTAAATCTGTGCAAATTATAATACAAAATGTGGTTTCATCACATGATCGCTTGGCTATGGCTGGTTTCCACATCACTTGAAAACATAGTTATTGTTTAACTCAGATTTAGTGTGAATGAGCAGTGTACTGGTGGTGCATGCTGCTCAAAAGTCTTCACTTCACTGCACTGGGAACAACAAACCAAAAGCCTTGGTATGCCATGTCACCCAAAGTGGTGCTCGTGATTTTTTTTCCTTTCCAAACAAATCAGAAGCAATAGCCAAAGTTTACTCTAAATCAGGGAAAGGTTGGAAGAAAAGTTTGAGCCACTTTTCAGAGCTGCAACCCCAATCAGAAACCACAACCTCCTCCGAACAAATAAAACATTGTTAGGGAAGTCCTGTCACTCATCTTCCATGTCATGTGAATTCTGGCCTCAAAGAAGGCTTATTTCACCCAACAAAACTTAAGTTTATCCTTAATGTTGATAACTTTGATGATTCTAAAAGCCACCTCAACCTCTGAATTGGAAAAGCTTTTTCTGCCAGATTTCTGTAAAGGCACCACAGCCCTGCCCGAAAAGGTAGAATGTATTTAAGTTCATCATACAGACACAATATCTCATTCCCATTTTGTGTTTAAATAAAGGAAACACATACATAAACCATGCATACTTACCCTACTACCACAATTATAAAATCTAGTAAATTCCAGCCATTGCGGAGGTAAGCGTTAGGGTGAAAGAGAAGTCCATATGCTATTACTTTTAAAAATGCTTCCACTGTAAAAATTATGAGAAAGAGATATTCCACTCGTTCCTGCAGAAAAGACAAAAGAAAACAAGAAACAGTGTTCTTAATTCCATGTAGCATAGAAATTGCAGTAATACACCATTATGAGAAATGGAGCTGGGACTCCAAGATGGAGATGACTATCTTTTTTCACAGGACAACCATTTGGTGTGATCCTAAACTCACTAGGTCCTAAACTGGAATCTCCAGGGTGCTGCTTTCTTCCAGGTTACACTACAGGTCTGGGCCTAGTGACAATGAAGCAGCATCTCAGTCAATATGGTGTCAAACCTTACAAATCAACGGGCCAGTCTGTTTTGTTCCCCTTCTCCTTTCTATCTTCTTGCAATGGATTTGAAATTCTGTTCTGTATCAGGAAAACACTGGTCAGACCAGTGTGAGGACTCTGACTTTCCCCATTTTAGATATGCTCACAAGCTACACACATCAGAATCACCACAGAAAAACAGTATCTATACCCATTAAACTATTCTAACTTCAAATAATGAAACAAGCTCAAAGAACAATTGTAAATTAAACTGAATATCTAACATATGGCATCCAGATCCAGCTAAACATGTTTTTTAGCTAAATAGGATTTGTCATTTTATTTGTTTTTATCATCAACCAAACCAAAAACAAACCTTTATTATATACACATTAAAATCAGAATCCACCCCGAAATCTCATTGGATCCATTTTGCTTTCTTTTTTAACCAGCCAACTATGAAAAACCTGATGCTGAAAAACTATGTTCTGAAATTCTTTGTGTTCAATTTCCATTAATGCATTCATGTAGAGTTGTGAATAAGAGATCTGAATTGTGGACCACAGTCTCCATTTCAAAGTTCACTTTAGCTACTAATTCAGTAGTGGCTTTTGGCAAGCCACTTCCTCTGGTTTAAAGCCCTCCCCACATCTGTAACTCTGGAGATAATAATACTGATCTACCTAATAGACAGGTACAAGGGGAAAAACACCAGTGCCCACTAATAATCAACTAGCCATCTCTCCACAAAAGCCTTTTTAAAAGCAATGTATCATTAACCAGGAAAGGCTAAACAATGAAGAAGCCAGGCAGGCCTCTCTGGGGAGAACACTCAATAACATCGGTGCCATTATAACAATAAAGGATTTTTTTTCACATAGCTGCCTGCCTAACTTCAGACTGTAGAAAGAGCAATGCAACAGGGCCCTCTCTGATGTTAACCCGAGCATGTTGGCATGTAGCACAATGTACAGCCACTAAAGTTAATCTGTTAACTGTAATTTTGGGTCAGCATTGTTATGTAACTGGTATTTAGGTGAATGTATTATAAAGTTGTATGTGGTTTATAAAATTGACATTTAACTGATAATATATTATCTGTTGTGAGGTAACTTGGAATACTTCTCAGGCTTCTGAGAAGAGGTGGCCCTGCACTTAGTGAGGGAAACCCCTTTTAGAACCTCGGGAAGAAAGCAGGTGCTGCTGACAGAGGCCCCTTAGAAATGACAGTTAGGAATTCATTTGAGAGCCTTCTGAGGGAAAATAGGAAGAGAGATTGGTGACCAGAGGTTCAGATAGAAAATAGATATTTATCTCTAAAGGAAAGGTCATAATTAAAATGTTTATAATGAGGACTATGGTGACAGTGTAACAAACACTGCAATAGTAGAACACTTTGGGGGAAAGAAAAGAAAAAAACATTTTAACTAGCTGCTTCAATCCCAAAGCTAGGATTTATTTGCTAGGATTTATTTTACATCAGGATGTTTTGAATGTTTATTTGGTTTTCGTATAAAAATTTCCCATTTTAAAATAAACCAGTTTAAGGATCTTGCTAACCTCACATGTCTAACTACCACCTGCTAGTAAGTCATGTTTGATGGGAAGCTGTTTATTGACCCATAGTCCCTCAGAGAAGCTTGTTCACTACTACTAATCTTTTAATTTAGGAACCCCTCATAAGGTTACAATAAATCCAGGGAACTTTCCAGAATAAAATTTGAGAACCACTGCAGTAGAAAAAATGTGAGAAAGAGCAAGCAAAATACATGTTTGAAGGAGGGAAGGAGAGAGAGATGAGAACAGCCCAATAGACTGATCTAATAACGGATTTAATTTTTAAAAATCACATTCATCACTTTAGCCTCTATAGTCAGAAACACATAGCTAAACCTTTGGCTAAGTCAGATGCTCTTCAGGCCCAGTAGAAAAGCTGCCATATTATGCATCTGTGTTCCACTTTTAAATTGGAACCAGTGAAGGCGGTGAAGGTCCTGTGTGAGTGTCTGGAGGCAGTTGGAGGATGGATGGTGGCTATCAGATTGAGATTGAATTCTGACAAGACAGAAGTACTGTTTGGGGGGAAGAGGGAGTGGGTATGGAGGGCTCTCTGGTCCTGAATGGGGCAATTGTGCCCCTGAAGGACCAGGTGTGCAGCCTGGGAGTCATTTTGGACTCACAGCTATCCATAGAGGGGAAGGTCAATTCTGTGTCCAGGGCAGCTGCCTACCAGCTCCATTTGGTACGCAGGCTGAGACCCTACCTGCCCATGGACTGTCTTGCCAGAGTGGTTCATGCTCTGGTTATCTCCTGCTTGGACTCCTGCAATGTGCTCTACGTGGGGCTACTTTTGAAGGTGACCTGGAAACTACAATTAATTCAGAATGCGGCAGCTAGACTGGTGACTGGGAGTGGCCGCCGAGACCACATAACACCAGTCCTGAAAGACCTACATTGGCTCCCAGTACGTTTCCGGGCACAATTCAAAGTGTTGGTGCTGACCTTTAAAGCCCTAAATGGCCTCGGCCCAGTATACCTGAAGGAGCATCTCCACCCCCATAGTTCAGCCTGGACACTGAGGTCCAGTGCCGAGGGCCTTCTGGCGGTTCCCTCACTACGAAAAGTGAAGTTACAGGGAACCAGGTAGAGGGTCTTCTTGGTAGTGGCACCCACCCTATGGAATGCCCTCCCACCAGATGTCAAAGAAATAAACAACTATCTGACTTTTAGAAGATATCTGAAGGCAGTCCTGTTTAGGGAAGCTTTTACTATTTGATGAATTATTGTATTTTAATATTTTGCTGGAAGCTGCCCAGAGTGGCTGGGGCTACAATTATCCGTGGCTGAGTGCCACTCTGTAGGCATACAGTGCTACTTTCTTTATCTGAAATAATATGAAAACAAGAAGCCATTACCTCAACTTATGTCATACATCTAAGGTTAACACACTTTCTAAGGGAAGAAGAAGAAGAGTTTGGATTTGATATCCCGCCTTTCACTCCCTTTAAGGAGTCTCAAAGCGGCTAACATTCTCCTTTCCCTTCCTCCCCCACAACAAACACTCTGTGAGGTGAGTGGGGCTGAGAGACTTCAGAGAAGTGTGACTGGCCCAAGGTCACCCAGCAGCTGCATGTGGAGGAGCGGAGACGCAAACCCGGTTCCCCAGATTACGAGACTACCGCTCTTAACCACTACACCACACTGGCTAAGCAGAACAATGCAAGTTAACAAAATCCCCATTATGTTCCAGAAAAAAGGCATGAGGCTATCCTTATTGTCCACCCAATTATACTATAATTTTAGCAAGATTCCACAGAAGTAGATTGGGAGCATGTTCAGTTTGATAACTAACTCTCAGGAAGTATTTAGCTCCAGGTGGTAAAATTCTTCAACTTGCAATGATCCCTGGAAATACTTCAAACACTATATAATTAATGTACAAATGCTGAGACCTAAGTACAAACATTTGGACATTTCTGAGGGCTGGTTTACAATTATGATTAAATTTCTTGCAAGATGAATAATTTTACCACCCATCACCTGGAGCTTAATACTTCCTAAGAGCTACTTTTCTAACTTAACGTGCATGCAATCTACTTCTAGGAAGTCCTGCTAAGATGAACTGAAGTTGTATACCTGCAATGTATTCTTACTAGAGGCCTGCAAGAAATAGATGGTTATTTAAAATTAATACATGAAGTTCAGCCTTTCATAGTCAATATTCCAAATTCAATATTCCTTTTTTGAGTAAGACAATCCCAAAACTGTAAGAGCCAGTACTGAGCCCCTGTACCTCCATTATTCAGTTTGTGTTAGCTTTCCTTCCTTGTTCATTGTCCAATTGCTCTGTTCCACTATCAGATCAATAACACAACTGATTTTAATATATTTGAATACATAATGAATCTAGGAGGATGGACTAAATGTGTGTGGGTGCAATGGATGAAAATGCCAAATCAATATACATTATAATAATTTCCAGGAAATTTACGTGTTCTACAGCATCAGGTGTCACTCAGTTCATTTTGCCTGTTCAATCTGGCAAAGATTATAAGGATTCAGCTCAGGGTTGGCCCTATATTTAGGCAAAGTGAGGCAACTGCTTCAGGCTGCAAATGTTGGGGGGCGGTTTGAGGTGTTGGAGGGCAGTCTGCCCTGCGCCTCCTAAACTAGCCTATTGCTCTCAGGAAGAAACTGTCACATCCCAGTGTCAAATTATGATTCAAGCACCAGTCCAATCAACTTCAGTATATGAAATGGGATACCGTAAGCATCAAAATGTTTTGGGTCAGTCTTGATTCTGCTTTACTGTAAGAACTTTCCAGCCTTAACAGCCAAACCCTATAATTCTCTCCCCTATGTAGTACCATATTTCCCCCCCACACCATCTTTTTAGGGACATAATAATCATCTTATCCACTGGCACATAAATTCTTCTCAGGGTTAGGAAGCACAACCATTAAAATCTGTTTCCAGTGGCCTGACCCTGTAAAAATTATCACACAGATGGTATAATACTACTTTGCAAATGTCAAAAACGTTTTCTTCTATATCACCTAATTGTTGGAGGGGTTGTAATAAACTTGGTACATATTATAATTTATGGTGGGAATGTCAGCTGGTGCAAGATTATTGGAATTTAATTTTGACAGAAATAAATATTACCAAAGAAAATATTGTCCAAAATTAATGTTAGGTTTTTGATTATACCAATGTCAAAAGGCTTGGTCTTATATATTATGTTGGCAGCATGAATAGTAATTGCAGCTCACTGGAAAACAGCCCCAAATATTACACTGGATGTTTGGTACCACTCACTCTGGAATATAGCTATAATTGAGAAGATTACACATAATTTAAGATTCTGACATGGGCTAGAATCTCCAGACACCTTTTATATACAGTGGAACCTTCATTTTCAAGACAACCCTTGTCACAAGCCTGACAAATCTGGAACAATACTTGATGATCTGATAAAGCTGTTAGTCTTTACCTGGACTTTGTTATTTTAACTCATGTGCAACTACTCATTCTATGTATCTATTTTACAGTTTAGTTTTTCATCTTTAAATATTTTTCTATTATAATTGTTTTCTCTGTTTTATATACATTATAAAAGGAAATAATAATAAAAAACATTACAAAAAAACCAATCTAATCCCATTTTTGCTAATCCCATTTTCAGTGCATTTTCAAGTAGTAATCTAAACCACAGAGGTTAAAAGCTGGCATGAAAATGGATTTTCTTCCCCTGAATTGGGTAATGTATGTAGGATTATAAATTTAGAGAAATATACCCTTTGACACCTATTTCCACTATAGTGATATTAAAAATCTGTGACCTCCTGACCTAAAGCTAATAGTTTCTCATAAATTCTGGTGGGTTTCTGGAGAATTCTGCACACAATGTCTACTGTCTGTCATGATCATTGTTTACTTAAATTGGAGGTTGCAAAAAGTAAACAAGATCTTATTCTCTAGTGAAGAGAGAACCAAGGGTCTTGTAGCACCTTGACAGATGTACTATGCCATAAGCTTTCATGGACCAGAGTCTGCTTCATCAGATATTGAAAAGAGATTATTCTAACTGTTCTTTCAAAAACTGCTAATCTAATCTGATTGAGAAGCTGGGCAATTTCCTGAAAAACCACTGCATTAGAAGTTCCTATTGACAGGATTAAACTGGGAGCACTGTTATGAAAGCTGTTTCTCTCAATTTTGAAACAGCTTGCTTAAAATGGTGTGTGTACAACTCTTGCTCAAGAGTGTGCTAATTAATGAAACATATTTGCTAATCATTGTTCTTTGAGTTTTTAAGATTTTAATGCATAACCTGAAAGTTGATTCATGTACTCCAAACAGAATCCAGCCTCCAGTTCATCCAAATAGCCTTGCTCTTTACCAGCATTTCACAAAATGCACAGAGGGAATATTGCAAATAATCAAGCCCACTGGCAACTTGTATCAGCAGCCAATTTTTCTTTTTTTAAAGAAATGAATGGCAGGCAGTGTAGCATTTTCTCCTCAGAGATAATAATCTGTAAATGGAGGAAACTGTGATATGAAAAACCTATGAAAAACATAAGTGGAAGGCTGTTTCTGGATTATGGTTATCAACAAATCCATGACATGGATATCGTTACTGTGTGAATATGTTAACCCAAGGCTGCAGTTAGCTTTAATAACATTGACCTTTAGCACTATGGAGCCAGAAGTGCATACTTATAGGATCAACTCTATAAAGCAGATGTTGAGACAGATTTGTTGATATTGGGTTACTTCCAGAACATACTTCGTTGCTAAGGAGACATTTTCATTTGTGCATATATCAGCACGAGGCAGAATCTTTTATTATTTTTTATTTTAAATTGAGAGAGAATTCAGCATGTTTTCCTTTTTATAACTAGGAAATAATTGCTATCTAATTACACATTTAGCATCACATCTAGCTGGCCCTTAGAATTAAGGAACAGGGTAGGGTGTCTCTGAGCATATTCTCACCCATGGGATTTCTTTTCTTTAAACACACTGTATTAAGTTACATACAACTACATATAGCTTGTTCCTTAGCTGAGTCAGCTCAGAAGAGACAATCCTTTGAGTTATTACTGTTTTTCCTGAAATGGCTATGGCTACGGCTACACACACACACACACACACACGGTAAGTGTGATTACATGACACCCACATTCTCAATTGTCTTAGTAAGCCAAACCAGTGGTATGGGAAGATCCCATGAATAAATGCTTTAATGCCTCTTGTTAAAGGCTGCTGTCAAAGCCCTGCAAGAATTTGCCAAGGTTAGAACAACCATTTTCAGCCCTATCGAGATCACCTGCCACATCTACCATTGTTTATGGGATAGAATGTCAGATGAATTTGTTTAAATCAAATCTGCCTTGGTATGACAGCCACATCTAATAGATCATCATGGAGTGTATCATGTTTCATTCACCTCCCTAAATGACTCAAATGAGTTTGCTGCTCCTCATGCAGAGGTATTTGGGTTCACTGATGCAGTCAAATGAGATAAGCATACAAGACATAAAACATTCTGGCTCATCATTTTTATTAATTAAACTTTTAAACAACAACAAAAGTGCCCTGTGCTTTCATCTTTTCTTATTTCTGTTCTGGATGTGTGAAGAGAATTCTGATAGAACCATTAAGTAATCTGTCCTCCTCAAAGTCTTGGTACTACTACATACATTATATATTTTAGGCATGTATCTAAGATGTTTTAAATATACACACAAAAACACAAAGTTATTATTATGCTAAACAAACGTTTGAAAATATGTGTATCATATAGTATGACTCTGAATAGTTCCTGAATTACAAGGAGAATAAGGGTGATGCAGATGAGGTTTTCACATGCCTGAGTCAGACTGAGCCATTAACAGAGTGCCTCCAGTTGGATCAGATTTTCCATAAATCCCTGCATCACTCTGTGGGCTCCAGTGCCCACCACCCTCAATACTGCATGTTAAAGAGTCAGCTGCATTAAAAAACATACCAGTAACACAAAATCAAGCTCAAGAGAAGAGGTGGTGTGCAAGAGCTTTCATTGCGACTTATAGGTCTAGGCCTTAATCAGAATGATTTCCCCTGGACACTACAATCACAGTGATTTGGAAGAAGGATTGTGCTTGTTTTTCACATGGATCTAAGCTGTGTACTCCATCACCACCCCTTCCCGATGTAAGTCAATGGAGAGATCATGCTCCCAGGGAAACTACTGTCCTCCTCAAGAGGACCCATGGGGGGAGGGGCAGATGCCTGTCCCACCACCAATGACACTCTGGGTAACAATAATTTTGCTAGAGGGTTAAATCCCACCCCTAGTCTTTCCTGGGGATTTATACTCTTTTTCTCCAGCCCCTTATGATTTCTGTTGTACCAACCTGAAAAGGATAACATCTCTCAAATATCAACTCTGTGTTCAGGATTCCCTCAGCCACCCAGCTACAGTATATATTTTTCCAAAATTCCATATGAATCAGTATATGTGAATGCTCTGCTTTTTATACAGTGGTACCTCGAGTTAAGAACTTAATTCATTCTGGAGGACTTTAGCTAATGGGGCTGCCTGTTGCTGCCGCACCGCCGCGGTGCGATTTCTGTTCATATCCTGAAGCAAAGTTCTTAACCCGAGGTACTATTTCTGGGTTAGTGGATTCCGTAACCTGAAGCGTCTGTGACCTGAAGCATCTGTAACCTGAAGTACCACAGTATTCTCTCTGTCTTTTCTCAGTTATAGTGCTACTCTTCCCAGGAGTAGGACAACTAACCCTATGAGTCTACAATGTATGAACTCACACTGTTAGAATTACAAAAAATTTGTAAATATGTTTCTAACATAGTAGGTTCACAGTAGGCTCAATTGGAACCATCAGATTAAAGCTTGGAATACCAAGTAGCAATCAAGAGCTGTTGTATCAGAAATTACATGGTAGTTCAGTGGTAGACCATATGCTTTGTATCCAGAAGGTCTCAGGTTTGATCTCTGGCACTGAGGCTGAGAAAGACCCTTGTCTGAAATCTTGCAGTCAGTGTACACAATACTGAGCTAGAAAGACCATGAGTCTGACTCAGTAAAAGGCAGCTGGTTCCTGTGTTCCTAGCATAAATATCACAGCAAGGTCACAATGCGATTGTAAGCCCACCTTCCTACATGACCTTCAGCTGATTTAAAAACCTGATACAACCACATTTAAAACTGTCTTTCTAACTGTTGCTATGGCTGTCTGAAAGCGGCTCAAAATGGGCACATGAGAAACTGGTCAGAGTCTTTGTGCCAGAAGGCTTACCCTACTGGGTTTGCAACTCAATCCATTCCTTTATTGATAATTCAGAAGTAGTTTTATTTATCATGTTCATGTGTATTTTATATTTTAATTTATGATTTTAATCTGTAGAGATTTTTCCCTAGCGATTGTCTCTGTGGAGCAGAGCAACTGTCTTGGCAAGGGGTTATTTATAAATAAAATGTAATTTATGTTGGTTTTGGTAACCTCTCCCCTCTTGAAATCTCTAGGTTATCTTAGAACCCTAAAGCTTCATCCATTCACCCTGTACTAGGGGCATGGGTCTTTTTTCCCCTCATTTCAGTGACCTTTCCATTCCATGAGTAATATAAGGACATATTTAGCATTCTGTTCATGCTGTTCCTTGCAGACAGGGGGGGAACAGAACTAGAAGGAGTGAAAAATGAGATGTCCTAACAGATTCACCATCACAGTACCAGCAGTACCAGCCTCCCTTTCACTTGCAAGACCATTTATTTATCATAGAATTGAAGAGTTGGAAGGGAGCCTGAGGGTCACCTAGTCCGACCCCCTGCAATGGAGGAATCTCAGTTAAAGCATCCATGACTGATGGCTATCCAGCCTCTGCTACGAACCACCAATGAAGGAGAGTCTACCACCTTCTGAGGAAGTCCATTCCAAGTTCCCAGCATGTCAAAACATGGGAACCATTCACCCAACTGCTAATGTATGATAGAAGGGGGTGGGGGAGAGAATTGGTAAACTGAATTAGGAATTGATTAAAACTGTTCCTCCCCCCTTTATGTTATTACCCTCATATATTCCACCTTTCCTTCAAGAGACTTGGGGTGACATACATTATTTCTCTCCCGCTTCACTGCCAACATACATAATTTTATTTTCATGAAAACACCATGAACAGATATAAGTCATCCAGTGAGCTTCAGGCTAACAGCACAATTCTGACCATGTCTGCACAGAAGTAGGTTTTATTGTAATTGCTGGGTCCCAAGTAAATGGGGGTTTTATTGCAGTCTAAGTGGAAATTGGAATCTGGGTCCCGTAATTTTAGTCTGCCCCTCTAGCCATGCTTATTCTCATTTTGAAATTAAGAAGCAGGGAGTAGTGTTGTGCTGCTATGTTAACTCCTGCCTTCAGATG
Organism: Podarcis tiliguerta; assembly: GCF_965153285.1. NCBI lineage: Eukaryota > Metazoa > Chordata > Lepidosauria > Squamata > Lacertidae > Podarcis > Podarcis tiliguerta. The sequence goes on along the minus strand of NC_139543.1, from coordinate 56,947,001 downwards.
TGAGGCATCTGATGATTTTAGACAATGCATGAGATAAGATAAGAACAGCAAAAAGTCAAGGGAAGCAAGACAGGCAGGGTTGTGGATGCTTCATCATGGACAACAATATTGCCTGTGAATATTTAAACAATACAATTTAATTTAGCCAAATGGTGCTTTATAGGAAGGTTAATAAGATTTCATTGACACAAGACCACCATATTAATTCATATAGTTAGTAGTTCAGGATAACGAGAGATTCTAATGCCTTTCTCTTTGCTAGCTATCACAAGTCTCATTTTACCATTGGAAAAAGTCAAATATAAACAAAAGCACATTGCTTTAATAGTTTAGTAATTTTGCTGATCAGACAAGCGATATTTCCTTAAGTGATTTCCAAATTATGAATCAAATCACCTAATTATCTTCAGGCTTATTTGCAGGGCACTTCCTTCCTTACCCACATAAAGCTTTAGTACTATTTCCCTTCTATTGTATAAGCTCTGAGTTATTAAAAAATTGATTTCAGAAAGCTGATCTGCACATTCTAAACAATCAGTGTTAATTGGCAAAGTTGCAAGCCAACCAGCGATTATGCTTGAGTGTGAAGAGGTCACTCCCGGATGGGGAAACATTCGCTAAGAATGTTGGCAGATTTCCTTCATGACAAACTGAAACAACACAACAGCTCCAGGCTGACAAATGCTTTGGCAAAGGGAGTGGGATTTAAAAGGCCTCACCTCACATTCACTTGAAGAACATTAGAGGCCATATTCTGTGTTTTCACTTACACTGTCCTAAACTCCCATCCTACCCCTCCAACTAAATCCAGTCAGAATCCAAAGCAATCAATTATTTTCATTTACAAATCAGCAGAACTAAGAAAAATCTCGGCTATTGTATGAGCATCTGAGGACAGAAGTACTAAATTACATGCCTTGAGCAGAAGAGTACTCAACAATACTTTCTTACTACAATTTGAGTAAGAGAGCATGGGAAGTAGGACAAAAATAAAGAGTAAAATTCAACATTATGCTCTTCCTATCATTTCAACTGTTGAAGCATTTCAACTTGCTAGATGGAACAACCCCTAATCTCCTCCTCCCATGTGCTGACCCCTCCCTCAAGCCAATTTAAGGGGGAATGGGGGCACACAGGAAAGAGGGGGAAAGCCTCATTGTGCAATCAGAAATTCTTGCACAGACTTTTGTCGGTGGGGCTTCTTAGGGGAATCCCACTCCTAGTTATTTGTTTTTGTATTTAGGCTTCTTATGTGGCACACTGAATTAGTATTGCAGAAGAAGAAACTACAGCAGATAATCTGATTTTGTATGTGTGTAAAAATCTTGCAGGGAAATCAGCATTAAAAATGCACCCTCTTGGACATTTTTCCCATACATATCTCCAGTTCATTCTATGGCTTTTTCATACTGTACATTTTAGGTCATGTACAAATCTAGTTGTCTTGTTGCCAGTACAAGACAAATGTTTTTTTATCATACTGTTATCTCCCAGTCAAACACACAATGGTTATTATATTTCAAACTCTGACTCCTTGCAATAGATTAGGAGGATCAGACAAATGTAATACCTTTACTTAATCCCATTGGTGTAGCAAGTAAAGCTGTTATATTTATTGTGCCTTTGGGGCACTTTGAGGACATAGAAGCCAAAGACATGTACATTCTTTTTTTAGTTTTTGATAAATGTTTTATAAGCTACAATTCAACCAAGTTTTGAAGACCTTCAGGAACTTCAGTGAAAATTATGCATGTAGAAGAAATGGCTCACAACTGTGGAAAATGGTAGAGATTTGCTAAGAAACAGATAGAATTCAGTGGCCATTCCAAAATGAAGAAATTAAACCTTTTGGTCAGGTATATGGAGCATCCTGTGTGTATGCTACATGCCTAAAGAACATGACAAAAATGCAAGCAGAGTACACACACCCCTTGTTTCTGCAGAGACCAGGCGAAATATTGTATTAGTTGTTGTTGTTGTTTAGTCGTTCAGTCGTGTCCGACTCTTCGTGACCCCATGGACCAGAGCACGCCAGGCACTTCTGTCTTCCACTGCCACCCGCAGTTTGGTCAGATTCATGTTTGTAGCTTCGAGAACACTGTCTAGCCATCTCGTCCTCTGTCGTCCTCTTCTCCTTGTGCCCTCCATCTTTCCCAACATCAGGGTCTTTTCCAGTGAGTCTTCTCTTCTCATGAGGTGGCCAAAGTATTGGAGCCTCAGCTTCACGATCTGTCCTTCCAGTGAGCACTCAGGGCTGATTTCCTTAAGAATGGATGCGTTTGATCTTCTTGCAGTCCATGGGACTCTCAAGAGTCTCCTCCAGCACCATAATTCAAAAGCGTCAATTCTTCGGCGATCGGCCTTCTTTATGGTCCAGCTCTCACTTCCATTCCAGCTCTCACTTCCATATTGTATTAGAGATAGCATCAATATCAAGGCTGTATTGTGCATTTGCACCATAGTTGGTAACAATGGTGATTGAGGACATAATTTTAAGATGTTAATTCTCTGATTTCCACTAGGAAAATTGAAACTTATCACAAGTTAGAAGGGAACTGAACAAGCTGTTAGTTTCAGGGTGGCATGGGAGGGATGTAAATAAACAGAATCAGGGTTTCCACTAGACAAATCAAAGATTTTAGGCTTTAAGACCTGGAAGGAAGGGACCAGTCAGGTAGAGGTCTTCCCCCTGTTATACCAAACCACTTATAGGTTGGATTTGAGCAGAGAAACCTGGGTCCAAATGCTAGCTAGCTATGAAGACTGCTGGCTGATTTGGGGCTACTCAAGAATACCTCTCAGCCTAACCTACTTCACATGGCTCCTATGCGAACAAACTGGAATAACACCTCCTTTTACCACCCTCAGCTTCTCAGCTTCTCAGCCACAGAAAAAGATATTACACATATTAATGATGATTAAACTAAATGGAAAGCTGTCGTGCCACAGAAGAGTGGCAGATATATAGTGGAATAACCCTGAGTGAGAGGCAGTGAAGGTGTCTCACAGTTAGAGACCGAGAGACAAAAGGAAAGATCTGAGGTATAAGCTGAGAGGGTGTCCATTTTATTGTATAATATTATTTCTTATTACTGTATTTATATACAATTATAACTACTTTGGTTTTTATATTGTATAGATATTATGTATTGGCATTTGTGTTCTATATTGTAAATCACCCTGTGATCTTTTGATGAAGGGTGGCATATAAGTTAAATGTATGTATGTTCCTTTTTTGGAGAGAAAACTATTGATCTTTAGTGCACATGCCCAATATTTTATATATCTGCTGTCTCTCCTGTTCTGTTTCCCACACATTTGGTCTCTCTCTCTCTCTCTCTCTCTCTCTCTCTCTCTCTCTTCCTGCCTCCCTGTTCAGTGCTGAGATGCTGACGCACGATAAACAATTTAGACTGTCATTCAATTGGCCTTCAACAACAAGACGATAAAACAGAGCAACCAGACAAATTTCTTTAATTCTAATTAGTTTTTCTTTCTGCAATCATTCCTTTAATAAAAAGTTCAATTACACGTAATGGATGCCATTAGCTGTGTTGTATTAGAGACTCAGTTTAGCTAGGGTTGTCATATGGAAAACAGAAAGCAAAAGAACAGCCTAGTATTTTACATTGATGATTAGAGAGAGACTAAATTCATTCCAGATGTTGATGAGTATATAAATGTCATCTGGAATGGTCTGGCTCATTGCTCTCATGTTCTTTTGAGTACAGGTCTCCTGGATGCTCCCATATGATGCAAAATTGGGGGTTAATCTACCTAACCTTTTTAATGAGCTCATATGTTCCATTTAAACTACTATAGTGAATCATAAGGGCATCCTATCTTTAAGAACGTCAGCCTTAGAGAAGCCAGCAATAGGTGGAAGACACCTATCCAAACTGAACCTACCACTCACAGGCAATCAAAGTTTCCTTAAGGAAGGAAACCCTAGAATAAATCTAAGTAAAATGCTATTCTTATACTTAAGTAAAAGACCACTAGCAAGGGGGTGGGGAAATAAATCGTACACTGGTACAGATCACATGTCAAACTATGGTTTAACGAACTGGAGCAGCATACTGCTCAACAGTTCCACAGGCCCGTCTGCTACTGTTGCACCACTGGGTAAACAAAACAAGAAAATAAACCGTTGTTTATTTTCAACTATGGTTTAATGTGATGTGCAAACCAGGTCACTTGTTTTACCTTAGAACATCCATGGTAATTAATAAAGCAATGGCTGTTAGTGATGATTGCTATATATTATCTCCAATATCAGAGCATACCTCAGGGATTCCTATCACACAAGGAAACCTCTAGGTCCATGCAATGCCCGATTTACATGTTTGCCAAGGAAGAGATGATGTGGGCACACTGTCACTAATTTTTGTGCAGCAGGAGGCCCATGAACTACTTCTCTACCCTTCCATCCTAACTGGCAATTTCATATGAATCCCCGGGAATTATCTGCAGTTTCTGTGTGTTGAGATAGAAGGAAAACAGGCAGGAAGAAGCAGGCTGTTCATACACAACTGTCTTTATCACTACATAACATGCCTGAAATAAACTCCACCTATAAAATGCTGTGTCAAGCAAACTACAGGACCTCAATAGGTCTAAAAACCATTAACAATGAGCCACATGGTAACCTGGCATGCATAACAATTTCCACATTAGACTAACATTGTAGAAATAATTGGCAAGACTGCTGCAGTATTATTGAACTTATTTCTAAGTTTCTATGTGCAGGTGTTTGGCTCCAATTTCAGAACATTAACAAGGTAAAAGCACTTGACAGCTGCAATTTTGGTGCTTGTAGCTCTAAATACATGTTCTATTTGTACACATAAAGGAGGGCATTGGAGAACCTTGCCATACAGTGGCTACAGTAGAAATGCAGCATAGCATTTATCAAACCTGACCTAGATCTAGAAAAGCTGCCGCATCCTCCACTGCAAAGCATCCCAGCGCAGTTGAGAGTCAGGCCTCATGTGCCGGCCAGCAACCCCCCTCAAGTCTCCTGCTGTACTTTTATGCCATCAAAGCTTCTTCCAAGCTTTTATCACAATTGAAAAAATCTAAAATATTAACTCCAGTGGAGCAGCATTAATAAAAGGCTTAAAGACCGCTAGAAGGAAACGAAAGCTGGTTTGCACCTGTTTATTCTGTCTGTAAATGTATCAAGAATTCCATGCCTGTGTAAAGTACAAGGCTTGACAGTTTGCTCAGTGTTGAGCATCCCTAGCCAATGTAAGCTGTGAGCTTGAGGATTTAAGCCTAGCTACCTGACTTGCTGTCAACTCTTCCTTCACCGGGTTCCTCAATATACGCACCACTGCACGAAGCTAATGGAAATCATAAAAAACCTCCCTCCAGCCAGTGCAGATTTCCTGGTGCTCAGAGAGTGAAGTTTAATCAGGCAGTCTTCACAATGTGCCCTGTGCTGTCTGTCAAACCTCGGCCACTAATTTAGACACTACTAGAGGGGTAGTTTTTAGACACTACTAGAGGGGTAACATAACAGTTTGCTAACAGATTCATTGACAGAGTTTTTAATACACACATGCAGCTGGGAATCACAAGTGGGGAAAGTGCTGTTGTGCTTAGCATCTGCTTTCAAACTTCCCATAGGTATCTAGCTGGCCACTGTGAGAATAGAATGCTGGACTAGATGGGCAACGAGCCTGATCCAGTAGGCCAAGTTCTCTTAGTTCAAGTGATAGGATGGGATTCAGGATTCTTGAATGTATTTAAGGGGACAGCACACAATTAATTATCTGTGCTTAAATGTGTTCCCATGATCTATTTCTGTCAACAGTATTTCCAAAATATTTCCTCTGTTGACTAAATAGAGTGCATTTCTCTTTTCCAACCCCCAAACATTCAGGATTGCAAACCTCACAGAAAAACAGGATAGCAGCAAACACTCTTGGCAAAGTAAATACAACTTTAATATATTGCCTTACTCTGATTATCAAGGCCTACAAGCTGCATGCCATCTTCTCATGTAGTAAACACTGCCATTTTTATGCAGCACAACCAGCCATAAAAAGAATAGTATTTTTCTCTTTCTTTTGCCCAGGACTTTTGTAAAGAAATTCCACTTGACTAAGTTTATGGAAAATTGAAGTAACTTGTGTCCTGTCAAATTACAAATGCAGAGGAGAAAGGTTAGTGTAGGGAAGGGAAGAGCAGAGCTTGATTGAATATTTCTTCCATCTTAGGCATGTAGGCTTATTGTTTTCTGATTGCCTTCATGTGTTTCTGCAGTCAACAGCTGATCAGTATTACTTGTTCAGGTTTCCACCATCCCACCCACATCTTTTTCACTAACTGATCATGTGAGGTTCCTGTCATAACTCCAAAGTCCACTAGTGACCATGTTACTGTGTAGGAGGCTACAGTGCCACCAACTGAGGAACCAGATAAAGTTTCTGATTATGAGCCTGATGTGAGTGATCAGAGGACTACTGAGCCCAAAGCTGTCAGCCAGGAGCCCATTGAACCAGCTCCCAAAGAACCAGAGCCAGGGCCTTCACCTAAGGAACTTAGTGCCTCCTGCATCACTTTGCCAATCCAACAGCACAGGAGTACACCAGTTGGGAGGCCATGGAGCAAATGAAAAGTGCCTGTCTTCAGACCAGAGAGTTGACCCTTTGAGAGACTCCAGTTCTACAAAAAAGGGGCATAGCCTAGGAAATGTGGACTTTGAGACAGGGGCTCAAAAGGCCTCGGGTCACTTACAACCCTTGATGGAGCAAGTTGCTCACTTGGAGCTATCCTTGGTGCTGTAGCAATTAACCTACCTTGCTAACTTGCATTGTGGGCTTCTCCACAGCACCAGAATGAATGGCTGTACCTAATGCCTTCAGAACAGCTGCTTACTAGTTGGAGCTGGTTTCCCACCGTGATCGTGCTACAGCCAAGAGCAATCAGGGCTAGAATCAAGAACTCTCAGCACTGTGTTCAGTTGCTGTATGTAGTAAGCTGCAGAATTGCAGCTTGGACCTGGGCAGTGAAGTATTCTCAGGTTCTTTACTGACTAGGCTATTCATTGGATTCCCTCAGCAGAAAAGGTATAAAGGGCTTACTGTTTGGGCTAGGCCTTTACCTTGAGTAACAATTTTCTTCCTAGTTCTGGTGTGAATCGTTGGTTTGGTTGCTTTTCTCTCAGTTATCTGGTGCACCCTCTGTATTAATTTCACAGAAACAGTTGGCCTCCCTTCTCCATAGCAGCATTTCAACATAGGAGTTGTACTTGCACATCCCCTGAAAATTTGTACCTAGCATTTTTAGTGCCAGAAGCAAAGCTGAAGCTTAATGTAGCATTTGGATTGCTTCCAGCATTAATAGTGCCCTGTTTGAGTCCAGAAACATGCAAGTCCAGTCTTCATGTTGCAAGTCCTCATTGTGGCTCTGCTGCTTCCACCAATCAGACACGTGGCACAGAGAAGCAGGCTCAGCACAACTCTCTCTACAACTCCTAGTCTCTCTCCAGTTATTGTCTTGGCATACACAAACACACAAACAAGCATACACACACACGTTGGCAGATCTACAAACTGTTATGCACATTAAGACATTGAGAACTTTGACTCAATAGATATGGAGTAATTTCAGCAGATAACCAAAAAGTTCATTTCAAGCCTGCAATTATGTCTCTAAATTCTGTACCAGAAAGATCCAGTTAGCCAAAGGGAATGTGTGCTGGGAAGCAAAAACAAACAACCCACAGAATTCACCAGCAGCTATCATGAAAGCCTCACCAAATTATGAAACCTCACCCAAAATTCAATACTGCTCTTGGGAGGCTGTAAAAGAAAAAGAGAACATTGTCGTGGTTTAATTGATGAGAAGCACACGATGTTGTGACACCATAACTAGCTGGAAGACAGAAGGGAGTATAAAAATAGTCCTTCTTCCTCCACATTCCCTATGTCTCTCTCTTCTTTTCCCCCTGAGAAACAGCATGCTGGTCTCACAAATTTCAAAGCTAAGGGACATTACAGAGCTGTCGTTTTGATTGTCTGGTGTCCTATTGCTGAAATGAGAGATGTCTGTAATGCCCAGTAACACTGCAATGTACTAGGGCATGGGACGACTCTCCAAAAGAAGATAAATGATACACACACACTACAGCCTGGCTTGAAGTCCTCCTTCTTCCCCATTTTCCTAGGGAAAATGTTTTTGTTACTGTAAATGGAAAGGCCACTTTTGGCAGATGTGTGCCTTGAATTGCTAGACATAGTAGGGTTATAACTCAGAAAGGGAAGGGAAACTTTATCTCACAACTTCTTTGCTCTAAATTCTCCCTCCTGTAAGTGCCTTTCCATTTTATAAAAATAAGATCAGCTGCAAATATAGGCATGCGGTGTGTAGCCCTTCACGCTCTCCAACTTTTCAAAGGCAAAAACAGGGATACACTTGTAGCATTCTTAATTCCAAGGCTAACTATTCAACTATTCTCCACCACAGCACAGTGGCAAAGGCAACCTGTGGCCCTTCCATTACTGCTAGACTTCAACTTCAACCCTGACAATTACCCATGTCAGCTGAAGCTGATGGGAGTTGGAGCCCAGCTACCACTGGAAGAACAAAGGCTCCTCACCCCTGCTGTACTCCATCACCTGTATTCTATATTTCTTTACTATGCAATAGCTTGTCCTGCACTGACTTAAAAGGAGAGCTCATTCTTTGAGTTTAAGATGTACTAGAAATACATCATTATCCCATTAACCTCCCCAGCAGCAGAACAAAGAATGTCTTACAGTTCCTGCATGTGTATTTATAATCATGCATGCATGTTGAGAGACAAGATGGATCACCTCCCTCCTCCATTTACTTTAATTCTAAGCAGTGGTTCCCAAACTTTTTTTTTACTGTTTTAATATTGCTGAGGGTCTTGGTGGCCCACTAAATGATTTTCCACCCCCGTTGTAGCAATTCAAACTGTAACACAACAAAATAAGATACAAGAAATTAAAGAATGAATCAAAAAGTAATTGAAAGGTTATATGAATATTCAATAAGATGAATGTGTCATCTCCAATTTTCAACCACAAACCTAGACGTGCTACAGACCAGCTAAATGAAGCTTTGCAGTTCGGAAAACCCCGTTTTAGGGAATGGGGAGTAGGCTGAACCCTGAAGAAAAACAACTCTAGAAACTCACACCTGTGAAACATTAATAAGTCATTCCCAGAGAGAGGCAAAACAGTGACGGTGCTTTATCAGAGACAGGGACCTAAATAGGGAATATTCTTAATAAACAGAGACAGATGAACTCTATACAGTCTCTTTAGATGCAATAGAGTATCTATAGCACCTCATTCTGGCTCTAGCCAATTGAAAACCAAAGATGGTTTGAAAAACAGCTGAACATTCTCCTTCATACACAGCCTCCTGATAACTAAACAAAAGCAGTGGGTTTGGTGTAACAGACGTTGTTGAGCTAATTGCTGCTCTTTTCCTTATAATCTTCCACAAGTTGTTTCTTCTGGAACAACTCATTACCTAAGAAAGCGACGTCTGTGCATATAACAATTCACTTCTTTTGCTTCCCTCCCATCCCCTCGATCTGCTTTTATTCTGAATAATCATTTATGTGGTGGTTTAATTAGCTAACTATGAACGTGTTTGGCTGTTTCAAGGGAGAAGAATCACTATGTTTATCTGCTAGTAATTAAGTGGGTTGCATTTTAACTTCAGTTTAGAGACATTTATGAATATATTATACTCCTAAGCAGCATATCTGAAATATTACAGACCAATCATTGGCCTGCCACAGTACACTGAATGAAAACAAGCAACTGGCTTTAAGAGAACATTCAGTCTGCTGTTTAGCCAGAAGGTGGTAAGAACAGGTACTGTAATTAATTAAGTTTTCTGAAACTGGATTTAGGAAGCTCTTTTCTACATTACATCAAGACTTACTATTTTTCTCAAACCCAGTTCATATGCTGAGTCCTGTGCTGTCCTCACAAAGCAAGCTGCAGTACAAGTGGAGAGGCCAGTTTCACATTACTCTTTCCCTTCAAATATGTGTTCGAAAGTGTGTGTTGTTAGGCATGACATTCCCAGGGTCCCTTGCCTATGAAAATGTGACCATTCAGATGTTGTTAGACACGCTGGCAGGAGTTGATGGGATTTGGTGTCCAACACATAGCTGTTAACCTTCAATTTTTTTGTGGGAAATTCCCTTATTCCAGCGCTGTTTCCCGTTGCTTCCCGCTGCTATCCCAGATTGTTAGATATCCCATAGACTGTCCCCGGGACACGTGAGGCTGCTGATCCCTTATTTTCAAATCTGAAAGTTGACAGCTATGGTCCAACAACATCTGGAGGACCACATGTTCCCTATCCCTGATCTAGTCCACCAGTGGTTAGCACAATGTCCCACAGAAGTCAGGCATGATGAAGATAGCCATCTCCTGACGTTTGTCCCCATCATATGATCAAAAATTATAATTGTTTTGGAGACTGAGAGCAAAGCAGTGAGCCACTCCTAATTTATATCCTGCCACAGGTTTTAGGAATATAAACTTCCCAGATTACACTGTCTCTGAACATGTCAATTCCCTTTTAGTTATTATGACTAATAAACATCCATAGAACAATCTTTCATAATAAGCATCCAAACACTCATCTACATATGTATTTATGCAGACTAGAGAGGTATAGCTAGATGGAAAATAAACAACAACATCAAATCATTTTCTTTAAATAGACACAACATTACACATAATCAATGCCAAACTAATTCAGAGGGCCTTTTATTAACAAAAAAACAAGTGTCCCAGCTCTTTCTAGAAATAAAATTTTATTTAATTTAGATATTTAACAGACTGCTGCACTGGCAAATTAGTGCTCAGAATGAAGTGTAACAACTCCTGTGGCAATGGAATGTAACTACAGTATCTATGGCATTTTGCTGGCATCACAAACTTACTCCGGATGCTGGCCAAGCACTGCTATGGCTACAACACACACTACTTGCAGATATTAAAAAGCTGCCAGAGTAAAACTTCTTCATTTATTTTTGTCTTATAATACCAGTCTTGAAAGCAGATTTCATAGTAGTGTTTGAAATTCCCATAAAAAACAGTGTTACAGAGCAGGTGCCAAATGACCTAGGCCAGGATTAATAGAAAAAACACAGAAGAGAGAATCACACACAACCCAAGCTTTTCTTGCTGTTTGTGCCACAACAATACAGAATGTCAAGGAAGTAAACTGTTTTTAAAATGTGCAATGGTAATATCATAGAGCAAAGTGTTATGGTTGAAAGAGTGGATGAAACTCATGTTACACAGACAGACTTCTCCCATGCACATATCTTTCTAGACTTAACTCCCATTCATGGTCAAACTTTCCCTTTCAAGGTTTTCCAATATTCATTCTGAAATCCATTGACACTTGTTCTTTATACTTCCATCAACTAGTATAAATTGGAATTAACGTGTGTGAGTTTGGTTTCCACCCAGAATAGTTTTATCAGTAAGTATTCTCTTTGGCAACAGGACTAGCTCAAATGATATAGGAGCCTGGGTTTCCAGATACAGCATTAGCGGTTAGAATTAATATGGATCCCATCTTTCCCCCAGAGTACATTAGAGCTAAATAAATGGTAACGCCAAACATTTATTTAAACTTAACCTATCCAGTTGTCCTAAGAGCAATTTTTTTTAATGCCTTTGTTTCCTCTTTCAGCCACAACAACCTCCCCTTAACTTGCTGAAGGGGGTTAGATAAGAAAGATGAAACCCTTGTTTGTATTTGTATTCAAGCCTTTCTGGAGGAAGCTTTCCTCCACCACAGTTTCATCCTCATCTCTGACAGGTAGGCTAGTGTGACAGCCAGGCTCAAGACTTAGTCCCAGTGACTTTAAACCCAGGTCTCCCTTGTCCAAGCCCAACATTCTGGTGTGGATTTAGGCCAGGCATCCCCAACCTGTGGCCCTCCAGATGTTTTGGCCTACAACTCCCATGATCCTTAGCTAACAGGGCCAGTGGTCAGGGATGATGGGAATTGTAGTCCAAAACATCTGGAGGGCCAAAGGTTGGGGATGCCTGATTTAGGCTTAGGCATTACAAACTTGAGTCCCATAGATTTCAATGGGTCTAGCGTAGGCATGATTTAGTCTGTATTCAACCCTCTGTCCAGGACACCACACTGCTCACTTCTGTATTCATCCTAGTGGGTAGTCAAGAGCAGCAAGAATTATTATAGAGAGGGCCAGACAAAATTAGACTGGAGCCCACAGTTATGTCTAGGTCAAGTATGACTAGAATCCAGAATAGGCTGCTGGGGGGCAGGACCCTGGGCAGGTCATTGTGGCTGCAACTTGGGGCTTATACACACTGATATTATGCCCTGATCTTTCCAGGCACAGGTTTCCGTATCTAAGCACCCCAAGCTCTGTATCTGAGCACCCCCCCCTTTTTTTTGCTCTGGAGCTTTCCACATGAAAACCCACCCTTTAATGCTGAATCAGAGCAAATGGCAATTGGGGTTTTCCACAGATTGCTGTTTGTTCTGATTGAGCATTAAAGAGCAGGTTTTCACGGGGAAAGCTCCAGAGGGGAAAAAGGGGGGTGCTTGGACTCAGAGCTTTAAAACGCAGACCTGTGCCTGGAAAGTGCAGAGAAAAGGTAAGTGTGGACAAGCCCTTACGGAGTTACGTTAGCTATAGGGCAAGACAATCAGTAGAATGCTTTGAGCATTCTTCTTGAAATAGTCTGGAGTCAACTGTAAGTTTATGTAGTTTTGCAGCCAGACAAGTGCCTCAAATGCCATCTATTCCAGAAGCCTTGGAAAACTTCTTAATCTGCCTGGATGTGGAATAGTAGCAGAGGGAGTTTGTCCCAAGGATAAGCTTTCTGAGTTAGAGAAGGAGAGCAGGGCTACTTCCTTAGGTAGACAAAATGTTGGCTTAACTGGCTCCTGTGCTCCTTTTGTAGAGGTTTGTGGCAAGATGTCTCCTGGTTTGCCTGTGAATTCAGTCTTCTCTCCTCTGTTAAGGGGCGCTGAGACCTAGGCTGGATGTTTTGCATGAGCCATCAGTAGTCAGTCTTATACTGGCTGGTTATTCCCAATCACTTCTGTGGTTCTCAGCCTAATATTGTATGTCTTTCCTAAACCCTCTTGTGTACTTTTTGTTCAGGTGGAGGTTGCTGGGTCCATAATGTTGTTGGTCCCTATATTACTGGATGCCATGGGGGAAGATGGTAACAGGATCTAACTGGCTGGCCCATTTTTTTTATTGATTTAATACTTTGCTTTGTTTTCTGATTATAGATTATTTCTCTTTGTTTTTGTCTGCAATATCAAACGCAGACAAACAAACGCAAGACCACTTGGTATGAAGATGGTACGTTTCCTATACCCTGTGCATCAAATGAAACCATGTTATCACGCAAGATTAGCCATTTGTATCTCCAAATTAAGAAGCATTTGGATAGCACATGCATCTGATACAGAGGCTGGAAAAGGAGAGAAAGAAATTGGTGCCATACATTTCCAAATGAAAAGCTTTGGTTTCATTAAAATGGCTTGTTGTACCGCCTAATGAATGGGCTGGTGATGTCTCTTATGTTTCTCTACAGCTGTCTCAATCATTAGAATCGGGCCTTGAGGTCTACAGATTTTCTCAAGACCTAATCTCTCACCTGTATTAACAGTGGCAGCTGTGAGAGCGTGAAGAGGCAAGCAAGAGGAAGTGAGAGACACCATGTACATGCACACAAGCACGCGCGCACACACATGCAATGGGCAAAGGCAATTCCACGCGATGAAAGCAGCAGGTCTGACTCCTGATTGCAATAAAGGTTAAAAACACAAGCCAGAAACAACAGGTTTTATTGACGATCTCTCTCTCTTTGTATGTATGCATGTATCACATTCCCCTCTCACACTCTCATATTGGGTGCAATCCAATGCATATGTATGAGGAAAGTTGTACAGTGGTACCTCGGGTTACATACGCTTCAGGTTACAGACTCCGTTAACCCAGAAATAGTACCTCGGGTTAAGAACTTTGCTTCAGGATGAGAACAGAAATCATGCAGCGGCGGCAGCAGGAGGCCCCGTTAGCTAAAGTGGTGCTTCAGGTTAAGAACAGTTTCAGGTTAAGAACGGACATCCTGAACGAATTAAGTACTTAACCCGAGGTACAACTGTACTGCAAAGGCTGCAAAGTTGTAATGACACCAGTCTCCAGCAAGCCATAGGCATTTAACCTCACACTCTAAAAGTGCGACAGATCTTTTGGGGTGTCAGTATTATTCTTATTAAATTTATATACACTGATACCTTGGTTTAAGAACAGCTTAGTTTATGAACAACTTGGGTTAAGAACACCACAAACCCAGAAGTAGGTGTTTTGGTTTGTGAACTTCGCCTTGGAATAAGAACATGTTCCGCTTCCTGTTGAGTGTGTTCCATTTGTAAATTGAGTCCCCTGCTGCTATGGGAAAGCACACCTTGGTTTAAGAACGCTTTGGTTTAAGAACAAACTTCTGGAACAGATTAAGTTCGTAAACCAAGGTACCACTGTACCACCCTTCATCTGAAGATCACAGGGTAGTTTACAGTATAAAAACAAAAATGCGTAACATAATAACAACAACAAAATCCCAAAAACAATATAACTGGTATCTTGGAGGATGAGCAATGGGGTATTCGCAGACAGACATGTGTGTGCGCACACACACACACACTACATTCCAAGTTTAAGTCGCAATAACAGTACTGAACAGGAAGACAGGAAATTTGCTTTCCTACAATAGAGAGTGGGTTCCACCACTGGGGTTTAATCATGGGTACCCAGTTGTACTGGTTTTAAGTGAACTATTAAATATGAAGCTGGTGCCTATCAGTAACCATATTGTTCAATGTTCAAAATATGAAAATAGGGACATGGCTGTAATACCCCCCCCAATTCTCATACCAAGGAATAATGTCCCATTATACATTGCTGAAAGCGCCAGTTTGTCTGCTTCATTTAGCCTTCCTTGACTCTGCAATAGCATGCCCTCCATTAATTTAAAAGCCAAGGGAGTGTTTGTTCTTTCCATTTAAGATATATTAGACAAACAAAAGAGTCTGACAATATACTATCACAGTACAAAGCATGTAGTGTGTGAAATGGCAAGCTGTGCACTGCATGATGCCTTAGTGGTCCTCATAAATCTAACTTCTAAAGACCCTGGATGGGGAAAGCAGATTCTGAACCCTGAAGAATGACAACCCTAGCAAGTAGCTCTAGCATTCTTTATACAAAGTGATCCCAAATGGAAAAAAGGGAATGGAAATATGCACAGTAATTTGTCAGAGACTGGTAACAAAAAATGGGTACTATTATTAGTAAATAGGGCCACAGGAAGTCACTAATGCCTAATGGTCATTATAGGGTCTTATTGTCCTACACAGCAATTCAGTTTTCAGATTTGGGATGAAAAATAAATTTAATCCTTCAGATTATCTATCTACAAAAAAAACCCCTACACTTAAATATTCCTTTAAAAAATATACCACCTCTTGTCCTCTGTGCTTGCATTAACCCTATTTTCACAAACACATATACCACAACTGAACACAGACATCATTTAGGCTGAAATCCTTTGAACGTGTATTTGGGAATAAGATCCATTTAAGTCAGTGGGCTTATTTATGAGTAAATAGATATAGGATTGGATTGTACAGTCCACAATATTTTACTTTCCCATGAATTATGGGCAAACTCTGTCCAGAATATGTTTCTATTCCTGAATAGCTTCCAAAGCTATTAGGCAAACCATTTTCTGATTTTCTATTTAATTTATAATAGTAGAGAAAAATGATTCTAAAAATATACTATTCGATTGGCATAAGACCAACCTCTGCGCTAAAATGTGTAGCAGTATACTGGGTGAAAAATTTAACACCACTCTCAAAAGCTTATTCTAAGCAATTCCTACAACTTTCGGATCCACTTACAATGGACAGAACTGCTGAAATATGAATAGTCTGTAAATACTGTACACTACTGGCAACTCTATATGTCTATAGCAGAAAGAGGGACATGAGTGAAAACTGTCACAGTGATTAATCCAGCTGGACCTTCTCTCCCCACCCCTCTCAGGACCACCTACCATCAAGTTTCAGGAGTGAGAAGGACTTGGGCAGAC
Organism: Podarcis tiliguerta; assembly: GCF_965153285.1. Lineage (NCBI taxonomy): Eukaryota > Metazoa > Chordata > Lepidosauria > Squamata > Lacertidae > Podarcis > Podarcis tiliguerta. The sequence continues at coordinate 56,930,835 of NC_139543.1, read as the reverse complement.
TAAACCTCAGATCCTACTCCACCTGAACTTTCCCACTCTTGCCCCACCAGGGGCATGTACAACCAATGTTCTGTGGGAAGGATCCTAGAAGACAAAGGATGGGAAACTTGTGATCCTCCATAAGTTGCTGGATCCTGACCCACATCATTTTGGCCATTGGCCATGCTGGCTTGGGTTGGTTTGAGTTGGAGTTCAACAATATCTGACTATTCCCACCACATCACAGGGCCATGTATCATCAACTGTCCTGTGGGAAGGAGCCTAATAACTTTTTATATGTTGACATTGCTTAGTATGGCTTTAAAAATGTGATTGAATGATACTTGGAAGGACTGTATCATGAACGGTTGATATAAATATTTTAAATAAGCAAACAAATTAATACATAATCTGCAAATGGCACAATTCTCCAGTCATCAATTCAATTTTTCAGTTTCAAATTCTACTTCTTTGTGGAAAACAGGAACTACCAAAATAGCATACGGCATAAGCAGATTGATTAAGTCAGAAGTAGAGCAGAGGGATCAGATTATACCCCTTTGAGAATGGAAAGGACAATCAAGACTAAAAAATGAATTAAGCTCAAAACAAATTCATATTTGCTCAATTGCACATTGTAACAACATTACTTTGTGAGATCAGTTCCGTTCAGCTTTGTCTTAATTTATAATTGCATCCAGTACAAACATAGCAGTTTTCCTTGCAATGTAGACTCTAGGAACTCATATAGCAAATAGTTCACCTGTAAGACAGCATTTTTATTTTTTTTTTGCAACCCAGACCACTTGAGGGGGGGAAAACAGATCATTTATCAAATGCAGAGTTGTCATTCCTCTTCTGGTGTGTGGCAGGGCTCTAAAACTAATCCTAAAACCAGTTCACTTGGAAGCCAGAAGACTGAGGCTGGATTCATGTTTATTAGAAGCATGACAAAGTACTGTATAGTAGGACTGCACTCCTAATCTCCCCCCACCCCGCTGAAAACTGTTCATGCCCTAGTCATTTGCCATTCACCTACTTGACTATTTCCAACTCTTTCCCACAAAAGATTAACATCCCAAGATACTTTTCCAACAGCAGAAGTCAGTGTCTTTATATGCTGCTATTTTTCCCTTCATGGATGGAAAAGGGGGAGGGGGCTGATTAGAAAAGTGGTAGAAGGTAAACACGTTAAACAGCTCCTCCCGCCTTCAATGGATTAAGCACGCCTTCTGTCTGTTCATGATGAAAGTCTCTTTCAGCTGCTTCTCTTGAAAAAAAAAATGTAAGGAGACGTACACATTTTCCCTGGGTAAAGTCTGCTTTGTGCTTAAGTGTGTGTAACTGCATTTTCACACATTATATTCCATCACCCCTTGTTTTACTCCATGTCCATGTCATAAAGAGCCAGTATAGTCCTGATTCCCCCCACCTTAATTGAACCAAAGAGGCAGCACATGTTGAAAACCTCTTTGTCGCGTTTGTTTCATTAAATAATTAGAATAACTGGCAAGGGGTGGGTGTCATTTCTGCTTACATCTCTGTAAAAGCTTTGCTTTTGCACACGAAAGTCAAAGAACAGGAACCAGCGAATGTATATGACACCCAACTGATAATTAAATTCTTGTTTAGCTAGAAGGGTTCCTATACCTCCATGGGCTGCCTGATGACAAGTAGGTCTCGTTTTTGTTAATGCCCTTGATGCTTTAGGGAGACAAGGACTGTTGGCAATGATGCAGGCCAGGCTGCTGAATTAGTGTGAGATCTGCAACTCTGAAAATCTCTTTTAAATGCCTAATGATTAATCAGTTATTTGCTTCCGAAATAAATAACCTTAGGAGTTAGGGCAGGCTGATGAGAAAATGCCTAGATCTCCTTGGAATTAATTAACAGGGAGGAAAGGATTATATCAACAGAAGAAATACAACACAGAAAAACCCCATGCAATGATTGCATCCTCACTGGAAACTGCAATTTCTGGGGCAGAAATTCTACAGGTGTTCAGTGGGAACATGAGAGCTCGGCAAGCATAGCTCAGCTTGTGGCAACAGAAGCTCACATGTCACAATGGAAAAGGTGTCACTTACCACTTAAGCCTCTGTGATCTCTGTCTGAATGACAAATGTGCTTGGTACCACTTTTTGCATTGTAGGCACTGACTGGCCTCTGTTTGCCTCCCATTGGGTTCTGCAGCTATGTGTAGGGGCCAGATTTGCTCTGTGGCTAAACAGTGGCAAAATATCTCATGGGATTCCAGTGCCATACTTTAAATTAGTTCAAGAACCATATCATAGTCAAGCTTTTTGGTAACTGTCCCTCATGCATCACCATTACCAAAATGAGGCAGCGCATCACCAAATAAAAAGAGAAGTAAACTTTACTTGTGCTAAATTGTATGTATAAATACAAATTTAGAAATAATTGCTATAATTTAAAAAGAAATGTAATACATTTGACCTAGACTGTGACCAGGTGGTGTGTGTGCCTGCTCAGCCAGCTGAGCACATGCTTTAAAGCAGATTTTGACCAGAAAGCCTTTCAGCTAGAGAACTCTTTCAGGTAGCCCTTCAAATAGGGAATTGTCCTCTGTAAAGTTGGAAATATGGCCTGCTAACCGAGTCTTAAAGTATTAGGTAGTATCACTCTAGGGTGAAATCTACTACGTATGTAGTGTGGTTTTGTGAGAGAAGGAAACAATACACTTTAAGGGGGGGTCATGCCAGCATAGGTCTAGTGCAACATTCACCAACCTAGTGCTATCCAAATGTTTTGGACTACAACTCCCATCAGCCTCAACCAGCATTGTGGGAGTTGTAGTCCAAAGCATCTGGATGGCACCAGGTTGGTGAGCACAAGTATATTTTTCAAGTATAGTAGATCAACTGTTGATTATTCCCTTAAGGTGGAAACCTAGGAAGCTGCCTTATACCACGTTAGACCATTGGTCCATCCAGCTCTGTATTATCTGCACTAAGCACCCTGAGACAGTATTGTCTTAGTGACTGGCTGCAGCTCTCCAAGATTTCAGGTATCTCTACTTAGAGATTCTGAGGACTGAATCTGGAAGCTTTTGCATGGAAAACAGATGTTCTGCCATCGGGATATAGCCCTTCCCAATAGCAGGGCTAAGTTTCCCAATTCCTCCTTCCCTCTCTTCCCTTGGCTTAAAAGAAATCCCATGGCGTGCTTATCAAACAAGCCATATTCAGAAGGTGTGTTGAATGAAGGAGAAGGGGAATGCTTGCCTTGGGAAATGTAGGATACCAAATCACATATACTGCTTGTACGTGTGTAAGTTCTGCACGCACAGGAAAGCCAGGGCAGGGGCAGGAGCGGCAGATAACATGGAGCTCAGGAACAGGAAGCGTGATCATGCTTACTTTTTAATGTGTTCATTGTACACACTTTCTGAACATCGTAATATGGCTACTGTTGGTACTAAAGGAATGCTTATAATATTAAGTAGGGTTATTTAATTTCTTTGTCACATTTTTCTGCTTTCCTATCAATGAGTACAAGGGAATAGTGTGTATACATGAGGTTATCTCATAATATCTTTTTATTGAGAGGTTCTTTTAATCTGCTAATGGGAATACAGCTGTTTCCCAGTGACAGAATGCCCCTTAGGAAGTGGGAGTAGCATTCTCTTATGAAGAGTGTTCAAAGGAGGGAGTGAAGGAGGAGCTGCCATTGTCCTTTTAGCACCTGGCTGGAAGCAAGAACTTCTCGCTTCCAGGAATGCATTTAATTATTCATTGAACTGTAGGCTAGACTTAAGTAATAGCCGCCAACATTGCATGAAGGTAAATCAATTTTAAAAGCACACCTGCAGAATGGAGAGAAAATACTGGCAGTTTTTAATTGTAATGCATTCTCACAAACTATAGTGGGGATTAAACTAGGTCCAGTTTTTGTGAACATACATTCTGATTTTTGTGTGTGAGGAGGTTATAAAACAATCAGCATTCGTCCTGATTTCATCTTGAGTTGCATGCATGGTGGCTACATGTCTTCCCATTAATCAATCATTTATCCCACATGTTTAGTGTATATCCTTGTCACTTTCCTAACCCACAAAAGTCTCTTGTGCAATCTCTTCAATTGTGAAAGCCTAAATTTCTGGTATGTAATTGAATTCCTTCCACAAAATAGTTACAGTCTGGAAGCAACTCAAATGTGTGCTGTATTCCTACAGGGACATGAAGAGACTACAAGGGGATATGCATTCTGGTGACTGTTTATGCATTTTTTTGATTGCATAATGCTGGAGAGAATTATAGGTAGTTTCAAAGAGGGAGCCCCGCTCACAATGTATGCATTTTTGTCTCCAGTAAACAGGTTGTGAAGCTTTTTTCTTTCAAAATACAACAATACATATTGTCAGGAGCCGGTGTCAAGAATAAATCATATGGTGAAAGTGAAGTTAACTCTTTATAAAAAGAAACAAAGTCGGCTCAAGAGTGCCGGGCTTAATGAGTAGGTCTTGCCACTCTGAGGCAGTTGTCAATGCTGAAGGTCCCTGCCTTCCCACAGCTGCCTAAATCTCCTCCTTCCCTGGGTTCTTCCCAAGCAATCTGAGACTACAATGACAAGCTTGTCTCTGCTCCTGCCTCTACATACCTCTTCTAGTCCTGGGAGATCCGGGCAGAAGAGAACTTGTCGCAGCAGGAGGGGGAGACACCCTGGTTTCTTCACCAGCCTGATTCATCTCTGCCTCTGACCACTCACTGTTGTCCCACCACCAATCCCCCGGCTCTGAGCCGTCTTCTCTTGGGAGTTCCGCAGCTGGTGCCTTCCACCATTCCTCTGTGTACAGCCATTATGAATGAATGCCATTATGTCATCAAAATAATTTATGCAACATCATGACACTAAACTGATAGCCTAGTAAGGTGATCCTGAAACTGCAGGAAAACACATGATTCCTGTGTAACTTCACCAATTTAAAACCGCTGATTGTACCCCACCAAGAAGTGCAGATTGCTTTCTAACAGATCTGCTTCTGACCTTGGGTTGTTTTACAAAATTAAAATTAAAACCCTCTATGAAGTCTGCTTTGTCCTTTAGCCCTCAAACTCCATAGGGGAGCTTTCTAAAGAAAAACAGAAGTTCTGCTTACAACCAATCCAAGGAGCGCAGCTAATCTTTTCAAGCCATTAACACAGTAGGATTCAGAGGCTGAAATGGTTGTGTCATACGCTGGTCAGATGGAATAATCGCATGTGATGTTGCTTCCGAAGGCAAGCTTTATTTGATCAGGGAAACCATTTGGTGAGATTTTAGGATGGATTTATGAATGTGAAAGCCATGGGCATAAACATCTAACCACCTTGACTTTCTTTTTAAATGAAAGTATCCAGGATGATTTGTGAGGAACTCTATCTATATTTTATTTGTTTATTTATTTGTAGCTCACTCCTGAGCTTTGAAGCTTAGCTGGTAGCTTAAATCTTTAAAATAATACAAACCAGAGAACATTAAAACAAAGCACCAGAACAAATCCATTTAGCAGGTAAAAATTATGAATAAACAACTTAAAGACCTGGCAGAATAAGAAGGTTTTGGCTGGCTGGCTACATGTCATCAGTGAAGGTACTAACTGAATCTCTGACAGGAAGGAATTCCAGAGTTGGGGTGCCACAAGCAATAAGACCCTGTTAGCCATCTCAGCTAACTGTATGCCTGCTGGTGACAGCATCTAGATGCATAGTCTCACCATGTAGGTAGAAAGAATAATGCATGTTCAGGCAGAATGCAGGACATGGTTCAATTTCGAGGCAGGGGGACAAGATTAGAAAACTGAACCCCAAGAGGCGCTCCATTCAAGGACGTATTTCAATAAACTATTTCCTACCACCAACTGAGGGTCCTTCTTCCTCCCCCTCCCATTTTTGATGCTGCCTCCATATTATTATTTTTTAAATAGTACCATATTTTACCCAATTTATGCATCTCTGTTTAAGAAGAATTATGGTGATTCCTTTAGGGGCAAACAGAATTTGGAATCATTCTTTGTTTCTCACTTTTTCTATTTTATACTGTAGTATTTAACTTGGGAAATTTTATTTATTTATTTACTTTTCATTTGAAGAGCTTTGTCTTTGGTCAAACTGAGAAAACAAACACAAATTTTCTATTACAGAGAAATCTGTTACTGAGTCTGAATGTTACTTTTAGTAAGCAGAGCAGCATGAGCCTTGGGCCGGAAATAGCCAGGCCGTAAGACCAGAGACCCAATATGGTTGATTTAATACTAATGTATTTAATCCAGTTTGGAGTGCATCCATTTAAAGAAGCTGTACAATTGACCCCTCACCTATAACATGCTTGGAAATTACCTCTGAATAAACTGATAAGGGGTAAACTTCCCCCAGGTACGAAAACCCAAGTGGAGTGCAGTGATAGGTGCATGTGTGGCTCAGTTTGCCACAGGCTAGAGAAAACAACAGAATTGTATAGATATGTCCTCTATTTTGAGTTCAAAAGACAGGGGAAAAGAGACAGACTAGCATCCATCATGCTGCAGCATTGTATTTCTCTGGCTTCAACACACAGAGGGCACCTCCAGACTATCAGCATTTTGCAGGAGGGATTCAAGCATGTACTGGGAAATCTGGGTTTGCTCAATAACAGTGGATTAAACTGTTTGGTTGCCCAAGGCAACAAATTCTCTCTCTCTCTCTCTCTTTCTTTCTTTCCTTCTTTCTTTCTTTTAAAAATGACTTTTTGCAGTTTGGAAAGTGACAGGGAAATACTTTGAAAAGTGTGGGATGAATGAATAACAGGAAGACATATAAACACCTCAAAAACAAATCAGGATGAATGCTCACTGTGGTATAGGTAAAGGTAAAGGGAACGCTAACCATTAGGCCAACTCTGGGGTTGCGGCGCTCATCTCGTTTTATTGGTCGAGGGAGCCGGCGTACAGCTTCTGGGTCATGTTGCCAGCATGACTAAGCTGCTTCTGGAGAACCAGAGCAGCGCACAGAAACGCCATTTACCTTCCTGCCAGAGTGGTACCTATTTATTTACTTGCACTTTGACATGCTTTTAAACTGCTAGGTTGGCAGGACACTGTGGTATAACTTACCTGCAAATACATCTGAAGAAAAGCTCAACAAAGAACGGATATAATTTAACCTATGTATAAGTTTGTGCAAGCATATCAGGATGAATGCTTAATAAACAGGTGGCCTGAACAGTCCAGAATTAATATAAAAGCCATGTACTTCATCTTATTTTCCCTGACATTATACCTTGGAAAGGGAGTCCCATGACTGACAATTGCACCTCATTGCATTTCCCCATCTGTGGATTAGGATGGCTACTTATGTATCACACCAACTGAGGATATGCATCACTTTTTTAAAAAAGTGCAAAGTACAGTACGGTAGGGATTTGGCTAATATTTGCACATGCTGATTTATACATATAGAGGCAAATTTAGAAATAGCTACTATAATTTAAATAGAAACACAATACATCTCACCATACTGAAAAAGACTGTATGCAGGTAACTTGTCTGCCTGCTCAGTCGACAGTCCAAGTGCTAGTCATTGATGGGCAACTTCAAGGCCCCTATTCTTCCTTCTTTATCTTTGCACTGGCTGAGCAGCCCTTCCAATAGAAGTCTCCTTCAAATAGAGAGCTGCTCTCTGACAACCCTTCTCATAGACTCTACCATAGGACGCATGTCTAAGTATCTCATTGCATTTTCCAAAACAGGGGATGGAAAGATAGCCTTGTGAATGTGAAGCAGTGGAGAAGTATATGGATAGGAAGGCACAGTAGAGACCAGCTGTCCCAAAACACTTATTTACATGGGCAATTGAAAAGTTCCCTTTTTCATTAGATCAAATTAAAAACATGAAGTATGGATGGGGAGCAGGAAACATGAAGTATGGAAGGGGAGCAGGAAAAAGGCAGCCAGAAGGCAACTTTAAGCCCTACAACAATGCAATGTGTTGACACTGACACATTTTATGGCAACTTGAGTTTCTTTGGGGGACACAATATTGTGAGCTAGGCACATATGCTGTAAAGCAATGATTAGGATCACAACTGCTGAGCCCTAGCTAATCAGCATGAGAAAAGGGGGGGCTGCATACATCTCTGCCTGGCTACAGAAGAGAGAGCATAAGAATCCAAAATGCAAAAAGGGGCCCGACTGAAAAAGTTGTGCATGTCTAGTCTGCAAACAGTGAACGCCAGAGAGCAATTCACTTACTCATACACTGCAATTCTGTTATAATTCTAACCCTACAGGGTTTAGGATTTATAGTCTCCAAAACAGCTTCTCTTAATACACCCACATTCTCCTTCCAGGCATGGCTGCTCCCATGGCTGCCTGCTTCAAATCAACACATTCAGCAGCAGCAGCAGCAGCAGTAGCAGCCTGCCAAAGAGACTTAACTTGAAAATAAATTCCTTCTTCCACCTGCAGCTCTTTTTAATACAATGCATCTTTTAGGGTCTGGCCAGTTAAGTGATAAGCCTAGAGAGGAGTGCAAGTAAGATATACAGTAGATATTTGCAGTGCTTTTTTTCTTAAAAAAATGTTTAGGAGTACTCTCATTTTGACTCAAGAAAATAGCCATCTTATAGTTCAAATCAGGAAAAATAAATACAGTAAATGGACAAAGGTATAAAGATTCACAAAATGTTTAGGGGTATGCGTACCCCTGCATACCCCCAGAAAAAGCACTTGATATTTGTCTTAACTAGTGTCAGGGACTGGCATGGCTCTGACAAGTATGTGACAGATGGAGGCAAAGGAAGCTGACCCAGGAGACACACCTTAGGAGCTGCTGCAAGTGTGTGCTTTTTTCAACAAAGAATTAACTATCTGCCATTTGCCTTCTTGGCTGGGTGTGTGTAGGACACCTAGCTAGGGCTTAAATAGAGCCTAAATTACACGGGCGTGAAACGAAATGCACCTTCCCAAACACTTATGCTTGCATAAACACCATGTGCATAGTTTAATATGTTGCCAATATTCCCATGATTGCCTGCAAAGAAATTCAGTGGTCTTTGCACATGGTCTTCAAGCATGTTTTGCACCAGCTAATTTTAGCATTGTTTTATAACTTTACTGGAAGCATAAGGGTCTGCATCTGAGACGCAGTACAGGGAAACCAAGTGCTCTACTGAGCTATATTGTACTCCTTTCTGAAAGGGGATGTGACAGATTGAAAGAAGAATTCCTCCCTGAGTTTGCAATGTACTGAACCCTATTGTGAGCAATAGTTTCTCTAGTTCTTCATGAGCACAAATGCGTTCCCTCTATTACTGTTGGGAAGGAAGTCAAGCTCCAAGGTTCACATCCAGTGAAGTGGTTCCTATGTTGCACATGATTTGTTGCAAATTAACTGTGCCCAGAGACTCCTCACAGAATCTTGGTGAAGCTCACACTTAACAAGAGAGGCATTCCTTAGCTGTAACTGGGATCAGAGTCAAGGCCAGAGTATTTATACATATGACACATTTCACACCAACAATGATTGCCTGGTGTTAATTAGAACACCAGGAAGGGAGCTATTGTTCTTTCATTTCCCCATTGCTCTCATGAACTGTGCAGTTATATATTTTTAAAACAGGGATCATCATATTGCTGAACAGGAATGAAGCTATGTGTCTGAAATACAGGGGTACAGATATAATTCTATTTTGTGTGTGGGCTACTATGACCCTTGTGAGACATTTCTGGGTGATTGTGTACATGCACATTTAATATATTTTGGTAGAAATGGAACAGAAGAGAAGTAGAATATGTTCATTATTTTTAATTTTTTTAAATTTAATTTATAAAATACCAACAGCTACTAAAAGAAAAGGGACAAAGCCTTCTACAGAACAGTTCTGTAGTTTTCCACAAGCATCACACGCATCAAGTCGAATAAAGTTTTATTTGTTTGTGTTTAACATGGTGTACCAATTTGGATGGTGTGAGCCATCTCATCCAAGTTGCTTCAATTAAATAAATCACTCTAAGGCTCTTTAACACTGGTCATAGTCTTTCTAAACAAAAAGATTTTAAAATGAACAAAATGAAGGTAGCCTGTTCACTGAGGACAGCTCATTCTTCCCATACTGATATTTAAACTCCAGCTATGAACACTTATAAAAAAATTCCTCCTCTCAATTTCTCCCCAGCTTTTGGAAATCCAAATTAGAATTCCAACATGGAACCAGCACAGCAACAATTATTTACTGTTCCTATCATCATCATCATCATCATCATCAATACTACTACTACTACTACTACTACTACTACTACTACAGAATATTGTGCAGGGGCACTGTTAATGCACAGTGTGTCAGATAATTTGGTTCCTTAATGTTATCACTGTCCCCCTTTGCATTACCAAAAAACATAAGGCAACCATAAATCATCCCAAGTTTCCTTTTTTGTTTTACCGAACAGAACATGTACATTGGTTACAAATATGGGATTGAATCCAAATGATCTGAAGGAAAGGAAAGCTCCACCAAACTGCATGTGTTCCAATTATGAAATTAAACAATTTAGTTTTAATTCTATTTCCTTCTATTTAAACTGGATTCTGAAGGAGTAAAAGGCAGGGCAAAGTGAACTTGAGCAATAAAGGAAGAGCCATAACTCAGTAGCAGAACTTGTGCATTGCATGCATAAGGTTTCCAGTTCAACCCCAGCATTTCCACGTAGATGTCTGATCCCAGACAGTTGTTCCCAGACCATACTAAGCTAAGTGATATAAAGCAGCTTCCTCTTTTCCTTTGTAACAAAAAAGGGACATTTGCTTATTCTTACTGCAGGCAGGTATCTGTATATAATGTGCAATGGAGGTTTAACTTTTAAAAGATAAATCAAAATGCAGGATTCTGTGGCCAAATGAACTCTCACAAGACCAGTTTTCAGTGCCACATAACAATTAGCTGATATTCAGGGCTTCAAAACACAGCACAGAGCTCTTTGGGAGGGGCCCTCAATGCCATATTCCTTTGTAATTTAGGAGGCTGGTTAACCACACAACAAGTAAAAAAAAAACTCTTCTTACAAAACAATCAGCTTAAGCAAATAATTTGGAGGGGACACAGTAAATTCTTCTGTTATTTACTGTGCTTATTCCAACTGGATGATGACAAAGCATCTATAAATTATCTTGTCACATAATGTCTACCCAGGGTGATAAAAAGCTGTCATTTCTATTAAAAAGTCATGCCAGAATATTCTACCACTTTGGCAGCTTCTTCCTCTCTTAATCCCAATGGTGGATATGAAGGAGGTAGGAAATTTTCAAGGCAATTTCAAAATAATTTGTCAAGCAACTCAGTACACAGCCTAAGAATGGTCTTCTAGGCTCTTCAAGAATCTTGTGCAAATTCCACCTCCCTGAATAGTTCAGCTTCAAATAGAATCACGCTTTTCCACTTTCTCTCTCATTTTAGAGGCAATGTTCTGCACTGTTAAACAAGTGTTGCATTTCACCACAGTTAGAGCCTTCATTTTTGAAGCAGCCAAATATCACAGTCATCTAGTTACTGCATCCACTGTAAAGGGATTTGGGATGCTTAGGTATTAAGGTTGCTGAAAAAATAAGTACTCAGGGCAGCCCCTAATTGATGCCGTTAATTTTGCCATCTCTATAAATTGTCCCAAGCAAAAAATTAAGAGAGAGTAGGAGTGTGTAGAGATATATATGAAAAATATGGATATGGAAATTAAGTTTAACATAAACATAAAAGGAAAGACTCACAAGGATACAAGCTGATATTATAAAGGATATGACTATTAAGTATAAATAACTGCTAACACAACAAGAAACAATAATACAAATGCCAGTAAGATCTCACATGGGTGAGGAGAAGTTGGGAGGGGGGGAGGGAAGTAGAGGGTGGTACTTAGAAATTTATTGAGAATGTGATATGAAAGCAAAATGACTGTGTTTGCAATTTGAATTATTTTGAATGATTGTGGTTGTAAGTCCCCCCCGCCCCTAGTTTTTACTTCTTTTTCTGTCCCAAAAACTTTAAATAAAATTAAAAAAGAAGTACTGATTATATTTAGCATACTGATAGGTTAAAGCACTTTCTGCAACTAAAACACTCATTCCCAAACTGTAGAACAGGCCACAGAAGTTTACTTGGGGAGAATTCCAAGTGCGTCACAAGAAATAAATAAATTTAATAATAGAAGTGCCTGTCTGGGAGCCCAAAGAAAGCAGCCACAGTTGCAGAGAAGGCTGGCCATCACATTGCTGCTGCTCAGTATTTTGTAACTGTGCTGCATCACATTTGATTAACAAATAGAGGGGAGGGGGGCATGATTGTGCCATTAGACTGTATGCCATTCTTTGTTCAACTGTGATTTGGTCATGGAAGATGTGATGCAAAAGGTGAAAATAAATGACCCATAATTCCTTTACGTGTCCCTTAAAGGTAAAGGTACTCCTGACTGTTAGGTCCAGTCGTGGATGACTCTGGGGTTGCGGCGCTCATCTCGCTCTATAGGCCGAGGGAGTCGGCGTTTGTCTGCAGACAGCTTCCAGGTCATGTCGCCAGCATGACTAAGCTGCTTCTGGCGAAACCAGAGTAGCACATGGAAACGCCGTTTACCTTCCCGCCGGAGCGGTACCTATTTATCTACTTGCACTTTGACATGCTAGGTTGGCAGGAGCTGCGACAGAGCAACGGGAGCTCACCCCGTCGCCGGGATTTGAACCGCTGACCTTCTGATCGGCAAGCCCTAGGCTCAGTGGTTTAGACCACAGCACCAGCCACACACGTGTCCCTTAAAGCCCTTAATTAATTAATTAAAGCCCTACAATTCCATGATTCTATAACAGTACAAACAATCTCTCTTTACAGCTAAAATAATGTATTTACATGCTAAATACATGATTAATCCTCTAATTTAACAGTGTGATAAAGCATGTATTTGAACCTTCCACATACACCATGCTACCCTGCATTACAGATGAGTTTTGGTTCTTGACATATGCATTAATCAATCAGTTCCCCATCTTTTTTTGTTTCCTTCAGAATTTGCATCTAAGGAGCTGACTTTTCAAGATCTGTCGCCAGTTTGTTTTCCAAACCCAAATCCTCACTTTTTGTCTTCCTAATAATCGTCACTGTAATTTTGCTTTTTTATCTCCTTTTGGTTCAAGTGTTCAAGATACTGCAAGCTTTTCTAATCATGTAAAGCAAGTGTTCCTTGCCAAGGTGTTACATAAATAACCCTTCTTGTTTCCTCTGGTATGTGTCATATGGCCACATCACCAGCAAACACTCTACAAAAGAGACTGTTCACTGGAGCCAAACAGCCCATGAAAAATCTGTTATCTCCTCTCTCCTTCCTGAGGTGTCACCAATAACAAACAACATGGCATCTGCTATTTGTTCTTTACTTATTAATGATGAATGATAGACAAGCAAGCTATGAGGTAATAAGGTACTTCCATTCAGACAGATTAGCTTTCCTCATAAACACCCTTCTGCCATTAGTCTCCATACATCTGACATCATACGGAGAGGAAAAGTGACTGGACTAGTGGAGTGGGAGTTACTTGATGCCTTACACAAATTGAGCTCAGGAAAAGGCACCCATGTGGGTCCTGGCTTGGGTTTCACAGGCTCCTGACAACTAGTTTCAGATTCAGTATCAAGAACCAGATCCATATTGCCAGTCAGTGATATTACAGCTATGGACTTGGCCAGTTCAGTCTCCTCTGGCTCTAAGGTCATTTGCAGTGACAACAGAGGGTGGTTGGGAGTGACTACATCAGCTGCATGGATCATTTCTTATTCCAGAGATTGACCAGCAGCAAAATTCCCCAGAACAGTCAGGAAACAATCAGGATCAATGTACAAACAGTCTTAATTGGCCCTTTACCCACGCATCAGTTAGGAACCCTAGTAAGTCTAAACCCTATCAGGTACCATTTTGTTCATGACAACCAAAATTTTGCTAATTTCCTCACCTCAGATTATCTGATGATGCAGGAATACCTGTCTGAACTCCAACAGAATGGAATGCCCAAGTCTCAGGAGATTCCTACTCTCAAGCATCTACCACCTAAGGTGGTTGCCAAACTGCCTATTGGTAGGGATGATTATTACCCAGGAGAAGCCAATATCACTCAAGTTTTTGATCTCTGGTAGAGGTTTTCACTGCCAATATATATGTTTTCTCTGGGCCCTGCCTTTATAGTCATAAGCCATCCACACTGAAGGATGTCCACTACAACTTCCTGCCCAGAGAACCCAAGGGTTTATGCCTTAGCAACCACCAGGCACGTCAATCCCTGACACATCTGTCACTCAAACTGTGCTCCAAATCAACATCACAGTTAGGTAACATGTATGCAAACTGGTTTTCAATTAATGAAAGAGCAAATACATTTTTCTCTAATAAACGTTGGCAGAAATCAGAGCCTACCAAAATATTTATGCTTAATTGGATGAAAACAATGATCAGAGAACATTGTCAAAAGTCAACATTGTTCATTTGATTCTGGCAACAATATACCACATGCAAATGCACAAAGGTTCTCTCGCTACAAGAGCTGTGTATCAGATTTAGATCTAAATGCAAAGCCTTTCCCCATAGCAATTAGAAACACAGGGTGCCACTCCAGTACTCGTTACAAAAGTGAAAAGGCAGAATCAATTTCTGAGAAGCTCACAGCTCTATGTAAAGGCAGTGCTTTTGAAACTGCAGAGGAAAACCAGAAAGCTGGGAGAGTGCAAACAATATTGTGAATCTTGCTAGTAATGAGCCTTACAAGCCATGACGGAGATGGGAGTGGGGCTCCAGGAAAATACAGGAATCATGCAAGGGTTCAAGCAATTCAGGAAGGTGCAAGTAGGTACACAAGGAAGAAGTGGCACAAGAGTTGAGATTAATTTAATGAGATGTATATGGATATGGATAATTAAATGTTTACTGAAATTGACATTAAATTTTTATTTTAAGCACAGTAGGCACAAAACTCTGCACAATTATGTTCACCACTTACCGCCTGCCCTCTACCCTCATACCTTTGCTGACTGACACACCCGCCCTCCAGGTTTTGGGAGGCTCTTATGCAATACACTTTCAGTGTGCCTACCTTCTCACTTGCTTGCTCTTTCTCCGGACCCAAGGCATGCAGCCAGCCAGAGGGAGATGATGATGAAAGTAGAGGCTGTTCCTCCTCCTACAACACCTGCCACTGTTCTCTCAGTCAGAAAGGACAAAGGAGCAGACAAGTTGGAGCAGCAGCACATCCAGAGGACTCCAGGGATTGCAAGTGGAGCTGCTGCCATGACACCCAGTGATGGTGACCCCAATTGCTGGCCCTGCCTACACATCCTCCTTGCCTCTAGTCCTTGCCCATTGTCACTGCTGCTACTTTCTCAATTTTTCTGCTACCCATTCTCACTGCTTGTCCCAATTAAACCATGCAGCTAGAGACTACATGATGCCTTTTCCCAGGAAAGTAAAAGGAGCACAGTCCTACAGTTGCCGTGTATACTCTCTCATGCTCCTTAAGGCCCTGAAATGCTGAAAGAAGCAGCTGAGATTGCCCCAGAGTTCTTCCTCTCCTCCACCTCCAAGGTTCTGATAATGTTCACAAATAACAGCACACTATCTCAACTCAAGGTGCTCCTGAGCCTTTACAGTAGACATTTAATGTGCTATTAAAAGGCAAGTTGTTACTGTGCATGCATGACAGCTAATTAACAGAAGGAAACAGCATTGATAATATAGTTGTGTACAGACAATTGTCAGTCATAAATAATTTCTGGCATTTATCATGGTTGTTTAAAGTTGCTCGGTGTATAGCTTGGATTAATGGGTGCTTCCAAAATGTCATATTTGAATTGAGAGATTTGTAGTGTCTCTGATGAAGACATTATGCACCTTCATTTAAGCAGCAGGCTTGCCTGCCAGAAAACAAGCCAGCAGGGATAATAATCAGGGTATGTTTTCTTTGTAAATTCCAAAATGGTAAAACCTTCTTTCCTGTTTCTTTCTCAAAACAATCTTAATTTGGTCTCTAGCCTGGGAACAGTGAGAACCAAGAACAGAAGGGCTAGGCTGCTGAGTGCAGCGGCACAAGGGATTTTGAAGGGGCAAAAGGTAATGCAAGATTCCTTCCAATACACTTTGTTGTATTATTCCTTCCTCCCCTTTCCCAGAAAGCCCTAGCTGATCTGTCATACTTCACAAATAAACACCCCTGTGGTTATCACTATTGACGACAGGAGTATGAACTCAGCAATGTCAGCCCCTAACAATATATTAGATAGAAGAGACTTCAGTAAAGCTTCACTCCTAAATTCACTTCGTAGGAAGTAAGTCCCATTGGATTTTCTGGGATTTACTTCTGAATTGAGATGAGCAGGCAACTTCCTCCAATCCCTGCCTTAACTTTGATCTAGAAACAATGAAAAAGGGCTGAGTTTGGTGACTGTGGCAAATAATGTGATATTCAAACCAGGTTCAAACCTCTGTTGAGAGTCCACTACAGTACTGTCTTCTTTCCCTAACTTTCATTGAAGCCCAGAGAACTACATTGCCCATGGTCCTCCATGCTGCTTCACATGACCATGGCAGGCTTCCAGGGCTTAAAATAGATCCTTCCTGTCTGGATATGCTGGGTAGAAGGAACACTCACATCAGGTTCGACGGCAGGCACAGCAGAAGTAGATCCAGTTATGGTTGGGCCCTGACTCTGAAGCAGTCTGGGCCCAATACTAATTGGATTTGGTGCCCCAACCCTCCCTTTTTAGGATTCAGTCCTATCATTATTTCTGAGCAAATATACTTGAATAGCATCACTGTCAGTTAATTAAAGGGAAAGGACACAGGACAAACATAAACATAGATTTTCTTTCCACTCAGTATGGAGTTACAGCCACTTCTGGGTCCTTGCTGAAAGCAAGGAATGGGAGACTCCTGTCTGAAACCCTGGAAAGCTGCTGCGAGTCATTATGTACAACACTAAGATAGATAGTCTGACTCAATATGTCAGATTCCCATGCTCCTATTATAATCTGGGTAAGAACTAAAGTGATTCAGAAATGGCTGTATGGGAGAAATCAGTTCTGGGGGAGACCAGCAGAGGAGTCTGGCTAGTTTCACTTTGTAGTTTTGTAGCAGCAGACTGCTAAGTAAAATTTGCTCCTTAATCCTTAATTTGCTTCTTAATCCTCCTTTGCTCCTTAATCTCTGTGGATCATTTATACTCTTGCAGATACTACACCTGTGTTCCTAATGCACCTAAAGGATGTACATATTTGCAAACAACTAAGAAGGTCAGCTTCTCATCCAGCCCCTGCTGATTATACCATGCCCTGGTGCAGATGGAAACTCCTGTTGTGTTGGGACAGAGCAGAGTTTATGTGCCAGGATGAAAAAGATGCTCATGTAGGGTTCACTATATTACATCACTCCTGTTCAAAAGCAATAGCTTGTGCTAAGCAAGGACATGAGAGATTGGGAACTCTGCCAGTGCAGACATACACAAAGTGTCGCATTATGTATTCAGAAAAAACTATTTTCCACTTCTTGCAAAGCATCTGTTGCTGCATAAGAACAGAACGTGACAGAAATGTTCCATGTTACAATGCTGAAATGCCAAAAGGTTTGAATAACAGTTCAGGTAATACGAGAAAATAACTCTTAGCATCCTTCCCCCATATTGCCTCCCCTACTCCCAAATGTTAGCCTATAAGCTCCTTGAAGCAGAATTCTTCTTACGTTACTCTGAAAAGTGACCACGTGCAATAATAATACGTTGTTTGCTTTGCAAGTGATGGGGTGCGCTCCTACAATCAGGTTCAGAATTGGGCTTGGCAAATTGAACCACGTACTGTATTATCCTCGAAACTTGAAAATAGCTTAGTTCATTCCAGGTTTAATTCTGAGCCAAGCTGATGATGTAATTAGAAGCATGATGGAGCCTGATGATCCCTCCCCTCCCCCCTCCCCTGGCTTGTTGCTTAAGTGGTGGAAGGATGAAGGGAGAGAGGCATCTTTTCCCTTCCTTTGGTGCCTAGCACACTGCTGCAGCTGTAAGCTGGCAACAAGGGCACTGGGAAATGTGTTCCCAGTATTACTATCAATAGTCAGTTTCCCTTGGAAAATTACATTCCCCAGTACTCCTGAGAACTGGTGTGCAGTCCTAGCAGCATGCCCATTTTGTGTGTGTGTGTGTGTGTTTGAGAGAGAGAGAGGGAGGGAGGGAGGGAGGGAGGGAGGGGAAGAGAGAGAAATGAGCAGAAGAGAAAGGCATTTGCAGATATACTAGGTGTTCCAGAGTAGCCAACCGCTGCCACATTATAGGCAAGTATAGGGTTGCCAAAAAGTGAACATCTGGATAAGGTTGCTGAGCTTTTTGGGGGGGGAACATCTCCCCAAAAAAGTCTACAGGCTGAAATTTCAGACAATGTAACCCCTTGTGAGAGTGTGAGAATATACCAAATATCAGAAGCATAGTGTCTATGTTATTATTATTTTTTTCATGCAAGGGTAAATATTACAGATTTAAGGTGGGAATCACTGAATCTTTCCTAATGTTTTATGGGCAATTCATCTACGCAAGAGAGAGGTGCCCCCAGTTAAGACATGCTAAATTTCAGACAAATAGGACTCCATGTCCAAGACATAAAGTATTGCATCTTGGAGCATAATGAAAATACACAGTAATTTATCAGAATATAGAAAATTGTACGGTGAATCTACTTCCCAGAGCTCCACTACGTCTTCTGAAAGGGATGCTCTTTATGCATTGTAGCAACAGTATATACTGCCTTCGTTCGTTTGAACAAACACAGGACTGAGCAACTGTGACATATTATACAATGAGAAAAACAATTACATATGGATTTAACTTTCAATGGTTTTGCAGGCAATGGTTTTCTACATATCCGTGGTGGCTTCAGCCCAAAACCCACATTGCACCCAAGATTCTTGACCTCAGCACAATGATTCTCAATTAATTCAAGTTTGCTGTTTGTCTGCACATGTATGAGGATTGCCCTTGTTTGGGGAGTGCTTCTGAACTTCATATGCATATACTGAAGGTAGAAAGTTATAATAAAGAAGAGTAACTTTTTTCCTGGAAGGTCCATATGGGAGCTTTTAAAATTCTAGTCCTGCTAACACGTTATGAATTATTGTGCCTGTGACTATTGGGGACTTTCTAATGGCTCCTCTTCCTACATCCCTTAGTAATGAACAGATTTTCCAGGCATTCCCCCCACTTGCTTCATACCCTTTACAAATACTGTAGTTAGAAACAATAACTGTTGGTTTTAATGACAGCACATTTAATTCTCTCTTTTGTTTAGCTTTGTTTCGATTTTCCCCTCCCCCTTCTGCCTGCACCCACCCACACACCCCTTTAACACTAAACCAGCTGTGAAGTTATACCACCCCTAATTATTCTGAGCAGTGCCAAAATGGAGGCTCTTCTGTCAAGGGGGGTGGCAGCCTAGTGCAGAAACATGACAGCATCATCAGTAGGTGGGCACAGCCGAAAAGGCCAGCGTACTGTCTCTGTGATTACTGTCATCCATCTCAATTCGGGCAGAAAACCAAGCATGCTCCATCTTTGCTCCCTCTTTTCCTTTCGCTCTTGCGGCTGCACACACTTCTCCAAATGCAGCATGTACTCAGATGTATGTCTGTGTAAAGTCCTCTTTTTGCCACTTAAAGGCTGTCATCTCCAATCAAATACAGTAGCTGGCCTTTTAAATCAGCTGTCTTCAAGCAGGTCTACTGCAAAACACTGCATAAGAAAGCCATCGCTTCGTGGCATTGTTCAACAAGGCAGCAGCTTCTAGATCTTTATGGAAAGAAACTCCCAAATGTTGGTTTTTCACTCAGAATTCACCCAATGCACACGCATACACAGAGGTTAGACCAGGTGAGGGTTTATCTCCAGCCAATAGATGCAATACCTGTTGCAGAACTTTTATTGGTTTGAGAAGCTGATTATGCCAGGAGTTACTGCACCCCTTGCTGCCTCAGTACAGCAATCAGGATACTTTTACAGGCCTAGAAGGCCACTGTGCAATTAATGAACTCCAGTGGTGGAGGAAGAGGAGTGTGGGGGGGGGAGCACTCCTGGCAGTGCAATCCCCAGGGTGCCATCGCGGCTGCCCCCCTGCCCACGCTGGGTGCCCCGCCCCCGCCTGCTCTCCACCCCCCCCCCCAGTGCCGAAGCATGAAGCTGCGCCACTGATGAACTCAGCCCTTTTCAGCTTAGCCTCCTGTTCCCACCCAGCATCCCACATGGTCAACTTGTCCACAAACTCCAATCTAGTTTTTCTGCCAACTGATGGATTTCTAAACCCCCTTAAGTCAGCATCCTTGGTAAGCTATGGCATCCAATGAGACAAATTAACTTTTCTTGTGCAGTGCAGCCCCACTGCTTTCCTCTGGAAAAAACCACTGTTTACTGCTAAATTGGAGCAAACATCAATCGGGTGTCCTCTGATCCAGCGGTAAAGAGCCATCAGCATTGCCTTCCTCCACCACCAGGCCCTGCCTGCCCCTCATACCTGGCAGAAATAAATAGGAGGAGGGGAGAGGCCACCAGCAAGGGGACATTAGCAGGCCCTGAAAGCTGGAGCCAGCCCTGTATGGTGAGACTTTGCTCAGTGTTATATCATTTACTATAGCAAGAGAGTACAGAGAAGGGTATTTCCTGTGATGGCACCCACCCTGTAGAATTATCTCTTGAAAGATTATTAGATTTGCCCAATGCTTTTTTTCTAAAAAAAGGTTTAGGGGTACTCTCATTTTGACTCAAGAAAATCAAGAAAATAATTCAAATTGGGGGAAAATAAATACAGTAAATGGACAAAAGTACAAAGATTCACAAAATGTTTATGGGTATGTGTACCCCTGCGTCCCCCCCAGAAAAAAAGCACTGGGTTTGCCCCTTCATAATAAGCTTCTATCAGCATGGGAGAACACTTTTATTTGAAAAGGCCTTACCTGGTTTTTTGCTAATGTTCTGTGTTCTAACTGCTTTTTTAGTTTTAGTGGTTTTAATGGTTTTAGAATGTTTATGGTCACTTTAGGGCACTGAAATGTTGGAAAGACAACTAAGAAATGTTAGGACTAAATTTAATTAACTATAGTGATCCATTTTAATCAGAAGCAAGGAAGGTTATTTCCATGTATCTCCTGCATTTTTGTTCTGCATAGCAAAGATATTAACATAGAGAAATTAATATGGCTTACCTGGGTCATAACAAGCAGACCTAATTGATTTCAAAGGTTATTAGGATACAAGCTCTCTTTAAAAACCCTGCATTTTCCTCTGTCCTCGTTCAAAAACAAAACAAGAAACAATTTAGAAGGCAAAATGTTTTGTAGCATTGTGAAATGTAATTATTTTGTATAATTAATTACCCCTCCAGGCATTAAGATCTTTCAATGAAGTCTTCCTATGAATGCAAGGCTCCCTTCAACAAGGTGCAGAGCTTTTTCTATGCTGGCCCCTGTTTTTGGAACTTCCTCCCACTGGAATTTTTGCAGTATCCTTTTAGAGGGGAATGAAAGTTTACATTTTTCACTGTACCTTTTATGATTAGATTAAACAGGTTATTTTTGCTTCATCTAGTTTCATGCTGTATTTTGATTATCTGGATGCTGCTGCTATTAGGGCTTCTGACTGTTGGACTTTGGTTTTTTTAGACCTGAAATGTTTTAACTTTGTATTGCAGCCAACTTAGAAGCTGATATGAATGAAAGACAGCCTATAAATATAATAAGTTGGTAAATAAACAAATAAAAGGAGAGCTACAGTGATCCAGAAGAGCTCATTGTGCTATTAGAAGGGCAATCTACAGCAAAAGTAAGTAAGTTTGTGTGTGTAATGTAGTGGTTAGAGTGTTGAAGTAGGGAGGCCAGGGTTGAAATCTCCACTCAGCTATGATGCTTGCTGGGTAAGCTTGGGCCAGTCAATATATCTCAGCCTAACTGACCTCACAGGATTGTTGTGAAGATGAAATATGGGGGAAGGTGGAAGAACCATGTATGCCACTTTCAGCTCTTTGGATGGAACGTGGGGTGTAAATGAAATAAACAAATTAAGTAAACAAACACTGAATGTACTGAGGAAAACACAGGTTCATATCTTTGCTCAGCTATCTATCTCTCATGTTACATTGTAGGGTTGTGAGCATAAATGAAAATAGCTACATGTGCACTGCCCTAAGATCCTTCAGAGAGGTGTGGTACTAGTATGACAGGGATAATAAAAACCATTATTTGGCAAGGGAGAAGGAAGGGCAAAAAGTAATGAATGAATTTATGGAACACATTTTTGAATTTATAGGATGGCAATTTTAAACATAAATCTTATTGTGAAATATTAATATGTTGATAACAATATATTGCACAACAATAGAACAAAAGGAGAATGTGTCATGTGCAATGTAGATATATTGGGGGCTAATAACACACACACACACCACCAAAGAAATAAACAGAGCTTCAAACTGGGTTCTCTCCAACTAGTTAAAAAGAAGGCATTTCTGCCTCAGTTGTGCTCCACTTTTTACTATGGCTGTCATGCTATAAACATGAGTAGTAATAATTATAAGACGGGAATTTCTTTCTTCAAGGTGTTTCGAAGTAAACATTTCTCCCAACTTTCACATTAACACAAGATAAAAACAAGCTGCTGCTTTCTGTCTGCATAAGATTTAAGGTGTGACAAGTTGACCTAATGTTGCTATAGAGACTTTTTTTAAAAAAAAATCTTTTGCAATGCCATGGTAACTGACTCCAGTATGTGCTATGAAAAGCCTTTTGCACACTCTACAGTGGAGGGTTTTCGTGTTTTGCTTTGTTGTTGTTTTTATAACCAATTAACTCAGAATTCAGTTAAATTATTTTCTGTTTAAATAGAAGCACTGTCAGGACAGAGAATGCTTGCATAGATACTTCCCCTCCCTTTACAAAGAGCTCCATTTCATCATTTTCTGAAATAAACTTTTCTGTTTAGTCTTTTTATAAAAACTTTGCATTATTATATAGATTTGTATAGCATTTCTGTATAAAGCCTTTACTTCCGCAAAGGTAGTAAACATTTTCACTAGTCAATAAGCAGATTTGCATGTAATACTAAGCCAAACATTGGCTTAGTGTGAACGTGCTGGTATGAGGGGTATGGTGCTCCCCGTACAGGAATGACAGTTCTCAGTCCATGCTGACTGTCTGCTCCTATCTCCACAGCCCCATCTCCATCCACACTGCCCCAATTTCAGATCACCTGCTTACTGTCCAGTTGAGAAAACAAGGTTCAGACATGTTGGAACAGCCTCGTGGCAGCCATGAAGTCCTGAGCTACCCTACAGCCAGTTGCCTCCACATGGATGGTGAAGTCCCCTCAAACCAGAAGTCTGGGTTTGAACACCTCTGAGACCAGCTAAGGCAGGGAGACTGCTGGGCAGCAGGGCTGGTGGTAAACCAGCAGAATCCCTAATTTGTTATGATTGTCCAATGCCAGGAACACACACTCTAGATCCCCATCCCTCAAATGGACTGAGAGCCTGAAGAGAGAGATGGGATCTCAGTGATACAGACCTGATCAGCCTCCTCATCCATAAAAATCATGGATGAAGGAAGTCTTACTCGGAGCTGACCTGGCATTCAGCAACAGCAGCCACAGACCTGAGGGCTGATAGGGCAACTGCAATTCCCCAGGTTGCAAGGAGGGACCGGCACAAGGCACAGTCACTAACTGCCTACGCGGTGTGCCCCTTACCCAGCCTGCCACACCCCACAGACCATATCTCCCCTTACCCAGAAGCACTGCAATTGGGGTCACCCCTGATCTCCCCAGCTCCTCTCCTCCCACACACATCTTAAATCTCTATACAACAAAAATCCCATATTAAAAAACACACAAGTTAAAAAGCAGTTAAAACTATTTAAAACATTTTAACTCATATATCTCAGGAATATGGGATGTTCTACAGTAAGATACGTTTAAAAAGTAGTGTCCCTCACAATAAGGATTTGGAAATTGTATTTGTGAGCAAAACAGGGTTTGTGTGATTTAGGCTCTGGGGTTAAATTCAAAGGAATCTACTTCTGACACACACACATAGGATTGAATTCTTAGTCACTAACATAACATTATAGTCTCTTCATCTGAAAGAAGTAGCCTTTTATGATAACTGAACAGTAAAAAAAATGCAGAAGTTGGGTTTTGATGTTTAATTAACTTACACATTAATGCCAGAAATTACCTACTTGCCTGTGGATGGCACCTCAGGCCTAGTTTTAAAATGAAGAGAGAGAAAAACCCGCTCGGCTGTCAGGTAGTTTCTCTCTGCAGTTCTAAAGACACACTGAAAGAAGAAAAGCTTAAAGCCATGGACAGCCTGTGTTTCTATGACAAACGGAAGGTTCTGTGCATTTAGCTATGACACAACACCTCTTGCTTGACCAGATGTTCTTCTTGTCATCAAGACATTTCATGTGCTATTTCTAGACAAAGTTATGGTTCAGTGCCTTTCTGAGCATCAAAAACTGTGGGTCTGCCTCTGGATCACAAATGAATGGAATTGCTTTTCAAGGATTGGGTGAGTATCCTACCCCTATTGTTGTCCTTCTCTCAGCTTCTGCTTTTGAAGAAGTGAGGGAGGGTACAGCAGAGCCGCTCACATCCTCTTCCTTGCCCAACTGCAACACAACGGCCCTGCAGTGCTGCCAGCTAGGTCTGACTCTTTGGTAGCTGCCAGCACTCTCCCTTTGTTTACTCACCCACAGCCCCAGAACCAAAGTGGGGAAACTAGGGATGCACCAACGCAATTGTTAAATCCTGGGATCCCGAACCAACACACCTCACAACCCCAGTCAATCCCTCGCAACCCCACCTCACAACCCCAGTCACAAACACCTCACAACCCCAGTCAATCCCTTGCAATTTATGCAGAGCATAAAGCCAGCTCTCTAGCCCTCTGATTCTCCCTGAGAATAAGGCAAATTCCTTACCAACCTTGGTATTAGACTTCCAATACCATGGCATGCAAAGTAGTCTATGCATGTGGGGGTTCCCAAATCACAAGACTGGCAAACACATACAAACACTTTCCAGGAGCCTGCACACTCACACAGTCCTACTAAGCCATAGCTTGGCTTAATATGTTATGAAAAAAACAGAACAATGTATGAGTGACTTGTAGGTTGGTCAACTTCTTAAATAAATAAATACAAAATCCTGGATGGATGGATGGATGGATGAGGCCTAGGTGGAGCCCTCTGAGACAGAAGGCAGAATGACAGGTGTGTACTGTGTAGGGCCCAGTGGTTTTTGACACACAGCAGGAAAGAGACCAACACAAAAGCTGTCTACAGATTTAAGGGTTACAAACAAAAACCAAGCTCCCTTAAATACACCCACCCACCCGGGGGGGGGGGGGGCGGATCTGCAAGCCAGAGAAGTATCCTCTCTTGTTGCTTCCTTGCAATGTCTCAAGTTGCTGCGAACTGGCAGACTGTGGGCTTTGTGGGTTTTGCAAGTGCGATTGTCTGGTAAATGTGAAGCAGCTATCACAGATAAATGCCCTTGGGTCAAAGCCTTTTTTGTCCAGTGAATGCAGTACTTGTCAATGGAAGCAAAATGGGACATGATAAGCTTATCATCTAGGAATTACTACTACAAGTGGTCACATGAAACTGGTACTGCAAGTTGCTATGCATAACTATGTAAAAGAAGGCTTGCAGTACTCAAGGACAGAGAGAGGAGGAAGGGCATGGAGGAGACTTAATATGGGGGGGGGGGGACGGACCCTCAGCCACATGATCCATGGCCTAAAAACCTTTAAGCTTCCTGTTAGTGACATTTGACTGAGGGTATGAAAGCCCTGTAAGACTACAACTTCAATAATTTTATATCTAAAATAAGTCATGTGTTTTAGACCAAAGTTCATAGCAGAAGTAGTGGAAAAGGCTAGGCAAGGTTTTAAAGTCTTTCTTCTCTTAACGGAGAAGGCAAGGTACTAGTACCAACAGTCTGTATCCCTCCTCCCTTGAATTTGGACTGCAATAGAAAGAGCCCCCAGATCATTTCCCTTAGAGTCAGCCCTGGTCTCTGCCATTCAGCCCCTAACGCTCCAGTAGCCTTAGCTTCAGCTACTCAGCCTCTTAGCCTTCCACTTCAATTGATATAATCACAAACATTTCCTCCCCACTATGGGAGAGTATAGCCATGCATTCTTCCACAGGTTTGAGGAAACATGCATTCTCTGCCTTAAAATAAATACAACCGATTGCAGTGAATATGTGTTCAAAACACTTTCCCCTCACTTTAGAATGTATTATTGTCTTCCAACAATCATTGATTGGCACCTGCTGAATCCCAATGTCCTGATCCTAACTCAGCACCTAAGAAGAGCCCTTCTAGGTCAGGCCAAGCAATCTATCTAGTCTAGTATCCTATTCCATTAGAAGCCCACAAGCAAGACCTGTATGCAACAGGGCT
Source organism: Podarcis tiliguerta (assembly GCF_965153285.1). Classification (NCBI taxonomy): domain Eukaryota; kingdom Metazoa; phylum Chordata; class Lepidosauria; order Squamata; family Lacertidae; genus Podarcis; species Podarcis tiliguerta. The sequence continues at coordinate 56,904,376 of NC_139543.1, read as the reverse complement.
CTCCCGGCTTGTGATTCCCAGCAGCTAGTATTCAGAGGCATACTGCTTCCACCAGTGGTGTGAAGATAGCCAGAGTCACTAGTAGCCATTGATAGCACAATCCTCTTTTAAAGTATTCCCAAGTTGGTGGTAATCAATACATCCAAATTCCATAGCTTAACCTACCTATTTACAGTATGTCCTCCCTATTGTCAACATGCAATGCAGTTATGTCATTTAATGTAGAAATAATTCCACACACACCCCATTCCACACTTCTGCCTAGCTTTACCAAACGCCTCTTTAAGTTGCAGCCCATAGTTACCCGAGATGCCCTATCTACATATTCTGGCACACAATTCCAATAATAATTTTCACTCAATATGCCCACTATTGCTCACAGAGAAAATGCTCAAAGAGTGGTGGTCAGGAAGCTTGAAATCTAGAGTAAATATTGACTTCACTCTGAATGGGTGTTATCGTACCTCTGTTTTTAGTCCTACAATTCCTCACATGGGGAAAGGAAGTTTCACAAGGGTGAAAATGTTGGCAGAGCATGCCTTACATTGAACTCAGCTCTATAGCCCAAATGTTAACATTTATTGAAAAGTATCACTGAGTTCAACGTTAAGCAAACTTGATATTTCAGTTTCTATCAAATGGGAGCTTATGTAAAAGTTAAAAATGGAAGAATTGGCCTAAATTATCAATCTCACAGCTCCTCTACTAACTCTCTAGTTCTTTCTAAATAAGCTTAAAATTTTTCTCTCTTTGTGTTCCTTTGTAACAAGTAATATTATTTTCCTGAATTCTGTTAATGATTTTCTCACAAATGTCCTTCCATTATTCAGGACAACTAAACTCCTCTGGTTATAAACATATTCAGCTTGAAAGCATACAAGACTGTGTAGTGAGTCAGATGAAATATATTGAGCCCAAGTAACATGACTGTTTACATCTAGCAGAATGTTTTTTCCCGTCCTGCTGACATTACACCTTGTATATAATGAACAGGTTGTCTGAATTGTTTGCATTACCACAAGATACAATCTTTCATGCCACACAGCAAATTTGAGGTAAGTGCTAGCATACACATTTGCTTATTGTGCTTGTGGTGACAAGTTCAGCAAGTGCTTGGTTTAATGCAGACAAGAAAAGAAGGGCCTGTCCATGAACAGAGCAACTGTGTGGTTCTGCACTTCTGAAAAGAACAGGACAGCAGATGGATTTTGCTGCTAAACTCTGAAGACTCTAAAATAATGAGTTGAAAGCTGAAAGCTTCAATCAGTTAACTGGGGCATTAATAAAATTTTAGGAGATTAATCAGTGAGGACCAATCGGTGAGGGCAATTTTTAATCAGTGCACATGAGAGTTAAGGGCACACTTCATTTGGGGAGGCTGTTTTGGCTCTGATGTGTTACTAAAGATGGCTGAATCTGTCAATTCCAGTTTCTCTGATTCTCATTTTTTTCTGTTAAAAAAACGGTTCTTGTGGAAATTCATCCGCGTTCTGAAGCAAATTTCTCATAATATAATACATTTTTGTAAGTTTCACTAATACGTGTATTGTTATGGATATTTTACCCTAGTATATACATTTAGTTATCCTTCAAAATTTGCACTCCTCCAAATTTTGCAATGCCATTCTCCAGCCAAGTAATGTCTATAAGCATTTCTATTCAAGTATTATTTCAAAAAGTGTAAATTAGGTAGGATCGCATTTAAATGTAAGATGAATCAATCCCACCCCCACCCCCCAATTCTGTGTATTTCTGGAACAGAATGAAACAGAAAATTAAGTCTTTTTTCTCTGCTGTTTGTTGAACCTTGATGAGGATGCAGGCGTCACACAAGTGCTGGTAATTAAACCAGGCACTATAAAACTCTCTGGTAGGGTTTTTAATACATGTTTGCAGCAGGTTTTCTCCTTGATCACTGGAATCTAGCTTCTGACTCTACATATGTTGTTGGACCACAGTTCCCATCATTCCTGATCACTGGCCATGATGGCTGGGACTGATGGGAGTTTAAGACAACATCTGGACGGTGACAGGTTCGTCACCTCTTTCCTGGGTCCAGGGAAGAGAGGTGTGGGGAGCTGTGTTTATAAGGACATTGCATGTTAATTCACTCTGCCTGAATACCACACACCTTCTAACAATGAGTGTTAGCTTTTTATTAATGAGAAATTTCACACTTCCTCACCTATACTGAGCTTTTCAAAACATGCAAACCGGGTAAGTTTAATTAATGAATATAAGTACAGTCCCCTAAAACCATTTAATCATTTCACAGCCCTAGCTGGAAAGACTTCATTAGGATCTGAGTCAACAATTAAATGGACTGTAGGTCATATAAGGCCCCCCATTTTAGCAGCTTTCATTATTATTGTTTCCTCCTAGGGAAAGTCCCAATAAGATGTGGCATAAGAATTGTTTAAAATGTAGGTGCTCCGTCATATTCTGATCTTGTGCTCTCCTATAATATCTTCCTGTAGAGAGAAAGACTGGGGGAAAGACTGTATAATACAATATTGCACTGTCAGTGGTCTTCCTCTGAAAACAGTGAAAAGGTTCTGCAAACAGAAGCTACCAAGTTTCTATATAAGGCACTTACAGCATCAGGAGACGATGTACTGTGCTAGTCTAAAAAATAACACACCCTGCAGCCTGTTCTTGTTCAAAAAGCAATCTTTCTCTCTTTCTCACACACATACATACTGTAGTTGTTTAGCTTCTCAAGATTTAAAAAGAATATCACTTGCCCTGAATGCACAGACACGTTATTTCATCAGAATTAATTTAATAGCACTACAGAGGACAGGCAAAGGAGAACAGTGGCCCTAGCATATACAAAGCCTAAGACAGGGACCACAGTAAACACCCTGCTGTCACTATGGCAACACACGGAGAAAGTTTTTTGGTATGTGTTTTTAAAATAGCAAATCAAGAGCCTTTTGGAGTAAGGTGTCCACTGATTAATATAGAATTTTGATAGTTTATATATGCAGATGCCTCACTAAGATCACCCTAGATAGCACATGAACACAGAGGTGGAGACAGAGACATGGGGAGAAAAATATTGATGAGAGAGAAGGATGGCTGAAATTTGGATGCTTGAAACATCAGGTGATCAGATGCAAGATTCCATTTCAGAGTTTTTCAAGAGATGCTAAAAATACTCACAAGAATACACGAGATGCCAAGGCAGCCAGTTAGTCATGAGGAATGGGGAAGAAAGGAGGGGAAAATACTAACATGCCATGTAAAAGGCAGAAAAGGGAGAGAAAGACAAAAAGAACCTGGGGGTGGGATCAGTACAAACATTCTGTGCGTGATTTGTTTTGCATAGTGAGTGTTGCACAATTGTTGCATGGGAAGAATTAGAGAAAGAATGTTCATGGAAGAATAAGGAAATAGGCACCCAAGCAACTGTGAAAACTCAGAAACATCCTTTGATAATTACAAGAGCTTTGATGCTTCAAAAACAAATAACCAGTTGTGTGGAAAACAAGCTCATTTCTCTTCTAACATCCCACCCCTAGCAATACTCATGATTACTTATTTCAGTATAGCTTTTCTCAGAAAACAGTAATTTTTTTTTAACCTGTAGATGTCAGTGGCCATAAAAACCGTGTAGCAGAAATGCTAAACTTATCACATTGGGTTTGATTTGATACATATAAAGCTGTCTACTGCCCCACCTTATGTAAAAGATCCATGCTTCTATGGGCCTGTCAGCCAGCTCCTAAAGGTAACTAAAAACCAATCATCCCATTTTTGGAAACCTGGATTATGCATTTGTGAGGGTTGGGCAACAGCCATATAATTAGCAGTAATCAGAAAGTCTTTTATCTAAATGCAAAGATAACTTGGGAAGCACTGTTGATCATCAGTCAGAAGATGTGGGATGGTGTAGGTGCTAGCAGCTAACCAACAACATTAATTAAAGTGTTATCTTTTCCATACTTCCAAAGAACCATCTTTAATCAAGTTGTTCAACCAAATGACTAATAAGAGATTAAAGCACATGTCAGACCAAAATACAGAATGAAATATTGGCCAGCAGAATGGATCTGTGCTTTACTAATGAATCTATGGAAAGCAAGTCTCATTTTGTGCTGAGGATAATATTTCTCAAAATACAGAATTAAATAACAGACAGTGATAGATTAAATATTACTGTCCTTGGGAATAACTCCTCATCCTTCTTTATCTTATTAAAATGTTCAGCATGCACTTCTGAAACTCTTGCCTACATCTTTATTGTTACTGAGGCTGAGCAGTTAACTGTGACTTCTTTGTTGGAATAGACTAACTGTTTTGGATATGCAATTTTTCTGGATGTGGTTAATACAAGTACACATTTAAAAAAACAAACAAACCAAAAACAAACCAACCAACCAATTTTCCACTTCTAGTAAACTACATTGCAACATAAATTTTAATTATAGTTCTTTCCCTCCTTGTCTGCTAAGTAGTAATTGAGAATAGTTGAGGGAAAGTTCATCTTCAGGTACTGAAACTCTGAAGCAAAATAAACGAATTACCATATTCTGCTTGAAATTGTAGCTACCTCACAGCCCTTCCATTTAAAGAAGGGTGAGAAAATGAATTTTTCTGACCAAGTATTAGGTTAGTATCTAGCTAAACAGTTCTGCTAGCACAATACTTATTACTGCACAATGAAATTTCCTCTCCCTCTCCTCTCCTCATGCACCCCCTAAATCTGTTCTGAGTTTTCTCCCAACCCTCTGTTTCAGAGGAAGTGCAGGAACAGAGGAGGGGAGGGGAGGGGAGGGGAGGGAAAGTTCCATTGTGCAGTCAAGGGTGATTTCACTAGCAGAACTGTTTAGATAAGGGACGCGGGTGGGGCTGTGGGTTAAACCACAGAGCCTAGGGCTTGCCAATCAGAAGGTTGGCGGTTCGAATCCCCGCGACGGGGTGAGCTCCCGTTGCTCGGTCCCTGCTCCTGCCAACCTAGCAGTTTGAAAGCATGAAGTGCAAGTAGATAAACAGGTACCGCTCCAGCGGGAAGGTAAACGGCGTTTCCGTGTGCTGCTCTGGTTCGCCAGAAGCAGCTTAGTCATGCTGGCCACATAACCCAGAAGCTGTACGCCGGCTCCCTTGGCCAGTAAAGCGAGATGAGTCGTCCACGACTGGACCTAATGGTCAGGGGTCCCTGTACCTTTATCCTAAGATAACACCCTTATTTTTTTTAGCTCTTGTATGCACTTTCCTGCACCTAAACTCTTTTAAATGATGCCTTCTTTACTGCACTTTTCCTACCAGATTATTGGGGCTGTGCAGTAAGGATCCAAGGCAGGACCAACATCTGGAGTGTGCATTGTCCAACCCAGGCTCCCTCTAGTCAGGTGGTGGAGATAGGTGCTGGAGAACCTTGACTGACATAGGCATGATAAAAGGCCAAGCTGCTAGTATTCAAACCTGGTTTGTTAAATCTGGAGTCCTTATATGGCTTGGCTTGCCATTCACAGGACAGCATGTTGCACATCCCCATTATTTTCTGTGCCTGAAGAGGGCTCTGTTCTGGGATCCAGCAGTACATGGAACAATGTCAGCTCCCTAGGCTTAGTACCTGCCTTAATAGATTACCTGCTGTGAATGAAGAAGATCCCAAGTTGAATCCCTAGCATCTTCAATGAAATAAAGGATTTTGTATTTACAGTGGTTCCTCGGGTTAAGAACTTAATTTGTTCCAGAGGTCCATTCTTAACCTGAAACAGTTCTTAACCTGAGGCGCACTTTTGCTAATGGGGCCTCCTGCTGCCACTGTGCCGCTGGCGCACAATTTCCGTTCTTATCCTGGGGCAAAGTTCTTAAGCTGGAGCAACCACTTCCTGGTTAGCGGAGTTTGTAACCCAAAGCGTCTGTAACCCGAGGTACCACTGTATCAGGTGACATGTATAACTTCCTCTGGAGGCCCTGGAGAACTATTGGACAATACTGGGATAGGTTTACTGAGAAGTCCTACTATGTTCAATGGGGCTTATTCCCAGGAGAATATGCTTAGGAATTAAACTTTAGCTATAAAACACAATTTAAATTTGCACCTCAGTCATGGCCATGCTGCATGTTGTAGCTTCAGCTTCCTGTCTTCAAAATGGGTGTAATAATAATGCCTTATAGTGAGCATGAATTAGGATTGCAACAGTATTTTGCATATTAAAGAACTACTATAAAGGAGTGTAATTAAGGATAAATTTGAATGTGATATTGAAGAAATGCCTTTACACGTTCAAGGAGGGAGGAAAGAGAAGAAGGAAAATGGCTTTAGCATTTTTTTCCTGGGAATGAAAAACTTGGAACTGAAATGTAAAACTTACAAACAGGATTAAAGCCCCAGGGCTCCACCTTTTTGAACTTTCAGCACAGAACTTTTTGGAGTAGCTGACATCCTGCAAAGTTTAAAAAGATTTAGAACTGTTTGTGGGCTTCTCTTTCCAGGGACTAGTACACCAAGTCCTTATGAATCAAATTTAAAATTAAAAGCCCAACTAAGGAAAATGGGAGGCAGAGAGAAGACTGTTTTGTATATGTAAAAGATTTGCCACAGGTAGTTGAGAAAGGACACACTTTTATGCTGCTTGGGAAAGTGCAAATATGATACAAAGCATTTCTTGAGAGTTCTGGGTAAGCCTCTTACTTTGCTTTTCCAAAAAAGAAGAAAATGGTGTGGAAAACATTCATCTCTCTGCAAGACTGGGACTAATGAAATGTACTCTACAACCATATTTGTTGAAATAAACACTTAGTTATTTGCTGTTCTGCTGTAGGGAGAGGTACTACAGCACAACAGGCAAAAGGTTTTGTGCTCTTTCTACTGTATCTTTGCCATTTTACTTTTTTAATTCCCATGTGTAGTTTGATCTGCGGTGGTTAATACATGCCACTTTTAATGTGTGTATAACTTCTACCTCTGCACAGGGCTCTGTTTTAATACTGTGTGCTTTACTATGTGTGGACTAAAAAAAATAAAAAAAAATTGTCCAGAAGCACCTTAGAGACCAACCAAGTTTGTTCTGGGTATAAGCTTTCATGTGCATGCATACTTCTTCAGATACACTGAAACAGAAGTCACCAAACTCTTATATATAGTGGGAGGGTGGGGTGGGGTTTTTCTCAGAAGGGTAGTAGGAGATGGGTGATGACTCAATGGGTATGGTAAACCTGTTGACGACTGTTACAACTGCAATTAGTCTAGGAGAGGTTGCAAATCTCTGATGATGTGTTGAACTGTTTCAACTTGGGAGCTGAAGAAGTGAGCATGCAAAAGAAAGCTTATACCCAGAACAAACTTAGTTGGTCTCTAAGGTGCTACTGGACAATTTTTTGATTTTTTAATTAATTTTGACTGCATCAGACCAACACGGCTACCTACCTGAATCTATGTGTGGACTGGCTATTTTGTCTTTCAGACCAAATAAAAAAATGTTAAAACATTTGCTTTCAATCCCGGCCCTACAAGCTCGATGCGACAACAATTCTAGAACCAGGCATTAAAGGCCATTGACTATGATCCTAACATCTACTTTAATTTGCCAGACTATACAAAAACCTTCAGAAGGGAGCTTTTGCTTCACCAGTGAGTCTACAATATATAGCTACTATACAGTGGTACCTCGGGTTACAGACGCTTCAGGTTACAGACCCTTCGGGTTACAGACTCCGCTAACCTAGAAATATTACCTCGAGTTAAGAACTTTGCTTCAGGTTGAGAACAGAAATCACGTGGTGGCGGCAGGAGGCCCCATTAGCCTAATTAGTGATACCTCAGGTTAAGAACAGTTTCAGGTTAAGAACGGACCTCCAGAACAAATTAAGTTCTTAACCAGAGGTACCACTGTACTTTGAGGAGGCATTCAGTTTGAGAGATCCACTAAATAGAAAGCATGACAGTCAATACAATATATTGCATGCATGTTTTTTTTTCTAAACCAGAGATAGGGAACCTGTGCCCTCCAGATGTTCCTGGATTACTCTCACTGGAGCTGCTGGCAGCTAGCATATTCAGTAACATCATTTGGTGGGCCACAAGGTATCAACCAGTGAGCCAAATAAACCTAGGTCACAGTCTTTCCCTTTGTGAGTAAGAGGGGTACAGGCTGTTCTTTATTCAAGAAGAGTTACAAGCTTTAGAACTGGTCTCAGCTATTGGGAGATCTATGTTGACATTGCTTGAAAATCCTTACATAATGTAACAGAAAACCACAGAACAGTTTGCATTGCATTGTTCTGTAACTCTCACCCTTGCTTTCTTGCTCCGTTCTACTTTCCTGAAAAAGGGACTACACAAATATAACATAAGGCACTGGGGAAATGAAGCACTACAGAGCAATGGGAGGTTTCAGATAGTTGTCAGATCAGCATATTCCCCTTTGCAAACTTTTGCTGGCTTGCAGAATCAGAAAGGAGAGAGGCCAAAAAAAGGGGGGGGGGGGGGAAGAACTGAGCATTTATCTCATAATTTTCAGCACTACCTAATTTGACATTTACAATCTTATTGTTTCTACTTTCTTTGAAGAAGTAACTGTTTCTTCAGTTGTGGTCTACAAAACGAGCTAAGGACTATGCAAGCTATAATTTCTCACACCCTGAACAATTTAAGTAGGGCATTCAAATAACAAAAGAATCAGTACCTCTAGTAATTCATGTAGCCTCCCACGAATTAAACAAGCAACACTAGCAGCCATCTTAAATACCAAAGATCAACTTTACAGAGAGAGCATGCCTGGCCCAGTTGGTAGCATGCCCAACTTGGATGTTAACCAGCGCTAAAATCTTGGTGGAGCCATTGGCTTCTTGGGGGCTTTAGCCTTTGTTTCCAAATTGTAAAATAGATATATGGGAAGTGGTTTAAAGAGCATGGGAAGGTCACCTTCCACCTCATCTTTTACACTGCATGTGATTATTCCTAAGGACACTCTCTCTCTCTCTCTCTCTCTCTCTCTATATATATATATATAAATATATACACCAGTCAATTCATGGGATAGCTCAGTTGGTAGAACATGAGAGTTGAGCTAAATGACATTCATGGTCCTAACTCTACAATTCTACGATTCAGCTCAAAGACTCTTGTGGCAAAAACTTATTGTGGCATGAATTTTCATAGGCAGCTACCTGCTTTTTATCATATGCATTAAGGGGATTTTCTCATTAGAAAAATAATAATTTTATGTACACCCAACTGGAAGCTTCTAAAACTTGCTGTGGATTTTACCCCTTCCTACTGTTGTAGGAATCTTGACTATTGTATTCAGGCTTTAGCTGGATCTACTGTATATGAAAAAAGCCTCAAAGAAGAAAAGTGAAGGCAAACATGAGGATTCTCTCATCAGGTTTTTAAAAAATAAAAATAAGGAAAGAAGTAGTAGTTGGATTCTATATTTCTTATTGGAGTGCCATAGAAGAGGAAAGTGGAATTCTACAGTACATTTTTTAAAAAGCAACACAAAGGCTCAAAGTCGGTATCCCTCTCTTATCAATTATGTGTCATGTTTCAGTCCTTGACTAGCCTGTTTAGTTAAATAGCACTGAAAATGGTATAGCATTTCCCTTCTACATCACCAGTCCACAGGCAATTGGCTGGTGTGCACACCACACATTTAAAGCACCCTCCTCCCCCAAAAACCCAATCCTAGGATCTGTAGTTTGTTAAGGGTGCTGGGAATTGTAGCTCTGTGAGGGGTAAACTATTGATTCTTTGGGGAAGAGGTGCTTTAAATGCTGTATTTGCAGCCTTTGATGCATCTAAGAATTGAATTCTGTTCAGCAATGAAAATCAGCCAAGCTGAAAGCTTTCCTCTGCATTGTGCATAGTCAAAAAGTCCTTAATAGAGGCTGATTTGTATTTATTTATTTTAACATATTTTAGACAACTTTGTATTTAAAAACGACACCACCAAACTGGAATATAACATGAAATGATAAAATTGCAATATAACAAAGGTAATAAATCAATATAAAACAATAAAACAGTGATGCATACATAACAGAAGATGACAGCCTGTGTGAAGGCAACAAAGACCAGGGAACACAATAAAAATATTATTTACTGTGGGAATAGCCCAGAAAATAAGTATTGGTAAACTCTGGGGGCATGCATTTCTCAGGTATTAATTGCCCAGATCCAGCTAAAGTTAGATATGAGTATTGTAACTTCTGTGTTGAATCCAGACTTGCAGCACTATCCTAACTATGTCTACTCAGAAGTAAGTCCTATTGAGCAAGATTAAGGCTATAGTCTTAAATAGTACATAGCAGACTCACTGAAATCAATGGGATTTAAGCAAGCCAGGTCTGAATCCCATGAAATCAAGCAAGTTAGCCACCATTACTTTAAGTCCCAGTGTGTAACTGAACAAGAGTCTAGATTCAGGTGGGTAGCTGTGTTGGTCTTACGCAGTCAAAATAAATTAAAAAATTGTCCAGTAGCACCTTAGAGACCAACTAAGTTTGTTCTGGGTATAAGCTTTCGTGTGCATGTATCTGAAGAAGTGTGCATGCACACGAAAGCTTATACCCAGAGCTTAGTTGGTCTCTAAGGTGCTACTGGACAATTTTTTAATTTGAACAAGAGTCAGTCTTCCTTTTTATCTTGTGATTTTAACATGAAACCCAAAGCCCTTTTAGAGTTACAGTATATCAAGAAAATAGCACTGTCAAACACACATAGAAATGCACATAGACAGATTAACCTCTTAGCATTACTCAGCATTATTTGGCTGCAATCCTGCACACACTTAGGCTAATTAAATCAGTAAGTCAGTAAGATTTAAGCTGCCGATGTACAAGGCAAAAGTATCTTATTCTACGCTCCCTATGAAGGATTTTAAATGCAGGCAGTGGCTATTTCTGCATGGCTTCTACCATGTGGGAAAATATAGATGGAAGGATCAGTCAACAGTCCACCTCAAGCAGCTTGGGGTTTGAATACTGAAACAAAGGGAAAGGATGCAATTTAAAAAACAAAAACACAGAAGTTTGTGGGTTGGCAAGAGGGCTATTCAAAGGACCCTCCCCCAAAAAAGATATACCGTAGTCCAGAAGTAGGATGCACAACATGTTGCAGTGTGGAGGGCTCCTGCTGAGGGTCCCAGCCAACACACCACCATTCCTTCCAGAATGATCCATTTCCTTCTCCCTCACATCCATAAGAGCCAATTCCTAAGGACTTAGGTCTCTTTGGCTCCCCCAATAAAATATTTGAGGGGGTTGGGCTCCCCCAAGTTGATGGGCATTGCCATTCAAATGGTGTATGTGCACCATGTCATCTGATTGATTATGTGGGGCGGGGCTCCCCCCCGAATTTTATTCCAGTTAGCACCCCTGCTCACATCCGTACAGCCAGATAGATGAGAAGCTAGAAAGCAACAGCATCAATCTGCCTTGAGAAAAAGCCGGACTTTTGCTTGATGGTGAAAGGCTGTCAAAGATGCAGCTAGATGCACTTCAGTGGGCAAAGCATTCCAAAGATCCATCATAATGCATAAGGCATGACTGCATGCTCCTACAGTTCTAACATCAGCAAAAGACAAAACTAAGAGCCAAGTTTTCTCTGCTTGAAAATAACTCTGCAGATGCCTGCCTGCCCAAAATCCACTGCAAGACAAGCCAGTAAGAACTTCACTGTTCACCAATCTCCAGTACTTTATTCTTAAACTAAATGCAGAAGATCCATATTTGTGGTCGCCGGAGGCTGAAGAAAATAAATAATGAATTCATAGCAACTGGGATTGAGGAATCATGGTAATATCAATAGTAAGACAGCCCAAGCCTTTGGACTTCAGGAATAGGCTTCAGATGCAGGTATTGGAACAGGCTCAGCCATGTCCACCAACCAACAAAGCTTTGATCACTATCCTTTAAACTCAGCCAACTCCCATACCCAATCAGGCAGTGAAGAGGTTGAGCAGCAGGCTGTCCCAGAAGGTTCTTACTATCAGCTAGCCTATAGGAAACTCCATCACTTGTAGCAGTTGTGGGAAATATTTAGCCCTCCAGATGATGCTGAACTGCAACTCCCATCATCCCTGGTCCTGCTTGCTGAAGCTGATGGGAGTTCTGGTCCAGTAACTTCTGGAGTACCAAAGGTTCGCCACACCTGACTGAATAGCATCAGCTGCCAATCACACATTTGTAAAGCTCTGCCCAATCCATAACCGCAACTGCAAAGGAATAACAATCCTCCATCTCTCACCTGTGTAAGAAACCTGCCAGACCTTGTTGGTCCAATACTGAACACTTGGCTTTTCAACCTACCTGAAAACACAACTCCAGGTTGCTCAGTTTATCAATATGTAATTTGCAGTGATGTTATTTTAACATCCTAGACAGAGAGTGTACGCTGATACTTATAAAGCGTTGCAGCCACAGCTTCATAGTTAAATCTGCATGATATTTATCTTTATTTCTTGGGAACTAAATAAATGACAAGAGATTGGATCCATTCCTTCTGCTTTACTTCACAGTAGGGGTGGTCGCATCAATTTGTATTGCATAAATGTCAGATTTCCAATGTCTTTGCCTCACCTTTTAGGAACATGCACGTACCACAGTTTTAGCTCTGTTATTTCCTCTCCCTGGGGGTGAGACGTTATTAATATTAAGCCTTTCCTGATTTCCTGCAGCCTCCACTCTGATCTCTCCAGGTCACTTCACGGTTGAATAAATTTTAGTCATCATTTCTATCAATATACAGAGTACATTTGCAAAGAAATTAACAAAGACCAAAACAAGGACTTCCAGCTATAAACAGCAGTTCAAACCCACTTTTATCACAACCATCAGATGCCCCACAGGTTTCCTCCAATGGCCAGAGGCTATCAGCTTGGGTTGACCATCAATTGTGCTGTATATCTTAGAGACTTTGCTCATTCATCATCCCCAAGTGGAACTCAGATTAAATTATAAAGAAGCTAGTACATACTTGGCAAGCAAAAACAGTGGATATCCTAGCCATAATTTCATAATATTAAAAACAAGCTGTAAGCTTCCAGAACAGACTAGGACTAGTGGGTTGTAAAGTTCTATCTTTTCTAATGCATACCTCAAGCTAAGTAATTGTGTAAAATAACTAGCTTAATAATTAAGAGTAACTTGGTACGTTGGCAGTCCCAAAATATGCAAAAATATTTTTTTTCCTGATTTAGCCTATCTAACCAAATCATTCAAGAAATCCTGACCAGTATATTTAAGAACAAAAAAAAAAAAAAAAAAAAAAAAGTTTTAAGAATATGTCACTTGTGACTAAAGCATGCACTATAAGGAACAACAAAGTTCTAGAAAGTTGTCTTAAACAGCGTACTGCCATTATTGAGTTTTGATAGTTAAGTGTAAATGTGGTATCAATGGCAGGATTAGAAATGCAATTTGAATAAAATCTAACAATTATCTTTAAGTTGCAGATTGTCAGCTTGATGGACTAAAGAAAAGAAATCTTAACATAATATTTAACCTGAAGGATTGCTCCACTTATCTTGCATTGGAAAGTCTTATAAGTCTGTCTTTAAAGTGACTTGCGGTCCCCCATTGTCATCATTCTTCCTCTGTGACTTGATTTCTATGGCTTTCAACTGCAGTAAGGGGTTGTGGTTATGGTTTATCTCTATACTTTGACATGGGAAAAATGGTATTTGCAATTCAAACTACAGTATTGGTTCTTGAAGTCGAAGATGAGCCTCTCTAAGGAGGTGTAACTAGGACAGGCAGAATGTCTTCCCTGATCCCTCCTATTTTTCACTTTGGTTGGATTAGAAGTTTGAGTGCCAGTGCACATCCAAGCCCTTCTCAGTCACAAAGCAAAGCCATACAGAGCAACTCTCTTGTTTTGTGTCAGTTTCTTCCTTATGTACTGATGAAGTTAGGTATCTTAGTTATCAGGGGCAGGATTTCCCCCCACAATATTTTTTCCCCTACTTCTGCAAACCTTAGGGTTCCTGTATGCTTGCAAATGACTCCCTCTTATTACTTAGTACACTATCCCTGTTTGAGCTATACAACTTGCTATTACTACATATGCAAAATGTTACAGTGTGGAATGTGGCTGTTCGGGATTCCAGTCACTCCAGTCTACACTCCTGGTTCCCCCCCCCCCCACACACAAAAAAATATGTGGCCACTGAGCATGCTGTATTTAGGTCCCTCCTAAATATTTTTAGTTTATTTCTTAAAACCTTGTAGATTCCCCTGAACCTGCTGATTTTCCCCTCTTCTGTGTGAATGATGCCTCACAGAGAGAGAGATTTGCACTGGGGAACTGGCATGGGAGGGTGGAAAGATTAAACCTGTGCCCCCTTGCACAATGACCCCAACTAGAAGTTCCACTGTTGCTTTTAGGAATGGAAATGGAGATGCTGGAAGGTCCAGTCATGGATTGCCATTGCCACACATGCTTTGGTCATAGGTTTATGTACTTTACCAAAATGAAAATAGTACAGCCACAATAAAATATAACAAAACTGGCCATCATATTGTTCAGCATTTTACCATCATCCTGTTAGACTGCAGAATAGTCTAAAAAGCACCAGAAACATAGAATTTATAGAAACCATCACAATAATGGTTTCAAAACTATATAGCCCTGCTGAATAATTAGGGAGAGGTTGGTAAATTTTAATATTGAATTAGGGAAGACCTCAAAAACAATTTTTTTGCAGACACGGCCTGAGCCAGGCTTGGTATTCATTTGAGAGACAAGATTTCCTACAAAAGAACTGAATGTTCAGGATCCAAATGACATTGATCAATGGAGGAAAGTGATATTTTCTAACCCTTTTGCCAAGAGCGGGTCTGTACACTGTCCTGTTCTGTTTATCATCTACTTCATATTTTCGCAAATGAAGCAAGGGAGCAAGCGGGTGAGGATTAATGATGCTGTCCTGAGTCAGGTGAAAAGTACTCCCCTTTCTTCATAATTCTGTCAAACACTCTCATCATAATCCTCAACAACTCTCTGTTTATTTAGACTAGGAGTTCTTAAACTTTGTCACGGTGGATCTCCCCAACTCAGTAAACTAACTATTCAAGCTACCTCACGGATTTAATCTTTAAAGTTCACTTATATCTTCAATTTATGGAACTATTTCTCAGCTTTTAAAAACCACGGCAGTGCCCCCTCCCAGTTTAATATTAAACTAGGATTGGTCAGCCTAGTTCATTTCCCCTCAATGGACAATCTGTGATCAGTTTGAACTGTAATCAGCCTTGTCCATGCCTTTTAGGTTTTTGCTCAGCACTAGTCATACAAGGAATGGTTTCAATTTTCAAACAGAATTGACTAAACTTTGTAAAGTATAGCAGATGTATTGGGTGAGACAGACCTTCCCTGAAGGGTGTCATGAATTGATTTAATTAGCAGCAGACACACAATTTTAACATTGCTGAGAATACGTAACTCTATTTTAATAGAAAAAAAGTATTAATGTAAAAAAAAGCTTTGAGATAGATACAAAATGAATAACCTATCTGACACAACTGTATAGCATGTATAGCATGACCTTGATGTGATTGATCTACATTGTCATGCCCTTAGTGACACCGTTGCATGTAAACCTTGCCCTACAGACCATTGACTCTACCATCCAAAACACAGCTTTAAAAAATGGTTTCAAATCATGCTCTTTGTTAGGAGTATTGAATTTAGAGCTTCTGTTGAGGAAAAGTGGAAATCTCAGTTGAGTTGTGTCCAAGACTCCACATGCATGCTATTATTGTGTGATTAAAAATAAGATTTGGCTAACCATATCATAATATGTGATGCCAACCACACAGCATTAATGTGGTTTGATCAATCCAGCACCATATCCTTATTTAGGCAACCTTTCAGTTTTAAACATGCATGTCAAATGGACTCATTGTGATGGCATAATGGCAAACCTGACCAGCCAAGGTATAAATAAGTAGAGCTATAACCAAGGCAATATCCATTTTCCCTTTGGACTACTACCACACCCAACACGAACAGCTACACAACTGCGAGAATATAAAAATGGTTTAAGGGAGCAATCTTATTTCTGTTTCTTTGGAGCAAGCCTCACTGGACTAAACTCCAAGCAGACTTGTATAATAAGCTTTCACTCTAGGTCATTTAGCATCAACACTCCACAACTGGTTCACATTAATATGTAAATTGGAGAAAATTATTTTACCAAGGGTATATAAAGTGAATCACTATACTTTTATCAAAGTAATATATTATTAGAATGGGAAATAAGAGGAATGATATAGTTAAACAGGACAAAGACAGAACTTTGAGTCAACAGTCAATTGCAGGAATAGCCAATGTGGCACCCTCCTGATTTTCTTGGATTACAATTCCTACCACCCCTGACAACTGGCCATGTTGGCTGGGGACCATGGGAGTTGTAGTCCAACATCATCTGGTGGGAACTATGGTATCCACCCCTAGTGAATTAAACAATTGTAGCAGGCTGTGATGTCTCAGTTGCCCCATGTGTTATATGCAGGGCTCTTAGATAACTTCCCCTTGGCAACCCTGCCCCAGGAGTATACAATTTTCCTAGACAGCTGCAACAGTAGGGATAGGGGACCGATGGCTCTTCAGATATTGCTGGACTACTGCTGGATTATGGGACTACAAGTCCCATAATCACCAACCATTGACCATGCTGGTTGGGGCTGATGGGAGTTGTAGTCCAACCACTTCTGGCGGGCCAAAGGTTCCACATCCCTGTCCTACAGCTATGACCTCATTTTGGAGACTGTGGAAAAGTTAAGAGTGCTTTTACAAATATTGGCAAATTTGTCTCTGTCATCTCTATCATCTCTGACCCCAATCCATTTCTCTTTCCACATTTATATATCAGGCCTGCCACAGGTGATTCACTGATGTCACCTTGTGATTATTCACAGAGGCCTCTAGCATGTAAGCTCTAGACATAAAGGGGTATGGGAGTGGGTCTCATCCTCTTATGTGAATGTTACCCAGGTCATATGTATGTACTTTTACACATGCAGGTGCTCTGCCTATGCAACCTGTCCACTTCCTTTATGTGACTGAATGAATGTGGACATATGAACATATGTAGGGTATATGCTGAATAAATAAAAACCGTATCCTGGGGGGGGGGGGACTGTATAGGGGCAATCCTTCCATAAGCAAAATGCTAGGTATAAAATGTGTGCTAATGAGAATGAGAACAGCATTTCCACTGGACATCTCTGCTTGTGCCACAACAAATTAAATGAGCACTCTATGCCAGGCAAATAAGGAAGAGCTACCCTTTCAGCTCTTAATCTCCCACCCCTTCCCAGGGCAAAGTCATGCCTATGCTCCAGGGTACCAGGCATCTTTAATATCAGTTAGGATGCTGTGCTAAAGTTGTGAATTGGTCTGCATTTCTGTTCCTGTGTATTAAATGGCTGTCACTGTCCCATGTCAAAGGGCAGAGGTGCTATTTCCTTGCAACAATCCTATGAATCCAATAAATCTCAAGGAGGTTTCCTTGGGAAGACAAATTAATGAATCACAACTGTATCAGGTGTATCAGTGTATCAATGTTGAAAAAACACCCAGAACTGAAGTCCCCTGTTCGATTCCAGGAATCTTTAAGCTACTTTGTCTTGATACTTCATTCCAACGTACCTTTCCAAACAGTAGAAAACATAGCAGCTAAGATACAGCTGAGTGAAAGCTCTGCTTTGTGAAGGGAAATTTAAAACATGACTGATTTGGGACAATTGCTCATTAAAACAGGCTAGCTGGGCTCTGTCCCCGCCACCTCTTCTTCCATACCACAGGGATAGATTATGTCACAATGAGAAGAGAAGGTGACATGACCTAGCTTTTCATTACCTAACTAACAGCCAAGGGAAAAGAATGCCAAGAGATAGGTGACATGTCAGTCTTTGTCACACACATAGAAAGTAATGCGTAATCATTTTGGTGCAATAATTTCCAGTGTGTGTGCATACGCACACACGCATGATCTACTTAAAGGTTATGGAGATTTGTATTGATACAAGACAGTTTCTTTTGTATACCTTGCTGAGAGTCGAGCCTCTTTAAATCTCTGCATCCCTTGGTGCTTTGAAGAAGAACAGACTATTCCTGCCTCTCTGACTCACGTATCTCTGGGCAGTCAGACCTTCTGACTCACTAGATAGTCAAAGTTTCAGATTAGGAATACTGCATAGCTTCTAAAAATAGGAATTGTACACCCTAGGCTGAAAAAAATGGGGAGAAATAAATGATTTTCCTCAGATTCTGCATGATCAGGAGAACATGTGGCTAAAAATGGAGCCATTCTTCTTCTCTTGTTCTATTTAGAGGGTTCTTTCTTTCTTTCTTTCTTTCTTTCTTTCTTTCTTTCTTTCTCAGCATAAAGATGTGTGAAACCTCCCTGGGAAAACCTCACCCGTTCTGTCAGTAAGAGTCTTTTGACCCCCCTTGAACTTTCTACAGTTGCCCCATCTGAGTTGGGCTCTGAGCAGGGAAATTCAGCGGCAACACTAAACTCCAAAAAGATCAACAGCTCTGCATAATTTTTCACTAGGATACACCTCATCATGAAATCAAATGGTACCCAACTGTAATAGGCTCATTTGCATTAATCATTTTACTCCTTTTCATATGATACCTGGGAATAGAAGCAGGATCGCTCTCACTGTGGCTCCTCTCAGCCACCAAGGCATTTGCTCAGTGTTCTTTTGCTAAAAGATACACTTGTGCTGGTGTTCTTACCACCTTGAAGCTTTAGAGTACAGTTTTATTTTGGATATGGATTTTTTTAAAAAAACAACAACACCTGCACAAGTGTAAAGTGTGAATGTTTTCCATATATATATATTTAAAGAACATTATTTAATCTGAAAATGAGAGCAGCAGCATTCCTCACCCCCTTGTGTATTCTGTCACCATGCTTCAAATGGTCAGTTCAAGCATTTTCCCAGTTCATCCAGATACGAAGGTTTCCTTAGGAGAAGTCCAGCCCAATGATAAACCATCCCTCTTTCATTCACATTAGATATTAATATTTGATTAAATACCTTTATATATAAATGAAATTGAGTGGGAATAAGGGCGGGGGGGGGGAGAGAGAGCTGCTTTTCAAGTGGAACCTTTCTGTCCACAGACAGGAAAGAGCTTGCCTTAATAAATAAAAAAATGCAGTAAACATGATACGTGTAGTTCCAGTGTCGTCTGTAAGGGTACGTCTAATGCAGAGAGAGGTTTGACTCTCTGTACTCCTTCTGCTGCTGTGCTCATTACAGTTTCTATTTGGAGATCTGATGTCTCTGCAGGGATCCTCAAACTGCCTCATTAAGGGAGGTGTTCCGGTCACAGTAGTGACAAGCGATTACCCTGAAAATCATGCAACCCGCAGCTTAATGTCTGTGGTATTAATTGTCTTTGCAAACAGAACAAGATTTAGAGTGCTCAAAGTGGGACTGTGGGACTTTGGGTTGTGTTTGCTACTTCAGGTGGGCAAGGCAGCATGAATCCCACCAAAAACATCCTATGCATCTAATCACAGCACTGTGGCAGTTGCAATATGTTAAATGCTGCCTCATTTGAACCAAAGACTTAAGGATTTCCTATTTCTATGTTGATAAAAATCAGCAGAGAAAAACAGGCACATGGCTATTTCATTGTATAGTAGCCGTAGATGGAGATAGCTACAGTTTTTCATGTACATGACAGCAATTGGGCAAGCTATTTTGCCTACAGCTACTAATGTTTCCATTTCTGATGTGAGCTGCTGCTGAACCTCTTATCACATTAGGTATGTATAGGACTCCAGTTGGTAGGCATTTAAAGTATTGGAAAGATCGAGTTTTACAGCCTCTAATCACATATTTACAGTGCTTTATTGCTCTAAATTAAAGGTGTGGTATCCAACGCAACAGCCACTTTCTACTGAAGCCAAGGAAGTCTGCCCACCTGGGTTCCGCAAGTAGTTTATATATATTCAAAAACAAAAGGCTGCAGGTGTCTTTGTTTTGGCTGCTGGAGGAAGGTAAAAAAATTACTGCAGCGAAGGAAGAGAAAACATGAAAGTGGTTGCCGATGTATCAACATTAGCTTCTTATAGTCATCAAGAGGTAACTGCAATTTACCTAATGTGGGAACTCCCCCTGGCTCTGATTATGCCCTGACTTCTTCCATATTTTACTAGTGCAAGTAAAATAGCAGCAGATCAGAGGTAGTTCACATTCATAACATTCTGGAAGAAACTTAAACTGGAATAAGTGGAATAACTCAATAGAACCAGAAGAAACTCAGTATTAAATGTAACAACAACAACAACAACAACAACAACAACAACAACAACAGTAATAAATTTTATTTATACCCCACCCTCCCCAGCCAAGACCGGGCTCAGGGCAGCTAACATCAGGTATAAAAACAATTGATTAAAATACAACTTAAAATGCAGCCTAATTTCAGTGGAAGCCCAGATCAAAAACTGTTTGGGGGGAGGAAACGTCAAATCTTCAACAAGGCCAACTATCCAGACTGGTCCTACATGGGCCAGAAAAAAGCCAGGGAAGTCCCCAAATAGGGGTTCCATCACAGAAGGAAAAGGAAAGAGGGGGAGGGGATCAGGCTGATTCCAAGCCAATGGCTAGGCGGAACAACTCTGTCTTACAGGCCCTGCGGAAAGAAATCAGATCCCACAGGGCCCTGGTCTCAGGAGACAAGAGCGTTCCACCAGGCCGGAGCCAGTGTTGAAAAGGTCCTGGACCTGGTTGAGGCTAATCTGACTTCCTTAGGGCCGGAAACCTCTAGAATGTTGCTATTTATGGACCTTAAGGTTCTCCACAGGGCTTACCAGAAAAAAATCCTATCAGCTAAAGAAGGTACTCATCATATAAATTTGAAAGAAGCAAAGAAAAATAACATGATATTGGCATTGCTATTTCCATTTCTGTGTTTAAGAATTGGAAGGTATTTACATATTACAGCCTCCTAAGCATATATGCCATCAACTAGTCCATGCTAAAGCACATACTCTTGAATGCAGCAGACCCCAGTTTCAAAAAAATTTAAAGGGAAAAAAAACTGGATGTATATTTCCAAAATATAAGATGAAAACAAATAAAATAAAACCTACATAAATCAACTGTGGCAAATGGCTTTAGATACCTATTAGGTCCATAAATTACCATATAGCATATATTCAACACAAAAAAACAGTGACAATTTGTTGTTGACAAAGGACAGCTGGACATATAAAGGGCCCCTTTACCTTCAGTAGCTTAGGGCCTCAGCAAACCTAAATCCGGCCCTGGCTCCACGGAGAAAGTCTGACCTACCATAAGGCACCTTCTTATGCCTGCATGAGTCCACAAAGCAAGTTCTCTACATCTCATTGCTGGATACAGTTCCAGCTGAGAGCCCTCCTCCCACCAGCCCCCAGCTGGGGCCATCAAAGTAGTGCAGCGGAGGCCTTGCTCTGCATCCATTCTCCCATTATGGGCACACACCCAGCCAGCTAATCTATAAGCAGGACGCACCAGTCCATGTCCACATTCCTCTCCAACTGACTCCTAATTTTGCTGCCCAGGGTATTTGCCCCCCACGCCCCCCCAGTCCTCGATCCAACCCTGCACCAGGAGAGGAGGCAGTAGCCCTTCCATTGTGCTTAGATCTAGCTCCATGATCTGCTGAATTTTGAAACTATGGATTAGTGTTGATATTGGGGGTTTTTAAGCTCCTCATACCAATCCCTTTTCCTTTTGTTACATGTGCTAAATATATTATTTAGAATATTTGTGCTCTGGGACCCTTTTTTGTATGAATTATGGGATTAAAATGCTGTAAATAAACAAACACATATAAGAAAAAGGTCTTATATTTTATCCCATAGATGTCTACAAGAACTAGATTTGATAACAGTTTAGAAGTTAGGCAGAAGCGTTACATTTCTCTTCAGAGTACTGAGAAGCAACAGCAGAATTGGAGAATTCAAAACCCCCAGTGTACTCTTTCTAAAACATCCTTGCAAAGGGGGGGGGGGGGAGACAGATTGGGAAAAGGGGGTCCATAGAGACTCTGTCTTTAAGGTACCCAGGGAGTATTCAGCCTCATCGTGTTATACAGTACAGAAGACACTTTGGAATTCATTGTAACCATGTGCAATAAAGCTGTTGTTTTATTGTTTACAGAATAAGCAATTTAAAATGTTATAGTATACCTAGTCACTGCCCTCAAGGGAATGGCAGTTAAGCCTGAATCACTAAGTTGGTGCTTAGTATCCCAGAGGTTTCCCAAGTGCTTAAAGCTTAGCTCCTGACAGGATAATATTTTTTTACAGAGCAATAACTTAAGGGAAAGAAGAAATGAAGGCCCGTGAATGAAGGACTGAGCATGTGCAGCTTTAGTTCACATCCGAAATGCCAATCTGTTTGCAGCATAGCTGTGCAGGAAAGTGGCATATTCATGACTGATTCATGGTTATTACATAAAAGCCTTCTGCTTTTCCGAATGGGTCTTGTGAGCGGATTTGAATAATACATAGTGACCTCAACTGGGGTGGATTTGCAGTGTTATTAATATACCAAGACACAAACATATTTCATGTTTTTCATAATGCAAAGTATCAGCTTAGTAACAGTTTTACAGAGCTGACACAGGAGTATATTATTGTTTTATTACTAACGAACACATAGCACAGTATGAAAGTCTTCTTATCACCATTTTCTAGTGACTCTCTTTGAAATGTGAAATTATTGCAGATTAAGGTAATCTTACATAGATATTTGGTCCATCAGCATAGGGTTATTATAGATACTGGGCACTGACTTCTGACATAGGCTGTGTTAAGAATGGTTGTGAGCTTTAATCAGAGACGATCATGTTCAGTAATATAGATCCTGATATGCATTGCAGACTGCACAGTGTCTAAATCCAAACACAAAGTATGCTTTAAAAAGATTGTGGCTCCACAATGAACAATAAATTTAAGAATTTATTAGGATCAGCAATGCAAACAAGCTGCTTGTTTCATTGTAGGCTAAATTTCATTGCTCGGAACTTAAGTTATCCAATTTCAACCAGCTGTTACTTTGCTGGAGGATATCATTGCAGCTTCAGTTTATCTGGAAAATTTCAGAACAAAAACAGCTTGGATTGTAAATTTCACAGCAATTGTCACTTTGCTGATCAACTTTACTGCATATTCAGGGAATTGCTAATACTTTTTCAAACTTTGTGAGAATAGTTTGAATAGCTATTCAAAAAGATCCTGAAACATTTGCTCAAGATATTTCAATTTTCTACCTTGTGGCATAAGCACCTAAGCATTTGAACTTGCTCCCTGGGCTATATCTCAACTGAAAAATATAACAGTAAACTATTATTAGTGATTGGACATTTCCAATAAAAATGAATAAATGCAAGATCATTCTCTTCAAGATGTAAATATCTGATGGATTTAGTGCCCTCAGCAGGGGGCCCTCAGCATCTTACAAATACAGATCCTCATAGTCCATTGATTTTTTGAGCATTTCCTGCATTGGAATTTCTGTCATGTTGGGTAAATTCCACTATGTAACAAGATGTTCCAACAAAACCAATGTCCCCTTCACAGAGGATAGGACAAATATTGAAATGATGAGACAGGTAGACTTCTTTTTCCAATGGAAAAAACAAGAGGTGGCGGGAGAGCAGAGAAAACACACCCAGTAGTTTAACCTTTTCAAGGTAAACAAGGAATACAGTCTGTCTTTTTGAATGATTTGGTTTGTTGATTGCTTTGTATTCCTGTCCTGTATCAGAAATAATGTTCATGGCCTTGGTATCTCAGCTTCTCTTTGGTGTTTAATCACCCACAAAAAAACATTTTATTGCCTCATATAGCCTCTCAGACAGGGCCATTATCCCTTAAGTACATTTTAAAAATGGCTTTTGAAGGCAAAAAGGCAAAACTATTCCACTGTAAACTGTATGAACAATAGAATAAACCACTGATGGACCTCGTATCCAGTGACCATCAGATGCATCAAGTCTAGACTCCCAGGGTTACTTAGCAAAATCTCCGATTTAATGGCAGGCCAGAAGTGATATTCAGCGAAGCTAGTGAGCAGTAAAATTACTAACACCTGCAAAGATGTTGAGCTTTTCTGGGGAAACCTTCCCCCAAAATGGTAATTTTAAGTTTTAGGAGCTGTTTCCACTGCTTTTTTTCATCGCATTGCCATACATTTGGGTTTACCCTGACATTTTGACATTTTTACATGCAAAAACCAGGACATGTCAGGAATTTTCCTGACGTATGGCAAGCCCAAGTTGAGTGAATGGCTTGATAGGTAGTACAGTACTAGTCATGGTTGCTTAGCAACAACGTATGACTTTTGCTTCCTGTTCCCTGTATGGACTGGAGTAAAGCTACCCATGAGCCAAAGCAGTATTGAAAGGCAGGCAGCCAATAGGAAATTAAACTCCCCCCCCCCGCACGCCCTCCCAACCGTACACAAAAATAGCAGGTCCCCATGCCATGATACAGAAACTACTTTTAAGAATCACCTCAGCTGCAAAAGTAGTTTTTCAATAGTCTTTGTGGGAGGGGCTCTTGTTCTGGAATTACAAGGCTAAAGCTCCCTTGTTGCACACTAAACTAGTTGCCAACTTATTTCTCTGAATTATCTGTCATTTTCTGTTTTATACATTTTATTACTACTTAAAAGAAAAAGAAATAAAGAAATATTGCACTCTTATATTGTTGTGGCTTTCAAAGCCTTATAGGCAATCTTGGTTAGAAATCAAAGTTCATTTTAGTGTTTAGCTTTAAAGACAAGCAAACAAAAACTTCAATACTGTACAATCACTAAATTTATCATATGCATCACACACATGGATGTTCCTCTTTGGAAACCCACACGGTATATGTCTCTGTGCTCCACAGCTACAGAATGTAACCTTTCTACTACAGATAAATGAGAGCAGATTTTTAGCTGGCATAAGAGGGATCCAGAATTTTTGTTAATGGTTTATGGATAATGAAGGTCCTTTCTTTTGAGAGTTATGGTATATGCCGTATTTTTCCGTCTATAAGACGGTCACATGTATAAGATGCCCCTTATTTGGGGGGACTCAGATTTAAGAAAATGGGGGGGGGGGGATATATCGTTGTATAAGATGCCCCCTAATTTTTGACATACGGTGTGTGTGTGTGTGTGTGTGTGTGTGTGTAACACCAGCACATCTAATCCTGGTACAAAATAACACCAATGACTGGGTTTGAATTTCAGGAGCCTGAATATTATAGATTCTCTGCTTTGTTGTAGATCCCAGTCTTGAAATGCCACTTCAGTTGTAGCATCGCAGTGATTCACACTGCCTAAGCCAAAGCAATATCGCTTTCTAGCTTCATGACGCAGAGCTATCTTTTTTCCTCTGTGTTAAGAAACAAGCTCAGATATGCACCAAAAGTCTTGGCTTTCGGAGTTCTAAACAGCCTTCAAAATACCCTCCAGGGATATAGTGAACCTTTCTTCCAAGGCAGCAAAGTATATTTGTCACAGCATAATCATAATCATAATCGCAAAAAGGGCACCTTTGACCATGTCAGGAGATTTTTTTTATTTTGTTATTTGACTGGCTCGACAGAGCATTGAATTCACACAGGAAGATGACAATCATGTGCTGCAAAGACTTTGGGATCCACTCTGAAAAATATAGATGAAATCTAGTCCTCTAATCTCTCCCATTTTAAATGATTTCCCTCATGTCAATCTACATCCATTTCTGTTAAACATCATTTTTAATTATCTTCCCTTAGTGGTCACATGATGTTTCATAAACAAAGGTACTTTAAACAAGTCAAGTACAGATGCCTTTTTCATTAAATAAAAAATTAAGACTTTACCAAAACACAATGAACCAATAAAAATGCAAAAGAAACAAAACATTTCTGTCTTCACATATATAACACAAGGAGGGGACGACAAAATCATGGTTTCTTAAGCTTGGCTATAGCTTATAATTTTGTAATATTAATATAGACAAATTGCTTTGTACAGCCTGTTTATTTCCCACATGGTTTATAAATTGAACCCATACGTTTCATTTTTATAGCAAATTTAAAAGAAAAAAGGGGTAGGAATCCCACCCCAACATCAGCTCACATTCAAAACACAATAATTATGATGCTCCCATCTTGGATTAAACTGCAGGATAGCTCAGTTGGTAAAGCATGAGACATTTAATCTCAGGTTTGAGCCCCACGTTGGGCAAAAAGATTCTTGCATTTGCAGGTGGCTGGACTAGTTGACCCCCATGGTCCCTTCCAACCAACTGTTCAATTCTGTGATTCTATGATATAAGTCAATATATGGCATTCAAATGTCGAAAAACGTATCAACACAAAGTTGACATTTGTAAAAAGAAAAGACTTCAAATGAAGCAAGAATGGTAAATTCCTCAGACTCATGTGTAACAGATAGTGGGTATTTGTCCTTCAAAGCTCAGAGCATATCTTGATGACTTTAAAGGCTGGCAAAATCTACTTTTGTTGTCCTCGCAAGTGGACCCATGTTACTATTAAACTATCCTGCTTTTCCATCATTATGTGATATGTGAAAGAACCAAAGAGGTTTATTCTTATCTAAGAATATAGAAACAGAAGAGGAGCCATGTAACTCCATCAGACCAAGGCTCCATCTACTCCACCATCCTGTTTCCCACAGTGGCCAGCCAGATGCTTCTTGGAAGCCCACCCACAGGCCATGAAGGCAACAGTTCTCCTCTACTGTTTCCCCAAGCAAGTGATATCTAGGGGTATACTTCTGAACTTGAAGGCTCCATTTAGCTATCCTGGCTAATAGCCATAATAGGAATAGTTTCAATAGCTTACATCCATGTAAGCTAGCAATCATCTGCAAAACTTAGGGCAGTGAAATCCATAGATTAATGATGTGTGAAGAAATACCCACTTTAGTTTGTCCTGAATCTACTGCAAATCAATTTATTTGGGTGTTCTCAAGAGTGAGTGAGAAGCAAGGTTATTATCTACGTATCCACTTTCTCCACACCATATATGATTGTATAAGCCTCAAACTTAGTTGCCTTTTTATCTAACCTAAAGCCCCAAACAATTCAGTATTTCCATGTATTTCTGTGCCTTTTCCAACTCTATGACCTAGCTTCAAATAAGCCCTCTCCTCCATCTAGTTTGGCAATCATCATTGCCTCCTGTGGGAGCCTGTCCCACAGTTTAACAATGGACTATGTGAAAAAGTATTTATTTTATATTTCCTGAATCTTCCAACATTCAACTTCACTGGATTCCTACAAGTTCTAGTGTTATGAAAAAGGAATAAAAGCTTTCTCTGTCCACTTTCTCCATGCCAAGCATAATTATATAAACTTCTATCATGTCACAATTTCCCACGTATACTACAAAGAAAAATAATCATTATGTTGTATCAAAGCCATGATCTTGTGTTGAAACCAGTGTCCTTTATCATAACATATCTTCGCCGCCACCCCTAATGGGCAGAAAGAGAGACAAGTCCAGCCAGACACTAGCTTTTAAGTAGCCAGAAAGTCTGTTTTCTAACTAGCTAAAAGCCTGAGTTCTTCTTCTTGGTGACTTCCATGTATATCTATTAAAATGAGATGCAAGCTTACCAGCCTTTGCAATGGCCAAGCACAGAAAGACCAAGTAACAGTTACCACTCTTTATGCACCCACTATAGAAATCTACCCTTAAATGCTTCCAGGCCCTATTTTAAAATGTGAAAGACAGAAACAAAATGGACTTTAAAATATCATTCCTTCATATGTGGGGCTATTTACTGAATATATAGTGAATGAATGTTATGTAACAGCCAACATGTTCAAGCTGCTAAAAATAGATCTGAATACATTTTGTTAAGACTGTTTTGAGACATTGTTATTTAAGTCTTTACAAAATACGAATATGTATAAAGGATGCGCTTGATGAAGCATTTACTTGCAGGGGGATAACTACACACCTTGTGGCCAGGTTTGTTCCAGGGGGAAAGTATGGACAAAGGCAATACTTCGAATCATTTTTGTTAGTCTAGGAAAGAGTTGAGTCACTTGGATTCACCTTTGCGTACCATAGCATGTAGTAAATCTCATACTCAGGGCAGTGAGTAAGCCATGCAAGACCAGAAAAACTGCAGAATGCCATGCATGTTGCAAATGGCAACTCCTCCAAGTTCAGCGCCATAGAAACTCAGCTCTTTTTAAGTACATAAATAAAGTTCCTAGCTGGTTTACCCCAAACATTTTCACAGGTCAAACTGGAAGGCTTGATAGGCCCAAACAGCAGCAATGAGACTGTGGAGTGGGGTGCCACTGCTCACGTGACTTCCAGTCAGATATGTCTCTCCTGCTGGGGTGTTTGAACTGCATCAACCTCCCTGCCACTTCATCCTTCACTTTCTATCTCCCAGTAGCAGCAGCAGCTATGACCAATTGGAGTCCAGTTCAGGTGAGCAGCAGTGCCTTATCATGGCATCTGCTACTGCTAAATAGGCCTGGCCCTATGGGCCACAGGTTCCCCACCACTGCCTTGTGCCCATGCCAATGCAAGCTGCTGTAACCTAGCAAACATGGGAGCTAGTAAACATATAGCCTGGCAGCTTTGCAATAACTGATAGAACGGCTGTGTGACTATACCAGGCAGTTGTAACCACCCCCATTCAAGTAATAAGGTCTAATGTAATTATAGCTTTTTATTATGCATTTTGTGATCACTCTCATCCATAGTGTTACTTCTTGTTGCAAGGCTGTTTGGCTGTATGGATCTCAGGTATGCCGGGGATTTACCAAGGCTCTGTGAATGTAAGTGCAGCACCCTGCAGGAGAGTTGAGAATCAGGACCATAATGGTTATACGTGAGTGTTTCCAGCATTACAGAGCTATAGAACTGTAGAGTTGGAAGGGGCCACAAGTGTCATCTAGTCCAACCCTCTGCAATTCAGGAATCTTTTTGCCCAATGGGGGCTCAAACCCATGACATTGAGATTAAGAGTCTCATGCTCTATCAACTGATCTGGACTAAGAATACTTCAGGACAGAAGGCTCTGCATATGTTAGGCATGTTGAACGCTCTAATTTAGCTTGCGAGCCACATGCAGCCTGCCTTAACTAGCAGTGAGCAACTTAGGTAGCAGTAACCATAGCCCCAAAGGTCCTGCGTTAGTAGGTATCTCTACTCAGAGGCACAGTCCTCAAATTTCTGTTTAATGTTACAGTCACTGTCCTGGTTGCTAGGGGAAGCACAACCTGGAAGTACCCTTCAGAGATCAGGCATTGTGCACAGACTGAGCCATTTATTTATATTATCCCACCTAGTGTGTTAAGCAATATGAATTTGTAATCTTTCACTTGCTTCCTCCCTGCGACGCATAAAAGACACATTTCATCCCTGCCCAGTGTTTTCTATTCCATTTGGCAAATATTGATTGACTCCCTGCATCCCTGATGACGCACAAACCAACATGGCTCTGCACTGTCCTGCCTCCTGTACTCTTATCCACAGCATCAGTGATCCCATTCCTAAGCTCATTTCAATTTCAAGAGCGTGTCTGCTTTGCTGGTTAATTTGAGTGCTGTCTGTTGACTAAGCAGCTGCCACTCTATAAAGCTGCAACATACTCATGAAGAGTGAGCAATTTTAAGTGACAGAGGAGAGAGTTTTCTTCAGTCAAATTCCCTTTTGCAAAGCACTGGTTCTTGAAGCAGAAGTGTATGCATTATCTATAGGCAGAGAAAGATTTAGATTTATAACAAATCCCTATATGCTTGAATGAGGAGCCTGTGACTGGGTAGAGAAGTAGAGAGTGACTCTGATCTCTGGACCCAATAGAGGAGACAGAAAATACTGCTTCCCTCCCTGGTTAAAAAACATCAGGGGTGTTTGCCTTCATAGGAGTACAGTGATGTTTGGAAGGGAAGAAGCATCCACGACTTGCTCTCAAGAGGGTTCTGAATTTTCTAAACTATAAAATATAAACAAGTGAACATATGCAAATAAGTAAATAATACTAATTAGTATTTATATAGCACTTTCCCTAAGTGCTCAAAGCACTTCAGACATATTATCTCAGTAATCATTACATATTATCTCAGTAATCATTACAATCATTGGTATGGTGAAGCCAGATACCCTCCAAGATTTCACAAATGAAAATAAGGAGGAGCTCCGAAGATCAGTGCCTGACATCCACCACTGACTTATTAGTACACATAGCTGAAGTGAACAGTATTCATCTGCACTGTAACAAGCATCAATATAAAAGCCAAAGATACACATTTTTGTTAAATCATTTCTATTTAAAAAATCCTAAAAGAGACTATCAACAGTTTATAATATACCTCCAAAGCTGCATTGTGTGACATGACAGGCTGTGAACTAGTTGGAGCCTTAGTGTTCATGCATATATGTTGATCCTAGAGACAATGCATCCACTTGCATCCTACTTTGTATCCAACAAAGTAGTTCTGTTAGTGCAAGGATTTCCATTTGTGCAATGGAATTTTCCCTCCCTCTACTCTCCCTGTATGTCCTCCAAAAATCTGTTCCAGTGACATGAACTAGCAGAACTACTTCATTAGCTACTGCCCTGAATCCTGAATAATTACAGCTTTAACAGCCCACACCAAAATTTATAACAAGACAGTCCCGAAAGAAAGAAAGAAAGAAAGAAAGAAAGAAAGAAAGAAAGAGGAATAAAATGGGGCAGTGACATGCCCTATGTTGCAGGGGACGGACCCTTTTTGAAAGAATCTTCTGCTTAAATGGCTGTCTGATCCATGACCAGTTGAAAGGCAAAGAACCAGAGTGCAGGGACCTTGAAGTTTCCCATCAACAGTCAACACCTGGACAACAGACTGAGCAGTCACACACGTCACCTGATCACAGTGTTCCCCACTATGCTTGAGAATTGTATTGCTATTGTTTCAAAATTTGCCTCTCTCTCTCTCTCTCTCTCTCTCCTCATGTGTGTGTGTGTGTGCGCGCGCGCGCGCGTGTGTGTGTAAACTAGCATGTGCAAATTTTTATGAAAGTCTGTATCCCCCTTTGCCCTCTTTGTTTGGTGATATATATTCTTCTTGTGTAGCAATGTGTGAGTGGCCACCCACCCAGCTGATGTACCACAGCTAGGTCCAGGAAACATGGACTCCCTCAGCAAAAAACAGGGCATTTAGAACCAGCATTTTTGTTCATATAATGTTTAGCATGTATGTGCGTGCTTGAGGCTGAGAGAGTATTTTGCTTATGACCAGCTAACACATATAAATCAGATATATTTCTAAAATTTACCTCCTTACACTAAACAGACACAGAACAAATTGTATTTCCCCCTCGATATGTCCTGGCCAAACTCTGGCAATCAGTCTTGACCATTCACATCTGACATACTTAATTCAACCAACATTAAAAATGGTTAGCTCTCTAACATCACACTGAAAATGCCAAACCTTTAACCTCATTTCATACTAACTGATAATGCTCATTTCCTTTGTCTTATTATTTCAGAGGTTAGAAAAAGGAGGTTAGAAATCCAGCTCTCTGCATACTATTCAATGCTGTACAAGTCTGCAGCCAAATCCTCTATTGCTTTTATTATTTTAATCATCCTTAATTGCCATTTACTCCACAATTGAGAGATCCCCCCTCCAGTTGCAAATAACCAGTGTCACAAAATAATTTTCCAAAATAGTTTTTTTAAAAAATGTTTTCCTCCTTGCTTTTGGAGACACTGTGGAAAAGAAATTATTGGTACACAACTAAGTAGGTTACACAACAGGTTATCTAAATCAGTTGTGAAACAGTTATAAAATGACTTCATAATCATGTACTGTGGAAGTTCTCCAAGGATAATTTCCTATGATGTTTCCATAAAGTGCTTCAGAAATCTGCCCCTCTTTTATTTGGTAAAGGAAAGGTAAAGGAAATACTAGTGTCAGTATCTATTTCTTACTGCACAGATCTAAGATTTGGCAGTAGCTGGAGGCAGACTGACAGGGAGACGGAAGCCAGGGTAGCAGCAGCAGCAGACTGACAAGCCAGGTTAAGCAACATAGAGGGATAGCCTGGTAACCTCCCAAAGCCATAAGTGACAGCACATGTATAAATTAGCAATAAATCTGGCATTCAATTTGCTCTCTGATGTCACCAACAGGACACCACCTTTGAGTCTTATGGGGCCTTACAAACACATTACTCCACAAAACAGCTGGACAGGAAAATAGGAAAATGGGCTGCTTTAGACTAGGCCAGACTACTTTTCCATCTAATTCAGTATTCCGTTGACTGGGTGTGGCTCTCCAGAGTCTCAAGCAATTTTGCTACTGGATACTTTAAAAAAAATAACTGGAGACCTTCTGCAAGCAAAGTGCATGTTCTGCTACCAAGATAGGGTCCTCCCCGCAAATTCTGACATTTCCATTGCTTTAATGTTGTTTCAATCTTATTTAATGGTTGCTTTAGAATTGTTTCAACAATTCCATGCTACTAGTCCTGAGCTAGCCTTCCCCATTCCCTTTCCCCATGTCAGCTGCTGTTTCAAACCAGTGGAGAACATCACATAGATTCATCCTGTACAATATGAAAGCAGAATTTACCTCCTTTAGTGTTGCTGCTAAAGCTACAAGGAGGTGCGAAGCAAGACCACTGAGCAGTGTGGCCTGTGGAGAATGGGTGTGGCTTAGGAGGGTGTGTGGCCTTCCGGATTCCCATTCCCCAGAACACCTAGGTGTTCTATATCACCAAGAAACTTCTTTCCTAGCCTACACCAATCTGCTTCCCTTCAGATGGTTTGGACTACAGCTCCATTCTGGCTGGCTGTGCCTGATGGAGCTGTAGTCCACATCATCTGGAAGATAGCTCTTTCTCGATGTATCCCTCCTTGCAAAACTTTCTTATGCTCACGTTTTAATATGTATGTAATGCCTGCACAAGTGTAGTACATATCAAGTGGCATAGCATTTTGCTGCTGTTCTCCCTGCTCTCCCAGGTATCTCTCTTGAGTGAAGACCCAATTCTGTTTGCATCTTGCACAGGATGAATCTGTGTGATGTTCCCTACTGGTTTGAAACAATTTTAAGAGAGGTCAAACTTGCTCTCTGTGCTACAGCAGCTAACATTGTGCCTTGAATGCAGTGTGTCTTGATGCAGTAGCAATTTCTGTTTAGTTTCTAAGGTCACTGACCTGTACAGAAACAGAAAGGTTCTTATGAAGTTTGAAGGTCAAGGCAGACAGGCATTGTGTGATGGAAGTGGTTCTGACACACTTCTGCTATATTTCAAGGCATCTGGATCCAGGGTAGAGAACATATGCTCACACCACTTCCATGTCAGGCCACCCTCGGCTTCAAATTGTGTTGCGAGGCAGAATCAAAATATGCAAGCCCAGAATAACTAAATTTAGGCACCTAAAGGTACATTTAATAATTACCCTACTTGGTATATACCCCATATTAACTTACCCTGTAGTGAGAGCCATGGAGTCATGTTAGTCATCAAGATGAAATTATTATATGAATATTAAATTCCAAATGTTAGGATGATAACAAAACTGGTCACCTATATCAAGTAGCATCCTGATATGGCTTTAAAGTGGGGGAAGGGGGTGAACTCAGGCCTGGGGGCTGAATGCCTTTCTGTCTGCTTCTTGGCACTCTCCCCAGGCCACACACCCACCTAAGCTACACCCCTTCTTCCTAGGCCACTTACCCTCAATGGCCCTGCTTCACACTCTCCTTTAGTGTTGCTGTTACAAGAGGATTTGCTTAATGTCCAGTATCCAAAACTTCTCTCTTCATTGCTATTTCTCCTCCTTACAAGATAAATTTGGGTGCCAGGCATCAGGTTATATTCTATCCCTGCACCATTGGAGCATGTAAGATTTGCGATCTTGCCTCAGAATCATGCTGTTTACATTCAAAGCAACAGTCCAACCAAGCCAGTACAGTGGTGCCTCGCAAGATGAAAAGAATCCATTCTGTGAGTCTCTTCGTCTTGCGGTTTTTTCGTCTTGTGAAGCAAGCCCATTAACGGATTAGCGCTATTAGCGGTTTAGCGGCTATTAGCGGCTATTAAAGGCTTAAGGGATTAGCGGATTAGCTGCTAAAAGGCTATTAGCAGCTTAGTGCCTTAGAAAAAGGGGGTGGGGAGCGGGGGAAAAAACCCCAGGAATCGCAAGACATTTTCGTCTTGTGAAGCAAGCCCATAGAGAAATTCGTCCTGCGAAGCACCTCCAAAACGGAAAACCCTTTCGTCTAGCGGGTTTTCCGTCTTGCGAGGCATTCGTCTTGCGGGGCACCACTGTACAGTGGTACCTCGGGTTAAGTACTTAATTCGTTACGGAGGTCCGTTCTTAACCTGAAACTATTCTTAACCTGAAGCACTACTTTAGCTAATGGGGCCTCCTGCTGCTGCCGCGCTGCCGGAGCACAATTTCTGTTCTCATCCTGAAGCAAAGTTCTTAACCTGAGGTAATATTTCTGGGTTAGCAGAGTCTGTAACCTGAAGCATATGTAACCTGAAGTGTATGTAACCCGAGGTACCACTGTATGTATTTGTTGAGCACACCCCTCAGACTGCTTTCAACTCCCTTGGTAAAAGTCTGTGTCCTTTTATTATTGGCCATACTAAGATGCTGTATTGCAGCAAAGTGTAGGCACATGTGAAAGTTGCAACTTTCCTGCCTAACCCAAGTTGTGAATTATCTAAGACCTAAATTGTGAATTATCTAAGATCCGATAACAAAGATGAAATTTGAGGTTATTTCTTATTTATGTGTCTTTTGCTTCAGGCATTTCTGGGTGTATTTTTTCATGCTTGCTTTAAGATGTATAGCACATATAATCTCTTCTTATGACATCTAATAGTCACTCATTTTTCCTGACCTGTTGGCAGATGCAATGCTTCTACCCACTTTTCCTTCCCTTATGTTCAGATTCAGCAGTGATAGAACACACACACACAACAGGAATATATAAACAGCCCTGCAATTTTGCAGTATCACTCAAAGCACATCAAACAAATGCCAGGCAGTGTAGACAATACCGTGCCTGATAGACCAATGGATCTGACAGTATAACCTGAAGCTGCATGTGGCTGCACTTATGCGTCCGTGGAACACTGGTAGGAAAGAGTGCTGCACAGGCATTGTATCTTCTCCAGCTGGGGCTGGGAGTTAGACTGATATATCTCTTTAAGCTGGAACCTAAAAAGGGAGACAGTTGGGAAAATACTTTTCTCTTGTGAGCCCAATTTGATTCCTCCCCTGGGGGGCTGACACTTGGCAGCTTAAATGACCATTTGATATGGTGGGAAATCGGCCTTGAAGTCCCATACTCTGAGGCACATTTTTCCCAATCCTCCTCCTACACACAGTGACTTCTTGGGTCAAAGGGGAGAAGGGGCAAACTCTGCCACCTCAGCCCTGATTGCATCAAGTTGGTTAAATACTTGCATCCCATGGAATGCACCCAACTTGCATTACTTTACCCAGATCCCGGCTCCCACAAAACCCTTTGACACTAAATGCTTATGTGGAGCGTCAAAAGCCATCCTCTGCACACCTGCTGTTCTAAGTGGTAGCCCTCCTGTTGTAACAGAGTTCTATAGATGTTCCCAGTCAGATGCCAACTTCTAATGAAGAAAACAAATGGTGTTTACTTAACACCACAGAAGTCCAAGTCCTCCAGCTACAGCAGGCATGAAGAACTTTTGGCCCTCCAGATGCTGCTAAACTACAACTGCTGTTATCCCTGACCACTGGCCATGCTTGCTATGACTACTGGGAGTTGTAGGTCAGCAACATCTTGAATAATAATAATAATAATAATAATAATTTATTATTTATACCCCGCCCATCTGGCTGGGCCTCCCCAGCCACTCTGGGCGGCTTCCATAGAAACCAAAAATACACTAAAATATCACACGTTAAAAACTTCCCTGAACAGGGCTGCCTTAAGATGTCTTCTGAATGTCAGGTAGTTGTTTATCGCTTTGACATCTGCTGGAAGGGCGTTCCACAGGGTGGGTGCCACTACCGAGAAGGCCCTCTGCCTGGTTCCCTGTAGCTTTGCTTCTCACAATGAGGGAACCGCCAGAAGGCCCTCGGCGCTGGACCTCAGCGTCCGGGCAGAACGATGGGGGTGGAGACGCTCCTTCAGGTATACTGGACCGAGGCCGTTTAGGGCTTTAAAGGTCAGCACCAACACTTTGAATTGTGCTCGGAAGCGTACTGGGAGCCAATGTAGGTCTTTCAAGACCGGTGTTATATGGTCTCGGCGGCCGCCCCCAGTCACCAGTCTAGCTGCCGCATTCTGGATTAGTTGTAGTTTCCGAGTCACCTTCAAAGGTAGCCCCACGTAGAGCGCATTGCAGTAGTCCAAGCGCGAGATAACCAGAGCATGCACCACTGTGGCAAGACAGTCCGCAGGCAGATAGGCTCTCAGCCTACGTACCAGATGGAGCTGGTAAACAGCTGCCCTGGACACAGATTTGGCCTGTGCCTCCATGGACAGCTGTGAGTCCAAAATGACTGGAAGGCTAAAGATTCCCCATGCATGTGCAAAGGTAACTTTGGTTGACGGGAGTTACAATTTTTAAAAATTCTCTTAGAGTTTATTCCTTCCCACACTGCATTAAGATGCTAATGGGGCCTTTCCTCCAAATATTAACTCTCTATAACAGTATTTCTTTATACTCTTTACAGCAACCACCACCCAGTAAGAAAAAGATAGGTACAGAATACAAAAAGCACAGAAACATTTAAATAATAAAGAGGTGCCTGGATATATTTGGAGTGATGCTTCTTTGACATTGATATGTGCTGTGTCCCACATGGGATATAGGAGCACCTCTGAAGCTACTGCTCCATATTTGTGTTCTGAAAACTGCTAATAGCTGTAGGCTTATGGAGGCTTATGGAGAGGGGAAACTTCCTGATCTTGAAATAAAATTCAACAAAGGAACAAACTGCCTGAGGGAAATTATGAATCTCCTTCCTTGAAGGCACTCAAAAATATTGGAAAGTGATTTATCACTAATGGACAGCGTGCTAGGCCACACATGAACTGCTCATTTAAAGCAGTTTCATACTGCTTTAAAAATCTTGGGTTCTCTTAAAGAATTCTGGGAATTGTAGTTTAAGGGTGGTGAGGGTTGTCTGGGGACCCCTATTTCCCTCACAGTATCACACTTTCCAAAGTGGTTTCAAAGTCAAACCCTCTTCCCACAAAACTCTAGAAACCGTAGCTCTGTAGGGGGAATAAGGGTCACCTAGCAATTTTCAGCACCCTTAATGAACTACAGTTCCCAGAATTCTGTGAAGGAAACCATAACCACCCTTCGTTTGAAGGGCTGTATTCTAATACTAATAATAATAATATACAGTGGTACCTCGGGTTAAGTACTTAATTCGTTCCGGAGGTCCGTTCTTAACCTGAAGCACCACTTTAGCTAATGGGGCCTCCTGCTGCCACCGCGCTGCCGGAGCATGATTTCTGTTCTCATCCTGAAGCAAAGTTCTTAACCCGAGGTACTATTTCTGGGTTAGCGGAGTCTGTAACCTGAAGCATATGTAACCTGATGCGTATGTAAACCGAGGTACCACTGTACTGTGATACTTCTTTAAATGTATAGTGCGGATGGCACCTTAGAATGGAACTCTACAAGAAACTCTACAGCAGCCTTGAGTTAATTTCCCCCTCTCCATAATGTGCCATACAATGTCATTGACAAGTCTCAGCTGTAGCAAGCTGTCAGAGGGAAGGTATCAGGCCTCCCACATACACAGCTAATACTCTCTTACCCATAGCCATAAAGCCATAATACTATAAAGTGCCATCTGTAAAAAGATGTGGGTTCAAGAACATACCAGATCCCTGGGCTGGTGAACCCTGTAACATTGGCAACCAATATTTCAGTAATGCATATGAACAGCAAGTGGCAGGGGTGGTGGCCTGGAAGAGGGCATTTCTCTGTGGCAGCCCATAAATTTTGGTATTACCTCCCAACACAGGTGTGTGGCAGTTTCCATCATTTGCTAAAGGGGTACCTCTTTACCCTGGCCTTTGACATCTGAGATGCATGTTTTTGGGATGCACCCTGAAGCCTATTTTAGACTATTTCAATATTGTAATTTAAATTGTTGCAGCCTATCCTGGGATCACTAAGGTGGTGAAACGTAGAAAATATTGAGGTGGTTTATATTGTTATTGTTATAGTTTCTCATTAGTGATTTTAGGATTTCATACCTTTCACCTTAGCTGTCCAGTCTAAGATTGACCATGCCCTCTGTGACATCAGAACAGCTAAGCCAATGGCAGCAAGAGAGCTGTGACCCTTTCATAATTTAAAAAAGCTCAGAACTAGTTGTGTGCTAAAAACAAACTAGTTACTAGAATATTTTTATTGAGATGGCAGAGGAGATTGTAGGAAAACAAAAATAGTATGTCTAAAATAATTATTCTTTCTTCTTGGGGATCACTCATAGCCGAGTAAGATTGTCTGCCATGAACAGTCTTAACAGTGAGCCCATAAGTGACAGTGGAGGCCAATTCTGGATCCACACATCCTTCCGCAATGGGGACATAGGTTTTAGGAAGGGGTACATTTTGGTTTTGGTGATTTTGTTTTAACTGTTGACTTGTGTTTTCACCTTGTAATTTATCCTGTAAACCACCCTGAGATCTTGTGATGAATGTGTGTGTCCCAATTCTGAAATAGCGTTATTTATTTATATGCCATTTAATTGCCAAAATGAAGTTCAAATTTCTTACCAATACAAGTCAGCATTTGCATTATACAGTCCAGCAGGTGGTGCTAGAATTTTCACAGCCCTTAATGTTCTTGCAAAACATGTTGTAAAGCTACCTTTTAGGATGTTCTGTAAATATAGTAGTATTCCCGGCTTCCAATTATCTGGACCATAGTTATTCATCTAGACTTTAGTTATTAGTAATTTAAAGTAGCATCCTGCCCATCTAAATGCATCAGGTATTTATTTAACCCATTTATAGCCCATCCTTCATCTATATAGATATCAGAATGGGGTATAGAACATAGCATTATTATTATTATTATTATTATTATTATTATTAGCATCATTAGCATCATTAGCATCATTAGCATTATTATCATCATCATCCCACCTTTTTCCCCTGAGAGGGAATTAAAAAGAACAGATTGTAAAAATAAATAAAAATGCATATTGTTCTTCCCATGTTGACAAACTTTTCTTATAGTTCCACTGAATTTCAGATTACATAAAAGGGGGTGAAAGAGGAATTTTCAGGGGGCAAGATTTCACACACAAAACCATATCTACATGCCTAGTCACAGCTACAGCTTTGATACTGTTTTTGTTTTTTTAATGCACTGAGACAACCTCAGCCAATCAGGGTTAAACTACGCAATGTAGTGATGTGGTGGTTTTATTCAGCAGCTGATATTTTGCTACATTATAACAACAAGGTTTCCAATCAGAGTTAGGGTAAGAAGCACTACCCTTACTCTGAACTGGCTTCTTGACAGCACTGCATAGCCAATCAGATTTTCTAACTCTGAATGGACCAGTATTTTGCCATCTTTCAAATATATATATATATATATGATGATATCTGAAATTTCCCGGGGGGAAAGTTTTCTGAGAAATGCAACTCACAAATTTCATCTCAGCCCTGACATTTTAGGAAATCATCAGTACCATGAGTACCTGAAAATTATCAAATGCAGAAGACTTTGCAGTAATATAGCTAGGATGAGAAGTACGGTAGATCCTGAGTAGAGAGTACCAATAATATGGAATTGGTTCACTGTCTGTAGCATATGCTTGGGTCACAGTGGGGACCACTGGCACAATCTCATTTTGTGCTGCGTGTACATTCACTAACACACTAGCAAAAGGGACACAAAACACCAGCTGCATTGTGTCACTCTTAATTTTTACTTTGGTGCTTAATCAAAATTTTATAAGCAAGCCCTACATGTTGGTGATTTCTGAAGCTACAAGTGAACAAGCAACAATTTGAAAGTTAACAGCAATTTCCTAAAAGAGCATCCTTATGTTCATTTATTTCATAAGTGATTTCAGTGCTAGTTACTTATAACACTTTATAATGCACTAATAAAAGTTTCCAGGCACCTTTCAGAAATGTAATGAAGTCATTGTAATCCGAGAACTCGTTTGAGTGTTCTGCTATTAAATTATAGTTGAGAAATGGAGGGTGGAAGAAAAGGATGTTTTCCCCTGTACAAAGTAGAGAAAATGCACACTAGTAAGATTTCTTTTGTCCTTTTATAGCACTTAGCATTTTTATCATGCTAATCAAAATTCAAGAGCACTCATATCTCAGAAGGTATAATGGGATCTCCTATAAAAATACAAGCACTCACTCCTGTCTTATTGCAAATGTATCCATATCTGAGCTGGGACACATTGTGTTTTGTTTATTTTGTCTATATAGCATAATCAACGCATATGTTGCTTTACAAAGAACAGGCATGGGCTGGTTCCCTACCCCAATAAGTTTATAAGCTGAAACAGAGAAAGGGGAACAGAGAAAGTGGGGAATGGAGGCATGAGTAGGAAGGGAAAGAATATGAGACTATACACTTTGGCTTTGTTACAATATGGAATATATGCTCAAAGTATAAGAAATGATGGCTATATCTAATGAAAACATGCCACAGCTGCCACATGGAAGCCATTTCACATCACTGCCTCTATTGGCCATCTCTATGCTGCCATTTAAATAATGTATATAGTCTGATTTCTGCAACAGTGGTATCCGCAATTTTCTGAATAGGATGCTTGTTAGCAGAGAGACACTTGAGTAATCCAGATGGAGACCAGAGAGAAAAGAAACTGATAATTCTTTACTGGATAAACTGAACAAAAACAGTGCATAATATAAGGAATAGAGAAGCTGTTTCCTTCATGCTGGGTTCAGTCTTAGTTCAGAACTTGAAGATATTCAGCAACTAGTTATGCAGAGGGAAACACCCTCAGAACTACACAGCTGATCAGCACATGCCTTACCACAGTGAACATCATGCCATTCAGACTGGCTGCTATGCAACACTTCCACCAACACCCTCTTGGTTGGCTGTCTAGCTGTCAACAGATGGGAAATGCAGCAGTATGGCCAAAAGGTTCCCAGGCGCAAATAGTAATGAAAGCAAGGTCACATATGACCACCCTGATAGCATTTAGAGCACAAACCTCCAGGAATGCACAATAAAAAGTATATGTGGAGGACCCTGTGAAATCAGTGAAAACACCAAGTCCTTCTGACAGTGCTATACACAGATGGGCTCATGTCTGAACCAGTTCTATAATTTGGCATTTGTATAACATTTATAGAATCTTTGCACAGATTATTTTCTTCTTTTTTTGAAAATATTTTTTATTAAAGATTTTCATGAAACTACAAAGAACGTGCAGCGTCTCTCACTTTTTTCTTCTTGATCAGATTATAAAGTCTTTTGGTTATATTCAATGTAAAATGTGAAACAATATGATATCCAAAGGTAGGGGAAGAGGGCAGAGTGGGAGAGGTAAAGTTACACACTATCTTGTTGTTTTGTCAACTTGGTACGTATGTGGGGGTTTTATGTCAGTGTCAATTGAGTAGGTTCTCTTTCTGAATATTTATTGGTTTACATTGACAATGAGAGAAGACTGAGGGGCAGGGCATGTTTATTTGCCTTTAACTGCCTCTGATGAATTGTAGTGAGATTTGTTTGCGGTTGCAGAAGGGGGGGAATGAAATATTAGGTCACGTATAGGCAAACTCGGCCCTCCAGATGTTTTGGGACTGCAACTCCCATTATCCCTGACCACTGGTCCTGTTAGCTAGGGATGGTGGGATTTGTAGTCCCAAAACATCTGGAGGGCCGAGTTTGCCTATGCCTGTATTAGGTCAAGTTGATCTGTATGCTGTTGGTAGATCCCTGCTACCTCTGTTGTCAGTTTGAGCTGTGTAAAAGGGAGTCATACTGGGGTGAAGGTGTCCTCTTTCTTTTGCTCTTGTGTCAGTTTTAGTTTGTCAGTTAACTCTTCTAATGAGGCCATTTCCCATACAATTTGGTACCAATGGTCCATGCTTAGTCCAGTGTCTAACTATGACACTTCTGGCTGCTGAGAGTAGACGGGTTATAAGCTCTTTATGGTGCAAGTGAACATTATCGTATTGGAAAATATTTAATAGGGCCAATTCTGGAGTGGGTTCCAATACCTGCTTAGTGATGTTACATATTTTTTGTAGGACTGCTGTCCAAAAGAGTTGGATTCAGGGACACTCCCACCACATGTGAAGGTATGTGCCTGTACAGCTACAGCCTCTCCAGCATTTTGGTAAGGTTCCTGGATGTATTAACACCAATTTCCTAGGTGTCAGATGCCATCTATACATAGGTTTCAAAGTGAGTTCTCTTCCTTTGGCTGAGATGGATTTAAAGGGAGGTTTGGACCAAACTGTAGTCCATTGGGTAGCGTTTATTTCACAATCTATGTCATGTGTTGAGTGAGATTGTGGGGTTGTGAAGTAGTATTTTGTTTATTGCAGGTACCATCCCTAGGCCTCTTCAAACTTCAAAGAGCTCAGTTGGTAGCATTCATAGTGCAGCCTATAAAAATGAGCACCTGCAATGGAATACAATGGAGGAAACAAGTAATTATTTTTCAGAGTGCCAAGCATGAACAGAAGTACCAAGAGGCCTTTAAGCACAAAAAGGAAAGGAAAAGAAAACAGCTATGGATTTTTAAAGGTCAATTTGCACTTTACATTTGGAGATGACTCTATGTTTAGGTAGTGAGGCAAAGACAGCAATTGCTATAGGATGGGAAACAGCAGTGTTGGAGGATAGGGCTGTGTGTACCACAGCACCCCTGATGCTAAGTTGTGGCCCTCAGGTGCAGTGCAAGGTGCTGTCCTGTTGTTGGTGCTGAAATAACTGCCAGTTCCTTCAGCTTCTTGTGGAAATGGAAGAAGAAGCAGGAAAATGTATTTGACTGCCCTGATTACATGTTCGTACATGCAAGTCCATATTCATGTACAAGAATTGATGCATTTTTGTAACTCAGTACTGGCCTTTATATGGAAAGCAGTGATGGTTGGGGGATGGTGAGGAAGAGGGAGAAGGGTGTAACACATACAGAGAAATGTTTTTTTTGTTCCTTGCCACAGAACACTTAAAGAGTATGATGCTCCAAACATTTACTGTTTGGAGCATAAACGCTATGGAGCTTTTATGAGTCAGTTTATTTCAAATCCTTAATCTACTTCAAATTGTTCTGTGATATTTACAGATTTTGTATTAGAATATCCATGTTCCCTCCAATGATTGCCTGAGCCCTTATATCCCAACTTGATCACTGAGATCATCTGCAGGGACATTGCTGGTCATTTCCCATGCTGGTCATTTCCCATGTTTGTGAGGCTTGTTTGACAACAACAAGTAACTGAACCTTTAGTGTCATCGGCCCAGTCCTGTGGAATACTCTGCTAATAGAGACTCAGCGGGGGCCTTCGGCGCCAACTTTTAAATGCCTGATTTTTTATTCCACCAGGCATATGCAGACAATTAAGAGTACAACTCCCACAATGGTTTATAGGTGTTTGTTTTTAACTTTTTAAATTTTAAAATTGTTTTTATGCTTTTATTGCATGGTTTCTATAGTTTTGATTTTGTAAACTGCTTTGATATGATTTGTGATTTTGTGGTACAGTATTTAAATACTTTAATAAATAAATAAGATATAAACAACCCCAATTTCATTAATAGCAGAAAATACTTATGAGTGGAAATGTGGGGCCATTTTTAAAACTAATGGGTAAAATTATCATCCATGGCTGATGAGGAAACATCAAAATATATGCTTGTTGGGACAGCCTCAATCAAGCTTTGCCAAGCTAACTTTCCACTGGTACAAAAAAATTAGCAGCAGTGATTCAGGCATCTGGACTTTTGTTCAGTTGGTTTATTAGTACTGAGTCACTTCCGGCTGAACTGGTAGACCTGTCCTCCATGGTCTGAGGCACCTAAGCTTGTGGCTGTGTATTCCATAAATTAATACTGTATGTAAAGAAGTACAGGCAATCAAATTCTTTGGTTAAGCCTCAATATAGTGACTTAAACTAAACTGGCCTAGAGAGGTAGTAATGTTCTTTCCTCCAAACATATCCTATAAAAAACACAAAAAAGAAATAGCCAAGCAAGTTTAAAACTGGCCAGGTAGCTGGCATCCTTCTTTCATTTTGTTTTGTTACAATTGCATTTTCAAAGCTGTCAATTAATTCTAACAACAATTTGACCTCTGTGTCTCTGAAAATCCAAGTCTGGGAAGGGAGTCTGTTTAATTTCATCCGCCTCATCAGATGTGTTTTCTTGTTCAGTTGAATTCTCAAGAAACCTTTGTTTGTTTAAAGTACAAGAAGTGCTATTAACTCAGCGTCTGCAACTAGTTGAAACACACACATAAAAGCTAGGGAGTCCAGGTCCTCCTCAATCTGGAAAAAGATAGGATGAAAATATTCTCTCTCAAATACTATTTCTGAAGAAAGCTTAAGTCATCCCTTCAGTGTAGGCAGTAGCTATCACAAAGAACATATAAAAGCATTTATTTGTATTAACACTCAGTCTTCTTTTTTACTTTTTTAATTGTTTTAAGGTGATTGGTTTGGGATTTCACCACTGTTTTTTAAAAAAATACACAGAGTCTAGTGCCAAAGTTTGTGCTATAGAA
Organism: Podarcis tiliguerta; assembly: GCF_965153285.1. Lineage (NCBI taxonomy): Eukaryota > Metazoa > Chordata > Lepidosauria > Squamata > Lacertidae > Podarcis > Podarcis tiliguerta. The sequence continues at coordinate 56,859,661 of NC_139543.1, read as the reverse complement.
AATAGTTAATCTTTAAAGTGCCACAATATTCTTTGTTGTTTTTACTGCAACGGACATGGCTACCCCCTCTGGAAACTGTTTACTGATTTAAGATGTAGAAGGATAATTGCTGATTAATTCTGAGGCAAATTCTAGAATCACTGGTCCATGTATAAGGGCTGCTTTCCACATACTTCCTACATAGCCCAAAACAAAAATATTGCTAGATTACAACTTCCACCATCCTTGACCACTGGCCATGCCAGATGGGGTTGATGGGGACTGCAATCCAACAGCATCTGGTTGTTGCGATGCTGCGTATGAACACTCATGCCTCGAGCAAGAAGACATTGTACTGTTTTTGCTGCAAGAAAAACTAGCTAGTTACTAAATTACAGAAGCAATTATAAAAACAGATCTCCTTTCCGATTCATATAGTGTGTTTGTTTAAGTCAGGGAGGGGGTACCTGTGACTACTACAACCACCATCATCTTTGACCACTGGACATTATTGCTGGGGTTGATGGGAGTTAGAATTCAACAGCAGATTCCCCATCCCTGGCCTAGTTCATAATGCCTGGAAGCAGGACAATTTGAACATTATTTCTGGCAGATTTCTTCTACAGCTCAAAATAAAAAGGGGGGATTCTACACATTTGCAGAGAGAAGTACTTGACTTAAGTCTGTTTCTTAATCCAAGTTGACACACATTTGCTGCTCATACAGAACTCAGCAACTGCACTGGAGGGAGTGGGATGGGTTAAGACTGCATGAGCCATTGCTGAGCAAGTCCAAGGCCTGGAGTTAGTCCACCCAAGCTAGGTGGAGATCTCCCATCACTTCTTGGTCACAAGCAATCCAAGGCTTGGGTGAAGGTAAAAGAACTGGAAATAGAAAATGCTCTGATAATTTCACTGATCATCTTGAGAAAAACCCAAAGCAAATATAGACCATACACTTCCTAAACTAGTGAAAATGGGATCAGTGATCTTAAGCCACCACTTTTTCAGAAATGTATAAAACATAAACACAAGTCTGACCTTAGACCCAAAAGAAATATACCTGAACATGGCAAAATAGTATGAGGTAGCAAATACCATACATATCAATCATTATTTGGACAGAGAAGTTTAATAGATTCTTCCTGCTGGCTTTCCAATTTAGGGTGTAGAACAAGAACTTCACATCAGCCTGCAGCAACCACACTGGAAGATTAAATAATTTAGAACCATTAATGAATAAAGAACACAAATAGCCTCTACAAGCATTTTGGGAAAGAGAGAATTCCCAAGAGCTTCCAACCATTAAAGCTGACCACAGAAATCAATAAACAACATCATTGATAGTCCTCAGGCACTGAGGCTAACCTGTTGAGCTGGCAGAATCTCACCCCAATCTAACTCTAGTTGTAGACTGAATAGATATGGGAGTGCAACTAGCTGACCCAAAATTGGGATGCATTTGTTGAAAATAATGCAGTAGAGATGCATTATCAGAATACACAGATGTCTACATTCAAATGTGCGTTAGATTTATACTCATTGTTCCTGATCCAGAAAGTGATACAAACATGGAAACCTGCTTAAGCGAGTAGATCTCCTTAATCAGGGAAGCACTTGAATGGAACCAGCCTGTTTGCTTTTTTATCATTTATGCAGTTTGTTCCATATTGTTCTGTGTTTGTGGTGTTATGGTATGTGTTATCAGATAAAATAAAAATCCTCAAGAGTTAATTACCCCCTGTAAGCAAGTAAGCATAGGATGTGATTCAACAATTACCGTGCTTCCAAACAGGGATGGGAAAAGCTAGTCCTGCTCTAACTTAAATTTTTGACGTGTTTTTCACAGCACCCATGAAATCTAATCACTTATCTATTCAGTCCATATGAAAGTAGTGGTGGCAAGGAGGAAATGGGTATAAAAAGATACCAACATAGCAGATGTTCTTGGCTGCAAAATGTATTTGCATAGGGTTTGAAGACTAAAGAATTGTTTAGTCCAATTCTCCCTTCATAAAATTATTTATTCATTTCATTTATGAATCGCAAAGCATTAGAACCAACAAGTGTGTAGAATCAAGAAACAGAGGCTGGGAATGGAGGCACAGTGAACAACTAACTAGGAATGAAGCAGACTGAAGACATCTGACTACTGGAAGCTCCAATAGCCCCCCTCTGGATTTTAATAACATCTTCTTTGCACTGTACACCATGGGGCTGATTCCCCATGCAATACATGCAAAGTGTAGCTCTTTTATGTGATCTTCCAACCATGTGGTCTTAATGCATGGGGGGGGGGGGAGAGCAGGATTTCACTATTACTCTTGCCCTCAACTTATTATAGGCCTGTGTGCAACAGAGCCTGGATGCTTGCAAGTTGTATGCATGTAGCCCCTCCTCACACAATTGTGGGGTTTACTTTATATAGAGTTTCCAACTGTGTGGAGCTGTCCTATGCAAATATAATTTGAACTCTTAGAGGCTCCTTGCATAAAAGCATAGTTAATGTTTGGATGTCAGGAATATGGACAATGGCATGATGCAGTTTTTTTCTCTAAGCATTTGGTTGAGATGGTTGGAAGTCCATGTGAAAAAGGCTATTCTTATGTGCAAATGGCACACATGCGTTGTGTCCAATGCTTGTCCAACTCAGAGTAGTCCCACTGAAATGAATAATCATAACTAACTTCAGTTCATTAATTCCAATAGGTCTCCTCTGAGTAAAACTTAGCTGGACACAATCCCATGTTTATAACCGCCAGCTAGATAAGCACAAGCAGTGGCATGGGAAGGATCAGGCTACCAGTTGCAAGTCTTTTGCTATCAGTTGCAATTTATACACATGTGCCACATTCATAAATGATGCTGTTTGCATTTACTTTGTACCTGGAAATTGGCTGACAAATATAAAAAGCATTATAGCAAACTGTCATAAATATTTAATAAAATCTACTCAGAAGTATTCATACTTTCCTCTGAATCCATGAGAGCAAAGAATAATAATAAAAATATTCCTTTTTTAACTATGAATGTTCCCAGATTCTCCCTTACCTGAACATAGTCATATAGTTTCCCCCCTTTTAATAACGAATTTTCATTGTAAAATAAAAATTAAAATATAGGCAATAAAAATAGATGTTTATTCTGTGAATATTCAGCATCTGGTATGGTTATGGTCATAGCCTGTTGTAGTTTCTTGTGACATCCTTTCTCCAAGGTTGCTTCATGCTTTAAAATTAATTAAGCCAAGGGGTGTTTATTTTATGCTTAAATGTTCAGAATTCCTCCTTACTCTTGCTTTGCATGATGTGTCATCTCTGTTTGTTCTGTTTAGCCCTCTTGTCGTGAGGAAGCATCTAATGGCTCGAAAACTATTCCTATTTAAAGCTGCTATTTGCAGCCATGAGAAATTTTCTGGATGATTAAAACACTGCTTGAAAAAAATTGTTTTCCTTGGGCTAAGTTCAACTTAAGAGTCTATTTCCATTCCCTTCTTGTAGAAAGCACACAAAACATCTCAGGCCTCAAGGCTGAATCACAGAAAGATTCCCAAATAAAGCTTGAACCCCTACCCCGCATACACACCATCTCCAGTCATGTCAACCATTCTTAAGTACACACATTTCCATAAAGATCAAAGCAGAGATGATAATAAAACCCATAATAAAGCATGAAGTAATAATGTTATCAACAAATTAATGTTTGATGATGCATTCAGTTGTATATACACACTTGTCCCTTCACTCTTCTCTCTTTCAGAGCTGAGGTAATATGATAATTTTGGTAATTGAAACGTTAATATGCCACAGAGGAGAAGAACTAACAAAACAAATCCATTTTGGGACTTCACATAAAATCCATCATTGAATACAATTAAAATGGAGGAAATATAAAGCCAACTTTAATAGGATGGTGGTGAAAACATAAAGCTGAAGAGTTGCCTTGTGGAGAAGACTGTGCTCCAGGTGCTGTCAGGAGCTGGAGTCAGGCATAGGTCAGCAATAAAACAATGAAGCACCCAATGCCAGTGAAGTTAACGTTTTATTCAAATAAATAAAACCATTCAGTCCTAGTGGTCACAGCAGCCCTTCCCAGTAGGTCTTGCCTCAATGAAGCAATTGTGAAGACTGAAGGTTCCTGCCTTCCTATCACTCTCTAAGGCAGATTTTTGCAAAGGTGATGGCTGGCATGGGATACCTACAACACCTAATTAATTTCAAGTGCTGCCAGGAATGTGGTTTATGCCACATTCATACCCCTGTCAATAACGCATGTTAGAAATCAGTCACTCCCATATATTTTCTGAGCAGGTGGGTTCTTTGCCGTTTGGCTCTGACTCTAGCTTCCCTGTTGTTCACCACCAGGCCCTACCAACATTTGTTGTCTTCCTGCCTTACACCATACAACAACTTCCTAAATATTGACACCTAATTGGCTGCTTGAGGAAAGCGTGTGCTTATTCCTTACAGTCAACAACAGAAACAGAAAAATGGACTTTCCAAATATTGCTGAAACCCTGGCGTCAGAGTATATTTCCATTTGACAGGTACATACATCACCCACAGGGGAAATCCTCAGAATTCAGTGGTTGTTTGAGGAATGGTAGTAGTAATAATAATATTGACTTGGATGTAAATTGCGCAATTGCATGTTCACTCAGAGTAAGAGAATATGGCTTTACTACAAAGACATACATTTGTATAATGTATTTTACTAGAAGCTTTTAAAGAAATGGTTTCAGAGACCAACAGTTTGGAGAATAATAATAATATTCCCAGAATGGTGCCAGCACTCAATGTGGTTTCCTCCCCTACTTAAAAACATGCTTTTAGCAAGATAATTGCACCAGACTCTCCTGTGAAAGGTTGCAAAAAACTGCTAAAAATCCAAATACAGACGCCACTTTTTTCTGGGAAGGCACCTGTGCAGTTTATACTGTGTGATAGGCAAAAGTACTATACTATAAGGCACCTCTTCCTGTCATTGTGGCATAGGGGCCCCACTAGAAAAGAAGTCGCAACTCAGTTCTAAGACAAAAATTACAGAGGGGGGGAACAGATCGTTCTGTGGGTCTAAGGGAAACGTGCATTATAGAATTTCATTAAACGCAACATTTGTCAGGTATACTATCAGCGGAAAGGCAAAATGTATTTTTCTCATGTTGTATGTTGCCTTCAGAACATCAGTATTTTATGAGAGGGATTCGATCACATACCGGAAATTTAGGTTTGTGCAATTAAATTGGATTAAAGTGCTATGCTGCTTGGGAACAAGAAATCCACTTTAAAAAATGACTTTTTGTCATCAGGAAAATGATGGGGAAATGAACTAAAAAGTGTAGAATAAATGACTGATTAACGGGAAGTCAGTTTAACTTTGCAGCAGGGCTGTGTTGCGGGCTGGCGAATGACTCTTTTCACATATGATCTGACTAGATATTTTTCTGATGCTTCCTCCTGCACTCGTCTGGGAGTTTGGTTTATTGTATGGTTTTGTAATTTATCATTTTTTTAAAAAAGAATGAGCTAAGACTCCATGCAATTTCCATAAAACAACACACATCTGCCCAGGTACACTTGGGGGGGGGGGTGAGAGAAAGGGCCTTCTCAGTGGCTGCTCCCAGAATATGGAGAGTGTTCACTATCATCACAGCAGAGCAGGATCCATATTCTTTAATAGAATATTGATGTTTTGCACCACACAAGGCGTAAAATGAGCATGAAGCCTCATTGTGGAATTGGTGGGACTGAAAAAAGCATGCTTATGTTTCTCTAAGGCTGACCCTGTATGCTTCTTTAAGTGTAAGCATGTGGAAAACATGGCATGTGAGTCAGAAGAATCCAGGGCTCCACCACAGTTGCTCTCTCTTTTTGCCAACCAGGTCTCCTGTTTAAAACTACATGCCATGAAGAAACTCAACAGCTGAATTTTTTATCCACCCCTGTAGCTTTATGACAACAAAAACAAAAAATATCTGTCCTGCCCAGGTCAGTGTTGCATTACTGCAGCAGTCGGTGTTCAACCTGACATTATATGTGGACAAGTAGGAACCAGGACATAAACTGGCATGTGATGCTACTTTAGAGCACCTTACTCCTACATGCCCTTTAATCTACTAGTGCCCTACCATGAGGAGTGATTGAACCCAGTTTAGCTGTAGTGCAACAACTAGTGGGTAAGTATTTGCACTGAAAAACTAATCCAGTCAGCTTAATAGGACTTCATTCAATGAATACTGCAATGCAGGGGTGAGTTAGTCTCCAGGTGCACACTGGTATCCTATGAGAGTGGGTTTCTGCTTCTGCATCCAGATCTCCCTTGCCAGGGGGTCCCTGTAACCCACCCAGGGGGTCCATGGCACCATTCACATAACAAATACTACCATAGAGATATCAAAATAGGGGGTCCATCAAAATAGGGGGTCCGCATTAGCCAATTGGGAACCACTGAATTACAGCATTAGCATCAATGAGAAAATGTTCAGAAATTGCAAGTTGCTGCCAAAGGCCTTTATGTGACTTTATGGTCCTCCAGTGACTTGAACCGGGTTCTCCTACTGTACATACTTTGAATCATGTTGATAGTTCCACCACTCAACTACACATCAGTGCCTATAGTAATCAGACACCACAAGTTCCAGATTTCTAAGTTCAATAGAAAGGGTAACAAACCTGCTCTTCTCTCTCTCTCTTTTGTTCCATCCAAGTGGTAATATTTTTCACAGGCTATTCAACCCTTGCACCAATACTGCAGAAAGTCTTAGAGCTTATTTCTTTGCCGAGGTTTCCAAGCCAATTTTGTGTGCCAAGAGTTACTCAAGACTACAATAATAATACAGGAATCTTTACAGAACAATAGTCTTCATGCACAGCCAGAAATAAAGAAATACTATCTCTGAAAGGAAGCTGGGATTGTTGTCACCTTAGCCCGATTCTCTTTAAGGATCTAGTATATCAGCTACCGGTATTTAAACAGAGCAGAATATTCATTAAACCAAGAGAGGAGATGAGCTCAAGTTGATTCCTTTTGGGGATTAAATATAAATTGGCGCAATGTTTCCTGAATTCTTAGGAGCCATCAGGCATTTACAGATGTCCAGCTATTGACCAGGATTATGATGCACTGTTTATGGCAAATTGTAATCCATGCAGTTGCTGTGTGATAACCAGATAGGAATATTTGCTAAATCAGGTTTCTGGACCTGAACCATAATATTTCCTAAGGAACTTCAAACTTCCTCTGTGAACCTCTGAGCAAAATTCACATCTTCCAAAGATAACTAGGCCAAAATTACAAAATTAATTTCAGCTGAGATATATGTAAACATGTGCATTTAGATAGGAAGACTCCAGTGCACAAATACATGGGCGACACTTGGCTCAAAAGCAACTCATGGGAAAAGGATATAGGAGTTGAACTTTAGTGGACCCACAAGCTAAGCATGAGCCAGCAATGTGATGCAGTGGGGGAAAAGGCATATCCTGATTGCATCAAGAGACGTATACTGTCCATATTGTGAGAAGTAGTGGTACTGCTCTAATCTGATTTGGTTAGACCTCACCTGGTGCAATGCATCCAGTTCTAGGTACCATAGTTTAAGAAAAATATTGACAAACTGCAACATGCCCAGAGAATGGCAGCAAACATGGTGAAGGCACCTGGAGATCCAGTCCTATGAGGAACTGGTAAAGGAGTTGGGAATATTATGCCTGGAGAAGAGATTTTTTTTAGGACCTATGATTGTAAGTTGTTTTAAATTGTATTTAATATTGCGTTTTAATGCTGTAACCTACCCTGGAGCCTTAGGCTGAAGGGCAGTTAATAAATAATTGAGTCTTCCCTATTTGAAGAGGGTTCACATTTTCAAGCCCCATTTTTCAAAAATTCACCCCATCTCAAGTGAAAACTGGCCAAAATATATGGACGCTATTAGATGTGAGAGGTTACGACAATAACAAACTGCAAAGAGAAGCCTATAGGTGATCTGGATTTAAAATGCTCACCTATTGTTTTATTTTTTAACGAAAATCTGATTTCAGTCCTTTGATCTTCATTTCATGGGTTAATAGGGAACAATGTCACTATTCAGTGTGACTTCAGTTTTTCCTTAAATCAGAAACACCTTACCCACCGATATGTAAATAAAGCCACACATATGGAAGAATTTGTTATTCTTAGAGATAATTAAAGTTGTTTCCTACAACAGATGGCTGTTCATCGAAAACATATTGAGTTTGGAGCCCCCCCCCCAAAAAATACTAAGTTCCAGTTATAAGGCTGCTGAACTGATTACTTATTCCTGAACAAGCTTCTCTGCTTCTTTTGTATATACAAGGAAGAGGATAAAGATAAAAGAATATGCCTGGCTGTCTGTTCTAGTTTATTTGACACATGCACAACATTTATTTGGCTGCAACTGTCTCAGCTGCAAGTCAGTGTAGGCAATACTGAGTTAGTGGATCAATATTCTGACTACATAAAAGGTCTTGTTCCCAAGTTCTGCCTGCTACTCTAGTATTGTGCTCACACAGGTTCAAAATATGACACAAATGCCAGGATTTAACTGCATATAAAGATGTACCGATACTTTGTTTTGTGATGTCACTTATATCCCAATATAAGGTACATTTTTTTAAAAATGCTCCTTATTCTTCTGATTAGGCTAGATTTGGTGCAGTTCTCAGATCAAAATAAGATAATCCCTAGAGCACTTAATATGCTCCTGCTCTCCCACCTCCTGACACAGCTACATTTCAGCACTAGCTAGAGAGCTCGTCTGAGCTTTTGGCACCAATACACGGAGGGCTCAGAGCCCAATTCTCTTGGCTATGTCAGGTATTAGAAATGGGGTGTCAGCAAGATGCAATGAGATCTAATGGTACTAAGGAAAATAGCTTGTTGGAGAGAAGAAATAGTAAATCACGTTTCAAGAGCCATGATGTAAGGTAATCATGTCTGGATGATTGTTTGGCTGTTGACTTGTCAAACAGATTGTTCACAGCACTACCAAAATTGTAGTACATGGATAGTTAATACCACAGCTGCCTACCTAATAAAACCCCACATTACACAGTTGTGAATAATGGCCCCTTTACAGTGAGGGCACTACTTTGGCTCCCAAGTCCTCTTTGGTTTGGGGGAACACCAGTATCGTTCATGGTTTTATCTCAGATGCTGCAGTAAAGTTTGAAATGTTTGAAATGTTCAGTTCTCCTAGCACAATATTGACTGAAACAACAATGAATTGCTGCAATAATATTTGGATGTGGCTACCCACAATTGTTTTAATAGCCAGCAAGTTCTTTTATATAGTCTGAGCAAGGGCCTGACATGATATGAATATGTGGTTGAATGTTTGGGTGTCAATAGGTGTAGGACAGTGCCTTATTACAGTGGTAGCTTGGGTTAAGAACTTAATTTGTTCTGGAGGTCTGTTCTTAACCTGAAACTGTTCTTAACCTGAGGTACCACTTTAGCTAATGGGGCCTCCTGCTGCCGCCGCGCCACCACGTGATTTCTGTTCTCATCCTGAAGCTAAGTTCTTAACCCGAGGTACTATTTCTGGGTTAGCGGAATCTGTAACCTGAAGCGTCTGTAACCCGAGGTACCACTGTATATTTAGGGAGTTGGTAAAATTAATGGATTGTGGCCTTGGCAGTTGTTAATCATGCTTTGGGTAAATAATTCATCATTGCCTTCTACCTGATCATAGAGATAATGTCATAGAGATAATGTCATAGAGATAATGTGGGCTGAGCCAAAATAGGGGAACCTGTTTCAGAAGGAACCCATCTTCATCCAAATCAAAAGAAAACCCATTTTCCAATGATTTTTCAGAGATGGTTGAAAAGAGGCTATAAAAATGTTTGTTTATTTAATTGATATCTCGCCATTCCTCCCAAAGGAGCCAAGGGTGGCCAACATACAAGCAATAAAACAATCAAAACTCTAAAAACATTTCCAATTCAGAGGAAGAATGGGAAAGAGCTCTACTTTAAAAGACTTGCTGAAAGAAGAAAAGTTTTCTGTAGGCACTGGAAAGACTACAGAGATTTTACGATCTCTGATAGTTAAAAATAAATAAATAAATCTGATTGCTTTGGACTTCCATGCAACTTGCACTACCCTCACTCTAAATAGGTTTTATTTGCCCTTAATGGCATCAGCAAATAGTCGCATCTGATTAGGCTGCATAGCATAATCCTGAGATTATATCTGATATGTGATCATAGTTTTACTGGGAGCTACTGAGGAGAAATAAAGCAGAATAAGAAAAAAGGCCACCAAAGAACATGAAAGCAGAGGGAGAAAGTGGTTGGACAGTACTGAAAAATGACAAAGATGGAACAAGGGTGTTTTCAAAGTTTTAGAAGTTACCCCAGAACTGGCCCTACTAAACATCTTCCAAGACAATAATGCCCACTCACATCGCAAAGAGCTCATAACCCACCTACTCTCAGCAGCCAGAAACATCATAGCTAGACACTGGAGAGACCTGTCAGGAGTAAGCATGGACCAATGGTACCAAATAGTATGGGAAACAGCCTTATTAGAAAAACTAACAAATGGAAGAAGACGCCTTCACCCCGGTATGGCTCCCTTTTATCACATACACAGCCCAACAAGACAACGACAAGAATCCACCAACGGCATACAAATCAATATGGCTAACCTGATTCAAAAACACCCACAACCAACCAACCACACCCTAGGCCAGCCCCAACCTCTCTCACCACCAAAGGAACACAAGTGAATAGTAAAGAGAACCCGCACAAGCGATGCTGACACAAAACCCCACACATACATTAAGTAAAATAGAAACGTCACCACCCAATCCCACCCCTACTCACCATGGCCCCCTCCACCTCTTTCCCCCTTTTCTTCCTAATGTAACACTAATGTCTGAACAAATGAAACTGATCTGTAGAAAATGTAACTTGAAAAAAGAGACATTGCACATGCTTTTGTAAACTTAGAAATTTTTAATTAAAAAAATACGTTAAAGGGGGGTGTTTTCAGAGGTGGTCTTTTGCTGTCCTAAAACCACTAATTTTGAACTGAAGTGAACCTGGAAAACATCTGGATCAACCCTAAACAACACCTGCTTACTGTGATTTCTCTCCTTCCAAAGATAAGGACTAACTAATGCTGAATAAGAGCAATATTCCCTTTTGCACAGTACAATCTACTCTGACTGGAAGCAATCCCATGGCAGATGTTTTCAGCTAGCTTTGCATTTCCTTAGCCAGTGATTCTGGACTGAGCCTGAGACCATCTACATGCAAATCACCATGCTCTACCATTGTGCTGTATGCATATACACACAGGCAAGCAGAAAAATATGCCAGTTGAACATAAGCACAATGTGATTTGTTTCACAGACATGCCTTAAGTTTGCCAACATTTGAAGTTCAGGTATGGTACTAAAAGCAGAGACCACGAAGTAGTCTTGGATGCTGTCAGCCTAAATGCATAAGCCAACCTATATTTGTGCTTAAGGTTTATTTCATACTCTGATATTTACTCATTCAAAACAAGTGTTTTAACTACTACTCATGATCCAGTAATGCATTAGTATAAATAGCACTCTTTAGCCACAAACTCTAATTATCTACAGCAAAAGTTATAACTATAACAGTAGCAATAGCTGTGCTGACTCAATTTGTGCAAGGGGGTTTGAACTCTGACTGGAAAAGGAATAATGCTTGAACTGACAGGGGGCAAATTGCTCAATCTCATTCATTGCAAAGTAATAAGACCTACCCACTTGCCTAGCAAAAGGCTAAGGCACAAGATGGCCTCTTGCTTTTGTGAATTGCCACAGGCATTCTGTGTAGTTTTGCTCAGCTAAGGATAAATGCCTAAGAAGAAAAGTGCTTAAGGCTGCCTGGAAACCAGATTTTATGAGGAGCAAGAGCAGATTTGTGGAACTGTGATAAGGAAGAGCAAAAGATACTCTGAATATGCTCAGTGGCAATCCAGGTTTTATTATTTTATACACTCAGAATCAGATTCTGGTTTCTGGGGCTGAGTCTGAGTGCAACCTAGCTCAAATTAAATGCCATGCAAAGGACTTGTTTTGTTCCCAACAATAAAAAGTCAGTCCTGTATAAAATTAAGATGCTGACATTACCATTCATTGCTCTCAGGATATATCTAAGAACACATATTTCAGTGTTGCCAACATTTGCTATTGCACTATGGGTCACTGTTGTGACCACATATTGGTCACAACAGCAGATTCTCTCCTACTATGAACAGCAAGTGTATAAATACTGTGATGCAGAAAGGAAAGGGTTAAAAACCTCACTTGATGCCACGATTTTGATCTTGATCTCCCTTGCTGCTATTTAACAACAACAAAGAATGCCAATATCAACAGATGTTAAATGTGATTATGTACTTAATGTCAGGCCCTAAGTTGAAGGGAAAGAAGGAACACACAAGGACACACAGCCAAGCATCACCCTCAGCTCTTGGTTCTTGTTCATTTCCTGCTCAGAATAAAACCTTGGTTTAAAACAGATAGTGACAGGGCTGGGTCTACCATTTGGTAGGGTGTGTGAGCCATCTTTGACATCAGATGCTGAGGGGCAAAGAGAGGATAGAGCTGTGTGCCAAGCAGCCCACCCTGCATTCCCTAAACTAGCTATCTTCAGGGGCAGTGGAGACCTCTGTCCCATCAACAGTGTTGAAGTAAGATTCAGCTGTCAATCCTATCACTTTTGTATATGGAATGAGAAAGGTGCCATCTTGTCTCCCTCAGGTAGTAAAATGTATTGGGCAAGTTCTGGACAGTGTAGAGTCATTGCCTCACCAAGCCTCAGGCCTACCAAAACTCAGAGATGTTTCAGACATGGTGTGGCAGTCATGTTTGCTGCAGATATACATATGTGTTTCCCACTCATGCAGTGAACACTCATTAAGGAGCTTTGATTCCTCAGTACATGTCTCTAATCTTTTAAGCAACATGTGTCTGTCCTTCACCTTTTATATATTTACTGTGGCAAATGCAGTCATAGCCACATGAAAGACAATTGCTACATTAGTTTGAAGCAGATGATGATGACAGCAGCAGATGATGATGATTTGTAGGCTTCATGAGGCTCCAAAACCCCTTTGGCAAAGCAGCAAGCACTCAACACCTCTGTTATTTACATTTCTCCAGTTGTTTTATTATATGTAAATTGCATTGGGGGCATTGCTGTAAAGCAGGTGTGGGAAACCTTTGGCCCTCCAAAGTGCTGAACTACAACTCCCATTGGCCCTAGCAACCATAGCCATGGATGGTGGGAATTGTTGTTCAGCAATATTTATAGGGCCCACAGCTGCTGTAAAGGGTGGTCTAGAAATGTAGCAAGTACTGTAATTGAAATAAAATAAAGCTGTAAGCAACCAGCAACTGGACATGGGGCTGTGGATTTCAGTGCTACTACCTTGTTCTCAAGGCAAGGTGTCTGCTGATTCAGAAGGTGGGGGGGATAGGGTTGCCATATTTCAAAAAGTAAAATAGATTGCAAGATCTAAAAAAAAAAGTTTTTGAGCTATTTTAAAGGAAATTTCGCAAAATATACGCTTTAGACATGGGTTGCCATATGTCCGGATTTTCCTGGACATTTAAGCACTTTCTGCCTGGACACTGTTTCCGACGGCCAAATCCTGACAATGTCCTGAAGTATGGCAACCCTAGTGCAAAGTCAAACACAAATACTAGCATCAAGGACAGCCTCCTTTTTCATTTCCACTGAAGCACTGGGTTATCAAAAAGTGTATGCAGAACTGCGGCCCTTGCATTATATATAGCAGAAGAAACATTTTTTCATGAGTTGTCCTTGTAGTGAGGAAATGTTCCTTGGAAACATATCAGAAGGATTCCAAACATTCCACCAACAGCATCAAAACCAGGCCTGTTCCTTCTTTTACGTAGGAATGAGCAATGGGTGAAGGCGAGGGCCACAAGCTAGATTTGTCATTTCTACTAAAGAAACATGCCACATAGTTGTTGGGGAAGAATGAGGACCTGCAGCATAGATAGGAATGTGCAACATGATGGGGAATGAATTAGGCAGAGCTCCTAAGTGTTCCGCTCCATCTTGATATTTTCTTGTTAAAGGAAAAAACTTGAAAGGGATGAGTAGAGAATCACCATAGCTCATTGGCTGAGCACATATTTTGTAGGCAGAAGGATCTGGATTCAATCCTTGACATCTTCAGTTAGAAGGATCAAGCAATGGATGCTGGGAAAGACCTTTGCCAAAGATCTTGGAGAGCCACTAGGCAACACTAGTCTAATCTGGTATAAGGCAGGGTTCTATGAGTGCCTTTGAGAAAAAGGAATATCCTCTCAAAAGGTGAGAAAAGATGGAAAAGGATGGGGGGGCAGGCAGTGGCAGAGCTTCATGCTCCGGCACTGGGGGGCGGAGAGCAGGCAGGGGCGTGGCTGGTGTGCGTCCCAGGGGGTGTGGCGTGCCCTGGGGGCACGGCATGGCACCTGTGGGGGCGTGGCACCCAGCACTGGGGGGAGGGCAGCCATGATGGCACCCCACCGGGATTGCGCTGCCAGGGGTGTGTGCTCCCCCTGCACCCCTCTTCATCCACCAGTGGGGGCGGGGAGTTGGAAGTGTTAAAAAGAAATTAATTGAGAAGTAGCTTACAATGACATTAGGCAACACAAGGACCACCAATGGCAAATGGGTCTTTAGTGCTGCTGTGTAACAACTCAACTGAGAAGCAGCAATTCTGTTGCAAAGGAGACAACAAAGAGAGCTTTTGAGGGGAAAGGCTTGGTGTGACATATGGATATTACACATTTGCTCTCCTTGGTTAACACAATCACTTGCCCTGAGACAACAAGCAGCTATAATTTCTTCATCCTGGTTCCTTAGTATAAATCAGTGTTTGAATCAAACTAAAATCTGGCAAGCCCTATAGATCAGACACTGGTTCCTACGTAGGATTGATCAATTGCTGGTTAGAGGAAGGAAATATAGGCCATTCTGGGGAGCATTCAAACCACAGCACACAATCCTCCCAGTTTGGAAAGTCAGGAGACAGTAGAGGGCCAATCTGATGTCACTCTCTGATATTAAAGCTCCCAGATCCACTGCCTTCCATCTGAATGAGCAATTTGTTTCTGATCAGCCATGGCAGGACTGAGGACACTTCTAGAATACCATTTTATTGAGCATACATTCTGATTTCTTTTCATGGAGATTAGAGCATTTATTCTGATTTGTTTGCTGGGAGGTTACATTAAAGCAAATGTTATCCCATACTTCCTGGTCCATTTTCCCATCCTTACTGCAAAAAGTCAGATATTTTGGGGGATCGGATTTGTTGCCCAGTACCTCCCAACATATAATAATTGTACAATATGAGTTTGCCGCTATATGAAGGGTCACCATATTTTGAAGAGCAAAAAAGAGAACATATTTGTCAACTTCTACTTTTAAGTATAGATCGCTATGACAACTCTACCCATGATAAAGATAATGTGTCCTGGAAAAAGAGGACATATGGCAACCCTAGACGTGACTGAGTCCAACCAGAAATTAGCTACAGGGTGTAAGCACCCTGAGACTTTGCAGTAAGCAGCAAAGAAAGTGGCCAAATTTACTGAGAAAAGGAACTTGATAATGGGGTGGTCTATGTTTGATTAACACATGGCAAAAAAGGGTGCTGGTTTTGGAATATAACATTGATTTAATGCCACTTGCCATGAAAAGAAGCCCAGCACAAGGAGCAAATGCGTTAAAAATAATAAGCAGATTATTTTATTCTTCATCATGCTAGTCATACTTAAACACTTGAAGCCTAACTCTTCACAGTATAGCTAAAGTTTTCTAATACCTCATAGTATTACTACTGTACTTGGAGCTATTTGGTTTCTTTTCTCTTATTCTGGTCATTTTCCCCCACCCAAAGTGAATCTTTTCTCCTCTGAGGAACTGAAAGAGATGGTAAAGGTAAAGGGACCCCTGAATGTTAGGTCCAGTCGCGGACGACTCTGGGGTTTACTCATCTCGCTTTACTGGCCGAGGGAGCCAGCGTACAGCTTCTGGGTCATGTGGCCAGCATGACTAAGCCGCTTCTGGTGAACCAGAGCAGCACACAGAAACACCTTCCTGCCAGAGCAGTACCTATTTATCTACTTGCACTGCATGCTTTCGAACTGCTAGGTTGGCAGGAGCAGGGACCAAGCAACGGGAGCTCGCCCCGTTGCAGGGATTCAAACCGCCGACCTTCCGATTGGCAAGCCCTAGGCTTTGTGGTTTAGACCACAGCACCACCCATAGGGAAAGTCAAAAAGAAAGGGAGAGAAAGCAAAAAAGCTTTACAATAATTCTCATATCAGCACAGATCCTCACTCCAGTATTTGTGGCATGCACTTAGCTTGAACACAGAATCTATTTCTAAATTGCAGAAACTGGCAGGTATTAACTCTGTCTCTTTTCTGTCAAATATGGGGCTGAGAAGATGAATCCTCTTTTTTATTTGGATTATCTGACCACAGCTTTCACGGGGCAGCTTTCACTAGTCAGAACAATGACACATTTCAAGGTTGCAATATTGCAGCATTATTGTTTCCTAAAAATATAGCTTCCATTCTTATGCGTTTGCTTTAAAAAAAACTGAAAGGGTTGTTGTTGTTGTTTAGTCATTTCTGACTCTTCGTGACCCCATGAACCAGAGCACGCCAGGCGTACCTTTTCGGCTGTGTGCACACCCTCCATTTAAAGCACACAACTTCCCCCAAAGAATTCTGGAAAGTGTGATTTACCACCGCAGATCTACAGTTCCCACACCTTAACAAATTACATTTCCCAGGATCAAAGGAAGTTATTTTCATAATTTATGAATTTGTATACATACTTTAGTACAGTGGTACCTTGAGTTAAGTACTTAATTCATTCCGGAGGTCTGTTCTTAACCTGAAACTGTTCTTAACCTGAAGCACCACTTTAGCTAATGGGGCCTCCTGCTGCTGCTGTGCTGCCGGAGCACGATTTCTATTCTCATCCTGAAGCAAAGTTCTTAACCCGAGGTACTATTTCTGGGTTAGCAGAGTCTGTAACCTGAAGCGTATGTAACCTGAAGTGTATGTAACCTGAGGTACCACTGTATATGCATTTTTGTACACTTCACAAAACTGAAGAACTACATTTTGCAAAGTTTGGGTATGTGCAAATTTTGAAGGATAGTTGTGATTTGCTTTCGCATGCTAATTCAGAAAGTGCGAATTAGCCCTTATGGGCAAACTGAATCAGATTCCTTCACCATGCCTACTCAAAGGAGCTGGTGGCCTCCAGAATCCATTTAAATTTCTATATATACTGTAACAATACAGAAGATTCTGTAATTATACTGTAAAACACTGCATGGCACAATACTTGATTATTTAAGTGAGCAGGTTAAGGTCCTCAGTAATAGAAACTCTATTCATGGAGTGCTTTCCCCAGCAAGTCCTGCTCTGATGTTATTTTGGTGCCAGGAATAACATTTTGATTTTCCTCTTAATTGTGACCTTCTTTTATTTCTGTTTTTGGTTATTCCTGATCTTGACATGTGTTTTGCTGCTTTTAGACTGTTTTGTTTTGCATGAATTATTATGATCTATGGTACTTATTTAATGATGGTGTTGAGAGTAATCCTTGGAAAGGTTAAGGGGATAGTACTGCTTATAATAGGAGGTAGGGTTTTCTATCTGAAATCTCTGCTACCTCATAGCATGGCCACCTATCGTAACATGATGTGGAGTAGTATATGAAGCCACATCAACATTTTGCACAGGATATACTTACTGTTAGGCAATAGCCTAGCAACTATAACAATGCAATCTCACTGAATTCCTCAAATTAAGCTTATCTGGAAAGTAACATCATATCTAGTCTACTTTAATGGAAGGTTTGAGTCATTTGGGTTAGTGACAGGGCTTTTCTGGTTATATGGAGAAGATTTGTCAACATACCAAGTACTGCTTTTTAAAAATTTCCAGGAATTCCCCCCCCCCCCGTCTATAAATATGTCTGGCTGCAGCACTGGCACACACTCTGAATGGCATTATGCTCCTATTTTCCCCAGGCCACAAGTCCAACTTCCTTCAGAAGGTCCCAGGAAGGGCTAAGAAAGATTCCCCGCCTGGGACCCAGGAGATTTGCTGCTTCCTATATTCTGATGAATACTGTCTATTTATATCTGACTTTAATTTTACATCTTGCTGATCTGTTGTAAGTGTCCATAAGACAGTCTGTCCTTTTATTCTATAGTTTGTAGGATCCCTAGGGGCCTCTAGTGAAAAGCCTGAAAATTCAAGTGTCCTATGTCCAAGGAAAGAGCTCTGATTTTCATCTTTGTTGATATACTTAAAAAATCAGTTGATAAGGGAGCATAAAGTTGACTCTTCTTCGGCATGGCATGTTCAGTGACAAACTTAACAGTTCCAGCTTTAATAATGTGTTCTATTCGGTGCTTCAGGGAAAGGTTAGATTTGACAGGCCATTCATTCTCTGAATTCTATTTTAAAAATTGGTGTTATATTGGCCAGTCTCCAGTCATCAGGTAAAGAGGAAGATTTTAATAAGTAATGTATTTTGGTTAATAGTTCTTCAATTTCATGTTTGAGTTTCTTAAGAACTGTACTCTCAGAATTGAAACCCTCTGACCCCAGTGACTCTTTACTGTTGAGTCTGTTGATTAAGTCCAAAACCTCTTTGCTAACACTAATTGATATGGCTCTTCTCTTATTAGGGGGGAGTGTGGAGTTCCAGGTACAAGGATCTCTCTGGCAAATTTTATTTCAATATATGTGTACTGGTTTTAACCACTATCTTTTAAAGAGGTTTTAAAGCTGTTAGGAAAATTCAATAATTTACTACTATTTTAAATATTATATTATTATTATAAGCTGCCCTGAGATCTGAGATTGGATGACAGATATAAATCATGCATGTAAAGGGTAAAGGGACCCCTGACCATTAGGTCCAGTCATGGCCGACTCTGGGGTTGCGGCACTCATCTTGCTTTATTGGCCAAGGGAGCCGGCGTACAGCTTCTGGTCATGTGGCCAGCATGACTAAGCCACTTCTGGCGAACCAGAGCAGCGCACGGAAACGCTGTTTACCTTCCCGCCGGAGCGGTACCTATTTATCTACTTGCACTTTGACGTGCTTTCGAACTGCTAGGTTGGTAGGAGCTGGGACTGAGCAACGGGAGCTCACCCCGTAGCGGGGATTTGAACCACCAACCTTCTGATCGGCAAGTCCTAGGCTCTGTGGTTTAACCCACAGCGCCACCCGCGTCCCATAATCAGGCATGTAGTAGTTCCAAAATCTCCATCTTTACTGAAAGCTTCTTTCTCACTTCTCCTACCTAACACCCTGCTGAATACAAGATTGTGGTTGCACACACTTATTACAGAATAAGCGCCACTGAACTTAGTTGGACTTACATATGAACAAATATGCATAGGATTGGCTGCAATCCTACATGAACTTCTTTAGGAATAAGTCCAATGGCTTTTGAGTAGACATGTAGCAGATTGCACTGCCATGTAGTCTTCCATGTGACAGGGGTATTGTATCTTTAACAGCGGCATGGGAAGCAGAAATTCAACAAGTACTGCTTTCCCCAGGACACTTCCAGATGACCTGTTTATTGAGCATCAAAGCAAGTGTTCTCCCACACTTCCCGATACATCTTCCCATCATTTTCCTTATTTCAAAAAGACGAATCTTTTGGTGAAGCAGGTTTTCTGCACCAGACTTCCCAATCAACTATATATTGGGCAACTTGAATTTACCAGTTTGTAATTGAATTCCACCCGCAACAGTCTGGAAGCATCTCCATTATTTTCACCAGTTCTGTGTTCCCAGTGCCAAAGCTTGTTTCTGCGTGTATCGTGATGGGGGGATATTTTGTGGATTAGAAATTAGCTTGCTACAGTGTATAAACCTACCATTCCTTACTTTATTGTTGTTTGACTTAATCAAAATGTTGTTCTGTGTGTGCATTTTCACTCACTGTCACACTGCACCTTAATTTTTGTACTATTAAAAATTCTGCCCTTCTGACTTCTAAAAGTTAACACAGCAGCCCAGTCATTAAGTGGGTCAAGGCAACAAGGCAGCCTTTGATAGTTACCTATTTAATCTTTTAAATTAAGCTGGGCTAAGAATGTGATAGAATAAGGATTGGTGTGCTAGTTCATAGGCTATGAATTTTTAAAATGTGACATTTAACTTGGACTATTTGCTTCCTGTATTTGGGTATGGTATCCCTCTCTACTACCGGCATTTAAGTTACTTAAAGCAAAACACCACATTATACTGGTGCTTTGCTTCCTCTCAGAAGCTGTTAGCAGCAGTGAGAATATTTCATTTACCATTCACCTGCCTTCTATGCTTGTGCTGTGGTCCTTCCACTATGTTTCCCCTACCTGCTCTGTCTTCCCCTTCTCTGCAGACCACATCCTTTTCATGTAGACCATTTTGATGAGCACCCACAGTGCCATACAGCGTTTGGTGACGGCTCATTTGGTGCATTGATGTGGAGCAGAAATATTGGAAGGGCAGGAAGAGGAAAATGCACTTTACAAACCTCCCAGCTGATGCAGACAAACAGCCCAGAAAGGTTGTGGCAGAACTGGCCTTGTGAATACAAAACAGTACAGTGAAAGGAAAGGTGGAGAGGAAAGTAGTTGTACTGGTGCATTCTGCCCATGAAATTACATTAACGTTCCAGCCTCGGAAGGTGCTCTCCAGTCCCTTGCTGGCTCCAAGCCCTTTCACTCATTAATCTCCTTAATGCATTGAACAAAGTTTAGAATCACAAAACAGGCAGTGGGCTCTGTCATTCCTCTGACCTATTTTTTTAAGGCTTCATGCAACTCACCAAATGACTGTATGCATACACACAGACACACACACACTTGTTCAAACATCTTCAAACCTTCCACTGGTGCAGAAAAGGGTCACCTTGATAGAAAGGTGATCTCATGACACACAATGAGCTTCCTATAACAAGGAGGGGGGGATTGGGAGGTGAGGTGGGGGGGACACATAACAATTTAGCAGTTTCTACCTTTGCACTGGAAAAGAAGGTGAGATATTTTATTATGAATAAGTACACAAGAAATAGGCAGTGGCTTTACATTGTAATTGTGCCACTATTGCAGGCAGAAAAGTGATAATTTCTAACATTATGAACTGGAGCTGTTGAGTTCACTATGCTTATTCTGGTGCCCCTGTTGTGGGTGGATCAGTGAAATCAGAGTGGTTATTTATATCTGGAATTCTCTCCCCAAACTCCTGCATTATGGCAACTCTTTCCCTCTCACTTTCATTTCAAATCTCTTCTCAAATGTCATCATATTTTCTTTGTAACCCTTATTTAAGTCTCCTTCCCAATCATCATCCCCAACTCCAGTCAAGTCTGATAAATCCTTCAGACCGGGTGCATGGGTGGGTGGGGTATTCTGCAACTTGTCACTGACCCAATAATAGTGCATTAGTGGGGGTTTTATACTGGGCTGTCCCCCCATGTTATTGCATTATTGCTATCTGGAGGGGCACTTATGTAGATGGCTGTAAAGTAGTCACAATGGCTATAATGTACCACCACTGTCAGAGGCAATATGTCTCTGAATACAAGTTGCTGGAATCATGAGTGGAGAGAGAGTGCTACTGCACTCAGGTTCTGCTTTCAGGCTTCCCATAGGCATCTGGCTGGCCACTGTGAGATACTGGACTAGACCGGCCTTTGGCCGGATCCAACAGGGCTCTTCTCAAGTTTTTATGTACTGTTGTTAGATGTTCTTAAAGCACAGCTTGAGGTGTTCCTTCAGGCACTGGTACCACATTCTTTCCCCTGTCATAAGAAATAAAAGGAATCTCTCCTCTTTGTATCCCTAGTTTTGAAACAGGTAAATAATTCTGAGTAAGTCATTGGATATCTGTGCATATGTGGAGTCTAGTGAGAAGCTGAAGCTAAATCCTGACTATCCAATTAAAAAACACAACCTTTATCATGCCCTTCTGCACACACTGAGATGCTAGCACTTTATGTTGCCTTTGCTGGAACATAATTAATGCTGTAAAGGTTGACATGCTGAGGAGACATGACCTCTCAACCTTATGCCCAGCAGACTAAAGGTTATCTCTGTGTGCAAAAGAGCTGAAAATCATATATGTATTAGTGAATAAAAAAAAAAAGAATGCTATAATTACTTTGCATATCAGCTGATAACAGATTCAAACACATGATGGCTGAAGTGGTAGAGTTTCCTCGTGGAGTTGCGTCGCCTCCTTTTTTGCCTTGGAACCCCACCCCACCCCAAAAAATGCACCACATGAGAAGTGAGAAGGGTAGCTTTAAGAAATATGACTCCCTAAAAGGCCCCATCTGCATTACACATTTAAAGCAGTATCATACCACTTTCAACATTCATGGCTCCCCGCAAAGAATCCTGGGAACTGTGGTTTGCCAAGGGCCCTGGGAGTTGTTAAGAGACTCTGTTCCCCTCAAAAAGTTACCATCCTCAGAGTGATTTAACAGTCAGCCCCTCTTCCCAGGAAACTCTGGGAATGGTAGCTGGGAGGGGGTGTCTCCTCACAGTTAGAATGCTGAAAAGATGCCTCAGCAGCTCTAACCAGCTACAATGTAGAAGCAGGTCTTGTATAGACACTGGACAGATTTTCTTTAGGGACAAGGACAAAGACCATCACTACTGAAGGTGCTCAACTGCATTAATAAACTGATGGAAAGAAAGAAAAACAGAGGCCACCACAGTCAGAATAAAGGATGCTTTTAGACCAATCATCACTTAAGCAATGTGGTTGTTACAAAGGAACACAAGAAGCCGCCTTGTACCATGGGTCAACCTAATTTTCTACTCTGTCTGGCAGTGGCCTTCCAGAATTCCAGGCAGGAGCCACTCCCAGCCCTGTCTGGAGATGCCAGCACTTGAACTTGGGACCCTCTGCATGCAAAGTGGATGCTCTAACATTGAGCCCTCTTGGGAGTATACTTTAAAAAGGAGACTGCAGCTAAAGCCAAGAATAGAGTTATCATCCTCAGCAATTTGTGTTGTGTGTAATATCACCCTTAAGATCCAGTTAGCATTGATTTTTCAACTGCAACAAAAAAAAAAAAATCCTTTGATCCAGTAATTTAGCGCTCACTGTCGATCGACACAATTCCTGTGAATAATAAAGCAGTTACGAAAGAAGAAAAAAATCTTCCAGTCGTTCACTTTTAAGAAAGTTTTCTTATCACTAGCATCACTAGTCATCCTTAAAGATTTTAGACATTGAGGTAGCGTTGCTCAGAAGTGTGGAAGGAATTTGTGGAAGTGGAATTCATACGAATTCATGAACGCCTTTCCCCTACATGGCAAAGTATTCTGCATCCTCCTGTGTTTTAGGGCTTTGTTGCACCACACACCGCTGAGTCTAAATTCCCAAGTGATTGCTGTATAACATAGCAGCTTGATTACTCCTCCAGTAAGTATAGTTACACATTGCTATACCCTTACAAAAAGGGGTTGGGAAGGGTCGTGTTCAACAAAGCTACAGCCTACATGTTCAGACCCTGGATCCTTCTCTCATTCCACACCTCGAGAACCGGGGGCTTGAAGCTGAGAGCAACAAGGTGATGCCTAATTGATCAATATGTTGGTTGAAGTGCGACTACAGTATCGGGGGGGGGGGTATGATATGTCAAGGAAATAACCCAGCTGTGGGTGGTGGTTCAGAATGGGGCCTGATGAACATGGAACAGAGCTAAAAGGGGGGTGGGGTGTCAAGTCAAAAATAAAATAGCTCTGTCTCTTGCCTCTGTCCCCTCGCCCTAGGATTCCAGTTCTGCCGCTGGAGACCTGAAGAAGGAAGCTAAAACACTGACCCTGTAGACCCACTCCTCAATGTATTTCCCCTCTTTCCTTTCTCTATGTCCCATCTTTATCCTTCTATTTTCTCCTCTTGAAATATGGTGGTGGTAGTACAAGTGTACTGCTGCTTGGGAGAAGGTGTACAAGGCAACTCTGTTGTGTAGATCACAACCCACCAGTTCAAAGCCATATAGCAGCACACTTTTCAGTGATATCTTTGGAAGGACTTGTGTTCCCTCCCTCCCTCTCCTTTTATGGTCCTTATCTATTTGTCCTAAAGCTGGATTAGGGTGAGCTGAAGCCCTATGTCAAGTTTAATACGTCCCACAGCATAACAAATAAATGTGTATTATTCCAACAGAAAAGACAATGAAAACAGAAACAATAAACTTACATAGGCAAGGATGCTAGTAAAAGCTTACAATCTAACACAAGCAAGTATCCTGCAATAAACCTATTTGCATATGAAATACTTTTAATGGAAAATAATTTATGATTTCTTTCTTAGCTTATATGAAACTGTATCACAGTTATTTCTGGACAGATTTATAAATACAATATAACAAGTAATAGTATAGCAATTTATGCTTTTTCATATCAGAATGATGTTTGTTTGTCCTCTTTTTTATTTTTTAACCACTTATGTAAAACTTGAAATTAGGAGTTGTTTTCAAGTAAGTTCTACTCACAGTATATATATATATATATATATATATATATATATATATATATATATATAAAAGGTAAAGGTCCTTTGGATGGTTAAGTCCAGTCAAACTTGGCTATGGGGTCCAGCGCTCATATTGAGTATTCACATTTAAATTAATATTAAACATTAGTAATTTAGGTTCAAGTTCAAAGTGTCTAATCTGAGGGGGGCTAATATTGGCTACGATCCTACATTTTTTTTTGTGCGGTTTTTTTTTGGGGGGGGGTTGTATTTCTAGGCCTCTTATAATCTGAGGCCTTACACCGCAGCCCACTTAGCCTGTGCCCAAATCTGGCACTGATTTGGCCAAATGAGTACAGCCACAAGGGATCATCCAAAATAGCAGGTAAATTTAAGAATGACTCATTCCAAATATTAGAACTTGAAATCCCAAACTCAGGTTGCCAAAAAAAGGCAAGGGGGACCCCCCCCCCCGAGACACATTGCCTTATATGCCAGAAGGAAGGGAAAGTGGCTTTTGCTTTCATTGGATCTGAACAAAAGTTCCCAACTGGAATTTGAAAACGAAACTAGATCTTGCCCACTTACTTTTAATTTGTATTATTAATATATCTAGGTCATTTAATTAAAATATCTCTAGGGCAGGCCCTTATATTAAGAAAATGAATTGAGGTATTCTTTTTTCATGCTTTCAGCAATCCTTGCAAAGTACAGAATCATATAATTACTGATGAAGCAGCTGCCACCTAAGCAGTACAGTATTTCTGTCATGCATGGAATGGAATGAAAAGAAATGATAACCCGATTCAGAAAGAATGCAAAGGATTGGGCAGGTGGGGGGGAGAGATAAGCTTGAGTTTGGCTCCCTTTTCTTAGAAATAAATGATGAGCAACTTCCTTCTCAACTTTCACAACCTCTCATTCCTGTAACTGGTTTGATCCAGTTTTGTATGAAAAAGTCAGTAGCACAGAGTTGCCAGTGAGGCAACCATGAACACCTGGCAATGATTAAAAGTCTGATCCCCTGCCCCAATCACCTTGGTCATGAGGTGGCAAAGTTGGTTACATACCCACCTGCAGAATGTGCGTAGAGCTGAAATAGGAAGTTGGAAGAGGGTCATTCTTACCCACTTCCACTTTCAGCTCTATGGGCTTTTCAAGGCTTTGATCAATTCTACCGGGTTCAACTTTTACCCAGATCCCCTGCAAAAGTGATGCATGTGCACCTGTTTTTTCTTGGAAAGAATGGAGTGGCAAGAGAAGTGAGCAGAGAGAATGGTCCCAACACCCCTTGTTCAAAAATCCAAATGTGCCTAACCTAAAAGGGTTGACAACCACTAGACACCTTGAAGTTATTTAAGACTCATCAGTGGTATTTCAGAATGGGCAACCAACCAGAAGGTTTGGACTACTGTGAACACTCACTTCATACCAGGTATAATGTGTGTGTGTGTGTGTGTGTGTGTGTGTGTCAGAGTATATGTTCTGTTGAGCAAAAAAAAATAAAGTTGGAGAAATGGCAAGAAAAAGTTTGTTGCTCTTTTCTGTTACTCATCTCTGGAAGTGAACAGTATGAAAAATTGGGACTCTGCAGCAAAGTGGAAGAAGGCATCAGTTATCCTTTCATGCACTACACAGAGCCAAGTTGCTATTAAATGTATACTCAGGCTGCCTCAGCCTGCCCCAGTTCCCCAACTTGCACATCTGTATGATACACATATTTGCAAATGCATGTATGTTGCATTCACAATGGACTTTTAAAACGCCTTAGTAATAACATCTGTCAATCAATAGACAGAAAGATGCCTTTAGTCAACATTTATCCTTACCTCTCTCCATCACTTTTTCAATGATTTTTTTAAAAATACTATTTTCTACTTGCTATCCTTCCCCATTGTGGGTACATTTTTGAGTGAAATAAACAGAGATATCTCACCCTCCTCTTGAAGACCTTGGCACAGATTCACTTTAATACAGAAGAAAACAGAACAAACTCCTATCAGACTAAAATTCAATTTAAAAATCCCACACCAACATGCACACAGCTAGCTTAACCCTTACCCCCCAAATGCCAGACCCTGTAACTTGCTCGAGCTCTGCAACAACCAATATATCCCTTTTGCATCTCAAGGCTAAGCTCAGAGAGTGAGGCCAAACTCAATAACATAAAGCATGTTTCTCAGGAAGCACCTATTGCTTTCATCAGCCTTGTGATTACAGCTCTCTGCTCCAGCTGTCTGTACTGTTCTCTGCAGGTCCTTCCAGTAGGGTGCTGATTGCCACTTAAATCAATGGAAATTGAGGGTGCTAAGGACTTTCCAGACTGTGTTCTTGCAGATTAGAAATAAATTGAAAACATTACCAGGAGTGTCCTTTTCCAACCATTAAAAAGGAATGCTTTTAAAAATCCGGATTTACTATTGACTAAATTTGGGCCTGGAGGATTGGAGCATTCTTTATTAAGTGTAGTGAGACTGTTAATACCCCCGGGCCACTTTCACCAAAGTGGAAATGCAATATCATGGGCCTTGAATCCTGCTCTGCCTACCTCCATGCAAAAAAGCACTGCCTAAAAGCACTGATTTTCAGGGCTTTTCAAAATCCGCCATTTGCAGATTTTGATAGAGTTTTCCACGTGAATGAAAAACACCAAAATTACAAGCAGGGTGATACTGGCTGAGTCTCCCATTTAAATCAACAGCAAACAAAACTAAATGGGAATAAAGAGAAAGAATGAACTAGTACTAAGTCAGTTGAAAACGAATTAACAAAACAAATGCATGTTTTGATAATGAAAATGGGTTAAATAAATTATTCTTTTTCTTGCATACACCTAGAACTCTTTCAGTTATTCCTCCCCTCCCCCCTTATCAGAAATGACATTTAAAAAAAATCCAGCAGATGTTTTAGACGTACAAGTTAACTGTTGGATAACACCGAGTCTCTACTTTGGCATATTTTCTTACAACCCCATGATTTGCTATTGCACATTTTTGTGCATTTATCCACAGGAGTGAAAATAAGGAAAAGGTTGAAACTAATAAATGTTTTCAGAGTAGGGGATAATTTTCTCTCTCTTTTGCATTTGAGAAAGGAGAATGAATTGATGCAATATTTTTCTGTGGATTCATTGTTCCATGATGTAACATACCACGAACAAGTGGCATATGAACTGTATAGAGGCATGCCAAAATAAATAGTTTTAATGTATGAACTGAAGTTAGAGATAGACTTCATGAGAACAGCAACCTGTTGCTAGAAATAATGTGGACAGCCTGTTTGCAAGACGTTCTACGCTTTCATAGCAATCTCTTGCATACCCAGGCACAATGAGACGCCATGGAGAAATAACAAGAAAAGAGACTTGGATGGATGAAAACAAAGCCATAACTTTTATTGGTTAACAGCAGCTGAAAAGAGCTTGGCTTGGCGTAGGGCAAGGATCCAGGTGTACAGCTTGCTTGCTGTGTAATAAGCCTGTGTGCTGAGAAGCCACTGTGGAGAGTTGTCCCAAAAATAGCCCCCACCCCCCATGGGATGAAACAGTTTTTAGGAAGGCCCAAGAGCCAACTAGGGACACACAGCTTCCCCTTGCTTCTACATCCCAAGAGGATCCCCAATACAGTAATGGGAAGCTGGGAACCAGCCCTGCTTCCCCAGTCAGAGATCCTGGCCTGTGCCAATTCTCACCAAAAAGCTGTGACTAATAAAAGGGAAAATAATCCTTATCTAAGGATGGGGGGGACGGACCCTGTAGGACCAGGGCAATCATCCTATATGCAAAAACAGCCTCCCTAGCCCTGACAACAGTGACTAATGAATGTCTACAGCAAAGATAGGAGAACCAAGAACAAAGTATCAATGCATCTAAGCTAAGCCGTAGGAGGAAGTGTGAGAAAGGAGGAAGGGGTGGGGTTGCTTAAATAATTTGCCTATGATACTGCAAAGCCAGACTTTTTTTCTAGTCTGCCTGCAGGCCCTGCCCTCCATGGGACCCAATGTGCATGCTGATTAGTTCCCACAGAAGTAGCTCATCCCCTTCCCATCTCCCCTCGTGCCAGCATTGCCATGCCACCTTGACTCAACTGCTGATTTAGCCATGCACAAGATGGAGTATTCCTGTATCTTCACCCTTCACCTCCCCACTAAGCCCCAAAGTGGGTCCCAGTTTAGTCCAGGAGTTTGGTCTTGTATACTGTATGCAGTGGGGTGTTATCAAGTCACATATACAAAAACTGCTTCTGGGTGAATTTGCCCTTGCTGGATCAGGTTCCAAATCAGGCTCCAAAATTCATACTAAACGCTCTTAGGAAAGCCAGCGTTCTTTTATCTGGGAATAGGAAATCAGGTGAAGATCTTCCTGCCACACAAGGATTCATGTGGCCAGCTCAGCACTGCAGCTGCAAAAATTTGAATTTTATTGCAGCTATACTGGCCAGAATCCAAATTAACTACTTTGGCCATGCGTGTTGGATATTGGCTTTTGCCCCATGCACACAGCAAGCTCTACTGTCATAAAATACCTTGGAAGCTCTCCCTTGGGTAACTGTGGAACAAGGGTGGGGTTGGAGTTGCTGTTCAACCATTTAACTAGTTGCATGGTTCATTGGATCCTGGGCATTTTAATCAAATGAGGAGGGGTCGTAACTCAGTGAGAAAGTACATGTTTTGCACCCAAAACTTCCCAAGTCCAATCCCCAGCATCTCCAGTTAAGAGGAAGGCAATGGGAAAGGCTGGGAACCAGAAAAGAGCCACTGTTAATCAGAATCATGCTCATATTTATAAGGCAATTTCTTAAGTTCAGTGCATGTCTTACAAGGATTTGCCTGGACAAGGGCTTAGTGCAGACTGAGCTGGGCTGTAGCAATTCATGTGGACTTGCATGTGGCTACTCAGACATAGAAAGGCTTGCTTATGAAAATGTATGTGAGGTGAAAGCTAGATTATAAAAGTTCTCCTCAAAATCAATTATTTTATGCAGTGGGGACTTCTCGTCCAAAGGAACATTCAGTCATGTGAGACCCCACATGACTATGTACAGCCCAACCCATTTGGCCCATCTGTAACACAGTCTATGCCATTCAGAATGCAGGAAGCAGACTAATTGTTGCCCAATCTTCTTCCCCTATCATCTTTCAACAGAGGCAGAGCTTGTGTGGCCAGCACAGATCAGCAAGGGAGATAAGACATATTGATGCTTCAGTCTCAACTCCATCAGGTTTAGGTTTGATATACGAATAAACATCTCAAGTAGATTTTTATCAAATTCTGCTAAGGGGATGCTTCATCTAAGTTTCAAAATGTTTGTATTAGTTGTTAATTTGTAGGGCAGATGAAGGCATATAATTAATGCAAATACTTGTTCAGAAGCACCACCCACACCAAAATTCACAGAAAACATGCCCTGAGGTGGTGGTGGTTATTATTGTGGTTTTACAAAAAATATGATTGTCACCTATCTGAAACAGTCTTGGCCGGGGGGGGGGGGGAGTGCTACCTTTCCAAGATGTCATGCCTGCCTTAGTTTTCGTGAGGTGGGGACCGAAGCACAATCCAACAGGTTCACGCCCATCACATGAGATTAATCAAATAAAATCCAATCTACAACTACAATTATTCAAATTTCAAAGCCATTACCATAGCAACAAAAATGCTAGACATTACCTTGCACTGCAGCCACAGACATAATGCTCAACTGTCCACTATCTCCCAAATGCTTGAAGGAAATCATTTGTCTTAAGTTGGCACATCAATGTGGAGGACAAACACACCTCCAAAGGAAGGGAATTCCAGAACTGTGATGCCACCCAAGAGAAGGCCCTGTGCAATGTCACTGCATCCCAAGCACCACCCACCAGCAGAATACAAACAGGGCATCCCACAAAGATCTTGAAGCTTGACCTGACAGCTATTGAAATAGGTAATCCTTCAAGTATTTGGGTGCAAAGTCATTCAGGATGAAAGTCAACACCCTGAATTGGACACCATAGCATATAGGAAGCTGGTGCGGCTCTTTAAGAATCAGTGTGATCTGATCTCATTTGGCTGTACCACGTAGAAGCTTGGCAGCTGCATTGAACACAAACTGTGACTTCTGGACCATCTTTAAGAATACATAGATTGTATAGTCTTAGTCTAATCAGAAGATACAGAGTGTGGATTACTGTGACCAGGCCATCCCAAATAGTGAGTGAAAAATCTTTTAACACATCATAAAGACCTTGTTTGGCTACTGCGTGTTTTCTGACAATATAAATTTCAGTCAGAATTCCAAATTAGCCCTAATGGATGGCAGGAATTAAGAAATATGTTTTATTTTTCTTATTAAGTTAGAATAACTCTTCCAGACCAATCAGAATCTGGCTGACAATTCAAACGGCAGAGAATGTGGATATATTTTAATGTATGTGGATTGTGTTTTAAAAAGAAGCAGAAAACAGATACGATGACAATAATGAAAGCAACTATTGTTGGACACAGGCAACAAAACCTTCTGAACTTGTACTGAGTCTGCCTGTGTTGTTCAAAATTTCTGCATTTTCTTTTGGGGCAGAAATTGTTACAGTAAAAGGCATGGATTGTGCATCCATCCACACACACACACACACACACAGAGAGAGAGAGAGAGAGAGAGAGAGAGAGGGAGAGAGAGAGATTTGCATAGTTTGATATTACACTAAGTTATCAGTAAAGAAGGAACTTCTCAATGTCAGTTGTATTTAGCTAGAGCAAGAGAGGAATATATATTATGTTGATTTATTCACTCGGTATACTACAGCAAACATCTATTTCATTAAGGTTTAAACATGAACACAGGAATGCCTGTATTTGGCTATGCTCTGGTGGGGAACATTTGGAGTGGGGAATAAAAGCCTAACATGCAGCCATTTATCCCCTTGGTGGCAGGAAGATGCACGTGACATAGATAGATTAGACAGGGAGGCATGAACACGCACACATATGGATTTTTTTTACAGAATCCAGGCAGCTGACACTTTTCATTCATGCTCTTTGCTGCCACCTGCCATTCCAGAAGAGCAAGACTTAGCATTGATTTAAAGGGATGCCACATACGGCTGTTTAGCAGACACTGACTAATTACAGCACTGGCAGTGGCTGGCGGAGAGCCAGCCGTCCATGCTCATGCGCAGCACTGCTGTTTCATAAATCAATGTGCTTTCTTTGCCTGGATTTTAAATATGTGGATAAGCCTTCAGAGCTGCAGGAAGATCACATCGATATATTTGCCCCACGGCCTTTGCTCTTCCCCCCTCCCCCGTCATTCTGTTATGTGTCTGTCAAAGGTCTGTTGTGAAACAGCCCTCAAATGCCTGTTCTTTTACTATCGTGGGCTCCGCTCTTCAAACTAAGAAACACTCAGCAGCTAACTATTCAACTATCTCAAATGCAATTTAAAAATAAATAAATAAAATCTTCTGTTGCAGAGGTGCATTTAGATGCTTGCCTAGAAGCAATGTTAATTGCTCCTGGGTGAGGAGGCAGGAGGATAATCCTCTTCTTGGAGAACTCTCTGATCCAAGTCTTTTTGAAAGAGAGCAGCAAAAGCCTTAAAGTTGCTCAACAAAATTTGCAGACCGAGCAGGCACACAGGCTACATTACAACAAGCTACATTAGGTTGCTCAGGAGTGCCCATGTGACCAACGCACAGGAATAGCTGTGGGACTTAGAAGGAACATATGGGGAATGCTGACCCTAGTATCTGCCATCTGAGGCAAGCCACACTCTGCCTAATGGCAGGGCCGAACCTGGGTATGCCCAGTGCTCCAAGATTTATACAGATGTGATGGAGGACAGTGTAGCATGGAAATGGAGCCATACCACACACAACACTAGTCAGAAAATTGTTTCACATTTAACCAGTGATGCCTTGTCTTAGACTAAGGTTCTTCTGAACTGAAAGGCTACACTGGCAGCCTTCACTAAACTTCAGCCAATTTTGCCTGCTTCCTCTAATCCCTGGAGCTGCGTGTGCTACTTCTGGCCTTACGGTGATGTGCTGGCATAGCGTTCGGTATACACTAAGCGGTTGTGAGTTTTAAGATGAGTGCATTAGATTTCTACCTTTCCCAAGTACTTTATAGGCATTAACTAAATTCACTTTCACAACCTCTGTAAGATAAGAGCTAAAGACACTTTTTATCTCCAGCACACAAAAGGGCAAACAAGTTAAAAGATATGTCCAAAATCCACAAAGGAAGTTGGAGTTGGAGCCAGGAGGAGAGGAGGGAACACTCTGCTCCAGTCGCCAGAGGCAAAGCTTTATTCTAGCAATGACAGCTAGTGATGAAAACAGGAGCATTACTGAATCAAATAAACAGAGCTCTAAAGGAAGCTCCCTTAACCTTTTATAGCTGGTGAATAGTTGTGGTGAAGCTAAACTTCATGACGTATTTGAGGAAGCTTAAAAATACAGAGAGGAAGGAACAAAAAGAGCTCAGAAAAGACCCTTAGTGATGGAAAATTTGGCCAAAGTGATGGCCAAAGAGGCATAGGTTTTCTGTGGGGCATTTCCCCTTAGTCCATTGGGATAACAGCTTTAGTACATATTATATAAAAAAAAAGGTTTACTGGTTGTAGCCAGACAAGATGGAGAGAAGCCAAATCAAATTATTTTGACAATATATGTGCTTGTCTTGATAATGTTATACTGCACATTTAGGGTTTGTCCCATTCCCCCACTTCCAATTATCTTGTTCCTCCTCCTGAAAGTATGCGCGGAAGTTCATTGTTATTCTTACTGTACAACATGGCAGCTTGAGGCTGGAACTAATGTATAATTATAAGAAACAAGTTTGATGAGAGGGTGTTTCTTCTATAGTTTTCTGTGAATGACTCAAAATGGATTACAGACCCAAACATCCCAGGGTTACATGGGCTGATCATTTTAGAAAGCTGTTCTATTATTTTATTTTGATTTTTTTTTAAGTATTGTTCCAGTGTTCTTATTCTCGCTAGGTAAAAGCGTCTAGCTGGCTTCAACAAGTGAGAAAAAAATTGTCATGAACACTCCCTTCTTCATGAGTGTACTTTGTTTTCTTCAAATATACAAACTGGGAGCCTTCAACTCAGGGTAAGTTTTTAATATGGCCTTTGCTCCCTTCTTCTCAGGTTGCCAGATGGCAACCCAGAGATTAACATTACTGGATACCAAAGTAAGAGATGCAGCAGCCATAGCTTTTCCATCACTTTTTCTTTCTAGCTCTCTTGATCATTCCTCTGTTTTACCTGCTGTAGAGAGCAGGACACCAGGTTTGCCTCCCAGCAGCCAAGAAAGAGGGCTGGTCATCAATAAACTGGGAAACAGAAGCCATGGACCTCTTATCCCTTTGCCTCAGATGGGGTTCTTAAAAGGAGAGCATTAATACCTCAGTAAACTTAGGAACGTAAGAGCCTGCTGGATCAAGCCAATGGCCCATCTAGTCCAGCATCCTGTTCCTGCAGTGGCCAACCAGATGATAAACCCTCAAGCAGGCCCCAAGCACCAGAGCACTCACCTGCTGCAGTTTCCAGCAACTGACATTCAGAAGCATCACTGCCTTGGACTGTGAAGGCAGAGCACAGCCATCGGGGGCTAGTAGCCATTGATAGCCAGGGCTGGATTTAGGTTTGATGAGGCCCTAAGCTACTGAAGATAATGGGGCCCTTTATATGCCCAGCTGTCCTTTGTCAACAACAAATTGTCGCTTTTTTGTGTTGAATATATGCTATTTGGTACTTTATGAACTTAATAGGTATCTAAAGCCATTTGCACATAACAAAATATGTATTTTATCAAAGTAATTATTGAACTGAAATACAATTAAAAAGTATATTAATAGTAAAAAAAATTTGGGGGCCCCCAAGAGAGTGGGGCCCTAAGCTATAGCTTGTTTAGCTTATCCGGCACTGTTGACAGCTTTTATATTCCATGAGATTGTCCAATTTTATTTTAAAGCCACCCAAAGGTTGGAAATGGGGAACATAACCTGCATGGTATAACAGATTCCACTTCTCCATATTCCACATAAGAAGAACCCTACTGGATCAAGCCACCTTGTCCAACATCCTCTTCTCACAGTGGCCAACCAGGTATGTAAAACAGCACTCTCCCCACTTGTAATTCCCAGCAACTGGTATGCAGAGACATACTGCCTCCAACAGTTGCAGTAGAACAGATATCATGGCTAGTAGCTGTTGATAACTTTATCCTTCATGGAATTTGAAAGGCAGAGAGTGAAACCTACATACAAAGGCATAAAAATCCTCCATGTCCTTAGTATTTTTTCCTCAGGCAGTCTCTTAGGCCTAAACAATATATGCAATAAAGGCTGCAAAGTATGCCTACTGATTTTCAACAGCCATCAGCCTTAAAGCCACTTATGATATTTCATCCATCTGTTCAGTTGTTCTATTTGTGTGCATGTTTTAATAACCAAATATGGTTACAGTTCGGATCCTAAGTCCTGCAGCCTATAAAAACCTCTGTTAGAAAAAAAAACCCATTCCCTTGCGGGTCCTCTTCTCTGCTGGAAACATTTGCCACACATCGTTTTGTTAGATTCATTTCTGATGGATTTATTTAATAGTTCAGCTTGGCAATATATCAAAGAGACTCACAGCAGCCATCTTCGCTGATGATGAGGGGGTATTTCTTTTACAGTTTCCTATGAATGAAAAAGCACTTCTAATCCCAGATGCTATCAGTTTACTAAGAATAATCTAATCTTTATGTAAGATCAGGTTGCTCTCAGATTTCAATGCATGGCTGTGAATGCTTATCTAAGTACAAGCAAAATGATTTGTTTTACAAGGCCAGAAATTCCTCATGCATAAATATATACACACAGAGCACACTCACACATACACTCACAGGAAACGATTGATAAACTGTAAAACACCTTGACAAAGTAATTTAATATTCACCTGTGATAATATCACCTGCCTCCCACTCAGCAATTGATCTCTGAATGATTTACAATAAAATATCCAAAGCTTTGGAAGTTGTTTACATGGTACAGTTCATTTTACAAGTTACAAACTCAATCAAGGAGAATACGTGGCAATTGGTGTTCACAGTCAGGTCCTCTCAGAGGTCTAGAAAGGCCTGGGTCATTCAATCTTTTGAGGCCTCTAGCCAAACAGGATGCAGCACATACAGCTCTGTCATCCAACAGAAGGTTTGGAATAGGGGGCTGTCCTCACTGCCCCACAGCATTTGCCACCTGAGGCAGTTGCCTCGCTCTGTCTCATGGTAGGGCTGACCCTGTGTTGTTGGACTTCCCACCATCACTAAACATTGGTTGTTCTGGCAGGAACTGATGGGAGTTGGAGTCAAACAATGTATGAGTGGCCACAGGTTCCTCACCCTTGATCTTTATTATATGCATGAGGCAAATCTGGTACTTGAAACTATTTGTTTTTCTTCCAGTTGGATAAGAATGCACAACCATGAATAGAAATAACAGAGGAACCTGACCCAAGAAGAATTCAGCAGCACATAAAATGGCAAGTTTTTATACTTTTCTTCAGTCCTGACACTTCCCATGTAAACTGCATTCCCACATGGGGAAGGATTGTGGCAGAAGGTCCCAGGTTCAGTCCCCAAGATCTTCTGGTAGTGTTGAGAGTTCCCCATCTGAAATCCTGGAGCACTGTCAATTGCTTTAGATTTAGAAACTGACCTATGCAATCAGTAGTAGGCCAGTTGGTGTGGGATGTAATCCACTGGAGCAGTCAAGTACAACACTTCCTGTTTGCCTAGAGTGGACATGCAGGGGAATGTTGGCCAGCCAGTTGAACTTCCTGTTACACCTGGTCTGCAGCATCCTTTCCTTTGCATTGATGAGTAGGTGGGCGTGACCTTTCCAGAACTGGTGAAAGGCCAAGTCAAGTAGCCACCTCCCTTCTTTTTTGTCCTGCCTGCTTCCTGCTTCACCTAGACTGCAATGCTAGCCAGCAGTCCCTAGGTTATCTCCCATATGGGGTAAACCTGTTTGTACATATTCCATATGAGGTAAACCTGTTTGTACATATTTGTAACTTTAAGCCTAAAGCCTGTCTTCAGGGATCACACTGTGCTCTGCCTGATCGTGAGTAGAACTACTTTTTGTTACTTATGAATAAGACTGTTGTGTATTTTTTTAGGAGGGATCAAAGGGGTCTTACCAGGAATAATAGAACATCTCTCAATCTGGGCAAGCCAGATTGAATTGTTTATTGTCATAAGAGACTCACATGAATCTGCAACCAGCTTCCTGCTGTGCAATACAGGAATGCACTCTGCTGTATGAAGAAACTTGCTAACGTGAGTTAGGAAGGATAATATTAATCAATATATCCTCTCCTGTTACCCACAACATTCCCACAATTAGATACCAGTCATGCACCAATGTGCATCTAGGCTGTAGGATCCATGCCACAGAGGAACATGATAATAATTGAAATTATTTTGCCAAATCTTCAATGTCAGCTCACATATGTCTATGCCATCGATTGTTTAAGAGATGCAAATGATGCACATTATGTAAATTATGTGTAAAGTATTTACTTCACTTATTCCAGTGCCTTATTTACTCTGACTACTTATGAGAATGATTGGGAGAAGTGGCAGCCTTGATTCTAAAAGAAAGTAGAGTGCAGCCTGTTAATGATCTTGGTGCTTAAATGATCTAAAGAAGGAGGGAATATGCATAGACCAATTTGTGTGCCTTAATAAAAAAAATAAAAAAGGTACAAAACAAAAACATATTTTTAAGCATGCAAAATCTAGCAGATCATAATGGTATCATCTAGGCTAAGAATAGTTCACATTTTGCCATGGCTATTTATTTCATTAGATTTATGATCAGATATCAGCATTTATGATTAATACAGCCAGCAATCACAAGTAGCTTTTATCAACATCAAAGCAGGCAGATGGTATAGTTTGTGCCTGAGCAGAGTTAAACATTTGTGCTTTTGTGTATCTAGATGGCTTCATGTTAGTATTGACTATTATTTCAGATGCAGAATTGTCGTACAAGCCTTAACATTGATCTTCCTGCCATATATCTGATAGCAGTAAAAACCCTGCTTGCTTGTTCTCTTTAATGAAACTCATTAGACTGTTTCTCCACTGAAAGAGATCAGTGGATCTACTTAACTCTATTAGTGAAATTGCCAAGCCTTTTAATTACCTGGTTCAGAATCCAAATTTGACAAGCTAATAATGCACACCTGTGTTCCAAACCAAGCTCAATCCTCCCTCTTTCAAATTACAATTCAAGATGGGGGCAGGGATGGGTGGAAGGAGATGGGTTTGCCACCCTCTAGCCCATATTTACTGACCATATTCTAGCAGCTGCAGTTGTGGCAACACGGGAAATGGTCTCTTTCTACCCCCACTGCTACTCCTAGTTCCCCTCCCGCTTCAACAGGGAAAACTATACTCCCCAGGAAGGAAAGATGATGGAGCTTAGTGAAAGAGAGGCACCCTGGAGAAATGTGGACAGTACCATTGTGAAGATGAGCCTATCCTGTTTTCCTCACATTTTAAGGCCACAGGGGAAGTGGTAGCAATTACCAGAGCAGCTTCTAGTCTGTTCCAGGTAAGCCAAAGCAAATCAGGGCCCTGGGCAGCTGCCGCAGACCCTGCTGGCTGAGATATGAAAAAATGTTGGTCTCAAACCAAGGACCAGAGTCATTTGATGGCTGGTAGGGCCTTTCATTCCAGTGGCTTAAGAAAATTGTATGCAATATTTAAAGGGCTTGTAGCTGATTTGGCTGTCACATTCTCCTAAATGGTCATGGAGCAGGAGAAGCTGCAGGGGAGTCTGTGGGTAATTGGAAAGCCATGTCCTCGGGGTGGTGTAGAAAATGCTGCTCACAGATCCCTCAGAAGTGAAGTGACTGGTGAGTTGTCTGAATTTGAGACTTCCTCTAGCCAACGCTGGGACCCTCAGGGGACATGACAGGATAAAAAGCAGGCTGAATGCCCATACCCAATGAGTGCTTATTAATGGCTCTGAATCAACCTGGACCGATATCTCAAGTGAACTGCCATGGAGCACTGCCCTAGTCTCTGTGCTGTTCAACGTTTTCACAAATGACTTGGATGAGGGTGTAGAGGGAATACTTATCAAATTTGAAGATGACACAAAGCTGGAAAGGATAGAATCAAGATTCAAAATTATCTTGACAGGCTGAAACAGTGGGCCAAACCCAGCAACATGGAATTCAACAGATAAATGTACAGTCTTGCATTCAGGTGAAAAATGTCAAAGGCACAGGTACAAGATAGGAGAGCCCTGGTTTAGCAGCAGTAAGTGTGAAAAGTATCTTAGTTGATCTTAGCTGATCACAAGCTGAATGTCAGCAATAACTGAGGTCAATTCATCAGCATTATAATCACCACAATCTAATATTTATATAGCACATAAGCCTCATATCTTTATTTCAAATAGGTTGGTTTTCATTCCCAAGGACAGTGATATACTAAACTAAAGATCAAATACCAACATTTTATAATGTGAGAGATCCCCACAAGTCATCAATAAAGAGGATCCCCTTTGCACGCAAAAGGTAGAAGTTTGGGTCCTGTACATAATGCTTGCATGGACATCATTATGTTCTCTTCTGTTCCTTCCAGATATAATACTGTTCACCTTTACTAACATGATCACAACCATTCACATGAGCCTATTATTCCTGTTCTCTTTTCTCTTGAAACACACAGCAGCCTAGGTATTACTGTTGTTTTCCTTTAAATAAAATAATAGCTTCACCTTATCAAAAAATTGTTAGACAGCTGGCATACTAATATTCTAACCCTGTCCACATTTAGTTGGAAATATCTGGCACTGATTTAAGTGGAACTCCAAGGTAAGATGACAAACTTTTCTACTGTCCACTGTAACTATGCCTTTAATAGAGGCTCAATATGCAGAATGGAGTTAGCAGCTTGATTTTTTAAGACAGCATGGAGATAAACCTCATCACTGGCAAGCTTCAGTAGATGAAGCTGATATTGAAGTCATAGTTGCAGAGGCCAGTTGAAAATGTGGCAGCCCAACTCCCAAGTACAAAGGCACTGGACTGAAGCTTTACTCATATTTCTAGAAAATATACACATCAAAATACATGTGCAAACTGTATTTTGTAATATGATATTCCTCTCCCTTACCACCACTCACTGCATTTTACCTAATTGAAAGTTTCAGACTTCCTGTATACTGGCATGTCATTTTGTTATTCCATAGAATGGCATAAACAGCCAACATCTCCCTCTGTACAAATGAAATAATTACAAAGGGCACTGGTGCCTCATGCTTAGGATGACTTTATCACTTTCACTTCTTAATTCATTTAATTCTTCAGAGAAGATTATTGCAGACAGTGAAATCTTGGATATTGCTGAGAGAAAGGGGCGGGGGGAATGTACTGTAGAGCAATTCATTTTGGTCCTCTACAGCTATTGACGTGCTCCATAATATCTTCAATGTGTTTCTTCAGCTCTTTCTGGTGTTTAACAACCTTATCTTGAGGGCTTTTGTGTAACGGAGTGATGTGGAAAGCCCCTCTCTACTGAAAATAAAGGCAGGGGGAAGAAACCTGAATACTAAGCAAATAATAATATTAGTTGGCTCCTATTAAGGTCCCCACCCCACACCCGCTGCCTTTATTTTCAGTAAAGATGTTCAATGTAAAGGAACAGGAAAAACTTTCAAAAACAATAGCAAGGTATGGTTTTGGATACTGCCAAAGGTGTCCTTTTAAAAGATAGTGCTTTTGTCTTAGCTTAATTTGTGAAAGAAAAGGGTTCTAGCTGCAACACTGTGCACAGCTGGAATAATTACCGTATTTTTCGCTCGATAACACGTACCCGACCATAACACGCATGTAGTTTTTAGAGGAGGAAAACAAGAAAAAAAAAATATTCTAAACGAAACAGTGGATGTATGATTTTTGTGGTTCATGCTGTGGCCACAGACATGTGATCTGACGGTGAGTTTGGGGTAGCCCAATGCAAAAATCCTGAGGATCCATGTGGATCCATGTTTGTAACCACGTTTTTGCACCACTGCAGCCCCAGGCAACAGTGGGTGTGTGATTTTTTTGGTGCAAACTGTAGCCATGGACATGCTATGTGATCTGATGGTGAATTTGGGGTGACCCAGTGCAAAAATCCTGAGGATCCATGTGGATCTGTGCTTTGTAACCACGTTTTAAGTGGGGAGGGAAGGAAAAGCACTCAAGGGACAAGGAGCACACGTGGAGCAGGCTCTACCACTCTCTCTACCCCCCCCCCTTAGCGAGCTGAAAAACTTTGCTGGAGGGACAGAGAGCCTGCTTGCTTTAAAGGAGCCTACCTGTCCCGTAGGCTCCTTTAAAGCAAGCAGGTTCGTCCCCCGTCCCCCCCCCCCCGCCCTTAGCGAGCTGAAAAGCAAAGCGGGAGGAGAGAGATACAGAGAGCCTGCTTGCTTTTTGCTTTAAAGGAGCCAACCGGACAGGAGCCGCTTACACACTCACTCTCCTGCTTTGCTCCTTTAAAGCAAGCAGGCTCTGCTTCTCTCCCTCCCCCCCCCCCCCTTAGCGAGCTGAAAATCTTTCCTGCTATTTCCAGCAAAGCGGGAGAAGAGCCGCTGAGTGGGGACGAGAGAGATACAGAGAGCCTGCTTGCTTTAAAGGAGCCAACCGTACAGGAGCCGCTTACACGAGTGTAAGCGGCTCCTCTCCTGTCCCGCTTTGCTCCTTTAAAGAAGCAGGCACTCTGTCCCTCTCTTCTCCCCATTCAGCGGCTCTTCTCCCACTGGAAACCACGGAGGAGGGAAGCATTCGCTCCGTAACACGCACAGACATTTCCCCTTACTTTCTAGCAGGAAAAAAAAACGCGTGTTATGGAGCGAAAACTACGGTAATTGTATTGTGCATGGGGCAATACAGAACTCACATACAGGCTGTGATAGGAATTTTATGGTCTTAGATATATGGCAATGTTCATAACCGCACATACATAGATCAACACAGGAAGGCCAACCTGGAACCATTTTGATTCCTAAACTGACCAAATGTTTTCTCTGCAAGGTCAAACTGGAAAAGTCTCCCCATTGTCTCTTTCCTCACAAATCCTGTCTTAAGGACACATTTAAGATATGATTAAGGTGTGAGCCTGTGACCTGGCTCAGGAAAGAAGTACAAAAGAATGGCCAGGCTCCCCAGGAAATCCAATCAAGTAACTTGCCAGACAGGAGATAAACTGCGACAGGAGAAAAACAACATTTAAATTTCTGTGATGTAGATGGGATGTATCTGAGGGGTGGTCTTAGGTTACACCCCTTCTGTGATGTATGCATAATGTTTCTGGGGGTGGTCTTGATCTACAGGATGGGAATTTCAAAAGTCTTTATAAGCCCTTGCACAGCAATTTTGGGGGTCCTCCGCCTTTCCTGCGAGTGAGGGGAGCACCCTGTTGAAACAGATCAATAAAGATCAGGCTTACTAGCTGCTTTGCTTCTCAATATTCTCTGGTTGGCCTCTGTTATTCTCTCCTACCAATAGGGAACCTATGTAAGGACTCTATATGGGCTCTTGGATACCCCATAAGGGAAAAGGGCATATTTTTATTTACAACCAGGCTTTAGAGTTGCTTTTACAGATTCTTGTGCTCCTTGATTTCAGTTGCAATAGTCAAAGAAGATCAAATGCCACATGCACACTCAAACCTCACAGGCATTCTTTACTCGTCTTATTATTTCATACAGTGTTGCATAAACAATGAACAGGTGACGCCATATTAAACAGAAGATTGAGCAACTTGAAACCTTGCATCCTGCTAGTATAAATATAAGATATTTGGTGTATTTCTTGGACTGGCATAGCTATTTTTTGATCTCTAAAGATAGGCTTTGAGCAAATTAATAGTGTGCTGGGCACAAACCTATGAGTCAAACTCAGTTCTCAGACAGCAATCCACAATCCATCTGAGCTGGACTGCTGGGAATGAAGGTAGCATTATTTTATTTTACTTATTTGTTAAGCAATTTCTATATCAGCCTTAACAAACATCCACAGGGTGGCTTACAAATTAGAAACATTGTAAATGCATAATATAAAACATTTAGAAACAAAAACAACAAATTAAACTTGCAGCAACAGTATCAGCAGACCAGCAGCAGTTCCAACAATTATATAATTCAACAATACCTGTATCTGTATCATATTTGCTCTCCATCAAAGGCCTGGGGGAAGGCAAGAATTGCAACCTATCTCCGAGATGAAAGCAGTGATGGAGGAAGACACACCTCCATGGAAAGGTCATGCCAGACTTGTGGAGCTGCCACTGAGAGGGCTCTACTGCAGGCCCCTGCATTCAATATATCCTTGATTGGGGGGAGGGGCACCAAAAGCCTTTCCTGGTGATGTTAAAGAACAGGCAATATAGCCTGGCTGGCAGACCACACACTGCACTCATCACATCAAAGTTATCATGACTAAGTCAAGCTCTGAATTGTGAGACTTCTGAACCGGGAGACAGTCAAACATTAGAGGCTGGATGGGATCATAAAAAGGAATCGCACAGGGAAGCAGGTGGTGTTGGCCACCTTTCTCTGCCCTATTAACCTCTGCTTATCTTATTTCTCTTTTGGCAGCTAATTGCCCCAAAGGATTGAAAGGGGCCAATTAGCTCCTAAAGGATACAAACACAGACAAATGATTGATGCAGCCCCTGGTTTCTGCTTCCCTGTGCCAGATGATCCTAGATTACATTTCACTGCTTTTGACATGATGGTGTTGTCAGGATCTTCAAGGTAGTCTACACAAACAGAAGTTCATATGCTAAAAGTGTTTCTGGACTGTACTACTTGAGTTTGCAAGATGGGGGTCACATATGGGAATTATTATCCCATATCAAAATAGAGAAAGATAGCTGCACACACAGAAAGAGAAATGCATGTGTTGGAGAAGGACCTTCTCCTTGGCACAAGAATTGTCTACACACAAAGGTTGGTTTTTTGCCTACGGTACAGCATTCAAACCTGCAGTCTGCACTCTAACCCCATATTCTAAAGCAGAACAGAACTTCTAATTGTGTCACCCAGCCCTTAACCCCACTTGAGTCAAAGATCCATCTGGTGTAACTGATTTGAGATTTGGGCTGCAATCCTACACACACATAATAATATTTTGCTTCCAAGTAAATGCGGCTTGTTTAGCATCTGGCCTGTAAATCCATCCTACTTTCAATTGGAATAAATGCACTTAATAAATGCTTCCCCATGCTTTAATCTATGCTTTTTATTTTGTTATGTATTTATCTAACGGGAGGAGGGTGGGTGCAGCAGAATGTACAAGCCTTTTCTAATAGAGAGATTTGATTAGGCAGTCTAAGGTGAAAACCTGTGCCATTCCCCAGCAGCTGGAAGAACAATTGCAGCAGACCATTTTCACCAACTGCTGAATGGGAGAGAGAGTATTGTCAAAAGGGGAACTATGACTGTGATGTCACCATATTTTTTGCCATCTGGCAGAAAACAGCATATGGGACCTTTTCCTGAAGTAAAATCATGCAGTATGGCTGCTGGGTATGCGAGCTTATTAATAGAAAGCTGTGGTAGTCATACCAGTAATACTAGGGCAGCTAGTTTAACAAGTATTTGGCACCACCAACATTCTAGATTATGTAAAGTAACATGACAATTAGAGAGGATTTGCAAGTAAAATATGGAGGTGAGAATGAAGGAAATTAAATCATAGAATAATAGAACTGTAGAGTTGGATCACCTAGTCCAACCACCTGCAATGCAGGGATCTTTTGCCAAACATGAGGTTTGAACCCATGACCTGAGATTAAGAATCTCATGCTGTACCAACTGAGCTATCTCCTAGGTACTATA
This sequence comes from Podarcis tiliguerta, assembly GCF_965153285.1. NCBI lineage: Eukaryota > Metazoa > Chordata > Lepidosauria > Squamata > Lacertidae > Podarcis > Podarcis tiliguerta. The sequence continues at coordinate 56,815,256 of NC_139543.1, read as the reverse complement.
GCAAAGAGAACAGTTCAGGGCAGATAATTATTGTAATCCCTGCAAAGAAAAAAAGTGAGTAAAGAATGGGTCATGGATGGGTCTTGTCTCTAGCGCAGGGGTAAGCATAAGGTTGATCACAATCTGCTGCTAGATTGGTTTGGTGGGGAAACCATCAAGATGCAGCATTTCATAAGAAATGACAGGGTAAATACAAGATAGATATAGGTGGTGGCTAAAGTTGTATGTGCACCATTTCCCAAATCAGTGGGTGCAGAATAAACAGGAAGGCATACACAGTCTAAGAAGCCATGCAGTGCACAGTATGATGTTTCACGAACTGCAGCTGCTGAGGTATATTCTGAACTGTTGATAACATAATACAGACAGTTATGGTTTTTAAGCATGCCTTTAGGCAAAAGAATAAGCATCCTCTTTTGACTTTTATAACTGCGGGGGATAGGCTACTGCAGAGTAAACAAATACAGCATATAGCAGAACAGAGTCTTCAGCAATGCATAAAAGTGGTGCTGGTGGAGGAGGAGGAGGTTTGGACAATGATCCTGGCTAGGCATGTGCGGATGTTACAAGCATTTCCTTATTCTCATCTGTAAATTGTGCAGTGTTGAAGACTATGGTATGTGGTATATGCTGAACATGTTTCGATGTGCAGACCTCTTCACAGATATGAAAAGAGGATGTATCTTTTTACTTACAAAACAATTCTTATTCCAATACCATGTGGCAGTTCACTTAGAACATGCATGGGGAACCTCTGGCCCATGGGCCTAATTAGGCTTGGCATGGGTCTGAATTTGGCCTCAAAACATGGCCACCTGCCCCTCACATGACATCATATATGAGGGGCAGGTTGTCAGTGCACATACAGGAGCCATAAAGGAGCCATTTCCAATTGAGCACTGGCAAGGGAGGCTTGCTGTCACTGCCAATGAGCTGATTGGTGGTAAGAGCAAGCTAGCTGGGATTGGCTACACTACTAAGTTTCCCACGGGGAATTCCACAGAGCAGCCAATCGCAACAAATAGCAGAACCTAAAGTCATTGTCTATCAGCTTATAGGCACTGCTTTCAAAGTTACTGGGATCAGCTGCACTACTGACTTCCCCATAGGGCACTTCATTGAGCAGCTGCCCTCTGCAGAAAGCAGATCGGCACCAATCAGCTGATTGGTGATTACTTCTGACTGTGCTTGGATGGTCTTGGTTTTTACCTTGTAGCATGGCTTGCTACACTACAAATAATAAAAAAAGAGTTACTGACATCATAGTGGCATCAAGTGACTAAGAAGTGGGCAAGCCACCAAAACATATAACCTTCTATTCCTTCTTTTCTTGTTCCTTTTGTATATTTTTGCACTGCAAGCTGGTTTAGATACACCTGAGCATGTGCAGGTTTCCAGACTGAGGCTAGATAAGCAGCCAACTGTAAATAGTTTTTGTAGTCCTAGCATGAGCATAGAGCACAAATCTTGCCATAAACCATTGTTCACTTGATGCGTAATTACAAATCAGAAAGCCAAGTGATTTCCCCCACCATATCCTACACTATCTGAGAGACAGGAAATGATTGGGTGATTTTACCTACTTTGCTGTGCTCATTCTCTACAACATGGCAACAAAACTCCAGAATAGCCTTCATGAACCATGGCTGAGGCTGATGGGAGTTGTAGTCCAAAACATCTAGAGGGCAAAAGGTTCATGAAGGCTGATATAGACTAAGCACACTGCAGTATGACAAATCTGTGCAAGAGATCAAGGTCCAAAAAATCAGCTTTCAAAAGGAAAAAAGGATAAAAACCCGAGTACAATACTGATATTGTACAACAAAACTGTATCTAAACCTCGCGTACAAAAAAAGTGATTGTCAATACGTTCACACTTCCTTCATCAGCCACTCCTTGCCTGCCCTAGCCTCAATGTTCTGCCTGTAGGTCTCCACTGAGAAACTCAAAATGTGCTTATGGCCTGTGATGGCCGCAAAGATACATAATGGCTTTGTATCTATATCACAAAGAGCCAGATAAAACAGAGACACCGAGCGCTTCACTCATTAACATTTGTGTTGCCATGACAGTAAGCTGTTGCCAGGTAGCAGGGAACTAGGAGAAGAGTGAGAATTAACAAAGCCTAAAAATAAAACTAGCAGCTTAAAAAAAACAAAAAAACCCCACCACCCATATAGATGTCCCTGTATAACAAGAAAAATAATTATTGCCTCCCTCTCCTTTCCCTCCCCACTCTAAAGGAAAGTTTCTGTACTATTGCTCCAGCCATCTATGAAGGAGAGTCATGGCCCTTCCAAAAATAAATGCCAGTGGGGGAATTGGGAGGAATTTGCAGGAGGGAAAGCAGGGACATTTCACTAGTCTCTCATCTGGTCCTTCATGCCTGTGGATGGCCTCTTCAGTGTTCCCTATAGGGGAGGCCTTACGGGTCCATAAAAATTGGCATGTGAAGGTACCCTAAGGATTCTAGTGCGATGTCCTTAGAGGACTCTGTTACTGGGCTTCTAGAAGTCTTCTTGCCTAGCCCTCACAGTAAGTCAGGGTAGAAGAGCAGGGCGAGCTTGTTCCATTGACCCCCATTGTGGTAGCTTTCCCTGGACTCGGGGATTGATACAAATCAAGCCACACACATAGTCTGAATGTAAAGTTCTGAGTCCAGGACAGAGGAATGGATAGTAGTCACTTACACAACACCAAAAAAGTGGTCAAAGGAGGACACATATTTGCATAAACTGTACCCAATACATTTCCCCATAGTTGAGAAGACTGGGGTCAAGAGACCTATATGCTTGCTATGTCTGCTGTCCTGTGCTAACTGCTGGTGATGAGCAAGTTCAAGGCACAGTATAATCCTTCTAATAGATGACAGTCATTGGTAAAGAGCAAGCTCAATCCCTCTTCAGCTTCAAATCCATCACAGAGGAAGTAGTAGTAGTAGTAGTAGTAGTAGTAGTAATAGTAATAATAATAATAATAATAATAATAATACAAATTGCTTCCTTTCAACCACCCTTTTTGGCTTTGGACCTTTGCACAGCTTTTTTTGTTGCCATGGCGTCAAGCCACAGCATTTGGGGGAATTCGGGACAGAGATAGTTTGCTGCTCTGACTCCTTGCATCTTGGGAACAAATGTCAGGGGTCCCTACCATTAGAATCCTTCCCCAAAGTGCTTCCTTATCCACTCTTTCACATGCCTCATCTACAAGAGCTCCATTTGGGGGTTAAAGTAGATAGATTACATCACCAAAGAAAATGGCAAGTTAGAAATATTTCTAAATTTGAGAAATCAGCAGATTAACAAGTCATGGAAAAACAAACTGGTGCTGGTCAACATTTTTGTAGAAAATCACCATCTAGACACATTTTGAGCAACAACACCACAAGTACATCTTCAGGGATATAATAATAACAACCAATCTCAATTCTCTAGACATATGGATTCTAATAATAGAACTCTCTAAATTTCTTCTCAGAGCCAAAAAGAAAGAGTGATGGGTAAAAATATGAAAAAATATATATGTAAAGGAATGGTGTTATTTGAACAGTTTGCTTTCCAATAAAGATGAGAAGGATGCAAGTACATTAAGTTAAGCTACCTATTTTACACTATGGAAGTGACTTTGTCGTTAAGTTATGGATGCTGCTATAGAAATCCCAATAGCTATTAGAGAACCAGGAAGCAAAGGCTGAGGTTGGGCTACACTACACAATTAGGGCCACATCTTTTAAAGCACTATGATACCACTTTTTGTGTTCTTATTTTGTATTTTTATGTTGTAAACTGCCCTGTGATCTTTGGATGAAGGGCGGTATACAAATTTAATTATAAAATAAAACAACAGCCATGGCTTCCCTCAAAGAACCCTGGAAAATTTAGTTTGTTATGGGTTCCAAAAGTGATTAGGTAACCCACCCACTCCATTCCCCCCACTGAGCTACAATTCCCAGAGGTCCATTGGAAGAGGGATTGATTGTTAAACTGCTCTGGGAATTGTAGCTCAGTGGGGGGAATGGGGATCTCCTAACAACTCTCAGCATCTTAACATCTGCAGTTCCAAGGATTCTCTGGGGGAAGCCATGGCAATTAAAGTGGTATAACAGGGCTTTAAATATATGGTGTGCATGTGACCTACAAGGCACTTAAGTGTTCTTTTGGATATCTAGGAGGAAAAAAATGATTATTGAATTTACTTACTTATTTACTCACAACATTTCTTATTCTGCTATTTAGCCTGGAGGACTCCCAGAGCAGCTTACAAAAATCAGTAGTAAGGCAGTCCTTGCTCACAGACTCACAGTCTAAAATATATGGCACTTTGGAGCAGCTGAGTGGAGCTAATTCCCAAAGAAAGAAGAGGGGCCTGCATTGAGTGTAGAATTTAAATTCAGTGCCTAATGCAAACCCCATTGGGATCATACCTGCCGAAAGCAACAGGGTTTGCATTCTTTAGGGATCTTCTTCAGTCAGAACCTCTGACTCGAAGTTCCCAAAGGGAAACAATCTCAATGCGGGTTGCATTTGACACCAAATTTGAGCAGTACCAAATGCAAGTCCAGCTGCCACACAGCAGTCAGAAGCACATGGCCAAGAGTATGCTCCGAATTGTTCCTTTGCAATGGGGTTTGCATATGATGCGAATTGAATTCGGCACCTAATGCAAGTCCTACTGCATTTACCTGATATCAAACAATGTCAGCTGATAACAGGTGGGCAAGCCCATCCACCTGTCAAAGGTGGCCTACAGAGGGATGGCCACTTTGAGGTCCAGTCCATCAGACCAAATTGGTTCTCCATTTCTGTTCTGGTGACATTTGAGAAGACTCAAAAACAGTCGGTCTCAATCAGTTTAAATCTAGTATAAGTTTGAATTTTCTAAAGTATATTCAGATTACCGTTTTGGAATTTTATGATTTCAGTCCTATATTCTGCATACTAAATTGGAAGAAAGACTCAATGACAACACGTTGGTCCATTCAGGCTGTTAGTTTACTTCTTTCCCTATCAATCTAAGGTATTTAAGATATCCTGAGTACCATAGTTTGCTTCTCTTGCAGAGGGGGAAATGTTATTTCAGTGAGTACCACATGGTGAGGCCAAAGCTGAACAACATTGTGACTTCAATATATTTAGGGTTTGCAAGCTCCTTGAGGGGACGTTTGTGTCCTAAGAGAAGGCAATATTAATAGGGCCCAATCCCTGTGATCAAGGCTCTGTTTCATGATGCTTCATTATGATAACTACTCTGAGGGCTCTTGTGGCTGAAAAATGGCCTATAAATAAACTGACTGCATATTTGCTTCTGTAAACTTTATATATGATGTAAACAGAAGTCAGGAGTGTATGACAATTGAGCTTTTCTCAAAGAGTACAACTCTTAACAATGATATGAAATGGCCACTGTCCTAGGTTTTTGTTGTTTCCTTAATGTTCCTCAGGACAGCTTCCTCCATATAACCATTTGTGGAATGCTTTGGTTCCTACCATCAGTCAATGTAATTACGCCTAAGAACACATATTACTCCTTCTCAGAGCCCTCCCCGGAATGTTCCCCTTTCAACCAGCCTTCCTGAGGAGAAAATAGAAAACAACTAATCTTTTCTGTCACCTTTCAGCATCCTTTCAAAGAGCCTAGCTTTCAAAGAGGACTGAATGTGACCCTCTGCAGAGGCTGAGCCTTCAAATCCTTTGCTTCCACTCCCTAGACACTTGTGGCTAATGGATTTCCATGAACTGTTACCTCATAGATGTCTGGGAATGAACTGAGAGAAGAAATATATCCATAGGTGCAAGGGGTCTCGCATGGTGTTGCTTTCTGTTCTGTGTTTAGATTTCATGTTTCAGCTCTGCTTAAATTCAACCTGACCTTTTCCTCAATTATGTTCTGAAAGAAATATTTCTGAACTGTTCTCTGTCTCTGGCCTGCAGCTGGTATTCAGCCCTTGGCCACTCTGCATGCAGCCCACCAAGCAGTGGGGGGTTCACCCATTTCACATCAGACAGTTGGCCCTTTAAGAGCTTTTAGTTATCCAAATGGGAGACGTGGATTGGAGGCAGAGCCTCAGAAGGTCTTGGTTCACTTCCAATCCTTGTTGGAGCGAGTTACTCATTAGGACAGCTGTGGGGAACTTTTGGCCCTCCAGATGTTGCTAAACTACAGGTGACTGACCTACAGAGCAACTACACATTGCTGAATGTGTACAGAGGAGTGCAACCAAGGTGATCAAGGGTGTGGAAACCAAGCCTTATGAGGAATGGTTGAGGGAGTTGGGTATGTTTAGCCTGAAAGAGGTGACTGAGAGGAGATATGATAGCCATCTTCAAATATCTCAAGGGCTGTCACATGGAAGAGGGAACAAGCTTGTTTTCTCCTGCTCTGGAGGGTAGGAATCAAACCAATTGCTTCAAGTTACAAGAAAGGAGATTCCAACTAGACATCAGAAAGAACTTTCTGACATTAAGAGCTGTTCAATAGTGGAACAGTCTTCCTTGAGAGGTTGTGGATTCATTGGAGGGTTTTCTGCAGAGGTTGGACGGCCATCTGTCATGGATGCTTTAGCTGGGATCCCTGCATTGCAGGGGGTTGGACTAGAGGACCTTCTGTGTCTCTTCCAACTTTACAGTTCCATGATTCTAGGATTCTAACTCCCATCAGCCCAAGCAAGCATGTTCAATGGCCAGGGATGATGGGAGTTGTAATTCAGTGACATCTGGCAGAGCAAAGTTTCCCCACGCTTGCACTAGGAGCTCCTCATGATGCTGTGACCTTTCTTGCTGCCTTGTTCTGGCCACTCGTCTGAGGTATCAGAATTGTGTGAGAGAAAGAATGGAAAAGAATGTGTGTTTAAGTGTGAGAGGAAATAACAAGGGGGATCACCACGTGTTCTGTTCCCCCTTGAAGGCATGCGGTCCAACTGCCCACATGTGGTTCTTGTGCCAAAAATGTTGCTCTCACTACTGAATATATCCACAGAGTTAAGCCCTCTCTGAGGCATTTCATGGGCAGCTATGGAAGATATATACTTTAGAAAGACTAATGTTATGATAAGATCTTAATGCATGCCCCGATGAAATCGAAACACCATTCTTGTGCCCAAAGATGTCTATCTCCTTATAACACCAGTTCAGTGATACTGAAGCTCTGTCCAAGGGATCTTTTCTGCAAAATAGATTGAGGCAGGTTGTATCAAAAAGACACTAGTTAGATGTGGGTGTGGGGGTAAAATTAAATTGAAGATTACTAAAGAAAACAACACTCCACCACAACTGCTTATGCCTGCTGACTTGAGGAACAACTTTAAAAAGTAGAGCCTTTCCTTTAACTCACCTCCCACTTTGGCATTTATCACTCTCTGGCATTATCCTGATCTGCCAAGGAAAGCTTCTTTATTTATTTTGATTACTTATACCTCACTTTTCAATCTAATAAATCTCAAGATGGCTTACAAACAACAGGCAATAATTCAGCTCCCCAACCCATCATGCTCTGTCTCTCTCACACACAACCCTGCAACTCTAAGTCCACCGGGTGAGGGTTATGGTCAGAGTGTGCTATCTTTCAGCTCTACAGTCCAACTAGCAGTTCAAGCAGACTGCTCTTTATGCCAGGGAGGGGAGAAACAAAGCCTTTGCAACTGCTCCTTCTCTGGCCAATGGAGGAGGGCAGGCTGCTTGTCTTTCTGCCATAAAAGTGTTGCCCCCCCCCCCCCAGAAGGCAGAGGGTGCAATGTCTCCATGGCCCTTGCTCCTCTGGCTGGTGGCAGAAGCCAGAGTATGCTTCCCTTCTGCTCTTGAACCCCAGGACAGCTAGAACCAACTGTTTTTCTCTGCCAGGAATGGAGAAGGCAAACACCTTGCAGCTGCTCATTATCTGACCAACGGTTGGAGCCAAGCTGGCCTTCTACTTGTCATTATGTTTTCCCTGGAAGGCATGGGAAGCAACCTCTCAGTGGCCCTTGGTGCCCTTGCTGGTAGCAGAGTACAGAGTGTGTTTCATAAGTATCGGACAAGAGTACTTTAAACAATAATAGTTAAATCAAACAAAACTTAGAATAGCTGCCATTTCTGATTTCAGTCTGGAGTCTGATTTTTGTCTTTCTGCAGGCAGAAGGCAGCGGGTGGCATTTTCGAATAACAAGGATAGCCTTAAAAGAAGCCATGGTCTCAAAACACTAAAAATACCTGATGTTCCTTTTCTCCTTGCTGGATCCCCTTGGGAAATAGAAATATCCATCTAGTAGATGGTTTCCAGAGATACAATGTTTGCTGAAGTTTGAAGAGGGTTATTTTAGACTGCACTTTCCAAATTGTATTTCTAAAACATAATTAGGGCCTCTTTAGCTTCAGCCAAATAACTGCATATATGGTGGTGCCAGTTAGCAACTCCCATAAAGATGTGCAAAAAGTAAAATGGAATGCCTTTATAAAGACATTCTGTTCTTTGTGCCATACATGAGACTCCCATTTGTCTTCATAAAATATGACTAGTTAGAAGGAAATGAGTCCTCTGAATGAGTTTCCTGTTGCAAATTATTCTGCACTACTGAGACAGAAGGATCGGGGCACAGGATGATAACAGAAAAATTTAAAATATAAACACACAACTCACAGGGCTTGTACACATGGTCATTACAGCCACTGATTCCGCCCCCTGCCCCCTCCCTAGTCTTCTCCTTACCCTTCGCTACCCTTCCAGTCCTTTTGGCTGCCTCCCCACCCCCACCAGCTGTAACAAACAGGATCTAATTTGTACCATAATAATAGGGTGTAGTGGAAACTGCAGAAGAAGCAGAGCAGCCACTGCTCATCTTCAAATTCAGTGACAAATGAAGGGGGAGATTCTGGGTTGCACACTTGCAGCCCTATGCAGATATTACTACAAGTGCCTGAATTAGATATCATATTTTGTAACTATTTCTGTAATAATGGCAGTAATTTGGGGCACTACTGCCTATACAGTGGTACCTCAGGTTAAGAACTTAATTCGATTCTTAATTCATGTTCTTAACATGAAACTGTTCTTAACCTGAAGCACCACTTTAGCTAATAGGGCCTCCTGCTGCTGCTGCGCCGCTGCTGCATGATTTCTGTTCTCATCCTGAAGCAAAGTTACCCAAGGTAATATTTCTGGGTTAGCGGAATCTGTAACCTGAAGCGTATGTAACCTGAAGCATATGTAACCCGAGGTACCACTGTATACATTTTCTGGGGTAGACGTTCCACACAACTCTACCATGTATAAACCATCAGTGCAGGTGTGTCAGTCTAATATGGCTATTTGCTTTCCAATAAGAATCCTACCAGATGAGATCAAAGGCCTATATTGTACCGCATAACAGGTCAGATGCTTTCTGAAGGCCCAGAAGCAGGGAGCAAAGGCAATGATCGTCCCGACAGTCCTACCAACTGACATTCAAAGGTGCACTTCCTCTACATAAGGAGCTTCTACCAGGATCAGATATTCCCCTGGAAATATAGGGCTGATGAAGAAACTTCACAGAAAGAGGCAAATACTTGATATCACCTGGAATAAAGTCGCTACCAAATTTTATTAAAAGCAACTTTCCCCAATCTGGTGCTTCAATGTTTCATTCTACTCCCTTTATTTATTTGATTTTTTTCACCTGATCTTCACCGGAGGGTCCCAGGGTGGGTTACAACACTATGACCACAATGACAAGATTTCAAGGAGAAAAAACTGGCTGAGCACAATTTGGTGAGGGAACCCTCAGCCAATATAAGGACAAAGAAATCAGTGAGGCAAAATTCTATCAGCAAATGAAATAAGTCTTTCCAAAATATCCTTTATGTTTACCAGGCATAAGCCTAAGTCATACATGAATGCATCCACAATGATCTTCTATTTTACCAGCCTCCATCAAGTGGATGACACTTCTAATCCTTTTCATTTATTTTAGCATCTTGTACCTTTTTACAAGTAAGTGGGAGACAGGATCAAAGCAATTCCTCAAACAGCCTCCAAGTGTCTCTTTCCATTTAACTGTGGCCTGGCTTCAGTTACGCATCATTTTCTTTGAAGACAATAATGCTACTCTCACAGCCAATAGAAGATTTGAATTTCTAATACTGCCTGCCATTTTTCTTTGAATAAAACTTAGTTACCTGCATCTTTCAAACACATTTTTTCTGGAGTAGTGCTATTCAGCAATGCAAGTGACTTGAGAAATGCCACCATTTTAAACCAGTATTTTCTCTTGAATACAGTTAGGCATAAAGGCCATAATCCAAAACAGTAGTTTACAGAAACATGGTATAGAACAAGGGCTTTCTTTATAGTTTGTACTATTTTAACAGATCCCAAAGCCAATGAGAAAATATACATTTATAGCAGGTCAGCAACTTCCAAAACTGAACAATTGATTGTGAGAGCTGTGTTAAACTTAAGAACTACCATAGCTTTATGAGGAAAAAGAGCGTAAAATGTTATGTTTTTGTACACCTTACATCAAGGATGGAAAAGCTGGGGCTCTCCTGATGTTGCTGGACTCCTCACTCCGATCCATACCAGTCAGCACAGCTAATGGTCAGAGATAATGGCAGACATAGTCCAGCAATATCAGCCTCATATGGTAAATTCCATTTGTAAAGAGGGGGACCTAAAAGTGTATTCATACCACATATGTTTACACATTTTCAAGGGGCTTGTGAAGATCACAAGTATTCATTGTTTGTGGGTCCTCCATTCATTCTACTGACATATAGTTTATAGCTGCTGACATATGTAGAATAGTTACATCTTCAAGCGGAGAGTGTGATTGCCTTGAAATTCATAGAGATACAAGTTCAGTGTTCCTTGGTTGGGACTCAGTGACATAAAACCAAGTATGAAACTGGGTTGAATTGGCAGTATGAGTATGTCCGGAGGCTGACAGGAGTTATTGCCCAAGAGATCTTTAGACCCTTTGGGAATTACATGCCCCAAATGCCTTGCTTGGGAGACACTGATAGATAAACAGGTTTGAAATTGATTTAAATGAGTTGCAGTGAAAGACAGGGCTTGCCCAAGGCCACCCAGTGGGCTGATGATGGAGCAGGACTTTGAAACCCTCTCCAAATCAAAGATCTGGATAACATTCACTCTCAGTGCAAGCTTGCAGCTTCAACAAAAGGCATATCATGCTGGAAGAAGCATCTTCAAAGTGAAATCTTTTTGCTTTTGCTACTTTGCGTAGCAGTGGATAGACTGCAATTCTTTGCTGTGTAATGAGAGTTTTCTGGACCTTCCACATATCTCCACAACACAGTCCTGCAGCCAGCATATTAAATCCTACACTGCTTGTGGCTGATACAAACTATTAAAAGCGACAAGCTGGGATACTGTGTACTATCAATTGCAAGGAAGCATTTCTCCTGCTAGTACCCCTGTTATAAAGGCATGTTTGGGTGTAAAATCAGTAATGGGTTTATAAATTTCACATAAAGACAAGGACTGTTTCCACCAAGGAATGCCTAATTCTGAAAATGCATTACATAAAAAGAGCTGCTGGTACAGAGAGTAGGTTTCCAGGGCGAAACTGATCTTGGCAAGACAAGTAGAGCATTACAAACCAGGCAATTAAAGTTTCAGTCCCACCGGAAGGGAGTGTCAATTGAAACCTGAATCTCCAGAACAGATTTCTCTGCAACTCATAGGGAAGGTAAGAAAAGAGAAATTATGCTTCTCTCACAGGGTGCCAGACCTCAAAAAGAAGGCTAAATGTGAAACTTCCAGCCTTTGAAAATAAGAAGAGCCCTGTTTACATCAAAGCAAAGCTCTACCTATTCCAGGATCGTTTTCCCCAAAGTGGACATCCAGCTGCCTCTGGGAAGCCCAGAAGCAAGTTATGAGAGCAATAGCTTTCTCCGAGACTAATATTCAGATGCATGCCGCCTATGATCCTGGAGGTGGTATATAGCCATCATTACTAGTAGTAATTGGGCAGTGATTCATACACTGGTAACCTCAAGACATTATTTTTGTGATGTGCTCTGTGTGGGACTCCCCTTGATTTGAACTCTCCAGATGGTGCAAAATGCTGCAGGTTGACTGTTGATGGGGACAGACTGCTGCCAGCAGATAGCTCCGGTTTTCAAAAGCTTGCACTGGCTGCCCATACAGTACCAGGCTGCCCATACATTTTTAGTTGAGGTCAGACAGGCACCCTTCCTGTTGAACTTCTGACAACTTCTTCCAATAGGCATTTTCACTGAATTCTGATTGTTTTAACTGAGTTTTATTTTCCTTCTGAACGTAACTGAGTGTTACGTTCCTTCTACACCGTTTAGACACTATTGTAATTGGTGTATGAACTGCCTATATATTAAAAATAGCCTTATCCTTCATGGGGTTGCTTAATCCCATTTTATTTCTTCATTACATTTATATACCACTTTTATCTTCAAAGGTGGTATACATGGTTCTCCTCCTCCCCATTTCAACCTCACAACAACCCTGTGAGGTAGATTAGGCTCAGAGATGGCTACAGACCCAAGGTCACCCAGTGAGCTTCATGGCTGAGTAGGGATTTGAAACATGGTCTCTCAGATCCTAGTCAAACACTCTAACCATTATATGATCATAACCACATCTTGCAGTCCAAGAAATTCCACACTATTATTGTACTGTGTATTTTGGGTCTATGGACTGCACTAAAGTTCTGTGTGAGAGAGATAAGAAAAAGTATTTCCTTTTGCCTATCCTGAATCCACCAACATTCAGCTCTATTCACTTTCTCTACACTAGGCATAAGCAGAGGTATCTGAAAAGGTTGTAGTCACATTTGCTGTTGTGCCAAAGGAGAGGAGCCAAGATGGAAATGAAATGAAAATCTTTTAGGCAAACCAAATCCAAATTGTATGCTGGTGTGCCACACAAGAATGGTTACCATGCCAGTTAGCCAAAATTAATTAATTCATGACTGTTGTGTGAGCCCAAAGTGCATGCCTATAGAGAAGGCTTTTCATTATGTTTCTGCATGGTTACTACACTGACATTGCCTCCAGTCCATCTCATCAGCCTCCGCAAATGCTAAGGAATTTGGATGCATTAGATGTGATTTGACCTGTCAATTGCATTTCTGCAACCCCACCCTTAGGGGAGGCTGCCCATTGCAAGAGTCACTGCTCTTCGCTTGCCATCTCACCTCAAGGTGAGATCTTCGTAATCAAGCCTGGTTATCAGTCCATGGGCTCAACACAGTTGTCCTTTTTCATAGTCCAAGTGCATGTGAATCTCTATCATAAGGCAAGTACTCACTCTTTCTCTGTCTTGCTCTCTCTCATGATTTAGTCTATAGATTGGTCTCCAACAACTCCCTACTCTTCTCTGTCTCCTGTAATATTTTTTTAGGCCAGAATAAATCTGCATCCTCTTTAATCCGCTTAATGTAGTTGTTTCTAAGCCTTGTTCTTGCTCTTTCTTCTCTGAGGACTGCCTCTGCCCCAGTGATGCCCAGCCAAATCTGGTTGGCTACATAGTTCCGTTAAGCCATCATATTGACTTCACGATCCCTGAGTGGTTGGGAACATCTAGTGAAGAAAGTGCTTTGAAATTTAAGGAACAGCACAGCAGTAGATGTGGGGAACAGGTTCCAAAATACATGTGCAAGAATGCAAAGTAGATGTTTCTTGAACCCTTCTGCACCCTCAAAATGGCAAATTTCACATAAGAATAAACACCATGAAAATGCAGCTAACAAACCCCTGAATAGTTTAGCTTACTGTTGTTAATATAGGTTATCTGTGCAACTTAATAACTGCAAGGTCTGACAGAAATTTGATACAAATAACAAATGAACAACCTCATATACACCAATATGAGAAGAGAGCCTCTCTGCGTAACATAAAGGAAAGAGCGATCTTCTGACTACTTTGCTCTCCCTTTACCCTTATTGTCAAGACTTACACTGCAAACTACAGGGCAGAGCCTTGTCTCTATCCCCCCCCCCTCCACTTACACTGTTTTGCAAAGCAGCATCTACAGTGATGGTGCTATATCCATAAATAATAAATAAACAGACACCCAAAGCAAAGGGAGTGCAGTAACGATTATCAAATTAATGAATGCAATGTTTCATTTAGGCCTTTTCTTTTTAATGTGTTTTAACCCGGCTGGCTGCCTACCTGTCTTGCCATACAAAATTAAAGCCTGGGGAGGAGAGTGGGGATTTCAGCATACCTCTAAAACGGAACACAGTCAATTAGAACAAATTGGAAGCCTGTTCAGCCTCCATCTTTCTCTCACAGATGGATGTAATTCAGAACAGATTTTACATGCACAGGAAACCAGATTGCAACATTTTTCTATGTAAGGCTTTTCAGGCTGAATACACAAACGCCTTATGAGTCTCATGAGGCGACGCTGATTTGCGACTGCAGCTACTGGCTCTGCCATGACGCTGTTTCACTGAGCACTAAACACCACCGTCCTTTAATGTGGCTCATCTTCCAAATACAGTGGCATTCACATAGTTCCCGTCACTGACCAACAATGCATCTGTGGTTCTGCTATAATTAATGCTCTTGCTGCTTTTGACACCCCTGAAAATATTAATGAGTTTAATAGAGCAATCCTATGCTTGTTTACTTGGATCTAAGTCTCACCGTGTTCAGTGGAGTTTACTCCTAGGCAAGTATGCACAGGATACAACGTCAGACAGACGTAGTAGGATGGGGAGACAATCTGTTTTGCCTAAACAGGAGACAAAAGTCAGGGCATGCCAAGGCACTATATTTAGAATCATGTCTCTGCCTTCAGTTACAGGGTTATTGTCCGTGGACTTAGGCATCTATATAGTTGCAGATTCAGGTAGGTAGACGTGTTGGTCTGATGCAGTCAAAATAAATTTAAAAATTGTCCAGTAGCACCTTAAAAGGTAAAGGTACCCCTGCCCGTACGGGCCAGTCTTGACAGACTCTAGGGTTGTGCGCCCATCTCACTCAAAGAGGCCGGGGGCCAGCGCTGTCCGAAGACACTTCCGGGTCACGTGGCCAGCATGACATCGCTGCTCTGGCGAGACAGAGCCGCACACGGAAACGCCGTTTACCTTCCCACTAGTAAGCGGTCCCTATTTATCTACTTGCACCCGGGAGTGCTTTCGAACTGCTAGGTTGGCAGGCGCTGGGACCAAACAGCGGGAGCGCACCCTGCCGCGGGGATTCGAACCGCCGACCTTTCAATCGGCAAGCCCTAGGCGCTGAGGCTTTAACCCACAGCGCCACCCGCGTCCCCTGTAGCACCTTAGAGACCAACTAAGTTTGTTCTGGGTATATGTTCATGAAAGCTTATACCCAGAACAAACTTAGTTGGTCTCTAAGGAACTACTGGTCATTTATTTATTTTTTTATATATAGTTGCAATTATGGGTTGCATAATTATGGACTTTTCATCCAAATGGCCTTTTGTTTTTCTCTGCATTGGCCTCATTTAGGATCAAAGGTGATGGGAGCTGAGATCCAACAGCATGGAGGGCACCACACTGACCACCCTTGCTTAGAGCATTGCATTTGAACTTGTGTCCTTGAGCTCCATTGGCAGAAGCTTGCCTAGTCAGGACATTCCATAGGAGAGGCAATGGAAAGGATCCTTCTTCAGGACTCTTAACAGTAAGAAAGGCTACAGTGTTGACCCATCATGCTAGGTTGCAAGCAAAAGATATTCTGATTGGCCCAATGTTATTTTATCTTATTCATTTATGGAGGTATCCAATGAAGTATATCTGTTAGTGCAAGGATGTCCACTTGCACAATGGCACTTCTACTCCCTGTCCTGTGCTGTCCCCAAATCTGCTCCAGAACAAAGATAGGAGGCTCACCAGGAAGTAGAGAGGAGAAGTTCTGTTGCATAGCCAAAAGTCCTTGTGATAATGGAACTACTTTGTTGGATACTGCCCTCAAGAAAGTGGAAATTCTGGAGACTGATGCTGTGCAGGTAATTATGAGGGTGGCAGTTGAGTCCATGATTTGTTTTACTCGTTTGTAATATGTATTTTACAAAAACACAACTCAGGGGAGCCCTGCTCCTCCCTCTGAAAGTGCATGCGGACAAACATAGAGCAATTATTTCTCAACCAAGAAAAGGGTGCTTCCTTAACTGTTTTGCCACTGCTCATTCATTAAGAGTTTCATCTTGCTGTGTGCAGTCACCTTGGTGGAATCACTGCTCACAAGTTAACAGTCTCATTACACAGAAAAGGCTTCATTTCCCCACCTCCAGCAACATAATAACAGATATAAAATAGCACAAGAGTGGAAAATCTTCACAACTTCATCCAGTCCTTTAGCAGTGACTCATTCCTCAGATCAGTTCTCCCTAGTGACCTGCTCTTTCGGTCTGACATTCGTCTGCTGAAATAAAAAGGGGGTTACACAAAATCTGGCGAGCACGGGAGACCTGCTGGATCTGCCAGGCACTGCTTTGCTATGTGTGCCTCTCTGGCTGCCAGTGCAACTTAATTAGTGCTCACCATCACCACCACCCCACAGACAAAAAAAAGTTAGCGTTTTGTTTCCCTTGGCAACCCAGATTCACAGAGTTTCAGTGGTGTCATAACAAGCTCTCTTATGTGCTGTGAGTATGCAGTTTCTGTATATGCCAACTTTTTTCCTGTTTCTTCAGCACTTTGTGAGCAAGGTGTGTGAGAGTAATGAGTTGTAGGAATTGTCAAGACTGTAACAGGGACTGTCAAGGTCCAGGAATCGGTTGAATGGGTTAACAGCTCAAAGGGGCAAACCAACTGTCACCAGAGTTCAACATGGGGTGTACAGTCCCCTCCAAGGGAAGCTGGGAACATGAAGCATGGATGGATATCGTAAGGACCACTATATGAACCTGCCCAAGTCCTGAAATTGGCATTGGAGACTCTAGCAGGGCCGGCCCACTCATGAAGCAAGGTGAGGTGATTGCCTTGGGTGGCAAAATCCACAGGGGCAGCAGATCCAAGGACTCCAAGGACTGCTTTGCCCCGCTGCTGCTGCCCCTGACACAGCAGAAGCAACAGCTGTGGTGAGCTCCTTGGAGACTGGATCTGCTGCCTCCTTGGGATCCCCCTCCTTGGCATCTGCCTCTTGGTGGATAGGAGACCTGGCAGGAGGACACCATTTTGTGGCTCGCCTCAGGTGCTGTGTGGGCAGGGCCTGCTCTCTGTTCTGTCTCTATTGGACAGTGTGGAACAGAGCAAGTCTATTTCTCTTACTCAATGTCTCAATGGCTTTTGATACCACTTACCATGATATCCACCTGGAGTGACTGTTCAGGATGGGCACTGAAGGCACTTTATTACAGTGGGCACTACTTGTGCAGGCAAGTCCAGACAGCAGCACTGGGGGAGTGCTCTTTAGCCCCCTAGCACTTGTGCCATGGAGTTCCATGGGGCACATTTTGTCCCCAGTTTTACTTAACATCTGCATGAAGCCATTGAGAAGAGTCACTGGGTGTTTCAGAGAATAGTGTTATCAATTTGCTGGTGATACACATCTCTGTTTCTCCATAACATTTGAATCAGGAGTGGCTGTGCAAGCCCTGGACCAGAGCCTGGATAAGCGGAGCTTGAATGTGGAAAGATAGAGGCTCGGTGGACAAGAGGCTCCCATATCCAGAAGATAGACAATTGCTTGTTCTGGGCATGGTCACACTCCCTTTAAAGGAGCAGGCACATAACTTGGGGTACTGCTTGATAAACCTTTGTCATTAGAGGCTCATGGTACCTCTGGGTCTAAGATATCTTTTACCAGTTTTATCTGTAACATGGGATACAGGGAAGTGAGTGGCACACAGGTCGAGAGCTGGCAAACAAACACAGGCTTGCATCAATACAGCAAAAGGAGAACCAGAGAAGCAAGACAAGGTGAAGATCTAGGTACAAATATGTATATACCAGGTCAGATTAGGTCATGGAGCACCAATGACCTATGTTTGATCGAAGGGAGAATATTATTTCTCCCCTAGATTCTGCAACCACCGAAGCCCCCTGTGTGTGGATAAGAAGCTTCCAGCCTTGCTTACTCTGGCAGTGCTATGTTGCTAAGGTAAAGCTGACTACAAACCATTTATAGGAACCAATCAGAGCACTCAGAGGTAGAGTTAGCTGAGAAGCTTCTTCAGAGAATACTGTCTTCTGCAAGCCATGCCTTGCAGTATATGAATTCTTGTCTATAGACCCAGGATTCTGGTTTTTAAGCTACCTCATACTGACACAATGATACTACTTGTAAATTGTATTTCTTTCCACGGCTGTCCCTCACTGTCAGGACAAGTATCCACAGTGGGTCCTGAACCTGGGGTGCCAGGCATCAATTCAGCCTAGAAATATAGGAATGTGTCTAATATCAAGTCAGACCATAGGTCCATCTAGCTTAGTACTGTCTACACTGACTGGCAGTGGCTTCCCAGGGTTTCAGTCAGTGATCTTTCCCAGCCCGTGACTACTGATGCCTGAGATTGAACCTGGGACCTTTTGCGTGCAAAGCATGTGCTCTGCCACTGAGCTATGACAGTAAGACCACATAGAGAAACAAAGACCCCTGTTAACAACAATAGGGCACAGCTGGTCATGCAATATTTCCTGGTTCCTATAAAAGCTTTGAAATCAGGATGGCTCAGTAACTGAGTAAGGGCCTATGCTGCTGTATTTCCAGAGGAAGCTGTGTGCCTCAAAAAATGATAGCCGCAATTACGTAGTAGGTTTTTAAGCTTCTGTAAGCACAGAAGAGCACGCACATTGACTGTGATAAAACATAAAACAATAATAATGAAATTAACAAGCTGTCTAGATCAATGAATGCTGAGACACAAATTGACTGAGAACAGTAAATATCGAATAGTAAAGGAGAAATAGTAGGATATGGAAGACTGGCCCTAGACCAAGTGCTGTCCTAGGCAGAGAGAATTTTACAATTCTGAAAACGTTCAACTTTTGAAAACCGAGTTTTTGGTTGCATTTTAGCTCTTTTCATGACTTTGATGCATAATTTGCATGCATGACTGATCTCCTGTCAAACAAATATAATAAATTTGAATGCTGGATCGTGATCACTCGCATGCACACGTTGAATCGGCTCTGATGTTGCAAATTTTCCCATGAATTTAAAACAAAAGCAAAGAAAACCTAAACATTAGCACAATGCTGGTTGTGCAGATCCATGTTGCCAGCTTTACAAGTTAAGAGGGTTTCTTTTATTTTAGCTGCTGAGCCAAGCGCCTCCCCCACCAAAAAATGGTCACAGAGGGGAGATAGCAAAGCGAGTGGAATAAACTGCTCCATCTTCTCACTTTGTCACTGCTTGCATGCTCTGAAAGGGTAGGTGAACAGCCAGCAACAAGCAGGAGGAGAAGGAGGCCAAGAGGCTTAACACTGCTCCCCCCACCCTACAGGAGTGTAGGCCTTGGCAAGTACCCAACGATGCCTGTTCCTGACAACACCCCCAAATGTGGGCTAAAAGTGGTTTGAGAGTGGGCATCTCTGTGCAAGCAGGTTACTGCTGTTTTGATACGGAACTGTTATTTTGGTTGTACCATTTCAACAGTAGATCTTTGGCCTCTGCCCAATAAAATCTGAGTGCTTGCTCCCATCTTCCTCCTCCTCTGCTTCTTTCTTCTCAGTTAGCATTGAGGAACAGAAGACTTGGGAGAAAGAACAGAGGTGGGGTTCCTTCCATCCAATCTGCTTCTTCCTTCTTCCCCAGGGCTGAATGGCTGACCAGCAGCCTTAATATGCAAAGCAGGGGCACGATGTTCTATCCATCTAGGCATGCTAGGGAACTGGGAAGTCTTTATTATTATTATTATTATTATTTATTTATTTTAAAAAAATGATTGTAAAAAAAAACCCCTCAAAGCAGCTTACAAAAGTTAAAACATTAAAATCAAGAAAAAATCACAACCATACTTTAAAATATGCAAGAAATAAAATACTACAACAGATTAAAACTACCCCAACTTTCTCAGCATCTGGGTAGGCTTGTCTAAACAATAAAGTTTTTAGCAGGTGCCAGAAAGAGTACAGTGAAGGAGCTTGCTTGATCTCACTAAGCAGGGAGTTCCAAAGTGTAGGTGCTGCCACTCTAAATGATCGAGTTCTTACAAATGCAGAACAGGTATCACCTAGCATGGTAGTAGTGCCAATACTACCATACTGCTGATCAAAGCAGTCAAGTGAGCACATGTGGGGTAAGGCAATTTCATAGGCAAGATGGTCCCAAGTTGTTAAGGGCTTTATATACCAATAGTAACACCTTGGATTTGGCCAAGGAGTCTTACATAGAGAAAATCACAGCCATTTCCCACTTTAAGTAAATTATTTAACTAAATAAGTAATTCCCGTAATATCCAGGACATCTGCACTAATATTGCAGGTTTTCTTGGCATTTGCTTTCAATATGCATTTTAATTTTACAGAGTAAGTGCCAAGAGTGCTTGATAGGCATGAAGAAGGGGGGAGCACAGGGGAATGAGGGGAAAGAAGAGTATCTCATCTGCCCATTTAGGGTAATGAACACACACTTAATGCTTTCATGTGTCATCTCAGGTCAGGCTGCTATGGCTATGAGCATAAGATGGATAAACACAGCAATAAAGTAGACGCAAACATACATGAAGATGGCAGACTTAGCTCTGGCTTTGAGCTCTGTATATAATGTTCAGATGGGAAGAAAGGGAATATGCTAAATGCAGACTGTCTCCACTCCCGGGGGGGGGGGGATCTAATGATACTTGCTTAAAAAAAAAAGCCACATGCCCTCTGATGAGTGCAAGACCAGGACAGCAGGTAGAACCAAACAAACAGCAGGGGAAAGAGGGTAAGGACAGAGAAAAACATATCTGGCCTCTAATCCTCCCATCCCTACCAGCCTTTTTCCAGAGGGTTCATATGGGTCTTTCCACTTACTTTGCCAACTGCCATCTTGCTGCACCCTAAGTCCTATCCTCCCTGGTCATTTCCCATGCTTGTTAGGGCTGACAGGAATTGTAGTTCAGCAGCATCTGGGAGGCTAAAGGTTCCCCACATCTAGGCCAGGATGCTGTTACAACATAAAATCTCTACTCTGCTTGCCTACCCTTCCTAAAATAAATCATTTCGTATTGATAGTGAGAGTGCATAGCAAATGCAGAACCATTCAACATCCAGCATCACTAACAAGAGAAGCAATCTGATAGTGTTGCTTAGCAGTGTGACATACCCTACAACATTCCTGAAATGAAAATAGGGACATATTCTACATTCCCCCACTCGCCGCTTTCATTATGAGAGACTGACTGACTGGGGAGTGGGGAAACAGTGAAAAACTTTCTTAGGGGCATTCAAGCAGCTCAGATCTTGTTTTCATAAAAACAGGAAGTAACACCGTTTTAAGTGGGGGAGCGAAAAGGAAGGCATAGATCTAAGCAACGTATTAGAGGGATGCATGAATCTGAACTTCCAGTAACACGTTGAAACGCTGTACTGAAGGGAAGGCCCCTTGGGAATTAGGGACTCTGTGTGAAAAAGTGAGAAGCCATGATAGCTTAAGGGTGTGAAAAAGTGAGAAGCCATGATAGCTTAAGGGTTTTCGTGATGGTTCCGGTATTGTCGGGGCAGTTGGAAGGTATGGTGTGAGCATTAACTAATGTCCAAGACTTGGGTGGAGGAGGTTAAAAGCATTCTCTGCACATGTGTAGGAACTATTCTCAGCTGGAGAACTTCCAGACCACAGTGCTTGTCTTGCATTTGATGATAGCATTAGAAGCTGTCAGGGTGAAATTTTCAAGCCAAGAAACTAGAAACTCAGTGACATATTTAACCAGGAATAATACTGTACAAGACTAGAATTTAAAGAAGCACATTCTGTTCACAAGCTCCCTGATAGTCAAGACACATTCTTTGATAGTATCGTACAGTTCAATTTGGAAAGTAAAGGGCTTTTAATTTTTGTTATGCTTTCTTCTATCTTGAAAATAGTCTACAACTTCTGTGCAAGTTGAGTTATAGAGCAGAAAGGTCATCAAGCACATGTAAAAAAATTCCTAAGGAGAATTCAAAGTTTTGAAACCATAGTATTAGAATATTAACAAATTGTGATTAAAGAGGTTCGTATGGAATGGACTTCTCCTAAGGTATGAAAAAATCAGGCAGCATTTTATACAGAGGTTTGCAATTCTCCAGCTGTTTTTGCTTCAAATACTAGTAAAAAGAAGCATTAAAAGAACTATCTGGAATGAAAGGATGGAAACACTAGACTCTGCTCACTGTTGCTAGGCACCAAGTGATGTGCAGAGGCCTGCGATGAGCCAGGCTTGAAGGGAGATGCATATATTTGTCCTAATGAACACAGAATCTCATTAAAATCAAGAGATGGGTTGAACTATTAAGACAGCTTTGTCCAAGTTGTTCAAAATGCAATGTGAGCTTTGGATTCCTCCCCTTTTGAGGGGTCACTAGAATTTAATCTTGTCTCAGTTTCATTATCTGCAGATGTCCCTTTTCAGGATAATGCACTGCCACTTTTTAACACAATAGGCTCCCTTGTCACAGTTATGCGGCATAGAAGTTGCCTAAAGCAGCTCAGTGGTGGTTCAAATAAAATGGTTTGTGTCTGTGTGTGGGTACCATTTGGCAAAGTGTCAAACTCTGGTTCAAGCACATTTAGCTACCAGCAGATTCGGAGAGGCTCTCTCCCACTGGACAATTGCTATGTAATTTATTTCAAGTAGCACTTTATTAAGGTACATGCTCCTGTTTTCTTAATTGCTTTGCAACTGTGTTGTTCAGTTGCACCTTGTCGGGGGAGGGGAGAGAAATTAACAGTGTGTCTTTATACTCTGATGAGTCACTGGAAGAGGCACTGCTCATTGGAGGAGACAGGACTTTGCGCCATGATGAGTGACTGGAAGCACTAGCATCTTGTCTACGGAATGTGGGCCTGCAGAGCATACATAGACTCATCCATATTGTTGCAGCCAAATTAACAGAGAATATCATCATACTGGACTTGAAACAAGATAAATATGTTTGTGCATGTGCAATTGAATCTCAGAATAAGCAAATAGGCTCTAGTCTTTGACTAAATTTTGAAGTCTCCAGCCTGATATTCCTCTGAATTGTTGGTATTTTGTGTATGTTTCATATATCACTGTAGTCTGGATGGTTAAAAAAGAAACATTTATAACGTCAACTTTTTTTTTGTCTTTACCACAGCTAAATGCTTCCATTATTGATCCTGATAATTGCAGCGCATAGAGTATTTAGCCACTAAATCATGCAAAAGGTGTTCCCTCTTATGTTGGCATCAACTACAAGCTGTCTGCATTCAGCCAATTAATTTTACCTAGCATTGGCGGAAGTGTGCCAGATCTTCCAAGGAGAAAGATGTGCTCATGTCCCTTCTCTGCCAGCTATACAGCTCTTCCAGATGACTCCTTGTGCATGAAGAAAAGACAGAGGAGTCTCTCTGCCCTGATCCACTGCTCTGACAGAACAGAAAGTCTTTGGGACAATGACTCACCAGTGTTGGGAGGTGACTTATTGGTTTTTTGATCTACTTTGAATCACTCTTCTGCCTGTTTGAGGCTTCCCATTCTGGCCCCTCCTCATTTTTTTTTTTATCAGCATTGTGTAATGCAAATTAAGCAGTAGCATTGCAGCACTGTTTTCTCTGCTATGATTTTTTTGTGTCTTCCTTTCTAAATAAGTGCATCCAAGGCTCCAATGTGCATCAAACGGGGCCTATGGGATTCCTTCTGTACATCACAGCATCAACTTCATTCATCCATTCTGCACTCAGAGTAAGATAGTTTCCATCTTCATTTAGGTTAGGGCTGAGATCAATGTATACTTGTGATGGAGTAAGACAAGGAACAGGCAATGAAGGATGGGAGTTGAGCAAACATGAAAGTTTTCCACCCTGAAGGTCCTGGCTTTCCTGGCCATGGTTCATGGCCAGCATGCCCAGGAACAAGAGAGAATTCTGCCCCTCCATGCAATAACAACAAGCTGAAAATGTCCTAATGTGTCCCTGGTAGGTTTCCCCAGCCACTCTGGGTGGCTCCCAACCGAATATTAAAAACACAATACAGCATTAAACATTAAAAACTTCCCTAAACAGGGCTGCCTTCAGATGTCTCCATCTGATGTTATCATTCAGATGTTATCTTAACTTGTGCACTGCCTTGAGACAGACTATAATAGGTGGACTATACAGATTTTTTATAAAACAGTGGATAGTATCCCCACCTGGAGCATTCTACTAAGGGTGGAATTCATGAACAGTGTGGAAGTTCCCTTGGAAGCTTGGGAGGGCAAACACCCCAATGCTCCCCAAGCCCATCCCCACATCCAGCCCAATCAGGAGCAGAGGCAGAAGGCTGTCTAAGCCACTGGTCTTAAACTGGTGGGTAGGGACTCACTAGTGCAAGTAGATATATAGGTACCGCTCTGGCAGGAAGGTAAACAGCGTTTCTGCGCACTGTTCTGGTTGCGCCAGAAGCGGCTTAGTCATGCTGGCCACATGACCCGGAAAAACTGTGGACAAACATGAGCTACCTCAGCCAGTAACGCGAGATGAGCGCCGCAACCCCAGAGTCGTTTATGACTGGATTTAACTGTCAGGGGTCCTTTACCTTTTTTTTTAGTGGGTTATGGCCTGATCCAAGGTGGGTTGCAACAGGAGCACTACCACCATGCAAATATATGGTAAAAGATTAAGAAATTCATCCCCAGTTGCATGTTTGGGTTAAAAGTTGGTCCTGGGACTGAAAAGGTTGTAGATACATGGTTGAAACCAACCCATGCAAAGCCATCATCCATGCTCCACCCAGAGGCCAACCAAGGTAGTGAAGAATAGAACTGAAGGGAGGAAGTTCTGGATTCCTGGCACCTCTATTTAGGACTAATAATTATTTTATTTATTTATTTACATTGGTCTAATATGGAGGAGCAGTGAGTGGATAGGTTGTTACATGGCTTTCTGAACAGCCTGTAATGGAAGGGGAGAGGGAAGGAATTATGCTTTCCTTGGCGGTGGTCTGAATGTCCCCTAAGGAAGCCAACCTCACACTTTGAAATTTGTTGGGTTTATTTCTAACAAGATGGTAGCTAATGCTTAACCATTCATTCTCATCACATAAGCAGCCTTATTTACATAATTCTGTTTAAAAATGCAATAGTTTACACTTGATTTATTTGTTCCAGCAGTAGGCAGGACAGGTCTATTGAATCACTCACGGGAAACCTACAACTCCGGGGAGTCAATCAATGCTTTCGTGAGTCTCTCTCTGTCCCATAAATTATGAAAGATTATTAAAACACTGTCAAGTGCCTAATTAGTACCTTTAGTGTTCTTATTAGAACTCAATAGCTTTTCTTCAAACCGTTAACGCTGATTATTATGAAAACGATAGAGGCATTGTTGCAAACCATAAATGAAAATGCATTACAATTTGGTAAATATGAAAAAGAGGTGTTTTCCCCCTTTCTGGCTTTTGCCTTCCCCACAATCTGCCACAGGTCCTTCTTTCCGACAGTGGTAGGTTCCACTTGGGCAAACGCAACTGTTAAACAAGGGGTGACATGCTTAATCAGTTTGGCCTATTCTGACAATAGGAATGGAGGCGAGCGATATAAAACAATTAGCATTTTGCCCATCTTTCTTACTATGATTTATGACTGCACAATTATTTTTCTTGCTTTTCCATGATTAAAGCCAAAATAGATTGTTTTTCCTGCCTCCATGAGATGAAATTGGCTGCTCATTACTCAGATAAATTGAAAAATAAAATGTGAATGATTATTCCATTTGGGATATATAGGGGTATCATGAAATTACGGCTTGCTGTAGGAATCATATTCTCAATGTTATCTGGGATCCTGAATCTCCTGTTTAAGGGCTCATATTTCATAGCTCTTGCCCACAGCTGCTGACAGAAAGAAAACAGGATTGTGTACTCTGAAATCAGACTTGGCTTAATTCACCTGACATACAGAGCAGAATTGGTCCTGTGTTATGTTCTATCTCTTCTGCACTAAATTGTGCCTCCCCCTGATTTCTCCTTTGTTTTGTTCAACCATTTATCTCCTCTTATTTTAATCTCTTTAATCACATTTGTTAGTCATTAGTTCCCCCAGTCCATCATCACCCAAAGTTACATACAACATTTTTAAAAAAGCATAAAACACTATATCACAATTTGGGATGGGCAAATCTATCAATTTCAGTTTCTCATTTTTCCAGGCTTAAGTTTAGTTCTCCGCATCTCCACAACAGTTTCTTTCTTTAAAAATCCTCATGAAAAATCATCAGCATGTGAATGAGAATTTGTCCTAATTACACATTTTTCCTATGCAATTTTGCCAAATATACACATTTTTGCAAACCAATTTTCCCTAATAGAATTCATCTTTCTATGTTATTTTCATTAATATGTACATTTTTCTGCACACTTTATCCTAGGATATGCACTGTTGCTTTGTGCATTGTTTCAGAAAGTGTGAATAAGATGGTTTTGCCTTTAAATACAAACTGAATCAAATTTATGCCCTTTCCCTAAGCACAATACAATTTCATTCCATCACATCTCCCTTTCTTGCAGCATTCAGCTGCTGTCCTCTGAGTGTCTCTTCAATCTTTTGCAGTATTCAACCTGTCTTATCCTTTGCCTTAAATTTAAATCCTCCTTGGTCCCTTTGCCTATCCTTTCCATGCCAGAAACTTTACTCTCATTCCATACCGACACTTATTTTCCTTGGCTGCTGTACAGCCCTGGAATACTCCCCCATCCAACAGCCACATGGTTCCTCCTGTTGTTTTATTTTCCGAAAATTGCTTTTGTGGAAAAATAAAATAAAAATCTCAGGCTTTCTGATCTCATCTCTTCCTCCTTTTGTATCATGTTGCATCTTTAGACTGAGCTTGAAGGTAGAGCCTGACTACAAATCTAATTCTGTGTAGTACATAACTGGTGTGTATGCACTCAAAATAGATCTGTTGTTGTTAGGGTTCCAAAAGCAACACCACAGTGCACATTCAATTTTTAATTTTTTTTTTTTTTTTTGCCATAAGCAGATACCATTTTATGTAGAAAAGATTATAGAGGCAAACTGAATGTACACAGTGGTCAATGTAGGTTTTGCATTAATGTTAGCAACCAGCTTAGTACAAAGTCAGTTTTAAATCTAAAGGGTGAAAATTCCTGAAGAAATTGCAATAATCAGCAAGAGTTTTCTGAAACCATATTAGGTCATTTCTGAGCAGATCTTTTTTTTAGAAAAGAATTATTTAGCTTTCACTATTTGTATTGGGCCAATGTTTTCATGTCCTTCTAGATCCTTTGCCGGTCTGTATTACAGACAGAAGTGAGACCAGTCACCAGCAGCTACATGCTGAATGAAGTCAGGAGAAGTGATGTTTGATCAAGGTTCTCCCATGCCTCATTGTTAAGTTTCTGGAACTGTTTCTTGTGCTCCCACTTCTGTGAGAAAACACACATACATGACCACAGGAAGTTATCATTCCAGATCCTCATTCAGTGCACTTCCAAATGTGGAATATTCATGCATTTGGGCTTTGTCTTTTTTATTCCAAGCACTTTGATTCAGCACACCTGAAACCCTTTTGGCAATGCAGGTGAGGAAACAGAAAGTGCATTAGCAAGAACTTGATTAAGGATGCACTTCACCTTGAGAAAATATCATTAGTGTTTCGGTACAACAGTAGCTCTTTCCGCTATGCTAGGTTCTACAAGTTTATGGGAACTAGTGATTAGAGCGGCGATAATCACATGGAGTGTGTGGCTTACTGGTGGTCAGCTCTCTTGATTTCAAGTGGGTTTTACAAACACATTCCTTGCAGGAGTACATATAGGATGCTCTCCGCTGTAAAAAATAAAATAAACCCACAAAACTTTAGAATAACAAGAGCCTTATATGTTTTGTGTATCTGAAATGATAGACTAAAGAATTAGTGGGGTCACCATAAGTGATAGAGTCAAAATGACAGGTGTTGATAGGATCAAAATCCGGTCAACCACACCAGACCTTTTGCATGTGAGGTTTGCTTCCTTTCCTTTGAGTATAACATTACATTATGCAACCAGAAGTGTGGGAAGCTGCCATCTGGAGTCACCCGTAATCTTTTGACTAGGTCATTGAGCTCTGATCCTGAATAACTTTTTGATGCATCCCCAAAATGCAATGCACAAAGCATTTTTCCAGTTTTGAGATTCAGCATCAGGCTTCAGTTCTATGCCAGCAAAGATTCACTTAGCTTCCAGAGACATTCTCTTTCCTTGGCTTCCAAGCCTGGAACATTTTCTCTCTAAAGTCACTGCAGACAGACAACACTGTTATCTTTAAAAAATAAAATAAAAATAAAAGATTCTGACTTTGGGGAGGGATAGTTAAAATAATTTGGAAGTTTTGATTAGTCATCACCATAATCTGGAAGGAAGTTGAATGAGGAAGGGACACTTGAAAGCAGCCAAGCAGTTTAAAGGGGCTGGGGTGGCACATCAGTATCTAATTTTTGCCCCTGTTGCTTCACTATTCATTCCCAATAAACTTTTTGCTGACCTGGAGGTGGGGGGAAGGTTTGCTCCCTTAAAACAGGGTCTCTTGACTGGCTGTTCCTGACATGCTTGCAAAGGTCTGCTTTTTGTCAGAGTGTTTCTGAAACTATGCAATCTTCACCCTCCATCCCCACCCCCAGCAAGTATACTAGAAACTCTATATCTCCATTTCAATGTGCTTTCCATATTCTTGAGCTAGTGATCTGTTCCAAATGAGAAGGATTTGGCAGAATTCGATATGAAACTGCCTTTTGCTGTCGACTCTGAATTACAGCAGAACCCTAGTCCTGTGTTTAAACTTGTTCATAAATGACCAGGACTTAAGGGTGAGCAGGGAAGTGACCAAGTGATGATGCCAGGTTGCTCAGGGTGGATGAATTGTGAGGAGCTCCAAAAGGATCTCTCCAAACTAGGTGAATGAGCATTAAGCAAACAAATTCTGGTTCAGTATAAAGTGATACACATTGGGGTAGAAGATCCTTACTTCATATACAGTATATGCTACTGGGGTCTGAAGTGGTAGTGAGTGACCAGGAATAAGACTTTGGGGTCATAGTGGATAACTTGATGAAGATGTTGACCAGTATGAGGCAGCTCTGAAAAGGGGGAATACTGTGTACAGTTCTAGTCACTGCATCATTGAAAGGATATTGCACAGCTGGAAAGGATGCTGAAAAGGGCTTAAAGTCCTATCCCTGCTGTCCTTACTCTTCAGTATCACACTTCCAGAAGACCTGGATGGAAATATTAATCTGTGGACAAATGTGTATATGTATATATTGTGAAGAGTGCAGGAGTGAGAAGGCGAGAGAGAGAACAGGTAGGAAGAAAGAAAAACCTTGCTGTTTCCAAAACCATTGCTTAGGTTATCTGCTCCCCTCCTCTTTTGAGGAGTGTTTAGAAAGCATCTTAGCAGAGTTCAATCTCAGTACTGTTCTTTTGTATACTGGTTTTCCCCCACCCACCTCAAATTAAGATAAGGTTTTTCACAACAAATTGCTTTAAAATCTGTGAAGATGAGAAGATGCATGACATAATGATCTGGCTTTTTTAAAAAGGGTATATAAAGGAGAAAATTTTAAAGTAGAAGTTAAATGGCAATGAGATACAGATAATACAGTTAGTGATAATTACAGCTTAAATAGGTATTCAGTGGGTACACCTTTTACAGTAGCAAATGGGTACTTCTTACACAGTCAGACTTTTGATTCATCTAGGTCATGGATGTCCAACTTCCAACAGACTGCGATCTACTCACAGTATTAAAAAACTGGCAGTGATCTACCCATTGTTGTTGGAGAAACAAAAGTTGTTGAGTTTTTTTAGGAAGCCACAGTTGTCCGTCTCCCCCAAAGATCTACCAGGATCTACCAGGAATACCCCACAATCTACCAGTAGATCACGATCTACCTGTTGGACATGTCTGATCTAGGTCAGCACTGTCTATACTGACTAACAGGAGCTCTCCAGGGTTTGAAACACAAAATATTCCCAGTTCTACTTGGAAAAGCCAGGGATTGGCCTGTGACCTTTTCCATGCAAAGCTGATATTCTGCCATTGGACATGCTCTGTTTACCTCTAAGTTCTATGTCTCTTACATTCTACCTCTGGCAGTACAATTCTATATGTAACTCAGTTATAGAGCATCTGCTTTGCAGGCAAAAGATCTCAAGTTTAATTCCCAACATCTTCAGGTAGGAGAACAGGAAAAGACCGCTACCTGAAACCATAGAGAGTTGCTGCTAGCCCGTGTGGTCAGTACTGAGCTAGATGGACCTCATGCCTGACGGTCCATAAGACAACTTCCTATGTTCCTGATTTCTATATTCCTAATGTCTGCTTTACCCCTGCAAATCCCTATAAGGTCATACAGAACATAGGCTATGTCTAGGATCACAGAGAGAGGGTGAAAAGCCAATGAAGGAAATAGTAACATTTGTTTTAGTTTAAATATGTGGGGTCAGGAGGAAGGGTTGTGGCTTGAGAAGTAAAATGAGGGGCATGATACTCTGTTCCCAAGGGTCCCCAGAAACCTGGAGCGGGCCCTGCTCAACGCATTTTATTTTGAAGCGACTCATTACATATTTGTGCAAGTTTGGGACCACTACTGTTCATGTATATGAAAAGGACTTGAACATCTCCCAAGATAGACTGGAGCCAACTAAACTCTAAACACTCGGGAGGTCTGACCTTTCAAGTGGCAAGCGGCAAGTGCTGGATGGGAACTTTGAAAAGAACAGGCATTCTTCTTAGACATGAATTAAGGGTATTCCATCACAGCATGAATTTAGAATTAACTGTTTTAAAATGAAAACATTTTAAAGGAATATACTGTAACATGTTTCCTCAGATAAATTCTGGTACATTACTGTTATTGTTGTTGTTAATACTTATGCTCAGGGTATCTCTAAAATATTAAATGTTTTCCCTTATGACTAGAGCTGTAGTTTTTGTTTGTTGCAAAATATTTGCTACAGGTAAACCACATTTAGGTTTGTTACTACTCCTTATTTGCTACCAGTAACCCATGTTTCCTGCAAGATGGCACTTCCATTGCAAGAGTTGCATTTTCCAAGCATTCCAAGCACTGTGCATTTGATAAACTAGCATTCATCTCCAAGACACCATAGCCTTTACTGATGGGTTTTTCTTTACATGGAAAGTGTTTTGTACAAGTGGTCACAGGCAGCTGTTGGATACTGACTGTGACTGAGATAAATGGTGATGACGAACTGACCTTGCACACGTCTCCCCTGGTCCATTTTAAAATATCTTAGTTTCATATATTTTTAATGCTTTAGAGAGGCTGATCGCTCCCTTGTTGGACTTTTCCTGAGTGAGAGCATTTATCTAGCCTTTTAAAAGAAAGCCAGTGTAGGCACATATATCCTTACTCAACCATGAAACTCAAGGGGTGGCCGTGGGCAAGTCACTACTTCATAGGGCTACTGTTAGGCTGAAATATTTTCCTGGACTCCTTAACAGAAGGGCAGGATATAAATAAATTGTTTCACCAAATTAAGACCACTTAGCTATCTTTCTTGCATACAGGGACATAGTATTGAGAAAAGGCTGGAATCCCTTATTTGTTTATATATATATGATGGTGAACAGATTTTTTTTTTAACTCAAATGTCCCTATAAGGATATTTCACTTCATTTTTGTTTTACATTTTTATTTCTTGGCACTCATTAAGATGAAAGCAAAAGACAAGCATAAATCTTGAGGCAGCCCTCAATGCAAAAACTGTCCCTGAGTTCCTGGCATCTAGCCCAGCTTTCAGACTCACTTTGTGACAAGTGGTGCTTTCCTGAGCTAGAATTTATCCGTCTACCTTAGATCTGTGGTCTGGTGATGGAAGGAAAGAGATTAGATTGCCTCAAAATACTTTTACTCTCTGTGTGTGTGTGACTCACAGGAGTCATTTTCTGACCAATGGCAGCAAACAAGACAACATCCCAAGAATTTTTAGACTCAGAGATCTGGAGCTGAGATATTACAATCAACAGTCACACATCACTCAGCTCCAACTAGGCTAAAAAGTTTGCCTCCCTCATACTTCAATTTTCTGTGTACGTGGAAATTCATGCATCCATGGGAAACAGAAACATTCTGGATTTGACCATATTTAGATGACTGCATTTAGAACCAGTGTGGTTTAGACTTCAAGTGTTGGATTAGGACCTTGGCGAACAGGGTCCCTACACAGCCATGGTGCTTATTGGGAGACTTTGGGCCAGTTATGGTCTCTCACCCCAGTGTACTCCAACAGGGTTGTTGCAAGGACAAAACGGGGAGGTGGAAATTGTGTATAGTACCTTAAGCTCCTTTGAGGATATAAATGTAATAATAAATAAAATTAAGGACAAAAACAGTACTTCTTCACACAATTTTTCCCTCCTTTTTTGTTTCCCCAAGTTTTTTATATTCTGTAGGAGATAGCCAACATTCATACTCAAAGTAAATCCATTAAAACCGATGAACTTAAGTCTATTGACTTCAATGGATCTACAATGAGTATGACTAATGCTGAATATCACTCATTATGTTGATTAGATTATGGTCCTCTCGGTGACACTAATCAGCCACAATAAAATCCACCAATCATCTTTCTTTTGGATGTAATTGCTGTAATCTACTCAGAGCATGTGGGAAAGGTTAAATAACTATACATAGGTTTTTTGTGGTGGCAGACTTTGGAATGCCTTGCCCAAGGAAGTCAGGAAAAGAAGATCTCAATTCTCCTATTGTTTTTCTTCAAGTTTTCCTACCATCTGGATTATTTTATTATTTTATTGCTGTTGCTGCTTGCTGATTTGCTCATGTTATGCAATGGTTTAAATCTTGCATTTGTTTTTCTATTTTCTTTGCAT
This sequence comes from Podarcis tiliguerta, assembly GCF_965153285.1. NCBI lineage: Eukaryota > Metazoa > Chordata > Lepidosauria > Squamata > Lacertidae > Podarcis > Podarcis tiliguerta. The sequence goes on along the minus strand of NC_139543.1, from coordinate 56,782,348 downwards.
ACATTTGTTATTGTGAATTTATTCATTTATTTAGGCATTTCCATACCACCCATCAATCATGTCCCCTGGATAGTTCACAATTTAAAAGTTAAACAAATACAATAAATAGTACTATAGTATACTACATTATACCTTGAGTATAGGGGTTTTCCCTGTAAATAGATGATCAACATATTAAATTAATGCTAATAAACAAATATACCAATCTACGCACAATGAAAACATTAATGTGCATATTGTGGGTGGGTGGTAATATGATTTAGAGCATCTAGCACTGGAAAGACCCATTGATTTAGTATCCAATTTTTTCAATTCAAAATCCTTTATTAGGCATAGCACACTGCAAATTAACATACAAACATCATATATAGACTGTATAAAATACGGGCTCAGTGAACACAATTTATCCCAGATTGATTTAGTATCCATTCCTGGAATGGTTATTTCTTTGAGGACGGGTTTCATGGTACTACAAGAATTTGTTCAACAAAACCCCTCTTTGCATCCTGCACACACTAATGGTCATGGTCAGACAACCATGTTAGCTCAGGTTTGAGTGCTGGTGGGAGATTGGTAGGGGATCAGCCACAATAAAACCCACCCACTGACTGAAACATGCTCTTCCAAATTCACACCACGACCTGACAATGTCATCTCCACCTGGTTCCAAGAAGGGCTTGTAATAATATGAATAGAGCAGATAAAGAAACATGGGTTGCTTTTCAGCCATGGCAGCCTGAATGCAAACGGCAAACACTCCTTCCATGCAAGTGGCTTCAATAGCTCTGTGGTATCCCTTTTCAAGGCAACATTTTCATCCAAAAGTAAAAGGTAAACATTTCTAAAAGGAATTGTCAGTGCACAGTGAATTTACCCTAGTGCAACTGCTGCTGTATTTCCACAGCTGTCAAAGGATATTCTACCATAAACTATTGTATTTTGTTCCAAGGTTCAATCTTTAAACTATGCCATTAATAAGGTACTTGATATTTTACAAATCAGTTGTTTGAATTAAGGAACAAGTGTCACTCAATGCTGAGCATATTCTGTGCATGCAAAAGGTTCCAGTTTCAATCCCTGGCATCTCCTAGAATGGTTGAGCATGACTTGCTGCTTTCTTACAACAGGATTGCTTTCCTAGGCTGTAGCTATGATGAGGTCAAGAGCTGCTTTTCAGAATAAGGTATCCGTAAGGAAGGGACATGGGTGGTGCTGTGGTCTAAACCACAGAGCCTAGGGCTTGCCGAACAGAAGGTCGGCAGTTTGAATTCCCACAACGGGGTGAGCTCCCGTTGTTCGGTCCCAGCTCCTGCCCACCTAGCAGTTCAAAAGCACGTCAAGTGCAAGTAGATAAATAGGTACCGCTCCAGCGGGAAGGTAAACGGCATTTCCATGTGCTGCTCTGGTTTGCCAGAGTCATGCTGGCCACAAGACCCGGAAGCTGTCTGCGGACATACGCCGGCTCCCTCATCTTATAGAGCAAGATGAGCGTGCAACGCCAGAGTCATCCGCAACTGGACCTAATGGTCAGGGTTACCTTTACCTTTACTTTTATCTATAAGGAAATGCATTTTTCTCAAAGAACTGGGGATGTAACTACCCCATGGTGGGTTTGAGAGGGTAGGATGTGCCACTTTTCCAAGTCCTATACTTAAAACCTTATAATTCTACTCAGTGTTACTGAATTCCGAAAAACCACTTCCTTTGTTTATGATCGTAATGAAGATTAGGATTCCCACTTCAGCCATAAATGTTCATTGGAAGAAGGTGGAAGTGCTAAGCTTTGTGAGCACAGCAAAGTTGGTGAAGGGTATTATAGAAACATAGAATTGTAGAGTTGGAAGGAACCCCGAGAGTCATCTAGTCCAACCCCCTGCCATACAGGAATCTCAACACACGGTTCCCCCATCCAATTTGAAACCATGCCAGACCCTGCTTTGCTTTGCAAATGAGCTAGCAGAATGAATTAATCCGTCTGGTGAACTTGGGTATGCATCTTAAGAGTATTTTACCCACTCATCTGCAATGAAGACTGATAACCAAGGAATAACCCAGCTAGACAATCACCAAGTACTTGCTCCCAGTGGTAGTTGATGCCCATTGGGACTAGAAAAATGGAAGGCAGGGAATTCAAGTAAATGAAACCAGAGTCAACTAATTCTAATTTTGTTCCCATCCTCCTCCCCACTGAGTTCTATAAGGGTGACACTGAGATCAAGGAAGAGGAATCTGACAAGCACTGCCACTCTTTTGACTGGTTGGAGGCAGGTGAAGTCTGGCTGAGGGCAGTCTGAGATTGGAGAGGCAGTGCTCCACTCACCATAATAGAGTAGCCTCCATTGCTTTTTTCCTCTCTGTTTCACACTATGCCAAAATAACCAAAACCCCTTAGTCCTACAGTGTGGATACTGCTGGACAGGTTTGTAACTATTCCTTTCCAGCTCTGTAGCCTTTAGTAGCTGCTCAAATTATTGTAGCTCACCAGCCACTCTAAGTAAAAAATAAATAAATTCCTGAGTAAGAAGATCTATTCACAAGCCTGAAAACTACACTAGTCTTATGCACTGAATTCAATATGAACTGCATCACAACCAAGCAGTTGCCTGTTTTGTATACTATACATCAAAATTGATTTTCAGACCTTGTGTACAACACTTCATTGTGGGCTGAAAATCAATCTGGCAATGCAGTAGAGCAATCAGATGATTGCCTGGTCATGTAGCAGTTATAATGTACATTGAACTTGCCATGAGACTAGGAGCAATTTTTAGTCAGACAACTACGGTTTTAAACTGTAAGCATAAAAACAGAATTTATCCACTGAGTTTCCTTTCTCATAGAGTATTTTCTAGGATTTTTTTCACATGTCCACTCAATATTTTCTTCCAGTCCTGATGACTATGCACATAAGAGGTCACTATAAAAAGGGGAAAGAAAGAAACTATGTTTGCCATCAGTAGATGCCTGCTTTCATTTGTTATGCCCCACCCTTTGGATACTTCATATGGGAGCAAAAACTGCCAGAACTGAATGCCAGTTTCTGGCCTTTTGAGTATAAAAGGTGTATGGTGTGAGGAGAGAAACTAAGGCTTTAAGGCTGCTTGGGAATATTAACAAGCCTTTGGTAAGCTTTATGTTCACTGAATGTTCTTTGACATATTTTAAATGTTAGTGGTGCAGTGATATAAAATATATATTATTATTGTGATGAGGCTGGAAGGGACACTGAGGCAATTTGCCTCTATGCCCATGCCGGCTGGTATGACATCATGCTCAGATGTACAAAAGCAAGCATGTTTATGCTTTATAAGCGACAGTGGTAGAGAGAAGGAAAAAAGATGAAGGAAAGTAGAAAAAAATCTCAAAAGATGGTTTGTAAGACTGAGGAGGGAAGAAAAGACTATGCTTCTTTATGATGAGTTGGCAGGGGTGACCCAAAACATTTTAGCACCTGAGGCGAACCTCAAAATGCCCCTCTCCCTGCTGGGAAAGAAGGGGTGAGTGAAGTTCTACATCAGGAACAAGAGAGGAGTAAAGGTCCAAATCAGGAACAAGGGAGGGGGAATCAAATGAGCCTCATTAGACAGCTGAAGTGTAAATTAAAGGTCATCTCAGGGGTAAAACCAGCCTGCTCTGAATCATGCCAGGTGGATGCAGAGCCCAGGATGCAGAGGGCAGCCCCCACCATGGTAGCAATGGATGATGCATTCCTTGGAGGCAGGATCTGCTGCCCCTGTGGAACCTGGTGCCTCAAGTGGTCGCCTCATCTTGCTTCATGGGTGGGCCAGCACTGTGAGTTGGGTCCAAGCCCTGCGCACTGGTGTAGGAGAGGGCTGAGAACATCCTGATGGTTGTGATCTTGTGGAGAATACCACAATTATGTATTATGCTTATTCAAACACTATGCATTGATTGCATCTTGTGCACAAAGCCTATACATTGTCTAGTATGCCTGTCCACAGTATACTATACCACACATTGCATGGACAGAGACCAATGTGTCTGCAGGCTGAAATGTACAAAGACAGAAATAGGAAAAGACAAAGAACATATAAGAAAAATAAAATATACCATGATGGTAATTGGGGGAAGAATGGTGTCAAGTAACAAATGGTGCATAAAAGAAAATGTTGTACCTTTTACAAGTCGTTTTGCACAACATGATTCATTCCCGATAAATTGCAATGACTTATTGCTTATTATCATAACAGTTGAAAAATCCAACATGTAATATTTAATCCTATAAATAAAATGACTTAAGATCTTATAATGTGACTACAAAAGCTAAGTTGAAATGCACCTCTCATTGTATCAGGTCTGAAAGTACTGTAACTACAAACCCGCCAAGCTTTCATTAGGTAAAGTAACAGTTAAAAAAAATCAGGATTGCAATTTTGGCACATCAGATAAAGACTATCACACACAGATGGTCTCCACTTCAGCTCCCTCCACCCTCCTGCATGCAAGCCTTGCAGCCACTGAGCTAGTGGAAGCCAGGCAGGAAATCTTCCAAAATCCCAACGTTTTCCATCAGTGCAAGTTTAACAAGGCAGATCAAAAAGCAGCTGCAGAGGTGCCAACACAACTAACTGGGGAATCACAGAAATGCTGTAGTTGGAAAACGCACACAGTAGGAATCAGGCATCTGGACCTTGCAAATGCCAAATATAGTCCATGTGGCAAAAGGTGTTGACATCGCAGTTGGAGGGAACAGAAAGCTACAATCAGAAGCATTAAGTTCAGCAACCACAAGAAGTGACCCAGATACCACATCTGAGTTGTATACCTGCTGTGTGGGGTCAGGTTGTAACGCATCAGAGTCCAAAGTTGGATAGGCTCAGCATGTACATGTACATAAATTAAAATTCTAGAAACATAGATACAACAATTTAAAATAAAATGTGAAAAGCAATATGAAACAACTTACAAATGTAGGGTTGGTCCTAAAAATACACCAGATAAATTTGTTGCTAGATGTCCCCTTATAGCATCATTCAGATTCTCAAGTCAAGGCTGGGCAGAAAAGACGTTGCCTACTACATTCTTACTTTATACTTCAACACAGAAAGAAGCTCTGAGGTCAAGAATGCAATGTCACTTTTGTATCTACTTGCTTCTACTCCTGTTAATTCGTGGATTGGCATTATATGCACTATCAAATGCCATTTTTTGAGCATATGGTGATAGGCATTCACATAACACTAAGCCTTTCAATTGGACGCGGGTGGTGCTGTGGGTTAAAGCCTCAGCGCCTAGGACTTGCCGATCGAAAGGTCGGCGGTTCGAATCCCCGCGGCGGGGTGTGCTCCCGTCGCTCGGTCCCAGCGCCTGCCAACCTAGCAGTTCGAAAGCACCCTCGGGTGCAAGTAGATAAATAGGGACCGCTTACTAGCGGGAAGGTAAACAGTGTTCTGTGTGCTGCGCTGGCTCGCCAGATGCAGCTTTGTCACGCTGGCCACGTGACCCGGAAGTGTCTCCAGACAGCGCTGGCTCCCGGCCTATAGAGTGAGATGAGCGCACAACCCTAGAGTCTGTCAAGACTGGCCCGTACGGGCAGGGGTACCTTTACCTTTACCTTTAAGCCTTTCAATTGCTCAGGTATGGAAAACTTATGTGGATATGAGGATAGGATAACCCACAAGCTGGCTGTCTGATCCTTACCTTTCCATCCTGAAAGGTAATGACAGGACAAACCATATTATGGATTATGTTGTCTTTACATCCAAGTATGTTTTCCATTTGTACCTTTCTGGAATATCCCACCACCCCTTTTTATTTTTTATTTTAAATCTCATGCTCTTTACTTTCTGGGAATGTGTCTTGATTTTACCAATGAGGAGCATGTGGGAAAGAGATGAAGGATAATAAAAGCTTCCACAGTTGCAGCCTTTGACAGAATTATGTTTTAAAATTTGCACTGTATTGTTCTTGCTGTTTTAATCAATAACAGCAGATAACACCCAGAAGAGAGAAAGCAAACCAGGACCAGTAACAAGATGGAGGGCAGTGCTCTGTCACGCTATCACGAGTGCCAGATCATGTGAAATTAAGGCAATGCATATATATCCCAAGACTGCAGGACCAGATCAACTTCCAGAAGTTCACAGTGCCTAGTTCTTTCCCAGAGCCTCTCAGGGTATATTTATTATAATATATTTTTAAAACAACCTTTCTATTCCCAAGTGGCCAATGGCTAAGATATTCACTTTGCTGAACCAATTCCTCACTCCTTGCTAATATATGCATGTGGCATAATTGTTGGTTTACTATAATTATTTAGGCTTTAAGACTACATTAAAAGAGCCACTAAAGTCCCTCTGAATAACTCATCACCATTAAATCCTCTACATCTATGTTTGGCTTGTAACATAGATAAAGCAGTTTGCAAAAGAATAGAGCGGGGGGGGGGGGAGTTAAAATGATGAAAATGCTGAGTAAGATGTAATGTAATCATGTTTGTTATAAATTCTGAATTAAATGCCATGTCTTTGCCAGTTCATAGATTTTGCTATATATTAATCTACAGCACTAATGTAACACCAAAATCCACTCCTTCGTTGCCAATGTGGACCAGGCACCTTTTCAGCTGGCCACAAAACTAATCACTAGTTACCAAGCCAGACAGACAGTTATGCTCTCTCTCTCATAGGCATCCAGAGATGGGAAGCAAGTAAGCACAGTCTTTCGCAGAGACATAACAATTCCATCTTCCTTGCTTCAGAAAGCACAGTTCAGTTTTCAGAGAATGAATGAAAAGAAGTAACTCTCATCCACCTGTAAAGATGTACTAATGTGAATGCAGAATATGACATTTTAAATTCAAGTTTTGCAAACAGATGGTTTTTCCGCTATTGCTACGGCAAGGAAAGGAAGGTCGAGCTATTCAAACAGCAGTAGGAATTTCCCTCCTGCCTCAAAAGGCATAAACAATCAACCTAACAGTATGCTTCAAGATGTGTCCTAACCTCATTATGTTATCAACATGGTGTGACACTGACCAGGCTCAAGCCATTTTGTGAATGTCACTCAGACGAGACAGAAGCATTTCCCTCTCAACTTCCTATCTTAGGCTGCTATAGTTCCATTATTGTGGAGGCACATTATCTCTGTTTTTAACACATAATTGCAGGGAAAACAAGTAGAAAGACTCCATATCAATTATGGCCCTCTCTTGCAAGGCTGGCTTCAATTCCCTTCAAACTAGCTCCAATTTTCCCAGCTACATCAAGAGAATGTGCATCACTGTTCTTTGTACAAGGTCACACACATGTGTGCAAGCTTTCTTCATTTCTGCAATTTCGCCAAAGCCTCAGTGGAGTTCATTAGTTCCAAAATGGCTCTGCGTTTAATAAAATCCCCTTCCATTTGTGTGCATAATAGGTTTTTAGTGGGGATGAAACAGATATAAAGACGGCAGAAACGGCTGCTTTCAAATTTCTGTTACAAAAGGACAAGAAGGGATTGACCTTGCCCTTACTGAAGTTAATGGATAACCTCGCAGGACAGCATGATTGCCATCAAAGGCCATAAGCCATAAATAAGTTGCTTCAGAGTAATTTCACTTATGGCACTGAGACTCCTGTAAGTGTTTTAAGAAACACAGCTGAAATTGAGGCAATGGATAAACAATTCTTGATTTCCAAGTTAGGACTAGGGGAAATGTTTTGGCTGATGTGCCCAATTCAGTGGAGCTGAAGCTCAATGACAGAGCACATGGAATGCATCTTCAGGCCAGATTCAATCCTCAGGATCTGCAGTAATGTCGGGAAAATATCCCTTTCAGAAATTCAGGAGAGCTGCTTCCAGCCAGTGTACTGAGCTACATGGACCAAAGATCTGACTCATTTTAACAGCAGCTTTCTGTGCAGATAAATTCTTAGCAATAACCAGCGGGTACCATTTTGCCTCAGCCCCTTGATCTTTTTGGTTGTAGGCTAAGAGATAGAGAGTAGCCATAGGCCACAGCTAAACAGAGGATTAAACCCATGTCTCCCAAGTTCTAAGTCTGTACCCTTGCTATACCACACTGGCTCTGCATTACCCTACAGTGGCTCTCATTATTTTAAAATCCTGCACAATTTTTTATTCCACATTCTGCTGGCTGAGTTTCAGAATCCAAGAGGCATGTTATCAGCTTATAAACACATATTTTTCTCCTTCAAACCTTAAAAGAAAAGGAAAAAAGCATTACACATCATATATTGGATAATGCGCTTCTTGAAGAAGGTTCTCCATGTCTCTGGAAATCAGGACGGTAGAAGTTGCTATGGCAACTCCTTTTTCCTCCTTTCAGAATTAAATTACAAAGTGAATGTGAAGCCAGACTTGTTATTGTTACCCAAGTGAAGGCTTCCCCTGAGCAGCTGGACAAATCTGGTTTTCCAGAGCTGGACCAACTCCACCTTCCTCTCCCTCTTCTCAAAAAAACCCCAACAACCCACCACCCACCCAATTGGCTATAGAAGATATCAAGACAAAAAATGATTCATGCTAATTAGGACTTAGCTAAAGAGCATCTTCAAACAGGGGATGGTTCTGAGTCCTTCTACAAGACTCTCTCAGAGCTATACCAAATGACCCACAGTAAAGGATTGTAGATGATAGGGGAAGAATGCCTTGCTGAGGAGCTTTATAAATTTAAGAGCATTGCTTTCAAAAGCAGGGAAGTGAACTGCACAAGAAACTTCTTCATCTGGAAAGATTGTTCTTTGGGTAGAAATGCGGGAGCACTCATACTTTAAAAATCTGATTTTTTAAAAACTGCATTGTTATTCTGATACAGTGGTAGCTCTATTAGTGTCATAGGCCTGTTTTGCATGCAACATGAAGGCATAGTTTGTTTTGCTTAACTGTGGTTTGTCTGTGATCCTGAACTCATCTCTGACTGCCAAGAAAAACCTTGGCTTGTGGTAAGTAAGAAGAGAACTTAATCATGAGTCCGGGTTCAGATAACATGCTAAGCTAGTTTCTGTTTGGCTTACCAGTGCACAGCAGGTTTTCCCCTTTCTTTTCTGTCCTGTACTGCAAGCAACCCCTTAAAAAGAACTTTTGATACTGTGAGACACAAAACAGGGTTGCTGCTGTTTAGAAGAGAAATGAAAAAGTCCTCTTACACGCATAAATCTACAGATCTGGATTGGAGCCATACTATTTTGCCCCTTGGTTGTTGTAGCAAGCACAACTTGCTGCATTTCGTAATGGCTGGAGGCAATTTTCTCCAATAAAATGGCTCTCTTTTCTAAGTGCATCCGATTTCCATCTCTGCAGGATGTGCTGTTTTCTGAAGCAGCCTTTTCTATCTCAACCCACCGTCTCATCCAATGTTTTCCAAAAACAAACTAATCACTTTGATACTCAGCTAACTAGAGCTCTAGTAGAAAGCAACTGCAGCCTCTCTCTGCTATAACAAGGCAAGAGATCTGAGGGCAAGGCTAAATTACAACAGGATGGATGCCACAAAACTTTGACAAGTGTACAAATCTTAAGAATGAATAAGTCAATGCAATTCCACACAGACAGACAGACAGACAGACCATTTGTCAGGGCTGGAAAAATATTTTAATCCCTTGGAAATTTAAGTCAGTATCGAATGCATTACTGCCTGGCAAAGGCATGTTCCCCTGTTACATTTAACTCAGTCTGCTTTTTCTCCCTCTGACTCCCTCTGTTGTCTTTGTTGAAATTACACTGTAAGCTTCTTGGGGCAGGGACTTGTGTTTTTGCTTATGATACCCTAAATAGCACCATGTACATTAACTTACCCACAACTACCAACTTTGAGTGAGATAAATTATTGCCCATGACAAATCCATCAGTGTAAAAATATGTTGCTAACAGCTATCTGCATATGCAGTCTAGGTACAAATATATTTTATCAGTTATGCATTATCTGCATATCCAACCTAAATATAGGTATAGAAATCAAAATACACAACAAAAGTCATGCACCACCAATTCAACAGATTATTGCTTTTCTTTAGTACTTGTCTGGAGGAATCCCATTTCTATAACATTGTGAGCTGTATGTGTGTGTTTAATACTGGGTTTATGGTCAGGAGCAAATATCTACACCAACATCACTTCTAAATAGCCTATACCTCAGTTCCAGCCTTTCCCTTTTGTAGGTGGAAAACAGCAACATGTCAGATGCACCAGTTCACTAACATCTTTCCTGCACATGCTTCACCTGATGGTAAAACCCTTCAAATCTCTAAAAAGGATTCCAAACCAGCCCCAGTTTTCTCTCTATCAAACTGCAAAGCAACAAAGAAAAACTTACAACTTGCTAGGCAATAATTCCCCCAAAGATGCATTCCAAAGCCTTTGTTTTTCCTTCCACACACTCAAAGCTGCTTCATGAAAATACTTCATCATGGTGGCCGAGGCCTGAAGAATGGTTATACATGCTCATCTGTCTCTGTTTTGGAAAGGCAATTATTATTTTTCCAGCTCCATCCCTCTGCAAGTTTTCATTCCACACACAACCCCCCCCCTCTCTTTCATGCCAGTGATTCTTCTTAGGGGGCAAGTAAAAGAATAGCCACATTCTGGTCTTTCAAAAAACTCAATTGGTTAATTCTGAATACTGGAATGAATGCAGACTGAGGCTTTCAGGCTTTCCCATTCACAGCTCTGGGAGTTCTGAGCTCAGTCAACCTCTCAGGAAAGAACAGGGGAAATAGCTTGTCCTGTTGTTATGGATTGCATTCCATTTGTCCAACTCTAAGTTTTGTTTCTTTCATATATTTGCTATGACTTCATGCTAAGCCAAATATAAACACATTTCCCTTTCTCCCCCCTGCCCCACACCCCAGCACCAGACAAGCTTATGCTGAAACACAGGCATTGCCATTTGCGTTTAGTAGAAACACTAATCATTCCAGGCAAGAATAGAAAAAAAGTCACCATCTTTCAAAGGGCAAATTTATAATGAGAACACCTGCCAAGGTGCCCTAGAACATAGCCCTGAAACTGTTCATCACCCGAAAGGAAGGCTTGATCAATTAAATAATATCCCTTCATAAAACAGACACAGCAGAAAAAGCTCAGGAATGAAACAATTAACACCTACTAAGATAGATAGATAGATAGATAGATAGATAGATAGATATCACTTTCACAATATACTCTGGCATTTTGTTAACGAAAGGGGAGGAAAGTCAACAGCAAAAAGTCATAACTATAAATTCAAAAAACTCAAGGCATTATCTGCACTACAGACTTAAAACAGTTTAACTACCATTCCTTCTTATTGGGAAAGCCTGGGAATTGTAACTGGAGGGAATGGGGATGGGATTTTCTAGGACTGGGTAGTCAGTGAGGTGTCCTCTCTTCATTCCTGATCCTTGGCCATGCCAGTTGGGGATGATGGGAGCTACAGTCCAAGAGCATCTGTAGGGCACGACATTGGCTACCTTTGTTCTAACAGAATGTTCAGCATTCCACCAATCTGCAGTTCCCATGATTCTTTGGGGGAAGAGGTATAAAACTGATATCCATATGCAGTGCTGATAATGCCCACGTTTCCCCCCCTAGAAGTAATCCTGATAAAACAAGTGCCAGCCTAAAGCCATGAAACCCAAACATCTTGGCTGCCATCTGATGTGACCATGTGATTTTTTTCTCCGGACTTCCCAAAAGCCACTGTGCTGAGTTTCAAACAACCTACCTATAAGCAAGTAGTAAAAGGTGTAACAACAAATAATGGTGAAAGTAAAGGACTTACCAGATTGGAATTAGTAGCATTGGAATCATCTTCTGGAAAGGGGATATAGATAGCTAAGGCCACACAATTGGCAAAAATAGTCAGTAAAATAATAATTTCAAATGGTCTGAGGAATGGAGTTAAGGAAGGTTGATTTTTAAATATATATATATACATACATACATAATATTGGAAGAGGGGGAAGGATTCCAAAGAATTCTGTTTAATGAAGGCATTCCTAATCCCTTGTATTTTGAAAAGAAACATATGCCTTTTAAAGTGCTTTTCAACCCTCCCAGCCAAGTTTCTTCCTAATATGTCAAAAGCACAGTAGGCCAGTCGCGTGCCAGAGTAAACATAGATTTCTTAAAAGTTTTTTTTCTTTATTTAGATTTAATTTCAAGTTTATTTTACCCTCTTGGGCTGTGCTGTTATTTGACAGACAGCCCACCAAATTCTCTGTCTTTCTTATTGCATTTGCAATACAGCTGCAAACTGCCTATTATTGCTGTCATTTAAGAAAATATCTCCCAAATCTTAATACACAATGGTTCAGCATTTTTCAACCCTCTTTTGCCAACTTTTGAAAAGAAATTTAAGAGAGCAGTATTCAAAGAAGCACAAGGGGTTTAAAAGTTATGTAAGAGTTTATTTTTAACATTATTTTTAACATTCAGCGTCTCTTCATTCTAATCTCTGAGGGTGTGTGTGTGTGTGTGTATATATATAACACAAGGTTGTTAAAGGGCATTATTAAAAAAAGTTATGGCTTATTTTGCATACTTTCACATCAGAAATATGCCAAACAGTGGTGTCTATTTGAAAATGCATGTATTTGTTCAGAATACATTTCACCACTTAACTGTTCTCAAAGTCAATTCCCCATCATCAGTTTTTCACCTTGATTGGGTTGGGCAGAAAATGACTGAAACCTCATTTATTATTGGTTCTCCCTAATATCAATATCAGTACACCCACACTCTTGCTGAGCTGATGGACAGCACAGAGGTCCAATAGGACTGCACTCTCATTTCCTCCTAAGTTGTTCCCTGTGATTATTCTATTGGGCAAATAAAGGAACCACATGAAGACACCCAATTTGCAAAATCTTTTCCTAAGAATGCCCTGTGTGTCAGTAGAAGGTAAGGTTTTTGCAGGACAGATGTACAATGTGAGTCATGAACTACATACCCCTATTCCTATTGAAGTTCATTAAAATACACTGCAGGCCTGCTTTTGCTGTTTCTTCCCTATGCTTCCAATGGAATAGATGAGTGATGCCAACCAAGTGGCCATTGCAAAGGTTCCAATCCAAATTTCTTGTGTAGTATAGTACAGATCTGGTACTATACTGCACGTAGTCCAGTTCACAAGTGTATACTGTGGCATGTTAGGTCCTGGAAATACAACTATATGGAGGAGCTCTGTGTGGAAAACAATAAATATTACTCCCCACACCAATGTAGAAATGTTCACTCTACCAACACAAACTGCAAACCAGGCAAGGAAGTATGATAAAGTATGAAATAAATTATTGCAACTATGTGGGGACAGCGGCGGAGGAAGCCCCTCAGGCACCTGGGGTGGCACGTCCAGGAGTGGGGCGAGGGCGAGTCGCCCATAAGGGCAGGGCACACCACAGGGCCTCCAAAGTCTGCCTGCCTCCTCCTACTCAGCCGCCCTACAACTGGGGGGGAGGCAGCGGGCGGACCATTTGGGCAGCACAGAGCCTGCGAGTGCCCAAGCTACCGCGTCTCTCCCAGAAGAGACAGGTGGCTTGGGTGCGCTGCAGGCCCCACGGTGAGTGCCGCCTGGCATTTGGTAACCCCCCCCCCAGGGCGGCCCGCACCCACCACACACTCCCTTCCTCCGCCCCTGCGAGGGGAATTAGTGTCATTGCATATGGAGGCTTTCCGTGTGTAGCTGACCCCATGTTGTTGTGTTTTTATGCCATCGTTTACCTATATGGATTAAGCCTTAGAAAGGGACTCTATTGGTCAGCCAAGGCAATTGTTGCCTTGCTGGCCACAGAGAATAAGAAACAAAAAATAGACCCCTCCTTGCATATGACTATGCAAGTTTTAATTTGTGCTGGATAGTTCATGATCAGACTGAAATACTGAAAAGTAGGTCATTCTCAACTATAGAGAAAACAATTAGCATCTGGTTACAGATGCACATTTTGTCCTCGTTGTTTCTGACAGCTAATGCCCTGTTTACAATTTTATGTTGACCTGTATAAGCTATTGTAAAGACACAAGAGTTAATAATCTCTGATCAATTCAATTGATAGTAATAACAACAACAACAACAACAATAATAATAATAATAATAATAATGTGGTTGATGCACTTTTAATTTCTCATATGCACAACTTTTAAAGTTTTGTACATTTCCTTTTAATACAAATTATGGAAGGTAAGAGAGTGAATGGTCGGAGAATTTGTTATGCACAGCTGAAATGTTTCATTATGACCTGGCTCAAAAACCATTAATTAAGATATATTAAGTTCTATTTAATGGAGCTTTTTAGTGCAGTTTCACATTAGTTTTATACCAGGACTTGGTATATAGGGCAATAACAGCTGGAGAGAGCTGTTGTCCCTCATTGTCCTGCTGGCGGGCTTCCCAAAAGCACCTGGTTGGCTAATGTGGGAACCTCATGGGCCTTTTGTTCTGATCCAGCAGGGCTTTTCTTGCATTCACATCCTCTTGGGTATGCAACAGAAATAGGCTGAAACTGTATTTTCAGTATGCAAAATGATTATAGCAACATGTTTCCCCCTCTCATCTCTTCTTTCAGTAGAAAATGTATTAGTCTGCAGAAGAGTCCCAGTTTTGTACATTAAATCTTATCTCTTCCCCCAAAAAAGGTGCACCTTAGCACAAACTATGTTGCTTACCAATGTTTTGAATTATTAAGACACATTAAGAAAATTAGAATAGCCCTGCGGGATTGGATCAATGGCCCACGTTTTGAATGTTTTGAATACTGAAAACATTCAGTATTCAACAGCGGCCAGATATTAACCTGGGAAACAGATATGCCCTGTGCTCTGCCCCTCCCCCTCCCCCTCCAGGATCTGTCAGTCAGGTGCATGGCCTCATAACATGGACATTGTGGTCTTAGCTGACATGGTGATCCTCCACAGAAAGGCCTAGTTTGCACATAAAACTAAACCATCGGTTATTAACTATGGTTAAAGACTGCTCATTAACCAAGGTTTGTAGTTCGTATATAAACCTTAGCTAATATTAACTATTGCTTAACTTTATGTGCAAGCCCAGACCTTATCCTTAATTATTGTTAAAGAGCTGCCACAGCCTGAAAGCTACAAAGCTGCAAGTGAAGCAATTCCTGGCTTGTGTTTCCTTTAACAGGGGGAGGACAAGAATGCAACAAGCCAAGGTTTACATTATGGTCTGCCAGACACACTAGTTTCCATTATCGTGTGTTAACTATGGTTAGCATTAACTATGGTTAATGTTAACCATAGCTTAGCATTATTTACAAACTAGGCCAATATGTTGTTACATAAATTACAGTAGGATGGAGTTGGTGGACTCACCAAAGAGATACTGTTTTTCAGCAACAAGTCCATAGTGGCCATAAGTATGTGCTCTGCTCAGGAACCTGGTATTTGAGGTGAGTCACTGAGAGGATTTCAACTGTTTATTTGTTATGTGTTTCAGTAAGACCATCATCTCTCAAGAGATGACTACATTGCTCAGTCATTTTCAGCCTCCTACTTTACAACACATCAATCTGTTCAACCAGCTCAGATTTCATACTTTATATCAGGCCTCCCCTTGTGGGCTCTGCCTAAAGATGGCAAGGTGCCAAGCAAGGTGCCAAGCAATATAGGTTTGCCACCACCATCCCACTACCCATCCCAAATTAGCCATCCATTATGGTGTGACAAAATTTTGAGTGTCTATGTTGGGAAGGATAACAAATAAAACTGATTGAGAGGATTTAAAAACTATCACCTGAAAAACGGGGGGAAATGAGTTGATGGGGAATATCTGTGAACCCTTTCTTGACCCATTTTTACCTCTACCCAAAATCCTGAAAGCAAAAGTTGATTTCACAACATCTAATAAGATTATGGTACTTTGATAATATTTTTATTAAGATTATGGTACTTTGGGTTTTTTAAATCCATCTTTCTGTTTGCCCCTCAAAGTTTCATGGGGAACAGTCTGTGCACCAGAGATTTAATCTCAGGCCCAAATTAGATAGAACAGTGCCAGAATCTGTGTGTTTAAACCCAGCTTTGTGTGCCAGCTTTGGCATTTTATTCCTGACTTGTTATGTCCAAAGTGGATTACATCCTGGCTTATTATCTGATATCAAACTAGACTTTCCCAGTTTGCATGTAATGAAAATGTCTGTCTTAACACAAGCCACAAATGAAGTGCCAATGCCAGCATGCAAGAGAAGGGAGGGAGGAGAGAAGGGCAGGGCACTTTCTCCAACATGCATTCCAAGATTCACAGACCAAGCATTTTTTTAAAAAACCACCATCACCAAATACTTAGCATCATTGCCATCAGGTCCTGCTACCAGATCAGCTGTAATAGTAGCCAGTTGTAAGATGGTGTTTTAGTGTAATAATCTTAAATACTTCTACTTGTAATGGACCCTGCTCCCAAGTGAATGTACTTCAGACTGCAACCTACACCTTCCTATTACTATCAGCCTATTCTACATGGACTTTGCCAAATAAAAGTTGCACAACTGAGCAATATAGGTCAAGGTAAAACCATGGCTGCATCAGAAAATCTGGATTAAGGGGGGGAAATCCAAGTGGATTTTAAAGGCTTGGGTTCTTGAATACTTGGCCATTTGAAATTGGGTTTATTTTTCAGGTCTAGAACCAATATTTAATTATTGAAAGATTATAGACAATGGCTCTATTGGTACCCATCAACATAATTTACACAGAATCCAAAAACCAACCATTTTGTGCATAGGACGGCCCATGAATGCTCCTGCATTCTGCAGCAATTTCATGTTGCTACAAGTAGGCGTCCTTATGCTTTAAGAGTCTAGACCTAGGTCCCAATGCATCTCCCCCCACCAAAACCCCACCAATTTGGGCCCTGGCAAAAAACTAAGTGGGCACACCACTGGGGTTTAAACCCCTCTGTTCCTACCCCTGGTGGGGGGTGTAAATTGGCCATTCCTTCCTCATCAAAATGGTCGTTTGATGAGGATGGAGGAGGTGATTCACCCCTTACTCAGCTTATCAGCAGAAATAAGCTGAAGAGGAAGGGCTTGTGTGCTGTGTGTGTGTGTGTGTGTGTGTGTGTGTTTAGGTGAGATGGTCACAGTCACTTTGGGTCACACCCACCACCAGCATGCAGCCCTCAGAAGATTGACCAAGGTCATAAAAGATCTACCCCCGCTGATCTAGACGGAGACCAACCATATGTTGTTGCTCATGTAGTTCCTTCTAGTGCTCCCTTCAACCTAATGCACATGCTTAGTCATATTTGTAAATCACATTTGCATACTGATTCATATCACTCCATCAAAAAGGATATTTCCATTCAACAATACTGATGCATGCCCTCCGGATGGGATTTTTCAGTGTTAGACACAGCAGTGCCCGGGGAGGACGTGTAGCTGTGGTGGTACCCTGTTTTTTCTGTTTCCCATACTGCTGCCGTTTCCTCTGTGTGGAGCTGGCGGTGGATATTGTTGCATTGCCGGCTGCACCCATCAATTTGGCCTGCCTGGCAGCATCGATAGCAGCCTGCCAGGAAAGGGCTGCACCTGGAGTAGCGATATGCTCAGGTGCAAGCCCTGCAGCTGCATTGGCATTCATGTTGGCATGAGCTGGACGGGGACTCGCATAGTTGGAACCTAGGAGAAAGAGGAGCAAAGATTAAATATATACGAATAGAACAGAGTTTGCAACAGCGACAAAAAAATTGATAAACATAATAGAATGATTCATATATGCACATATCATAGCCAGTTACCAACATCCAGTCACACCCTAGTAGTGCGACCAAGAAACATGCCCTCCAATGCTGAAAATAGTGACATGCTTGAAATAAGTTTACTGGTGATCACCACTTGAACTTTCTGCACTTAGTTATTGTTGAAGGCTCTATTATTTCGTATGCTGCATTCAGTTACTCTGCTATAACCTGTATTCCACTCATTTATAAGTCATAACAGGGTTAGTGTTTTTTATTAAAACTATGTGGAAAAAAGAAAGGGGTGGACTATGTCAAGCAAGGTAGCCTTGAAAAGATCTGCAACACCTGGCAAGATTTCCTAGCCCTCTTTAGTGACAAGGAGCAGAATACAAGGATGACTGGCGCACAGCTTTGCCTGGTAACTAAGCTGCCCTTCCATTTTTATTCCTTCTCCTCCTCATTTCTTATTTTGGCTTTTATTTTGGCTCATGTTGTTACTGTTTGGCTTGTAATTAGATGGGAGGAGGCACATGGGAGATTAGGTGGGAGGAGGGACATAAAGACTGGGGGTGGCTGGGGTAAGTGGTGGGAAGGAGAGAAATGGCACATGTTGTTTAGTATTTTGAGCACTACCAGCTTAGTGCTTGTTAAATTTCAAACAATAAAAATCATTGCTAACAACAAAGTCAGTGAAGAAAAACAAAAAAATGTATGGTTAATGCTATTCCAATGGCCGCTCACCGGTTTCCCAGTGGGTGACAATTGCGGCCCCTCACTCTCAGCTTGCTTCCCCACCAGCCTGGGCACACATGTTTGCTGGCTGTTGGAAGGGAATTCCCCTTGGTCAGAGAGATCTTGGTGGGTGGTCTTCCTGCCCCAAAAGGTAATTTCAAATGAACCAATCCGTGGCCCCTCCTGGAGGGCAGTGACTTTAAATTTCTGGTGTATTCTGGGTGCCCTGTTAGAGAGGTCTCAGTGGATGTCCCTGTCCAGAAATCAAGTGTGGGGCAGATGAACCATAGGGCTTCCAGCGGTGGCTTTAGGATGGCTAACTCAATAGAGCAACGTCTTGGGGACACCACAATCCTTGGCATGAGCCTGAAGCAGTTCCAGCCCTACTGATTACACCTACATCTTTAATCTGTAAAATTGTGGCCATTTTTAATCCAGATCATTATTTTCCTGAGTCTGTACTGTCACACTTCACCATAGTATTAGTCCATGGTGGTG
The DNA here is from genome assembly GCF_965153285.1 of Podarcis tiliguerta. NCBI lineage: Eukaryota > Metazoa > Chordata > Lepidosauria > Squamata > Lacertidae > Podarcis > Podarcis tiliguerta. The sequence continues at coordinate 56,763,480 of NC_139543.1, read as the reverse complement.
GGGAGGCACTGAGACTGGGATTGCCATTCAAAATCTAACTGAACAGCTGAACGCGTGAAATGGCAGACCATGCACTGCATTGTGCCTTAGTGCTCATGTGCATGTGCTCTAGAGACAAAAATGCATCCAGCACCATCCCTCCAATGTTTAAGTTCTATAGATCCAGGGAAGGAAGCTGAACCCTGAAAAATGACAGCTGCAAAAAGCTACAGTAACAAGATATTAACAAGGTATCACCACACCCCCAAAAAGCAAAAAATGAACAAAATAGGAATAGTAGTTTAGAGGTAACAAAAACGGGCTGTGAGCAATGAATGAAAATTGGCAATGAACAGGGTAGTTTTGTGTCATTGCAATGTGGGGAATCTCATACACCAGAGCAAGTTACTTGTTTTCCTTCCATCGTAATGATGGCCCTGAGTGAACGCTTTTAAAACGCTCGTATGGGGGGGGGGGGACCACTGCACTTGGGGCTATGCAGCTATGGGGCTAAACCAACCCACTCCTGACATTGGGTAGCCTGTGGCCCCTGGGGGCCTTCTGTAGGCCTTCCACACATACCCTGATTGTCATTGTAGTATTTTGCTAGTACACTTAATAAAAGCCCTTTGTCACCAAGAGAGCTTGTGTTACAAGGCAAATGACATATGCAAATAAATAAATTTGCTTCAGTTTAGCCTTTCATTTGACAGTTAAACACCACGTCCTTCACCCCTTGCATGTAAACTGCCTATCAACTTTGCATACTCTTAAATTGTTACAATCTCCAGCCACTTGACACTGTTCTTTCTACCTGCTCATTTGGATCTACTTAGGAAATATGAAAGTTCACAAAGGGGAGCATAGATATTGGTCCTCCAAAAGCTAAACCTATTTTAGCACTTGATCAATTTGAAAAACACTATAAACAAAGATAGAGCGGCAGAGAAAATCTGACCTGACGTGTTCAGTGAAAAAATGGAGGTGAGAAGATGAGAGGTTTTATTCCTCAATCCTGCCTCCCCACACCCCAGCGATACAACCATTACAGCTAGCTATCAAAAGCCAACAATTTAGCTAAAAAACAAATAAATATTTTTTAAAATGGGAAGATGGGAGGGAGGAGATTATAAAAACTACCTCAATAGGAAATATATGTTAAAAGCAAGCTAAATGAATAAAAATTTGGGAGCTTATTTAAAGGGGGTTTTTTCATACCATGCTGTGCTTGACCTATGGAATTTCCATATTAGTTGTACTGCAATGAAGCAAACAGAAGGCCCACCCAATAGTAGAAAAGTGTGGAGAAAGGTGTGTGAGGAGATGCTGCCACAAAGATAATGATGATTTAATTTATATATCAATATGCCAAAATAGGCTTCTTTATGATCCACAGCTGAGTGAGTGAATAAATATTGGTTGCTGCTCACTTCTGTATGCCCACATTTGTTCATGACTCTTTTCCCCCAAGCCTGTTTGGCCATTACATTCTTTGTCCATTTGGTTGTTATCCTAGTACAAGCACTGGGTGTTAACTCAATATAAACATTCATTCTTGGATAACTTTATCCATTAAGCATGTTTCCATTTGAAACCCTATTAAAAATGAAAGACCATGCTGTGACATGTTAATTTGGAGCCAAAGATATCAGTGTAGCCAGTGCATTCAGATATTTTACTATGTCCTATAATAAAGTCCAACAGAATAACAAAAACCACATGCACTCCATTTTAAATATTCAGGCAGAACTAGACTACTGGTAGCCATTGTGGTATACTCCAGATGTTGCCTGACTACAGCTCCCATCATCCCTGACCATTGACCATGCTGGCTAGAGCTGATAGGAGTTGGATTTCAACAACATCTGGAAGGTACTACATTGGCTGCTCCTATTCCTAGACAAAGGCAGACTCTGTATTAGTTTTCTAGCTCATCAAGGTAGAAGTACTAGTTATCCATAGCAAATCTTTGAGCAAAGTTTTTTATGTGTAATAAAGTTCACTATAGCATTAGTCCAGCAAAGAGGAAGTTCGTATTGAATGCATTTAAAGCTGCCACTGCTATTTGGATGCAATGGTTTAGACTTACAATAGTAGGAAGAAGATTGCTTATGGAGAAATACTTTAATATGGAATGACATTCATGTGATCAAATAGTAGCATCTTAGCACCAACATTTGATAATCATGTCCAGCAATTATTTTGATGGTTATATCATAGAACTGTATAGAATTACTAAAAGAAACTATGGATATCATTTCCATTTGAACACTTGGCCTTTTTAATAAGTTATATAATGGGACTAGTAACTGAAGATGCTGAACTGGTAATACACATATTAAAACTAGGAAAAATATAAATTGCATCAATATGGAAAATGCCAGATGTTCAAACAAAAATGGAATAAAGAAGAAATTAAAAGCATAAAGAAATTATAGAATGTGTCTCGGCTAATGAAAGTGGCATTGATACTGTCTAGAAACAATTGGAAGATAAACAATAACTTTGTAAATAACTTGGAATAACATCTATTTTTTAGATTCAATATAGTGTTAACCAATGTTCTGTAATATTCTTTGTGCATCCTCAAATTATTTTTTCTTGTTAAGTAAATAGTGGTATAAATATTTGTTTTAATAGTAAGTATCGGACGTGTACATTTCAGCCATGGCATTGAACTTGTGGAATGTACCTTCTGAGGAAGGCACACCTGGCTCTTCTCACACTTGTTTCAGGCTAGAATAATTTTAAGCCTGTCTTACTTTTACTGATATCGGTGTTGGAGGTTTCAGGGTGGGTAAAAATGTAAAGTAAGAGTTAAAAACAAAAACAAAGACTATCTCTGATGGGCAAAACCCTGTGCAACATTACATGCACACAGGTTCTATTGCTTTCATTGGGAATTTTCTGTGTTTAACTGCTACCCAATTTGCAGCCAGTTATTTGAAAGTTTCTCAAATCAGTTGAAATTTTCTGTATATGTTTTTATATAATGCAAAGCAGGCATCAATGCCATAGCAAAATTGAACACTCTCTGCAAAGAGGATTAAGGTAAACCACCCAACAAAAACGAACAAACCTACCCCTCAACCCACAGATGCTATGGGTAGTTTTAGACATGTGTTGTTCAAGGTCAGAAGCCAAGCACCACACACATGCATAGCTATGACTAATACATCACTGAAAACGTGTATGATTATTCAGTTAACAAAGACCCAATTACATGAAATTATTTAAAAATCCAACACAAAACTACAACTTGCTAAGCTTATATGATTCTTCAGATTAAGCAAATCAAAACTGGCGATTTATCAAATGGTTGGAAAGAAATCCTTATCATTGTGCAAATACGATTTGCAGATCATACATTTACATCCATTTATTAATTTACAGAATGTAGTTTGTAATTAGATTTCAAAGTGCTTTAGAAAACAACATCTTAATTACAGAGGTAAGAATGGGTGTGTGTGAATAATTGGGTTTTTCATCAGGCAAAGCAATGCCTCCTCACAAACAAATTTAATGCAAGATGTATGAAGAAGGCACCCTGCCAATCTCTCACAACAGGAATGTTTGGATTCTGCAAGTTACACATAAAATGCATGTTTGAAGTTAGGTAGCAGAGCAATAAAGTGCTCCTCTGAATTCCCTTGCATGACTTGTTAGAGCCAACTCATTTCAGTCCCAGCAAGTACCATCTCCATCCCTACAGACCTGCCCAGGGTTAAGATCCGCAGAGAGTTTAGGGCTTTACACACCAATGTGAGCAGCTTGTATTAGGCGTCCAAAATTAACAGCAGACTTGTTTTTGTTCTGGTGTATGCAATGCTTTTTTTCTGTTTTGCAGCTGTGCAGTATGTGTTCACATTGTATTGGAATGGCCACTGGCTACAAAAAACAAAACTGAATCCCAAATCATGAAGGAGGGAGCATATATAGCAAACTTTGCTATCCAGGTGTTTCCCCTCACCTTCATGCAGGGTTGCCATATGTCCAGCAACGACTTTGACCCCCCCCCCAAAAAAAACCAACAACTTTTGTGTGTCTGAACCTTTTGCCCGAGAAGGGAAGAATAATGTGAGTGGGAGTGGTAATTAGTATTGCGAAGGGTATATGTATGTTTCTTGTGTGTATCTGGTATTTCTATTGTTTTTAATTTAAAAAAACTTGAGTTTCCTGTGCATCTGGATTTTTTTAATTGAAATTTTTGTGTGTGTGTATCATGGTCAATTAAAATTTCACTTTCAAACAAATATAAACACATAGGTCCAGTGCTAGTCCTAGTTAGACTTCGTAATCAATAAAAAGGCCACATAAAGTTCACACTGACTTTACAAGACTAGAGAAAATGGAAGGATATTCTAGAGGTCGTACAGCATCACCTCAGCTGTGTTAGCAAACACTTTTCACAGCAGGGAATAGAGCATGTACTTGAAAAGAACAATTTTCAAATTACAAGGCCTACCTAGTTATACCAATCAGCCACTAGCTGAGAAAACAACTCGCCAACAGCCCTACTTTAGAATTCCTCTGTCACATGTCCTGAAAATTCTATTAGAGATGTTTTCTTTATCTGTGACCAGCCTGTGGCCCCTGTTGTGGTATATTGGCAATAATTATATTAAGAAGCTAGATTGCCCTATAGCTGTGTAGATATGAAACAGCTGTAATTATTCCTTCACAGCACATAAGAAATTTATTCCATTTGTCTGAGCACTGACTGTCCTTGAGAGACTGCAGCTCCTTTCACCTCAGAAAAGGTGTTGTGTATTTTGAAAAGGCAGGATACAGTAGAAGGAAGTTCCCATATAGGAGGCAGAGGAGCTGGGTCATGCCTCATAGAAAAATGAACTTGCAGGTTTGCACAGATTGTGCCCTGATTTTCAAAAGGATTACTACCCAAACACAGTGAAGTCATTTTATGCAGAGAGATTAATTGCAGCCCTGTGAGTCAATATACAACGGGAAAGAGACCAAATCCAGGAAAACAACTTGAGAGGAGATTAATATGTATTGAAGGAAAATGAACAGAGTGTCTAGTTCTTCTTAGATGACTGTTGCTTTCATATTGTTCATCCAAAACTAGAAGTAAATCAAAGAGCACAGTATCTAATTGGGAGTAGAGGAGTGTGATCTAGGTGTACTCAGATAGCTCAGACTAAGTCCATTGTAAAGAAATGCCTTCAGTGAAGCACTTTTCACAGGTGCTCACATATTACTGGCTGGGATTGCATTTAAAACTCATACAACCCCTGTTCTAAAACAACTGCATTGGCTGCCAGTGACTTAGGCCGCAAAAAACTACCTTCCTTCCTTTCAAACCCTCCCAACAACAACAGAGGGGCCCATCTTGGCAGTTCCACCTTCCTCAGAAGTTCAAGTTTAACTGTTTTTAATTCTGAATTTTAATTTGTTGTAACCCATCCTGGGACCTGCTAATGAAGGGTGAACAGAGGAGGAGGAGGAGGAAGATGTTTGGATCATGAGCAACAACTCATTTGTGCACTGTAAAACTAACCAGATCATCTGTAAAGACAATTAGATCATTTTCTGGTTTGGGAGTGGATTCTGCAAAATTAAGAAACCTGTGCAGCCATAATTACTGTGTCCCTAACATGATGGGCCAGGACTTGGTTGTCATACAAATAAACAGCTACAGCATTCTACATTTTTTTAAAGTGTTCTGCAATTTTGAAAATTTGTCTCTCCCTTATTACTACTTATTAGTTGCATTGAACCGGGGCCTTTTATTTTCTAGACACTGCGCTTTCCAAGGGGATTGCAAACGTATCACTGTCTATCTAGACAAAATTGCCCTGGCAAGTACTTCCAACATGGGGGAATAACACTATTTCCCTGCACAATCCACTAAATTTAGTTTCTGTCAACAATGATTCTCAAGTCTCTTTTTCTCTAGCGATGTTACAGCACATCCACCATGGTCACAGATTGATAGTGCTATAACGTCACTGGAATCTATGTCCCTATTAACTACTGCTGCACCATTTTTAATGTATCTCTATTGCCTATGGCACAGAAAGGTCCATTATAAGTGCCTCCTGACTGGTCACGCTGAAATGAAACCTCCCTGTTTTTTGCTTCTCCTACCTTTGTCCAAAGTTTGAGTGCGGTACATTTCTCTAGCAATTTGGGAGGTGGAGATCCCTTCCATACAATATTATCCCCAGGCTGCAAAGCTCCTCTTTATTATGTGGGGATATGGACATCCCCTCGCTGTGGCTTGAATAAGGAAAATACATGCAAATGAGAGCAATACCCTCCCGGAAAAAGGCTCCAATGATTGCATGCTTGAAACTTAAGAATGCCACTTCCATTGGGCTTCTTTGTTTCTACTATAATAACATGCACCATAATGGAGTCCTCTGGCTTGAATTAATTTCAAATGATCACTCTCTAATGGCAGATTTATATGAGCAAATATTGCAGGTATTGATTACTGATAAGGACCTGTCTCTTTTATGAGACTCCAAGTCTGCAGACATTAACCATACTAAATAACTATAGGCAGTAACAAATGACTTGATCTCCAGGCAGTTTATAGAAACAGCTTCAATTAGAAACACTAGCACTCAACGAAAGCTGGAAGAAAGCTAGCCAATTCCAAAAGCAGAGTTATTTCCAAAGGTTGTAGAGAACTACAGGCAGAGTGCTAGAAACCCAACAGAGCTGTTGATAATGGCTATTTGAATAGCCAAGTGTTTGAGATTTTTATCTATACAAATTGGGGTCCTTTCATTTTCAAGGCATGAAAGTTAATTTCATGATTTAACGGTATCATCAAAATCCTAAACAAAGATTCCAAATACAGATTTGTAAAGCATCCTTAATGCAGCCTGTCAAACGAGACTGGAATGTGAGTCAAATACATGGAACGACCAATTTAGCTCATCCAAATGACATGCAATTGCACACATGTGCAAGGCGCTGGTCCCAGAAGTAGTCCCCAAACATCATAAAGACATCATGACGGGGGGCAGGGCAGGGGGTCCAAAATGGGCAGGGGTCCAGAACAGAACCCCCATGCAAAACCAGTATTGCCTGTATTGAAGCGCCAAATTTTATTTGTTTGTTTATTTATTTATCAAAATTTATACACCTCTTAGTTGTAAAAAAAAACCTTCAAAGCAGTTTACAAAAGGATAAAACAATAAAAATCCATTTTAAAATTGCCTCCATACTTTAAAACATACAAAAGTCAAAATACTAAAACAGATTAAAATTATCTCAACTATTTAAGCATCTAGGTAGGCTTGTCTACATCGAAATGTTCTTAGCAGGTGCCAGAAAGAGTACAGGCACCTGCTTAATATCAATAGGTAGGGAGTTCCCATGGTTGCTGTCACACTAAATGATGCAGTTCTTACAAATGCGGAATGGGTACCGCGTGGCACCTGTAGTAGTGCCAATTCTACCATGGGCGCATGTGGGGTAAGGCAATCTCATAGGCAAACTGGTCCCAAGTTGTTAACAGCTTTCTATACAAATAGTAATACCTTGAACTTGGCCCAGTAGCAGATCTGCAACCAGTGCAGATCCCTGAACACAAGTGGTATGTGCTGGCAAGGCGCCACTCTTGTCAGCAATCATGTTGCAGCATTTGCACTAACTGTAGCTTCCAGATCAAGCATGAGGGAAGCCCCACACAAAGTGCATTGTAGTAATCCAGTCTTGGAGTAACCAGCACATGAAATACCGTGGCAAGGCTTTTCAGGAATGGTCATAGCTGCTGAACCAGTTGCAGTTAGTAAAAGATACTTCTAGCCAGTGAGGCTACCTAAGACTCCCTTGACAGAGCTGGTTCAAGAAACACCCCCGAACAGTGAACCTGCTCTTTCCAACGTAGGCCACTGACCAATTTCTCAGACCCACAGTGCCTCTATCTTACTGGGATTCAAGCTCAGATTGTTTTTCCTTATCCGTTTCAATACCGTGTCCAGGTAATGGCCCAGAGACTACACAGCCTCTCCTGATTCAGATGTTGTAGAGAAATAGAGATGAGTGTCATCAGAATACTGATTCTACCATGCTCTGAAACTCCTAATGACCTCTTCCAAAGGCTTTATGTAGGTATTAATTAGCATGATTATGTGTTCTTACCAGTGTTTGGTCAGCTTCATAGTGAAACTTGTACTTGTCAGAGTGCCAAGGAGCTGCTTGGGCTTCAAAATGCCAGAGAAGATGCTCAGCAGCAATAATGTCAACCGCCTGTTTCATCTCACCATTCCATAACGAGATGAGGGCTACAGCAGGATCCCCCAGAGCTTCAATAACACATCAGGTTCCATCAGTCTTTGAGGGCTTCACTTCTGTATCCTGACCGGGGCACCTCTGCCCCTATGTAACCCACAAGTGGCAACCCAGTGACCCAAATATTGTCAATTGGCTGCTATGATTCCATGATTCTATTATTTTAAGTTGTTCGACCATAGCAAAATATTCCAAAGCAGAATGGCCTACTTCTTAATTGCATTATGGTGTCATCTGAGGTTCTTTGCTCCTTAGCCATGCAAGGGTCTGGACACATATGAATGGAAACACAACACACATGTTGAAATGTAAAAGCAGAGGTCCCCCACAACAAAATGTAACATTGACTACATTTTAAAATGAACTTTTGTCTTTGGGTAGACAAAAGGCATGTGTCCTATTTGCTTAAATTCATTTTAAACAACATTTGTGATTGTTTGGTCTGTCTCCCAGGTTCCAAATAAAAGCCAAGAACAGTTCATTCTTTCAAACATCAATGGCATATGTTTATATCTGCATAACATTTTTCACTTATAAATAACGGGTGGTATCCAACATTAGTCATAATCAAAGTAAACCCATTGAAATTAATGAACATAACTAACATATGTACATTAATTTCAGTAGGTTTACTCTGGATAGAATTTGGTTGGATACAACCCAATAGTTTAATTTGTTGACAAATTAATGGACATTATCAAAAGGGTAATATGGACATTATCCATATAACATTATAACTTTATACATTATAACTGAGCATTATCAAAATGGTAATATGAGGAATACCATGTGTGCACTGAGATTGTCTATGGGTTTCTTCCCACTGCAGCCCATTGTTGCACCCTCCCCCCCCCAAAAAAAAAAATCTTGTGAGAATTGACTCACCAGTAGGTGTGAGGAACCTTTGGTTCTCCAGATGTTGCTGAGTTACAACTCCAGTTGGACCCAGCAAGCATGGCCAATGACAAGAGGTGTGGGAGCTGTAGTTCAGGAACATCTGGAGAACCAAAGATTGACCACACACGGTTCAAAGCAAGAATCAAAAGCATCAGGAAGGGATGCAGCTAGAAATAAATATCATCCAACCTCCTTCAGCTATATATGTGGGAAAGCACGCACCCAAGGGTGAAGGATGCTGGCCATAACTTAATAAAAACACTTAAATTACTGATTTAATTAGGTAAGAAAGTAAGGTAAAGGACCCCTGGACAGTTAAGTGCAGTCAAATTTGACTATGGGATGAAGTGTTCATCTTCGCTTTCAAGCTGAGGGAGCTGGTGTTTGTCTGCAGACAGCTTTTCTGGGCCATGTGGGCAGCATGTGGGTGCAATAGAACACCGTGACGGAAGCCAGAGCACATGGAAACGTCGTTTAATTTAATTATTTGATTTAATTATTCAAATTGGATTCATTGGACAGATTTATCTAGAATGGAAGTAATGTGAATGTGGCCCGAATAACTTGACGCAGGGGAGATGGGAGTACCTAGCAGACTGGATGACCAGATTTTCCCCTCCCCCAGCCCATGTGACGTGGAGGATGGAGCAAGTTTGTTTACTTCTGCTCCAGAAGCTATTTGAAGATGGCTATCATATCTCATTTCGGTCTCCTCTTTTCCAGGCTAAACATACCCAATTGTATCAACCATTCCTCACTAGGTTTGCTTTCCAGGCCCTTGGTCATTTTGGTCGCCCTCCTCTCCACATGTTACAGCTTGTCAATATCATTCTTAAATTGTAGCGCCCAGAACTAAACACAGTATTTCAGATGTGGTCTGACCAAAGTGGAATAATGTGGTGCTATTACTTCCCTTGATCAGGACACTATACTTCTGTTGATGCAGCCTAGCATAGCATTAGCTAGGAGCAGAACCAATGGTTTCAAATTACATGAAACATCAGGGTGAACTTTCTGACAGTAAAAGCTGTTTGACAGTGCAACAGACTCAAGGTGATGGAAGCTCCTTCATTGGAGGTTTTTTAACAATGAAGAAGATGGGTGGCCATGTGTCACAGATGCTTTAGTTGAGATTCCTGCATTGCAGGTGGTTGGACTAGATGACTCACAAGGTCCCTTCTAACTGTACAATCCTATGACTCTATGATACTCTATGATACTATAAAGTACATTGATTTAAGCTATTTTCTCCAGGTAAATTGATAGGCTAAGTCTAAGGCTCAGTGTTACACCTAATAAAAATTCTTAAAGAGTATAGAAAGTTACTGTGTTGTTGCAGCCTGGTGGCCAGTGAAGAATTATAGTTCTGAGATTCCAGTTGGCTTAAACTCAAGAGCTGGCCTTCAGCTTAACTGTCCCATGAATCCAGATGTTAAATGGTAGTCTCTCTGGGAAAAAGATTTATTTTTGTTTCGGTAACATTGTAGAACTTGCAATATATTTTTAAATATAACATACCGGCAGAGCTTTAACAGTTAAAACTAAATGTCAGAAAATGTAAAAGTTCAGCTGCTTCTTACAATAGGAATTAAGCCACACAGCAGAAACTCCTTACGTTTTACAGCCAAGTCATCCAAAATCCTGCATACACTGGCTATAAAATCTTTACAATAGCTTTTTTTACAAATAATTAATGTAGCATAAGCTACATTAATTATATTAAATCCAGTATCACAGCAGTTAAAAAACTACATTCTACCATTGCAAACTAATGCTACCATGAGGACTGTAATTTTTATATTTCCTGACTTTATTTCATTATTTTCAACATAAATGTTCTCTAGTGCCTCAGCAATTTGCATCCAGTTAACTTTTAAAGAGAGAGAATATAAAACAGCTGTAGTACTGTAGAATACATAACCAAGTTACAGAACTTTTTCTGAAAAATGTAACACCACAATCCTATTCCTGTTACTTAGAACAAAATCCCATTGTGATCAATGAAGCTTACGCTCAGGTAAGTATGCATTGAACTGCAACCTTTTGTTACAAGCTTTCATGGACCACAGTCCACTTCATCAGATGCATGGCGTATGAACTGAAAATCCCACGCCATCCAGGCATTTGATGAAGGGGTCTCTAGTCCAATAAAGCTGATGCCACAATAAAATTTGTTAGTCTTCAAGGTGTCAGAAGACACTTTGTTGGTTTTGGTGACAAAAACTAACATACTCCTCTGTAAACCTTTGTTATATATCTTAAAAATATAAAGCCAAAACATGTCTGCCACATTCTCCCTTGATTATTGTCTTTTAACCTTACCTCAGTAGAAACAATCAGCTTCTGAGAGCAACCCAGTTTACAATTTCATTTGTGCTTTTTTCGCTAATCAATCAACTAGAGCGGGGGATGGGGGGACAGAGCTGACTCATGGCCTGCAAAATGAATATTGGGCCTACAATATCAACTCTTCCTAAAATAGGTCAAATCTGAAGATTTTATGACATCAATTGGTTTGTACCAAAACGAACTGCAGCCTAAAGTAGAGTATTATAGTATAGACACTCTTTGTTTAAGAATGACAACAGACATTTCTGACAGAAAATGAGAGGGGAAGTCATATGCATTATAAATTTAAATTATTCATCTAAGTTAACTACTCTAACAAAGGAATCTTGGGAAATATATTTCTCTGGAAGAACTAGGAATTCTCAGCATCTACACAAAATTACAACGGAGTCTAGCTGGCTACATTTCACATGTTATATATATGAAAAGATGAGAATTCCGTGAAGAGAAAACTCTTGAAGAAAGAATAACTGAATCCACTGGATGAAAGTAGCAAGATTACCTCAAAGATCAGCAGGGCCTAACAAACGTATTTTATAAGGTTTGTTATCTTTCTATCTCAGAGGACTATGATGAAAATGAAAATTAATCAGAAACACAGTAAAATTAGTTGCCTGCTTTGACAAGTAACATTCAGTCTATACTAAACAACATTGTCTGATAGGTTAAGTTGGCAAATGTTATTATGTAATTATCTATTTAGAGTTTAGAGTTCCTCTTGTAATTCTAAATGAATATGCAGTTGGTTCCTTTAAAGGATTACTTCTGTATATTTGTAATTTGTTTTAAGCCACTTTGATTATTGTCATTGCAACAGAAGAACAGGATATAAATCTTTTAACTATATAATATCAAATGTCACATAATTGTGCAATTGCTATCAATTTTAATGTCTTACGCTGCCTCTACTTTGAGCCCTTGGAATGGCAGAATCCTGTCAGCTGAGGAAAGCAGCAAGAGTGCCTCAGAAATCAATAGAACTAATGAATATGATTTTAAAATATTTGTTATAGCCTTAGATGATTTGTTTATACATCACATTTTCCACCAATACATTTGTGCCCAAGGTGGTTCACCTATTCTCCTCAGATTTCTTTTCCCAAGGAAATCCAAACTCAGGAACAACAGCACAAATTTGCATAAGGAAAGAACTGCCAGCTAACATTTACTGTTTGGAACTTAACACTCAAGCCACATGTCATTTTCACCTGGACAGTACAGGAACTGAAAATCTATGTTTGGAGTTCGTTTGACTCAAATCCTCAAAATCCAGGAATGGCTGGGGAACACAGAAGATGGGTTTGAGCAATATTTTCCTTTCTCTATCCAGACCCCTTCTCTATGGCTTGGCTGACTCATGCTTGTTCTGATTGGCTCCACCAGAAAGCATGAAGGAGAAGGAGGAGAAAGGTACCGGTAGATGGGAAAGAAAGAAGCAGCCCTTGCTTCAGGGCTGCCTGCCAAGTTAAAAACATTAAAAGAGCCCTGCTAGTCCACCTAGTGAGCCCAGGATCTTGTTTGCAATGGCAGCCAGCCTGATGCCTCTGGGAAGTTTATAAGAAGAGCATGAAAGCAAACACCAGCACCTGTTTTCTTTCCCCAGTATTTGGTATTCAGTAATTCACTGCGTTTAGACTTGGAGGATACATTAAGTGATCTTAGCTAATAGGCACTGGAAGACCACTACCTCTGTAAATGTATATAAAACCCATCAAGACTGGCTACATGTTAATGTGCTAATTGTGTAAAAAACAAAACACAAGAAACACCAATTGTTGCTTCTGAAGGGTTGCTTTTCAGGAAAGAGTCAATGCAAGTTGGAAGATTATGTACTTAGCAATGTTATCCCATTTACTTTTTTGCTACAACTCCACACAGTTTCATTTCCTGATGTCCAGAAAGCCTGGACTCAAATGTTGCAACCTTAATTAGACTCACCTGTGATATCTAGAGCAAATACAGAACTTAATTGAGAAGATCAATAATAAAATATGTCATTTTATTTTATCATAAATATATGTGCATGTTGCATTTATTTGTACTGTTTATCCATTTCTCCCTAGTCCATCCTCTCTCCAGAACGTATCAAGCTGTCAGAGACAGAAGAACTCACTCCTTTAGGGAGGTTTCAGGAGTGGGCAATAGTGCAACCACAACTGGAGGGTTACATAAGGGCAAAATCCACAAGGAAGGTTTCTTTTGTGAATCCCATTGAAACAAATGTGGGTTGTGCAACAGCACTATCGTGGTATATGGGCAGATAGATAGATATTAAGAGACTGAAAACATGCACAATAGCCTTTCAATGATGGAAAAATGAACACACGGAACAGCAAATAATCAGCACACAGTACAGACCATGTAATTCCCAGTAACAATAAAAGATGCACTTTCTTTGTGGATTTTCTTCTAATCCTGAAAAAGCAACAGTGCCATGTTTTCTGTCAGTCTTTAATTATTTAGCTTAGGAAGCAGAAAAACACAGAGATTAACATCACCAAAAACGTTGCTGCATCCCTGATTTCTTACATGCAGCATGATTAGCCAATGTTGCATTCATTGCCTCTCCCATAATAGATTTCTTTTTCTAAAAAAGATCTGCTCGTACAAACAAAACCAGCAACCAGTCAGGCAGTGTCACAGTGGGAAGAAGAAGCTATAACAGACCCGAGATTTCTTCCCTGTCTGTTTCAGATTAGATGGCTCTGGAAGGCAGCATTTCAGTTTAAACACAAACACATACACACACACATACAGCATTTTCCTGAATTACCACAGCATCTATACTTTAATTATTCAGTGAACAGGGTCCTGATACCCTGCTAGCAGTAAAGGCAAATGATCTTCTCACTTACCGGCTAATTTAGCTTTCTGCGGCTCAAGCTGCAACATCGCAGGTGCTGTGATCCCCCTCCTCACTGGCTTTGATAGGCAGATTAGTGGCCAATCACTATCCAGGATTTCCCCTCACTCACCCTTCCCTCCGTTATCACTATTCTTTTTATATGGACCTTTCCAGACTGTAATTAACCTGTTAGCCCGCTCTACCCAACTCAAAACACAGGTAACACCTTGTCTGAGAGAGTTCTCTCAGTGGGGGGAAAGCCAGGGCTTCCTCAACAGACCCACTTGAGGCAAAGAAGCAAGTTCAAAGAGGGGGCTTTGGTGAGCAACAAGCATGCTGAATCAATGTGCCCGATACCTTTAATCTGCATAGAAACTGCCATCCTTGTGTTTATAGCTATGAGGAACAAATTGAGTCAGCGTCAAGCAAAAATAGCAGTGATAGCCGCAGATGACCATACTAGTACTTTTTACCCATTTGTCAATCTTATTTCTTCTCAAAGGGAAAGCTATCTGGAAGCATATAAATATAGGCATGTTGGCTTCAGTAGAAAACACATATAGTAGGAAGGGAAAGGGTCGACTTCTGTGCCAAGTGGGTACAGCAACTAGCCACACTGATTGAGCTAATCTCTCCACCTCACTGAAAACGTCCAAAAGAATTTGGAAGAAACTACTTAGCCCACACCCTTCTGAAGTACTCCCACAGGCTCCCAAAGTGCTCCCGGGCACAATTCAAGGCACTAGTTATGACCTACAAACAGTTTAAGTCCTGCATGCATACCTTCATAAATTCCTTACTTTATGAGCCTGTGAGATTCCTTCTTTCTTT
Source organism: Podarcis tiliguerta (assembly GCF_965153285.1). Lineage (NCBI taxonomy): Eukaryota > Metazoa > Chordata > Lepidosauria > Squamata > Lacertidae > Podarcis > Podarcis tiliguerta. The sequence continues at coordinate 56,748,311 of NC_139543.1, read as the reverse complement.
TTAGAATGCCCTATTAAAATGCTCCATATGCGCTCCAAATTTACTCAGTTAAAGCACACTTCCACCTGGCTTATAGAGAGCTCTCTGAGGGTCTCTTCAAACAGGCCTCCCAGGATACAGTCTCTATATATGGTGAGGCATGGGAGCTAATCTCAGACTGTGCTATAATATAGAGAATATACTCTCTGAGTCAAGACATGTGTGTACAAATATAAGCCCTGTACATACAACCCATCCATCACCAAAAGTGGATTGGGTGGGTAGAGCGTAAACATGTACAGAAGTGTGTAGATATATCTCAGCCTGTACATATTGTTCTATATGTGGCTGTGGGGTGAGCCTCAGGTTCCCTGTGAACATAGTCTATACATATGTGAACTGGTCTGTGTTAAAAAAAAGTCTTTCTTAGTCTGAACCACTGGGGTTTAAAAAAAGGATAGGCCACTTCTAAAATCCCCCCTAAATGTAGGGTGACAGTTTGTAAGGTGGAGCAGAAAGTAAAACACGGGGGGGGGGGCGCTCAGAAACTGTTCTACATATGCAAAACTCACCTCAGAGCTTTCTGGATTAAACTCTTGATTTTGGAATATCCATCATCTTCACCCCCACAAAATATGGGAGAGTCATCTTCTGGATTTCATTTTAAAAATTATTTCTATTTGAAACTGGTAGAGATGAGGGCAGAATCTAGATGTGTGTGTAATAGCTTTTAAAGAAAGTCACGGCAGCAGGTGCACATTTTTTTGCTGAGGCGCTGCATGTCGAAAAATATTTTGTCACCTTCAAACAGTTTTCTTTACAAATGTTTAGACCTCATAATTCCCACAGATCTTAGGAGCTTTTATAAACTACAGGAAACTTGGACAGCTTAAACTCTTGTTGCTGGACCAAGTATAATTCAAAGAATTTATAGACACAAGGGTGAGTCTAGAACAGATCCTTAAAGTGTTGAACAATAGGAAGCTAAAAGTGTTATATCTGGTCTTTTGGACTCGACCACTGCTCCTTATATTATAGTGTGCTGTTTGTATTTTGGGCTGTCAACTGATTAAAGTTTTTTCACTGGTGCATTATTTGGCTTTTAGCAAGTTAATGTACAGTGGTACCTTGGGTTAAGTACTTAATTCGTTCCGGAGGTCCGTTCTTAACCTGAAACTGTTCTTAACCTGAAGCACCACTTTAGCTAATGAGGCCTCCTGCTGCCGCCGCACCGCCGGAACCCGACTTCTGTTCTTATCCGGAAGCAAAGTTCTTAACCTGAAGCACTATTTTTGGCTTAGTGGAGTGTGTAACCTGAAGCATATGTAACCTGAAGAATATGTAACCCAAGGTACCACTGTAAAGGCAATTCCATACTCAGCAGGAATATTCCATTTTCTGGTCCCTGGTAAATCACTGTCCCTATTTTGCCATTTGGAATGCCTTATTAAAATGAAGGCAACACTTTTTCCTGTGCAGGAATAATGACATTATCTGCTGGAACACCAGGGTAATTGACAAACTTTCCTTCCTCTGGCAAGTGAACCAGATGATAAAGCTTTCAAGTTTGTTTGTTATAGATTAGTAAAGGAGACATCAGAGAACAAAGAAAATAATCAAGAGGCTAGATGCTTTTTTCCTTTTCTTTGTTCAGGTTCTTACTTCATCCTAAGAGGTTACATGGTAATGCTTCTCTGCAATGTTTGCATTTCTAATTAAAAGCTAAAGATTGCAGTAATGCTTTCAACAAACTCCCCCATGATATTCTTGTGAAGAAGCTGGGCTAGACAATCCTACCAATCTATTTTATCCTTACAACAACCCTGTGAAGTAGTTTAGGCTGAGAGATAGTGACTGGCCCATTGTCATTAATAATAATAATATTTTATTTATACCCTCCCTCCCCTGCTCAGGGCGGCTAACACCAAATATAAATTACAATAAAACGTAATAGAAAAAAACAAAAACAATTAAAATACGGCTTAAAATACAGCTTAAAATGCAGCCTCATTTTAGTAGTAGCCCATAAATCAAGACCATAAAGGGAGGAAACATCAGATATTCACCTGAGCCAGCTATCCATGTTGGTCAGCAAAAAAGCCAAGGGAAAATTTATATGCCAAATCCCATATAAGGGGTCAGAGTGAGTCTAAGCCGAAGGCCAGGCGGAACAGCTCCATCTTGCAGGCCCTGCAGAAAGATGTCAAATCCTGCAGGGCCCTGGTCTCTTGTGACAGAGCGTTCCACCAAGTCGGGGCCAGTGCTGAAAAGGCCCTGGTCCTAGCTGAGACCAATCTAACCTCCTTGAGGCTCGGGACCTCCAAAGTGTTGTTATTTATGGACCTTAAGGTCCTCCACAGGGCATACCAGGAGAGGCGGTCCCGTAGGTATGAGGGTCCTAGGCCACATAGTGCTTTAAAGGTCAAAACCAGACCTTAAACCTGACCCTATACTCCACCAGGATCCAGTGCAGCTGGTAAAGCACTGGATGAATGTGATCCCACGGCAAGGACCCTGTAAGGAGCCTTGCAGCGGCATTCTGCACCCGCTGAAGTTTCTGGGGCAGCTTCAAGGGCAGCCCCGCGTAGAGCGAGTTACAATAATCAAGCCTGGAGGTGACCGTCGCATGGATCACCGTGGCCAGATCAGGGCGAGAAAGGTAAGGGACCAACTGCTTAACACAGCGGACATGGAAAAATGCCACTTTGCTGTGGCTGCAACCTGCGCCTCCATAGAAAGGGAGGCATCAAAGGTTACACCCAAACTCTTGACAGAAGGCGCTGGCACTAATTGAGCTCCCGCAAGAGATGGGAGTTGGCCCCTCAACCCCATGTCGTCCCAACCCAGCCACAGCACCTCTGTCTTCGAATGATTTAACTTCAACCGGCTCCTATGCAGCCATCTAGCCACAGCTTCCAAGCATCTGGTCAGTGTGTCAGGGCGGCCGTCCATCAACAGATAAAGCTGGGTGAAGCTCATTGACTGTGTCAGGATTTGAATCCTAGTCTTCCATGACCTAGTCAGATCCTGCAAGCTCTACCACATTTGACTTAATACCCATTGGTATGAGGAAAAGCCATGTAATCAGTTTGGGAATGGTGGAATATACATGCTTCCTTTTTAAAGCACTACACAACCCAAAATGGCTTCTGAAAAGAAAAGAAAAAAGGGAGGGGGGAGACAGTTCAAACCCAACCAGTATTTTGAAAGATGCAGACTAAAACAATTTATTGACATTGATTTCAGCTTAGCACTGTCAGTTTCAATTGTCTACAGCTCTTCTTACTAGAAGAAAGTTAGCCTCAGAGGTTTCACCCTGAAATGCAAAATTTAATTGTACATCTACACTACATTGAATACTGCTGTAGAAGTGCCATTATGAAAGTGTTATAATGTGTACATGTGGGCAAGCAAACATATATACTAATTTTGGATACAGACTACGAGAAAATGCAATCTTTTAAATTTCCTTCTTCATCAAATTTGGCATAAGCAGAAGGTAGAGTACATCTGCATGACCTGATTGGCTGAAGTGTCCTTCAGTTTCATTATCAATTAATTGACAATTTGCATTTAAAATGCAAATAGACCTCCTGCTTCTAGGCAAGATTACTCATATATAGTATACATGTTCTGATGTGGGTAGGTGAAAATATAAGTCCCATTTTCTTCAAAAGAATTTACTCCCAAGTAAATGCTCATAGAATTGCTGTCTTCTGCTGCGATCCTTTGCGTGCTTACTCCCAAATAAGTTCCACTGCCTTCAAGGGGGCTTTCTCTCAGGAAAGTGTGCATAAGAATGTGCCAAGACTACAATCATGAACAGTGTATATTATTATTCACTTTTACCTAGGAGTACAGTAAGTGAAGTCAATGTGATTTACTTCTGAGTAAGTATGGATAGAATTTTGCTGATAGACACTTTACAGATAACTCGTTTATCAAATCTTGATGCAGGAGAGCCAGTGTGGTGTAGTGGTTAAGAGCAGTGGACTCGTAATCTGGTGAACCGGGTTCACGTCCCTGTTCCTCCACATGCAGCTGCTGGGTGACCTTGGGCTAGTCACACTTCCCTGAAGTCTCTCAGCCTCACTCACCTCACAGAGTGTTTGTTGTGGGGGAGGAGGGGAAAAGGAGATTGTTAGCCGCTTTGAGACTCCTTAGGGTAGTGATAAAGCGGGATATCAAATCCAAATCCAGTAATGTTTAAATAATCAGATCACAGGAAGCTACAAATGCAATCTTTCATAAGAATATACAGTGGTACCTTGGGTTACAGACACTTCAGGTTACATACGCTTCAGGTTACAGACTCTACTAACCCAGAAATAATACTTCGGGTTAAGAACTTTGCTTCAGGATGAGAACAGAAATCGTGCAGCAGCAGCAGTTGGAGGCCCCATTAGCTAAAGTGGTACCTCAGGTTAAGAACAGTTTCAGGTTAAGAACCCCCTTGGGATACAGACACTTCAGGTTACAGACGCTTCAGGTTACAGACTCTAACCCAGAAATAATACCTTGGGTTAAGAACTTTGCTTCAGGATGAGAACAGAAATCGTGCGGCAGCAGCAGTTGGAGGCCCCATTAGCTAAAGTGGTACCTCAGGTTAAGAACAGTTTCAGGTTAAGAACGGACCTCCAGAACGAATTAAGTTCTTAACCCAAGGTAACACTATAGTCCATACACAAAACCCCACGTTTGCACATGAACATTGCCCAGTTTTATATTCTTAGTACAGTATTATTTAATTTACCTGCTTTTACTGAAGGCCTGTAGTGTAGGGTTACCAGATGTCCCCGTTTCCCGGGGACAGTCCCCGGATTTGTGAGTCTGTCCCCAGACAAATTCCATCCCCGGAATGTCCCCAGATTTCATCTAATGTACCGGGGGAAACATGGCAGCAGCAGTGGCAGTCTCAGCAGCCCGGAGCCAGCCTGTTAGTGCAGTTGGCTCTGGCTGGCTTCAGGAGCTGCTCACTTCCATGGCACCAGCCATTTTGTCTCACCAGAAGTCCCCATATGATGGCGGTGCAGGGGCTCTAAGATGCAGCTTCCAGGCTGCCTCCACTTTCCCTGACCCCAGCAACTAAGCTGTGAAGGGAGGCTTCACACTGCCTATGGAGCTTGCGTGCAAGCAGGAGGGGGCAGGGAACCCTCAGTTAGGCAATGGGAAGCCTCCCTTACTAGCTGAGGGATCCCTGCCCCCTCCTGCTTGCACGCAAGTAGGAATGGGATTGGGGCTGCTCCGATGGGAAGGGAGGCATCACGCTGCCTGAGCCTCGCCGCTGCCACTCTTGGCCCTCCTTCTCCGCCTTCCATGCCTGACCCACCGCGCACCACTTCCCCACCACCACCAAAGAACCAACAACTCAGGGGCTGCCCAGGCCCATGGAGAAAAGAGATGGAAGCCTCGGAGGAAGGGAAAACGTGGCGGTTGAGGTCAAGGGGGTGGCCACCCCTCTGCCACCACCATTGCTGCAGCATCAACGTCCCAAACGTGTAGTATGTATCTGTATGTCTGTCTGTCTGTTTGTTTGTTTAAAGTGTCCCCGGATTCATTGAAAAAATCTGGTAACCTTACTGTAGTGGTGGTGGGATGCAGTAGAGCTGGCCCAGCCATCAGATAGGGTGACCAAATTTGTGAGCCCTCTTGCAGATTGCGCAAGATCTCACATGATTTTCAGCAAGATCTCACCCAAAATGGCAGGACACGCAGCAGAGTGGATAGTGGCGGTAGCAGGAATGGTGGTGGTGGGAACAGCAGCAGTGGCAGCACACTGTATAGCCTTTAAAAGACAATGGTGCCTTTAGATTCCAAGTTAGTTCTACTGGATTTTATTGAATTTGTCATGCAAGTTGGGGGGAGGAAACTGCTCAAGAAAAATTAAAGAAATAAACCCCAGTCGCTACAGAAATTCAAAGACAAAACAATCAGTCTATTTTATATTGCCATAGATTTCATGTACGCTGTTCTTAAAGATTATTTATTCTGCTCCTTTTGCACTGAGAGATTTCTGGGCTTGATTTTCCCAGGCAATGGATTATAAAGTGCAGTCTGGATGTCCCTGGCCTCCTTTCAGGTAGTACTGTTGTCTGTGAAGATCAGAAAAAAATCAAAACAGCAACCATCTAGTTTGGTGTCCCTTGTGGCGAGACACTCAAAGCTGGCCAGTGGAGGAATATGGACAGAACTGCTCTCTCAACATGGCTTCCACTCCCATGCAATCTATTAATTTCCCCTAGGAATGAACAAATATATCCTTCAGATTTTCTCTAATTTTTGCAATCATAAGTTCAGCTCTTACATTTTCACATCAGTTTGTGGGGATTTTTTTAAAGTCATCAGAACTTTAATGAAAATTTCTCTCTATAAACATGTTTGCATGCAATTATATTTCACAAATATAAACATTTTTAGGCATGTCTACATGCATTTTTGTAGACATTACTTGCCTAGATAACGGCACTGCAAAATTCAGAGAAGTGTGAATTTCACTCTCCTATCCTGCTTCCCTATTCCCTGTAACATCATTCATGGAGCTTGAGGAGAGCATGTTCCCTGGAGAAAAACTGTTTCCATATGAACTGGTCTTAGCCTCACTCTGGACACAGCTTTTAATAAACTGAGAGGGAGGCTAGGAAGTGCACCTTTGGAAACAACTTGCAAACAGAGGACTTGCTTAGCTTAAGTTCAGTTCCATTAATATGGTGATTCTCTTCACCCAGCCTAGTAACTTTCCTATCTGCCTGCTTGCTCTTCTTTCCTTCTTCCTGTTCATATTCTTACTGCCGGAACTGCCTTTGCCTTTGGATGAACTTGTCAGCTAAGATCCTAGCCTATAGTTGGTCCTCCTGAGCACCTGTCCAGGTACTTCATCCAGCACCATTCCCAGTTCCACCTGGCCATACACATTTGCTTCCTACATTCTTGACAGATCCCCAATACTACAAGCAAAATAACTGAGCCATGGGCCAAACCATACAGTACTTTCTTTAGGCTATGTGTAAATAGGCGCATTCTCATGTGGAGAAGAATTATTTATTTATATCATAACATTTATATACCGCTTGATCGTTACAAAAAACAAAAAACAAACCCAACAACCTCAAAGTGGTTTCCAAAAAGAATAAAGCAATAAAAATACAAGTAAAAACAGTTCAAAACAACTATTTAAAGCATTAAAAAATTAAAAAATCAATGATAAACAAATTAAAATGCATAGCAACCTTCTACATATTGGGATAACATGAACCAACAGAAGCAGATGACATCCAACATTCATTCCTAAATTACCAGTGACCTGAGAAAGTGTTGTTACAATCAAATTGTGGCTGTCTGTATGGAAATATCAAGTTCACACACCACACTTCTCAGCCTGAGCAGATGCACAAGGACAGTAGCACACAGAGAGGGGCCAGGGGGCAGGGGACTCATTATATATATAAGAAAAAAGTACTATGTGAACAATCCTGGTGTATTCTTTCCACTCATTAGTAAAAGGAAATCTATGGAGGACTCTTCAGAAGCATTATCTTATTTAGAGGTTAATTGCCATGCTGATCCCAGAGGATCACATGCACAAAGTAGGTAAGGTGATAATTTTATCTCTCTGCCTCCCCCCTGCCCCCCCATTTCCTCCAGAGGCCAATACAGAAAGAGGTAGATAGATATACAATCTCTCAAAGTATTTGCTGCCCCTTCATTTTGCCCAGCACTTTGCCCAGCCCTAGGGATCAGCTAGATTTATTGGCTTTGCTGAACTACTGGGAAAGAGGTGGGGTCTGTTCCTCTTTTGACTTAAGATCACCCACCTCCAGAGAAAGCAAGCTACACAACGAAGGGATGGTCGTCAACAAACCTGCTTATACTACCTTGCTGTTTTATATTATTTTTCCTGTAAGTTTGTGCTTTGCAGGGCCATCCCTACCATTAGGCAGAGGTGACCTCAGGCAGCAAAGTTTAGCAACCGTTGAAATGTTGAAGAACAGAGTTGTGTATACCACACGGACTACCCTGTGCCCTCAGCTGCCCTTGTTTGCAAGAGAAGATTCTGTCCTGTCACCACTGCTGAAGTAAGAGTCAACTGCCCACTTCAATATATGGAATGGGTCACCATCTTGTTGTACTTTGCCTCAGGCAGCATGATGTCATGGGTCAGCTGTGGTGCTTTGTCTCCTCCTCCAGATACTAGTGCATCAATTGCTTCATTATTTCTTTCATGTCTTTTTAACTTTGTACCCAGTAGGGTATTTGGTTTTAAAAAAAGATTGTAGTACTAATATATTAATAAAAGTGTAATGGGTGCCAGCACAAAATGGCTGCCACAAACCGCCCTGCAAAAGAAGTGCCAGTTCTCCATACCAGTGAGCACTGTCACAAAAAAGTATTGCTTGTACCAGTCCTAGTCTAAATATAGTTTTTAAAAAGCAAGACCTTGCTGGGAGGACTTAGCCTTAGAAAGGCTCAAGCCTGTCATTGCCTGTATTAGATGTTACAGGACGGAAGAGAGGAGGGAAATAAAATGAATAACCCTATGTGGAAAGCTGTTTACAACTGTGCAAGTTGAAAACTGAAATAGCTGTCAGCCTCCTTCTTTTTAATCTTTGCAACAATCAGTATAAAAACCTCACTTTGGATGGGTGGGGGATCCTTACCTTTCTGAGGCAGCAGTAACTTCCAGAAAAGCCCGCTCTAATTTGGCTGGTGATGACTTCCAGAAAAGCATTCTGCTAGGCTGCATAGTCAAGAACTGTATTTATATATTTTTTAAATCCTGCTACAGCTGACTGTTCCATATTTGTTAGAAGAGTGAAAGTGTCCTGGTGTCACAGAGAACCCACAGAGCAAGACATTAAGGGCAGCTCCTAGCAAACAAGTTGTTCCAAAAGAAGTGAACTGAGGCTTTGAACCATCTCCCTCTAGCCAACCTGTCCTATGCTTCTCCTCCTTCTAGAGCAGGGGTAGGCAAACTAAGGCCCAGGGGCCAGATCCGACCCAGTTGCCTTCTAAATATGGCCCACGGACGGTCTGGGAATCAGCGCGTTTTTACATGAGTAGAATGTGTGCTTTTATTTAAAATGCATCTCTGAGTTATTTGTGGGGCATAGGAATTCATATATTTTTATTTTTTTCAAAATATAGTCTGCCCACCTCCCAGGTCTGAAGGACAGTGGGCCAACCCACTACTGAAAAAGTTTGTTGACCCGTGTTCTAGAGAACAAGGATATTAAAGGGCCAGTCCTCTTGCCTGAAGATGGGGACCTCTCTTCTAATTCATGGCTTCTGTCCTGGTGTGTTCCCTGTGCAGTTGGACTGGTGGGGTGGGGTGTGAGGTGTGAGGTTCCTGAGACTCAAGGGAAGGCTCCCATGAGGGTCCTGCCTCAAGTTCCATGGGCAGTGAGATCTGGTTTAGCAAACTCATGTGCATCAGCCTTGGATTCAGAGGTCCCCTGATCATTAGCAGCAGTGTAGAAAGCTAGTGTAGCTGCTTAGTCAATGACACTGTAGCTTCCATCTTGGTGTCCCAGTCACTGCTGGACTCCAGGGTCATGATAGAATGAAACTTATCAGAAAGCATGCCTGACTTCCCATTAACTAGCAATGAGAACCTAGGCATCATTCTGCAGTGCAGTGCTAAATCCTGGAAATGTCTGAATTGGTAGTACACATCTGCTAACTGCAAATTCACTCCCCCAAGCCGGTACTCACAAGCACTTCCTAAATAACTTGGAAGTGCTAGCATGTTTTTCTCCACAAATTCCAAATACATTATTAGCTGTTTGTGACTTCAAATATAAAGTTTTTTATTATGATGATGATATATAATGCCAACAACAGGTTGCACTGCTACACATTCCTTAAGGAAATAATTAATTCACTATGAAATTAGCTCTACTGCAGACTGGTACACAAATCTAACAGGAGATTTTCTCCAAGCGGTGTCCAGGGAATGCAACCTGGAAATTGAAATTAGGGAGCAAAAGTACAAAGCAAATGACAATCCCAAGGAAAAGAAAGTGAAGCAGAGAAACATTTTCTACTCCAGCATGCCACAGGAAAGAGCTTGGGAGTTGTGGGTGAGAGAGAATTCAATAGCTAGGTTTTTTAAGAGCCAACTAATATGGTATATGCACAAATAACTGCTCGTGTAAATGGTCACTCACACAAGCATAACATACGTATAACATGTGAAGAGAGAATATGTGAGGTCATGGCTCCTTTTTCCACAAACAGGGAGCCACCACAGAAAAGGCCTGTTCTCCTCTTGCTGCCCTCTGGGTCTCTCATGGAAAGACATGAAGAAGGGTCTGAGTTAGTTCATATGGAAAGAGGTGGTCCTTGAGGTATTTCAGTCCTGGGCTGTTTAAGGCTTTATACGTCAAAACCAGCACTTTGAATTGGGCCCGGAAACTAATTGGCAGGCATTGCAGTCAGGCCAGGGTAGGTGTAATATGGTCCAACTGTTGTGCCTCGGTGAGCAACCTGGCCACTGAATTTTGTACCAGCTTTAAGAGAGTTAGTTTAAGTGAGGTAGTAAGCTCTATCTAGCTTCCTGAGTGGTGTTTCCTCAAAGCACTCCAGTATAATATTTACATATCATATGTGGAGGTGGGGGAATGGAGGCAAATGTCAATGAAGTACAAAAAGTGCTGTCCGTGATAATTCTACACAAAGCATTGTGGTTGTGGTGGTTGTTCTTTAAACAACTTATTTATTTAAAAGACCCCAAAAGCTGCTTCAGTTTAAATGAGCTCCAATGTAACTGATAAAATACCATTTTTATATAAAAAGTATTACAACATCATTTTTTTTTTTTTTTTGTAAGCTAGCTATGACAGCAGACAGTCAGACAGTGAAGAGGAAGGGGAGTGTTAGAATCTTTTCCATGTTAGATTTTCAAAACAGACAGTTCTATTCTGCATTGCAGGGGGTTGGACTAAATGACTCTTGGGGTCCCTTCCAACTGTAGAATTCTATGACTCTATGAAAATCCAGTGGGGATTCGTGCTTATTAGGACTGGTAGGGCAGAAGTCCGGACGGCCAACAGTAGGTGGAATCATAGCAAATAGCTGGTAGGGCCAGCTAATTCTGCTTTTGTCCCCATCCTCCTCCCTGAGTTATCCAAAGGCAAAACTGAGTCTAAGGAACAGGAGGAGGAGGCTGACAGCCAGTGCCATCCCTGAGACTGGATGTAAGCAAGGAGTTAGGCAGGTGGAGGCTGACTGAAGTTCTTGGCCTAAAAGACTCGGCTGCCCTGATTCTGTTAACAAAACTATATTGAAGAGAGAAAGAGAAAAGGAATACATCAATATTGCTATTTTGCTGACATGTAGTTGGAGAAATCCTTGGCCTGGACCTTTACAACATCCAAGCTCAACAGCTAAATACAGAAGCAGCTGAGAAGGATGCTGTTCAACAGGACTTAGGAATTATTATAATCCTCAGAAGAATGTTGTTTTTGAAAGAAACCAGTTCTTTTCTCATCCTCATTTAGCAGAAACCCAGATCAACAAATATGATTCATCACTGAGGCAGAAAGCAAGAAATTGGGAATTTGGGGACACTAAAGATTACATGCTCCAGGACAAAATTGTGTTGAATGTGACTGATAGAAGACTAAAGGAGCAATTGCTAAGGGAATTGGGGCTGAGTTTATAAAGGACAATAGACATCTGCAATGCCTCTGAAGTCACACAAGCACAAATTGAGCTTATGGCTGGGTCACATGGTGACAGGCTTCTGCAGGCTGTAACACAGAAGAGGATTGCAAACACCAGGAGCAAAGCCAAGACACAGGAGAGGGGAGAGCAATATTGCCATGCAAGCGACATTCCCCCAAACAGCAAGACACATTCACCCAGAACCTGCCCTCCCCTGAGAATGCTGTCTAGAAAATTAAATACTTTTGCTTGTATGCAGAGGGCAAACAACCCACACAGAAGACATAGCCAAATCCCTGGCCTGGAGCCTGAACAATGCAGCTCACCAGGTGGGGGAAAAGTTAATTCTGCTCAACCATGGTATTCCACCTTGACCATAAGGATGTTAACTACAAAGATCACTTGGTGGCTGGGGCCGAAGGCAGCATTTTGCCTGCATACAACACAGGAACACAACGAAGAGAGCCACATTGGGACCCATATGGAGAGCCACATTGCAGCCCGGGCCTGAGCTTCTCACCCCTGTTCTGCATAGGAGAATGTTGTGGATCATGCCCTGGTAGGGAATATTGCATTATGTCAAGACAAGAAACAGTTCATAGTAAAAAAACAAAAACAGGTTAAGTATATGAGACCTATTATCTCAGAATAAGAGGTCAGACCAATGTCAGCAATAGCTAGTCAATACAATAGCCAGACAATAAGAGACAGCGTAAAGGTTTCTGGGAACAAATGGTCTTCTCACAAAATATGTATGGTGCAAATGAAGAATGCTTGCCTGCTGTAAGCGGTCAGGTGCAAAAGAGGGCAGGGCTCCTGCACCTTTAATGACAAGCATACTATCCCCTTGGATGGACTCTTTGAGATGGGTATTGTAGGCACTGTTTTACAGTGGTTCCACTCTTATCTACAGTGTCCAGAGAGTAGCATTGGGGAACTGTGTTACAGTGCCATGATCTGTGCACCATAGTGTACTGCAGGGTACCAACTTGTCTTCAGTGCTGTTTAACATCTATATGGGAGTCAGTTTTAGCAGCCCCCCATGACTTGGGGGCAAGGGTAATATCCACCAGGGGCCATGTGTTCAGTATTGTGGGCCCTATTTTATGGAACTCCCTTCTAGTTGAGGTCAAAGAGCCTCCCTCTCTGTGCTGAATCCCCAGGGCCTTATGAAAACATTTTAATTGAAGTCTCATTTTATCATTTTAACCAGTTTCCATCTTTTATGTATTGCATTTTTTTGTACACCACTTAGTGACGATTGTAGTTGAGAAGCATATAAATTGTTGAAACAAATAGATCAAAAAGTAACTTATGCTAGCTACAATTTTCGGCTCCTATGGCACCTGAACTTTATATCTACCATCTTTCACATTAAAGCACCTACCGCAAATATGTCAGAACTCTTCATCAGCTTTAGCAAGTAAGATGATCATGAATGATTGATTGGTTGGTTTAAATTTTTTCCAGAGGGGACTAATGATTTTGTAAGCTCATTAGTATGAGGGAGGCTTATTTTTAAAGCTTAGTACTGTCTGAAAAGCAGGTCAAACTTAAGGTACCATATTAGGATGCAAGACACATTGATAATCAGCATGCAGGAGCAATGTTTCGCGCACTTGGCTACAAACACTGAAGGGGCTGAAAGGATACAGATCATTAGGAGATCCCAACTCATTTCCCTCCACTGTGAGAATTGCCTGTTTACTCCTAGTCTCTGTTTCCTTGTTTAACCATTCACTGATCTAAGGATTAAATAGGTAATCACAGACACATCTTAAAATAAATGGAAGTATGAAGTTGGATACCCCAAGGATCTGTAGTAGGAGTGGTTTAATTAGTGCCTAAATGATCTGGATGTAGGCAACAAACTTGCAAGGTTGTGGGTGGCACCCAATTATTCTGGATGGTGATGCAAAAAGCTCCAGAAGAATCTCTCCAAACAAGGTCATCCCATGAAACTGGCAATAGATTCAGGTCAGACAAAACGAAGTACATATTTCACAACACCTAATTAAGTTATGGCATTTTGTGTCACAAGATGCAAATGACGGCCCCTAGTTTAGATGCCTTTTAAATCCATGCCTCATTAGTCATGATGGCCATCTAGAACCTCCAGATTCAGCGGCAGCATGCCACTGGAGTCTCAGTATTAAACTCCCTTATTATTGAACACAGTGGTAACTACTTCTGAAAAAACAGGCAAAGAATTTTGCTTTCAGTAGCATTTCGTGGGGAACAACACTGCAAAATGATTTTATGTTCTGAAAATGTGACATACTTTAAGCCCCAGTTTCAAATGATACTCATGTAATATTGTTAATTCTTTGCTTTATGTATACAGCCATAGAACTGTACAGTTTGAAGGGACCATGAGGGTCATCCAGTCCAGCCCTTGCAATACAGGGATCTACTTCTCAATGTGGGGCTCAAACCCACGACCCTGAGATTAGGAGTCTCTTTTCTACCGATTGAGCCACCCCAGAAGAGTTCATTTAAAACAATCGTAAATTTAGAATAGTAGCCCACAACCTTGCTCCAACTCTGACTTAGTAAACCACTTTGTCAATGATATTGCACATGGTTGCTGTTTATAGGAGTGGAGCCATCCAGTAAGTAAACTGGAAATGATATCAGAAGCAACATATGTGTCTTCAGTAACTTTTCACATGTACAAAAGTTGCTGTTAACTTTTTAGCTCATCTTGAGGGAGCACAACATTTCTCCAACCTGTGTTCTGTATTTAGTGTTATCTTCTTGGGCTGCCTGAAAACTAAGTAAGTGTGATCAGATATTCAGATGCAAAAACAGACACTGACAGCATTGCTCTGTAGATCCCTGCCCTAAATTAGGCACAGCATTCAAAAGATTCTTCTGTAATTCAAAAAGTTTTTAAAAAGTCAAGGCAGCACTGTCCGCTAACATAGATGTCCAAGAGCATTAAAAAAAAAAGTGGGCGGGTGAAATGCTAAGAGAAGAGCATTCAGGAGCATTGTTATGAGATAAAATGCCTGTGCCTGGCTTGCATCATAGCTCGGGAGCTGTAATGCACAGTCTTGAAATATGTCCTTATATCACTGGAAAGCTATGCAAACATACTCTTTAACCAGTTTCTCTGTGACCTTTGCAGCACCGGGTGAACACAAATTCACGGGACAGGCTCTATAGATCCTTTCTAAAAATATAAATTCCGGTTTATACAAAAGCAGATTTATTGATCATTACTGAACACACATACATACACATGCCACACATACACTTCAAAAGAAAAACCATCACAGAGTATAGACTTGAACGGGCTGTCTGTCAATTGACATTACAAAGTTACTCCATACCTTGACGAACATTAAGAGATCTTAGTAATCTGTATGAAGTGCTTAATATCTCCCATGATCAAATAGTGGCAATTGTGAAGTCATCTGCTACAGCAGATTCTAGAATGTCAATATGGTTTTTAAATGAATGCAGTAATTGGAAGTTGCTTTATCAGGATAATTGCCCATCTAGCTCAGAACTGTCTGCTCTGACTAGCAGTGACTGTCCAGGATTTGAAGGTCTTTTCTTTTATCTAGCTACCTGGCCATTTTTAAGTGAGATGCCAAGAGAACCTCTTCTACATGCAAATTCTTCATGTGAAAACAAAGAATACCCAACGAATATATTTGAAACAAATGTAAAATTGAAATAAATATTAATACATAATATAAAGCTGTACTTCCTGGATCAATCACAATATACACAATCTGACACATGATCAGGATATTTTAAATATGTCAAAGACTTAACCTTTGTGGACTGCTGTAGGTTACACTCCCATTGTAAAGTTGACTAACAATGAAAGAGGAGCCCGAGGAAGCAACACACTAATAACAGGGGGATAGAGAGGATGGGGAGAGACTCAGAGAGATGAAATCTTAAGGATGCACAACAAACATTTTATGCAATATAAAAGAGTATCTGCATGTTTTTAGTGTCAATAGAAGCATTATAAATATGTTACTTTTTTATTGATATTCAAATGAAATTAGATCATTTAATTATAGTGTATAATGGCTTTGATTATATTATGTAAAGTGTTCTAACTCACTTATTGTCCCCCTGAAAAAGAAATGGGCCAATAAAAATATTTGGGTTGTATCCGATGATACTTCTACTCAGATCCATTGGAATTTATGGACATCACTAACAGGTTCAGCAATTTCAATGGGTCCACCCTGAATATAACGTAGTTGGATGCATTTTTGTGCACCGGTTTTTTGCCTATTTTTCCATGTCTCTGCTAGTCATGTAACTCCTTAGCACGATGCAGGGGCAAATTGCATGCCTCGCTTAAGTACTCCTGCATGGACAGAGAGAACAGTGGATTATTCCTATGCACCCTGCATCAAACCCATTTACCTTTATGAAACTGGCAATCTTTTTTTTTTTTTTTTAAATCCTTTAAAAATTCTTTGGCATATAGGCTTGCTGATTTATTTGTAACGTTTTCTATATCACCAGCATTAAGGAAAAACATAACGGTGATGAACAGCATATAATTAACAATAAAATTTCCTTCATACAACAAATACAAAACACATCACAAAATATAACTGACCATCATTAATTATTCAGGTAGGTAGCCATGTTGGTCTGACGCAGTCGAAATGAAAAATTAAAAAATAGTCCAGTAGCATCTTAGAAACCAACTAAGCTTTCGTGTGCATGCACACTTCTTCAGATACACTGAAACAGAAGTCACTAGACCCTTATATAGTGGGAGGGTGGGTTTTTTCTTGGAAGGGTAGTAGGAGATGGGTGATTGACTCAATGGGTATGGTAAACCTGTTGACGACTGTTAACGACTGCAATTAGTCCTACAGGAAAAAGCAAGGGATAGTATGCAGATGACCAAAAATAGCTTTAGCATGTGTAATGAGTCTCATACTGTCCCTTGCTAGTCAAGCACAGCTTACAGAAATCAACTCATTACCAGCACAGTCCAAGCTGCTCCCAGGGTGATTGTGTTTACAAGCTGGGCTGAAAATACATTTGTCTTTTCATTGGACAATCCCCTAATCTTCATTGTGCACTACAGCAGAAATCTGGGAAATGGAGGAGAGGGATCATAACTGAAACAACTAGATTTAGATGACTGAACTTTGTGTTGGATTGTGGCCTTCTGTGTTCTTCTAAAGCCTAAAAGTTCCACTATTTGTTTATTCAATGCAATGGTAGCATATGCCAGCCCATATAAAGTAAGACAGCACAACACCCAAGTCAAATTTACATCCCTCTGTTTCCAATGGCAACATGTTTTCTATACTCCCAAAGCAAGTAAGGAACAAGGGTAGACCAGAACTCTTTCCCATGAGTTGCAGTGTTTTGCTTGGAGGAAACATTCGTGTGCAGGGAGCATTCATTTCTATGAACCCCCGTTTATAGTCTTGAATGGTACAGCCCAGAGGATACTATTTTAGCAAGAACTAGACCCAAGGCTTACCATAATCTCCCAAGTGTGTACTTCAAGTTCCAGGTATGTGCCCCAGAACTGCAGGTGTTGTATCCTCTAAACTAAGTATGCAGATTGCAAATGTTTTCTGAAATGCTTTTGTGCCATACTGCAGTATGCAGATAACACAGTGCATTAAGATGGCGTGGTGATCTTTCCTGGCAATTTTACACATGTTATCTATCTCCCTAGCCCTCTCAAACTTTAAATATTTATATATATGCTCCTACATCACCACACACTCGTTTATTCAAGTGGGCCACATTCCAATCAAGGCAAAAGCTATTTACATGGAATTGCACCTCTGCGGGGTTATGCAGGGCATAGAGAAGGAACATGTACCTGAGTAGATTTTGATTAAATCTTGATCTAGGTACAAATGCCATTACATTTAACTGAATCAATGTGTTTAACTGGTACCTCATGCTGAGATAACTGCTCTGAAGGAGGAAAGTCCTGAAGGAAGCCAGGCAAAAGCAGGAAGCAAAGAGGACAAGGATGAGGAAAAACAGAGGACTCAAGAATGAAAGTACTGACAAAAGGACACATGAGTTCAGGGAGCACAGAATGGCGTAACCTGAGAAGACTACAAAGGAACTGGAGGAGTAGGGGAGGGTGAAACTATCACTTTCAATTTCTCTCTCCCCTCCCCCCAGTTTAAATTCATTTCTCTACACTTTTGCATCAGTTTGCAATTTTTTAAAAAGGCCCTGTGAAAATTCATCAGCATTTTAGTGCAAATTTCTCCTAATATACACACTTTGTAGGCAGTTTTGCCTAATACACACATTTGTGCCAAGCAGCTGTTTCACAATATAATGCATTTTGCATGTTGTTTTCACTGCTATCTATGCATTTCTATGCACACCTTAACCTACTACATGCATTTTTATACATGTTACTTGGCTGGAAAACCTCGTTGCAAAATTCAGTAAAGCGTGAATTTTGAAAAATGACAGTATTTCTATTTGCAAATTGTTTGGGGAAGTGAGAATTTGATAGGTTCACCTTTAAATTGAAGTGAATCCATTTTCTCCCTCATCCCTACTGAAATGGCAAATGACAGCACAGTATCTTCACTTCACTTTCAGTGGTCATTTCCCCAACAGACCTCCATTTCCAACTTAATCACTGCTCCCCATTGCTCTGCCTCCTACCCACCATCCAGTCTTCCCAACCCAAGCCCTGAAACAATCTCTTTCCTTCCCATTTACTGCTTCTTTCTGTAGCACAGAAGTCTCTTACATTCTGGATCACATTTATGAGCTTCCAGTCACGCCCTTATATAGCTCTGGAATTTGAGCACATGAACAGCCACCACAGAAGTGTCAGTGGGTGTCACAGTGGAGCTCTCTTACATGTGTCATGCACTTAAACCTTTTACCACAGAGACTCCTGTGGTTTTGAAATAAATTTTATGTGAAGTCACATGAACTCCAGAATGAAAGCCATTGCTCCTCCTTTATCTACAACACATGCATTGTGGTGCTTGTAATGAGATAATTTAAGACAGGTTACAATTTCAGAATTAGTATTGTGGTCAATAATGCACGAAGGAGAGCAAATGCAGCTGGAATGTGATATGCCCAGACTGCCTTGCAGAGACAAACTCTGCAATTGCTACCCCATGTATCTTAAAAGCTTATTTTGTCTGACAAAATTGGACATGAAATCTGCAGAAGGGAACTTCACAAGTTCACCAATAAAGCATCACATTTTGAGAAGGCAGGCTTTGTAAATGCCCTTTTATATCCATCTGAGAAAAACAGACATCCCTTTTCTCTCTTTCTTCTTCTCCTCTTGAAAAAAAAAATCTGAAATTTGATCAACAACATGAGGGTAGCCTGTTCCCTTGTAATGCTTATAGGAAGAAATGTTGGCTTAATTACTTTATTAGTCCACATTTATTTTATAATTATGGTGTCATGTTCAGTCTTTTCAACTGTTTTGTTTTCCAAAACACCCCAAGGCAAACGTTACATGCTGGGAACTAAATAATCTAGAAGCATGTTTCAGAATATGTTTTACGTTGAAAGACATTTACTAGGTAGCAACCCCTATTAAACATGGTGGAATCTTCTGCTGAGTAAAATGCATAAACAACCCATTTAGTGAGGATGAGTAAAAATGTTGGTGGTTAATGAGGGGAGTCCTCACTCCTTTTAAATGTTCCAACACCAAATTGCATTATTGCAGCTTCCACTGCCTCTGCAGCAGCAGTCGCCAGTGTAGCACATGCAGGCACCAATGTGCCTGCCAGTACCTTCTGTGGTGCTTGTGAAAGTTCTCAGTATGTCCTCAAAACTCTCCAGTGTACAAGAGATGGCTATTCCTGATCAGTTATTTTTTACACTGGCTCAGCTGTATGGAACAAGCCCCTTTAACATATTCACATTTCATTGGATGCCAAGACTGAACACCCACCCAAGAGGTGCAAAGAGCTTTTATCTGTCAGTGCAGCAGTGAATGATCTAGGTGCCTTTTCCACATTGATGGGGGGCTGATAAGGGAACATATTCACACCATTTTGTGGCCCTGCCAACTTTTCTTCCCTTTTAGATAAGGCAGAAATTCTGTGTTATGCCACGTGCCCAATGGAGCCATTTTGTGTTATGCACACTCCCATGGCAGCCATTTTGTGACTGGTGCTCATGACTTTTAAAAAAATTCCAAATCTGCCCACTGGCCCAAAAAGGTTGGTACCCATACTCTGCACCTTCTTTCACTTCTGGATTTGAAACTGAAAGACAGGTCATCACACCTTGTGGGGCAACTTTGGGACAGAAGGCTTAAAAATGCCAGCAAATGAGACCTGAGCAATGTAATATAGTGGATAGGATTTAGACTAGAGCAAAATATAAAAAAGAGCAAATAGGCTGCTCCCTGCCATTATGTTTGAGTCCTTGAACTTGTAACCTTTTTGCTTAGTCTTTCCCTTGCCTCAGATTGAAATATTAGATGCCTTTATAAAGAAGAAGGATTTTTTTATTGCCACTTCTATCCTGTAATCTTTTAGGGTATGAGAAAGTTGTGATTATTTTTTAGTTGACCCCATTCCCTGCAGATGACATTTACTTCAGCACAACAGCTAAAAGCCAGCACTCTTATAGTTCAAATCTCACATCTGCAGTGAAATTTGCAAACCACACTTCTGAGCCTCAACCCCAGACCCCCAAATCTGCATTATGTAGATAAAAATACTGACTTATTGTCCAGGGTTGTTGTAAGATATAAAGTGGACCAAACCAGACAATATGTAAAATGCATGATTGCCTATAAATGTCTTTTTTATAATAATAAAAAGCAGCCACGAGGGTCCCCTATCTGGATCAGGGCCACAGAATGGGGAAAGGAAGTTAATTCTCTTCCCCTGAGCTGTTTTTCCAACAGAAACATTGCACCCTGAAACTTCTATTTGCCCTAAGAGGGAAGCTCCTGTGTGAAATGCACCCTTTAAATGATTTAATGTCATTATTAACTTGAGTTAAACCAAAGTACATGGTCAGAATAATACACAGGGTTAGAATAAGTGTCTTGAATAATACTAATAAATGATAATAGTAATAAACCAAGGGTTGTATCCAATGTTAGCTTGACTCAGAGTAGTCCCATTGAAATTAATTGACATGGCTAACTTAAGTTCATTAATTTCAGCGGGTCAATTCTGAGCAAAGCATAGTTGGGTTCAGCCCAATGCCTAAATTAAATGGCCATTCATTGATTCCATCCTGCTGACAAATAATTTAATACTGGCACAATCCTAGGCATGCTTACTCAGAAAGAAGCCCCACTGTGTTCAAGGGAGCTTACTTCTTACTAGTAAGTCTGTTTTGAGTTTCAGCCTAATGCACTTTATTTCATAGTCAAATCAACCGTCATATTGTTACAGCAAGTTAATAAGAAATTGTCACAACATTCAGCACGTGTAATAATTAAAGTATGGTTTAGTAATGAAACCCCAGTTAGTTTGCATTTTGCGTATGGTCACATTCACATGAACAGTTGCTTAAGTGTAACAAACCCTCAACTGTTGTTAGTTCCTGTACTGGGCTAGTTCAAATATCATGAAAATGGGCATATACCATTTCAGAGTTCAGGAACAGGGAAATGTTTTTCTTTTTAAAATGCTGCTCAGTGTAAAAAAACTGAACATGGAAATCAAGAGTATAAGGGAGAAGCCTAAAGACAGACTTTCTGAGCTGCTAGCTTTCAAAATGCAGGAGAGTTTGATAAAGGGCACTATTTATTTTGTAGCTTTACACCCTTCAGTAAGCATTTCAAGGGGGGGTTCATAAAGAAACAATCAACATAATAAAATAATTAAGCAGCAATCAAAAGAACAGCAGTATGAAAAGCAACATTATAAACACCATCTTAGTAGGTGTTAAAGTCTCATCAGACCAAGACCAATATTATAGATAGATGATAGATAGACAGATACTGTAGATAGATAGATGATAGATATGCCATTCCTTCATCCACATTCTGAAGTGCTGTAGCCCTGGGAGGACTTTATTATGTGAGTGCTCCCACCCCAATCAAAATATCTGAATTCAGATAGACTAAGAGAGGAATGAAAACAAGGAGGAAACAATACTGCTGGATCCTTTTTAAAGACAAGTACATATCCCTGTTCCTGAACCATAAAAATATATTTCAATTAGCCCTTCTTCAATACAACCTGTGGTACTTGGGGGGAAAAGCACAGAAGGTGATTACTCATTTTGGGAACATCTGTATATATGTGGCGTTTGGGTTTTTTTTAGCATTACAGAGCAATTTATTCGACCTTAAAGAGTTTAAACGGAGTTGCCACTAGAGGAAAAGCTCTGCTAGAACCAATTAGAGGAGCCCCTTAGACAGTTGCCTAACCTAAATAAAACTTCTATCTAGAAGCTTGCCATCTTTTTTTTTTTTAAATCCTTTTACGGTGAGTTGAGTGCAGAATGCCCCTGAATACATGCATGCATCAGTGTTACTATTCAGCCATGATTTCAGAAGGACCAAAATGAGCACAGAAGTACAGCTGCAGTTCACTTATAACTCCAGCATGGTTATAAAGCTGCTTTTTATGTAGGACACTTTGGGTCAGGGAACATATTTGTCATTTCCTTATGCTCCTGTCCCACAACTGATCTTTGTATTTCGCCTTTTCCATTCTGTTGTGCGAAAACAGAAAAAGAAAGAAATACAATGACAGTAGCTAAGGGTGCTTCCAAACAACATATTTATTGAGCATTCATGCTGATTTGTTTGCAGGGAGATGAGGCAACGTTGGCTATTAAATGAGCACTTGTTCTGATTTGTGTGCCGGTTAAATGATGTTGCACCAAAGCTTTATTATCGTACATTTTCCTGTGCGTTTCCCATCACTTTCCTTATTGTTCAATATTTTGAGGCACTGGATTTGTTGCACAAGATCTCCCAAGCAACTATAATTCTGCA
The DNA here is from genome assembly GCF_965153285.1 of Podarcis tiliguerta. Taxonomy (NCBI): domain Eukaryota; kingdom Metazoa; phylum Chordata; class Lepidosauria; order Squamata; family Lacertidae; genus Podarcis; species Podarcis tiliguerta. The sequence goes on along the minus strand of NC_139543.1, from coordinate 56,725,735 downwards.
GCCTGAATTTGTGTTTGAATCCTACCCGCAAACAACCGCAGTCTGGAAATGTTGTCTTATAGCACAAGATGACTTGACACTAGGGTAGCCAGGTATACATTTCCAAAGAAGAGGACAGGGATTTGCATAACAATTTGCACGTGCTAATTTATATGTCTACATGTACATTTAGAAACAATTGATATGATTTAAATAGAAACAGAATACATCTCACCATAGCAGGGAACAAGACTGTGACCAGGTGACCTCAGTGTCTGCCTACTCAGTCTGCCTACTGCTCAAGTGGCAAACTGTGGATGAGCAACTTCAAGACCCCTCCTGCTCTCCCTCCTTATGGTTCTTTATCCTTAAACCAGACTTGGAGTAGACAGCCCTTCGTATGCACAGGATGGGTCTCTGTAAAGGAGGACACTCAACCACCTTAACTGATGTAGAGATGCAGAGGATGGGACTCCATTAACCCTTTTCTGTTGTGGTTCTCCAGCACCAAAGACCACAGCAATAATTTATACACAACCCCTCTTGTCCTTTCCCTGTCCATCAGCTGTTTGCCCACCATCACCTTCCTGGGAGTCATGCATTCTAATTTTTAAACTCCCAAATGCTAATGTTACAGTTTGAGGGTAAAGACTAAGTAATCATTGGCTATAGAATTATAGCAAAGACTGTTTGTTTGTTTGTTTGTTTGTTTGTTATTAAATTTATGTACCACCCTTCATCCAAGGATCACAGGGTGGTTTGCAATATAAAAACGCAGAAATACATAACATAGAAACAAACAAAAATGTTAACTCCCCTACGCACACACAGTTTAAAAGACCATCAATTGTTTAATTAGCCAAAGGTTTGGGAGAAGAGGAATGTTTTTCTCCTGGAGTCTAAAGATATGGAATGAAGGAGTCAGGCAGCATTCAAAAAATGAGGAGCCACTGCAGAAAAGGCCGACTCTCGCACCTCCACCCTCCAGACCGCTCATGGAGGAGGCACACAAAGAAGGGCCTCAGATGATGATTGCAGGATCTGAATCAGTTCCTATAAGAAGAGGCCATTCTTGAGGTATTGCGGTTCTGAGCCGTTTAAGGCGCTATAGGTCAAAAGCAGTACGTTGAATTGGGCCTGGAAACTAATTGTCAGCCAATGCAGTCAGGCCAGAATCGGTGTAACATGCTCAAACCGTCTTGCCCCAGTGAGCAACCTGACCGCTGAATTTTGCACCAGCCTCAGTTTCCAAACTGTCTTCAGAGGCAGCCCCATGTATAACGTGTTGCAGTAATTTTGTTCTCCAGCACATTTACAATCAGCAAGCAAGCAAAATTCAAAGGGTTGCTTTTGGATATATATTCAAGATTAACTGCAACAAAAACAAAAAGCAGCACCTGTTGGTTATTACTTTTAATTCCTCCTTACGACCAGTGATAGAGGGGGACCTCTTAAATGGCTGCACCTGAGGGTACTTAGAAGTGCAACACAATCTTTACTCAAAACACACATATTTACTCAAAAGTAAAGCCCACTGTGTTCAATTGAGTTTACTCTGAGGTCAGTGTGCATATGAGCCCAGCATTTACAAAGCTAAAAATATATGTCCTCACAATTAGATGCATAAACATCATCTAACTTCATAACCCTAACCTCAATCCAATATATTCTTAAATTTAGGGGCAAATTTAATTTCAAATATGTATCACACCGCATGATTTTTAATCACAGCAACTCAAAACAAAAACCACAATTTAAGATGAGAGATTATCAGCATAATTTCTGAGAAGTCACTTCCATCCCAAACACTAAACGCCTGCGATTAATACTGCAACAATGTCATAATGGTGCTTGGATACTGCTATGTCATAATATGCGATGTAATCAGAATGATGTAGCTGTACTTCACAAGCGAATAGCAGAGAACCTGCACAAGCGATGCTGACACGAAACCCCACATATATATTAAGTAAAATAGAAACATCGCCACCCGACCCCACCCCACCCCCACTCGCCTTTCCCCCCTCTACCTCTTTCCCCATTTTCTTCCTAATGTAACACTAATGTCTCAACAAATGAAACTGATCTGTAAAAATGTTACTTGGAATATTTTTTTTTTAAAAAAAAGAATGATGTAGCTGTACTTATGCTCCACCCTAACAATTTTCATGCTGGTGAAGCACACTTTAAGACTGGATTGTAAAAATGTCCAACGTCAGGTTGTCGAGCTGAACATAGGAAAGAAATAGCGAGAGTGAATTAATGGGTAGATGGATTTCTAGTGAGCTTGTGTTGTAACAGGATGAAACAAAAGTCAACCATAAATTATGAACTTTGGGGAAATGCACTGGTAATTTTTACATATGAAATTAAGGCCTAAAATCTTTCACTCTTTAAATGCTGGCTTCTCCTCTGCTAGGAATATATTACCGGTACTTGTTTACAAAGACTTATAGAAGAGGGGAGAGTAACCTGATGTGTAGCATCCTGACTAAATCCCTTTATGTAACATAGTTAAGAAAGTTATTTGGGGACTGGGGCGCAGGGAAGACTGATGAGGAACAATTTCAATAAAAAGTGGGAGGGGGAGAGACCACAAGATGACCTAGTTTTGAATACGTCCCAAAAAGCCCTAGTTCTGGTAGCATAAGAAACCAGTCGGAATCTGCTGAAATGGCATAACATAAGCAAAAACCAAAAGTGAGCAGAAAGCATTCCGGGTGTTTTTGCATAAATCGTTTAGAGGATCTTGTCTATGAAGAATAGAGAGTCCTGCCTTTGGCGTAGATCATTTATTAATATAGGATGGGCAAGTATCGGTAAGCAGTCTCTCCTGACAATCAAGACACATCTACACTGAAAATGTATGCAAGCTTTCTATCACTTTTAACTGTAATTGCTCCCCATCATGACCAAGGATTTCTGGAGCGCAGTTTGATGAGGTTGTTGATAATTTGTTTGGAGATCCCTAGCGCCTAGCGCCTCTCACAGAACTGCAGTCCCCAGGATTCCCAATTACTTAGGTTTTTTTTACTCCTTAGCCCTGTAGCACCACCTTCTGGCAGAGGTAGAATCCCCACAGCACCATTCATCACCATGCCCCTCTTCATAATCCTGTCGTGAAATAACTGAAAGGCTCATTGCTGAACTCTTGGGCCAGCATGTTTCCCCAGATAACAGCCCCTTTCTCTGTCAACATGATATAGCCAGCACCATGTACTGACAAGCTCTGAGGCACACCTGAAATTATAGTTTGTAACTCAAATGGGTCAGCTGACCTCCAGGCACTCCATACTGTGTATAGAGGATTGCAAATCAAGATCTCTCCTCCCTAATTAATCCACTCTGTAGTTTTACCAGTGCAAAGTGTTCACAATAAAATACCTTACAGATACCTATCTGAGTTGATTCTGAATCCCACATGCACTTTAAATATGATGTAGCTAGTTGTAAAAGCTTTTTCTTGTACGTCCTCAATCATCCAGCACAAAAAACACATATATTCTAAAAAGACATATGCTCAACAGTCAAAAGTAATTATTTCCACCACCCCACCCCCCGAAATTATTGTTTATTAGGTGGGACAATTAAACATGCAGAAGGATTATTTTTATTTTTTTAAAAAATAGTAACAGCTCAGACAACTCTTTTTCCCCTGCAATAAATGAGGAATAGAAATTGTACTGGGTCCTGCTAAATCCAAATATTAATAACATTTCTGTCTGTAAGCTATAGAATGAGAATGCTTTTTTAAGTTTTAGGGTCACAACTTTATTTGTTTTATAATTGTATATTTTATTGTTGTAACCCATTCTGGGACCCTATGGTAAAGTGTAGGAAAGAAAAAAATATTAAATAAAAAGAACAATGTAAAAAGAACACATATTTTTATAATTAAGAAACTAAGTGGTGTGGATGGATCACAACAAAACTCTCCTGTTTGTATTATATAGTTTCCAGTGCCTTATCATGTGGCTTGCTGACTCCCTAAGTTCCAGTTCAGAAAGTCAGGTAAATTAGTTGGTTGGTATGAGCACAACAATAAAGGACAGGTGAGGCCTACTCCGATTCATCTTATCCAAAGTTATCACACAGGTTATCATGTGTGTGTGTGCGTGTGTGCTAAGAATTCATTTCTGTGCTGGAAACTGCTGGGGAAATGTTACCTGAGAAATTCTAGTCCCCTGAAATTAGACTTTTCCAATGCAAAGATGGGCAGCCAGATTCTCCCTCTACAATAATCTTTCTAATCCTTTCCTTTCAACACTTTTGCTCTAATTATACCGCTCTATCCCAGGATTAGTGTGTTGTAAATTTTGTTCTTCGCCATCATCACCGCAAACCAATACATAGTTGGGCTACAAAATCTATGGAGACCATCCTTATAAAACCTAAGAACTGAGACCTTGGGAAGAAAAAGGTAGCAAACTTGTGACGAATAACTATTGTTTAAAATCAGGCAAAGGGTGATTAGTGAGGATGGAAGTTTTCAAAAAGACCTTCAAGAAATGAAACGTTTACAGATGGTTCTTTATTTGTGATCATTTTCGGGTTTAACCCTCATGTCATGTTATGGGGGGGGGGTGTCAAATAAACACAAATTATTATAGTGTTCCTCCCGCCACAAAATGTGGAGTTTTTCCACTGCAAAAGTGTTGCCTTTTGCCTGGGAGCAACAAGAAATTAATCTGCAGCAAGAAAGGAAGGATGGCAACCCTGCTCTCTCTATATTATATAATCACTGCAGCTGGTAAGTAGGGAGCTGGATTCAGGTTGCCATAGCATTTGGCATATTGCTATGGAGGCCGAGCTTTGGTCCACTTATCAGTAGCGTTGTCAGCAGCAAAGCACAAAGCACACACATACTAGTGCGTGACAGAAGCACATGGCTAAGAGGACAAAAGCAAAACAGGGCACAAGATGCAATGGACACAGCCTCTCACGTTTTTGGGGTACTTGTTATGGTATGGTGATGACAAAAAAAATCTTTTCAGGTCAGTGTATTACAAGATTTTGACCACTGGAACTTTTTAAAAATCTACACACACACACAAGTGTGCCACAATCAAATGCACACTTTTATATACGTAGATTTTACTCTCTCCTTAAGAATGGCCCAGGTGTAAAAAGGGCTAGGGCTTCTGCACTTTTAAGAAATGTGGAGAAGGAATGTAGGAGCTAAAGCTTTCTGGTATGTCACACCTGCTGAGATTCCCTGTTTAACACCATTATAAAAAGATGCAGGTGTCCTGAACTCTCCCCCCCCCACCTGGACACCCTTCTGCCACTAACAGTGAAATCCCATATCAATCTACTCAAAAGTAAGCTCAGCAAGTTGAATCAAGAGGGCCCCAAGTAAGATTTAGGATTGCAGCCTAAATCCCTTTAGGGCTAAGCAAAGAAAGAGTTCAAGCACATATATTTCCCACTTTGAAAGAATAAGTATCTGAGCCATTGGTTCAGTGCTGTCAACTCCAACTGCCTTTCCTATCTTTGGTACCTTGAGATCCCTATACTTGAAAGAAAACTAAACTGGAGATACTCTGGATTGATCTATTTCCACATGGAGATAACTGCCTGCTTCCTATCCTATGACACACAGTGCCAAGAATCTCAGCACTCTGGTGCTACTGGGTGAGATGAGAGGAGCAATGACAGGTGGTAAGAGGAAAGGTAAGGGGCAGCCTGCCTTATCAGGGAGTGCAGAGAAGATGGAAAGAACAAGGGTCTTAAGGACATGCATGTGCACAAGCATACACACACACACACACACACACACACACAGCTGCCAGCAGACTTCTCTCTACTAAGACAATCATGATGATGGGTCTCTTTGGTACATCTATCTAAGCAAGAGGGGTGGGGTTGGAACCACCCAGTAGAAGCTAACCAGAAGGGTCCAAATCACAACCCCTTTGGAGGGGACTGCCAGGAAACAATAATAACTTGGAGAGTTAAAAAAAAAAGAAATAAAGTTATCTCCCCACTACCCTTGTTGATTTGATCTAGCTCCTGGTCCCACAAGCTGCTCTTAAAAGCACCTCCGGGGATGTTTGGCTCGGATGGGCGCAGAAAAGGAAGGGTCTTCCCTATTTTCAATGTTTAAAAAGCAATCACCACCACAGCAGGAGGTCTTCCTCTTTTGGGGTATATAATATGTACGTAACACACATACTCAGCAGCCCTCCTGTGTCTGTCTGGCGTCAGGATTTGCCTTCTACCTATGAAAAGGAGGCCACAGTCCTCTGAGTGATGGGTGGCAGAGCATAGCAGAGGGAGGAGGTAAAGAGTCTCCAACAGCACAGTCATATATTTAAGTCTCATTGAGTTCAATGGGGCTTACTCACAAGTAACTGGGTATAGGCTGGTTGGCAGCCTAGGCGGCCCTCTATTGGGCAAGGGATTTTGAGACGTTGCAATTAGGTTCCAATTAATGAGGTGGGAAAGAGATCGATAGCTTTGCTTCCCAACTGTTGAGGCATTGCCACCCCAGATATCCCTAAGAATCTTCCACTTCTTCTACTAACAGCGCAAGACTATGCGGAGGTACTTGGAAGTAAACTCCACTGCGTTCAATTGTGGGTAAGTGGGTACGTAGGACTGCAGACGGCCACCATACAGCCCTTTCCTTTGGAGTTGAACTTAGTGGAAGTTACTTCCGAGCAAACATGCACTGGATCGGGCTGTAAAATCCTGAAGGGAATGGTGATTGGGAGGGGCCCCGAAAAGGACCCCAACTTCCCCATCCCTCCAAAAACATGGTAGTTGGTTTTTTTTATGAGGAAGGTTAGCCCGCCCTGGAAGAAGCAACGAAGACGAGATCTGAAGCAACAACCCTCGGTCTTGCAAACTCCTGGACGTCCCTCCTGCCAGCCCCACACACTCTTCCACCACCAGAAAGCAACTTTGCCTTGCTTAATATTGCTGGCCAAGGATAAGGCTAGGGGAGAAAAGGCGTGGGGGGGTTGCTTGGTGGGCTTGTTTTGTTTCCCGCGACCACCAGCCTTGACAAGATCACTGCATCAGATCTCTCCTCATGTCACCCGCGGTCCCATCTGTGTGGTGGCGGCGGAGGACCATCTCCCACCACCCTTTCCCCTCCCGCTCTTCACGTTGCTTTCTCCAGCATCTTCAGAAGAAGGAAAGGACAGTAAGGGGGAGAGGGGGGAAGAGAGGGAGACGGAGGGAGGGGGGAGACAAGACTGTGGGGTCTCAGGATAGAGCTTACCTTGGTGGTTTTCTTCTGGGATGTACATCCTCTTGTTTTCATTGACCATTTAAGTAGAGGAACGAGGAGCACCCCCCAAAAAAAAACAACCCAAGCAGGAGTCCAGGGTTTTAATTCCTCCAAATCAAAAAGGAAAAAAAAGAAAAGAAAAAGCAACAGCAGATGGGGTGAACAGTTCACGGAAGAAACCGGAGCTTCTGCGACGATTAAAATTCCCCCGTTCGGTTATTACCTGATTCCCATGATTGCATCAAAGCCCAAAAACTGATCCTTTCCACTACTGCCTCCTTTAGTGCAATTGCAAAGCATCCTCAGAGAACATCCGGGACCCTGCCAAAGAATTGAGCCCAGCACCTCTGGCCGCTGCTCACACCGTCGAGAAGCGGCAGAAGGAGAAGCGGCTCCTTTAGATCTTTATTGTTTGTTTGTTTTAAAAAGAGGAGACGGTGGGGGGAGAGGAGAAAAGATCAGCAAGGGAAAGGAAGGTGGGAGAAAACAGCCGAGGGGAGGGGAGGGGGGGACACTCATAAGCATCCAAGAAGGGTGCTGGAGCGGGGGGGGGGTGAGGAGAGAGAATATCTCAGGAGGGTTCAAGTGTCTTTCTTGCTTAGATCCACCAACTAGGAGAGGGAAGCAACGGGGCTGAGAGAAAAAGGCGACCTCGAAGAGCTGTTCCAAGGCGGCTGCTTCTCCTCTTCGAAGCCAATTCCGCGCGCTCTGTTGGCAGGGAGCTGTTTCTGCAGAGAGAGCGAGAGAGCGCTAGTCCCAGCCCCTCACTCCCTCCCCTCCCTCAGCAGAAGACTCGCTCCCGCTTCTCTCCCCCTCCCCTCCTTCCTCCTTCAGACAGACAGACAGACACCATGAACACTTCCAGATGTTCCAGCTGCGGCGGCGGCGGCAGCAGCAAGCCCCTCCCCTCGCTTTTTTTTAGGAGCCGGAGGACTTGATCTGAAAGTTTAACATGCCTCCCTCTGCCCCTCGCTCTCCTCCCCTCGGCTCACTGCGCCTGGCGGTGGGTTTTTGCCGCTGCCGCTGCTGAAACCTTTTCTACAGACATGACGTCAAGAAGGCAAGCTGAATCTGGCTTGCATGGAAAAAAAAGTGGGGAGGGGGGTCGTGGTAGGTAAAATGGGGGGTTACGGTTTTTTTCAAAAAAGTAACAGACGGTTGGAAGGCTCCCCAACGACGCAGGTCGCCTCTCTTCTCCGCTCTAGCAACCCTGACACACACCAACCACATCGACCCCCTCCGTGTGATTTGTCAATATTGTGCTCTCTCTTTAAAAAAAAAAAGCCTGCAATTTTCCAGCGCTGAAATTTATCTGTGATCTGCATGTTAAAGAAGGGACAAAATAATGTTGGTAGAATCTGTAGCAGCTTTATTAGAGCGGCGTGTTTTGTTTTGTTTTTAGGGGCGGGGTTGAACACACACACACACACACGCACCCAATAACAATAAATCATCACAATAGCAATAAAAGGGTTGCTGGTGTGTTGGATTTGATCAGTTGCTGCCGAGAAGCTTGGTGTACACCTACACACACAGAGAGAGAGAGAGAGAGAGAGAGCGCTAGCAGAGGCGAGAGAGGAGGCACAGATGTTGAAACGGATTAACTGAGCCGAGATTTTCCAAATCCACAGTAGACACACCGAAAAAAAATAATAAAAACCTGGGGTTGGAAGGAGAGATGGAGGGGACGTTCCTCCCCTCCACCCAGCGTTCCACCTCCATCCTGCCTGTCGCTGGGGTGGGAGTCCGCTCTCTTTAGGCGTCCCCACCTTCCCCAAAGCAAGACGAGATGCTGATGGCTCCTGGCCAGTCCGCTGGGAAGCCAGGCAGGCAGGCAGGCAGCGCGTGTGTGGCGCGCCTTATCTGGGGCTCTCGCAGGGCTGCCATGTTAAACAAGCGGTGCAGAGTGGATCGTGCCGTGTATGTGTGTGTCTGCGTACACTGCACGTCCCCCTTTATCCAGGCATGCCGCCACCTCTCCATCGCAGCGATCTGAGAAGCTAATCGGGTCTGAGTTGCGCACTTGGGGGGTTGCTGGCTAGCGGAGCGCCGCGATTCTCCGAGAAGCCGGCGAGGCGCGTCGAGCTCCCGGCTTTGATATGTGTTTACTCGGAAGCAAGACCCGCGGAACGCCCTGTTCCCTATGTTCCCAATATACGCGCGTTGCGTCCGGGCTGCGCGCTTACCCATGAGTAAGCCCCGCGGAATTCAGTGGGACTTGCTCCCCAGCAGTGCGGAAGGGCAGGCCGCTAACCAACGGCTAAAATTCAGGCTTACAGAGCGCGATTCGTTGCTGGAGGCGCAGCAGGACTAGCTCCTTGGTTCGCTCGCCTTTGCGAACAGATCCGCTCCTGACATGCTTATTCGCTGCACCGCGAGAGGTCATTTGAGTTTAAGAGGTTCTGCGGTGCGAATAGGGTCCAGGGACACAGGTTTAGGGTTGGAGGGTCTTCTCAGCCACTGGGCGGTGGGAGGCTGGGGGCGGGACAAGCGGGAGAACTGAGGGGTTCGTGGCGAATGCGGCAACGCGCGAACTTTTCGCGGCGAAGTTTGCTGGAGGAAGTCCCTTCGCCTTGAATACTTCGCACCAGACATCTTCGGGAACAGGGCGGCGACGGGAGAGCGAAGCAGTTTTAAAAGCGCAGCGGTACATTACAGTGAACGACACACAGCCAACAACAGGTTGGGAAAGAGGAGAAAACAAATCTCAAAAGGAAATTAACAGCACTTAGTTGTCCAAATGCCCCTCCTACCGCCGCCATTCGCTGTACAGCTGCTCAATTTTTAATCCCATCACAAGTGTGATCACAGCACTTTCTCTGTCGTGTTGTCCTAGCAGGCTTTCCAAGTGTTAGCAATTGGCCAGAAGGTAGTGCTTTTGAAACAGGCAGGCTCTTCTTGATATGAGTGAGAGATGGAGGATTAAAGCATTAACTGATTTGTCACTACCAGAATCTGGTACCTGCTGCTAAAAATCCATCTGCTCAGTTCAAAATCTGGAGGGTTACAAGTTCCTGGATTTGACAAAAGAGTGTGAGTAGTCCAGGATATTTAGGGGATGTGTTTGAATGAGAGCTAAATGGTTAAAGAAAGGAATTCCTTGAGGGAACAGAGTTAGACTTCCCACCATCGCAGACAATGAACATTTAATCTAGGTATAAAGGGGACAACAGAGGACGAGATGGTTGGACAATGTTCTCGAAACTACCAACATGAATTTGATGAAACTGCGGGAGGTAGTGGAAGACAGAAGTGCCTGGCATGCTCTGGTCCATTGGGTCACGAAGAATCGGACATGACTAAACAACAAAATTCCTGCCTGGACAGAAAAAAATAACATGTTTGGCATCTGCCTGGCTACTGTAAGCACAGGATGCTGGACTGAATGGGCCTTTGGTATGATCCAGCAGAGCTCTTCTTAAAGGTAAAGGTAAAGGGACCCCTGACCGTTAAGTCCAGTTGTGGACGACTCTGGGGTTGCGGCGCTCATCTTGCTTTATTGGCCGAGGGAGCCGGCATACAGCTTCTGGGTCATGCGGCCAGTATGACTAAGTCGCTTCTGGCGAACCAGAGCAGTTACTGCAATTCTTACGTTATTCCACAATTGGCTTTAATCTTTGTTAAGACACCAATGTCACTGCAGGTGCCATATTTAATATCATGTGTGGTTAATACTTTTAACTCTGTAAATTAACAGCATTAAAGGATACACTTTGTGGAGCTCAGATGTGGGATGGCATATTTGGATGTATGATGGAGTGTTTAAACTGTGGCTTCATCCAGGGCTGACCCTCCCATGGGGCAAGGTGAGGCAACAGCCTCAGGTGGCAGGATCCACAGGGGCAGCAGATCCGGATGTAGAATTTTCTTCCCCCCTTGTTCCCAATGTAGATCTTCACTCACCCCTTTTTCCCTGGTGGGGAGGCAGGCACCATTTTGCATTTTCTCACAGGTGCAAAAATGTATTGGCCAGGCCTCTATCTATGCTCAACCTTTACCCATCTGTCTATATTGAAAACCCTCAAACATTACCCTCAAACAGTATTATGCCTTTCTTCCAAAGAAAGCAAACCTGTACCCCTGGAACATCTCGCTGCTTGGAGTGAGGGCAGGCATAACAATATGAAATGTAGGAAACTCTCCCCAGTTTCTTAGAGCTAGCTACATTCCCTGGCTCCCTGTTTTCTGGCTTCCACATTTATTCATTATGCACATACTTCCTACCAAGAACCCACCAGTTCTTCCTGACCTTAAACCTTCTGCAGTAATTTATTCCAGCTCTTCATTCTCCCTGGCTTCCCCTTTCCGCAGATCCCTACTTCTTCTAAATCTCTTCCCTCAATCCTCTGCCTTTCCTCTTCCACCATTTATGCCATTTGAATTCATATGGTTTTTATCTGGAATGGAAGCTGCTCTGAAAAGGTTTTATATGTGAATAAAAGAATATGAAATACCACCCCCAAAAAAGCACCCTCACTTGGGTCTCTGCTTCTTAAACTGCTATTTATTCTGTTACTCCTGCCTGCTCTTCCCCATTGCTTCTTTGCTCAGCACTTCCACTCTTCCTATCCTTTCCTACCTACCCATCAAGGTATTTTGCCGCCCTGAATAGTTGCAATATACACTCAGAAACCTCCCCCCCAGGATCATTAACTTAAGCAGGATGGTGGTTGTAATGATGATCTGATGACAATTCTCTAAGGGTATACACATGGCCTTAGAGACAGAAAACTGTTACCATCCTGATCACTAAAAAGGCACAGCTTCCTATGAGGCAGTAAGTCACATGGACAACATACATGCACATGCAGCATCCCACACGAGGAAAACTCAAGTGGAAAAGGCCCTTAACACTGCCCAGGGTCGCTATGGATAGAAGAGACGTGCATTTTGCTTAGAGCCAAAACATCTTTCTGTTCAAGCAATGTGGGCTGTTTCCAAGAAGAGATTATTGTTCTCATTGCTTGGAGATGCTGATAAACAGGAAGGAACAGGTAATTATGAGGACACTGACGGTGCCATCCTATGCATGTTTACTCAGTGGTGCTTATTCCCAGATAGAGGGGGATAACTTCTACAACACAATTTGAGTTACGTCACCACAATGTGATTTCCTCTCTCTTTGATATTCACATGGTCAAGTGGCCTATGACAGTAGCACCTTAAGGCAGGGGTGGCTAATGTGTTCTCCAGATGTTGTGGAATGTTAATTCTCATCAGCTCCGACCAGCATAGCCAATGGTCAGCGATGACCGGAGTTGTAGTCAAGCAATAACTAGAAGGCAACAAGGCAGCCACACCTGCCTTAAGGCTTATTCAGGTGGCCAAGAAGATATGTAAGCACAACTTGAGTGTGACACTATTGTATATTATACAGTACATGACTTTCGTTCTCATTTTGTCGTGGAGATATACTTTTCTGTTGTTTTTTAAGAAACCTCATCTCCCCCAGACCTTTAACATCATTTTTTTTAAAAAATGGAATAACAGGCTTTTGTGGTGTTTTTGTTTTTTAAAAAAATTCTCCCTATGTGGCTCAGGAAGCCACAAATTTATGGACTGCATTAGTCTGATGCCATCTTCCAACCAAATCACATATGTACACAGGCACATGCGCAAGTTGTCCTTTCCATCTAGAAATCTCTCTCCTGTCCTCTTGCCTCTGCCTGCCAAAGTTCCCACCATGGGACACTATTCAGTCCAATTACTGCAAACAAGACTTGGTAGAAAAACAGCACAGAAAGCATATATATATATATATATGAAGTTGGCACTAATTACTTTAGCCCAAGGAAATTTTTATCATAAAATTAAAGTTGCCTGATTCAGCATTTCTTCAGTCAGTAACTTACTACAATAAAAGAGTTACACAGTGGAGCCAAATGTGCATTCATGATGTGGTAAGAAAAAAAAGAAAAGAAACCTAGCCAGCAACCTTAAGAAATGAAACACATCAGCTTTCACTTCTATGACCTCATGCTAATTTTGATAATTGAAATAGGAACATGCTGCTGTGTGCTACCTCATATCGTGCTGTCTGGAGAGGGTATTATTGAGTGCACCTATTCATTTATGGGTACTTCCAGATGACCTGTTTATTGAGCATTCATCCTGATTTGTTTGCAGGGAGACATGGCAATATTTGCTGTTTAATGAGCTTTCATTCTACTGTATTCTGTTTGCAGGGAGGTTAGATGACATGGTACCCCTGACATGGCACCCCTGTCAGGGAAGAAGGTGGGGTATAAATAAATACATCATAATAATAATTCCCCCACACTTTCCAGTGCATTTTCCTGTCACTTTCCTTACTGCAAAAAAAATGCAATTTGTGGGAGAAGCGGCTTTGTTGTGCAAGAACACTAACAGACTTTAATTGTGTAACCTGAATTGCCAGTACCTTGCGGAATCCAACCCAAAAAGAACAGCAGTGTCCCTATGATCACTGACCTTTGACCTTCTACTTTGTCATGTTCATTATCTGAAGGCAGCCCTGTTTGGGGAAGCTTTTAATGTTTAATAGACTATTGTATTTTAATATTCTGTTGGAGGCCGCCCAGAGTGGCTGGGGAAACCCAGCCAGATGGGCGGGGTATAAATATATTATGATGATGATGATGGCTGACCGGTTGGGTCTATTAAAGTGTGGCAGAGATAGTTTGGTGTACGTAGTTAACACAAGTGTTGGACATAGCTTAGGAGATAGGTATTCAAATTATTCCAGCTCTGAAGCAAACCAGTTGGCTTTGTGCAAGACACTCCCTCTTAGGCTAACCTGCCTCTCAGTTTTGTGGTGAAGGCAAGTGAGATAATATGCCACAATATGCTGCTTGAAGGAAAGGTAGAATAAAAATGCTGTTAGTAATGCAATACTGTGCTGAATTGTTCACAATATATGCTTCTGAAAGATTTGTAACATTTCTTCTTATAAAATACAATGGAATTGTCTATTCCCATTAAAAAAATGCCACCTTGAACATAAGTATAGGCTTGCAAATATCTTAACAAGTACCGTAAGTGTGAATGAATCAGTAATCATTAAAATGACACTTCCTCAAGTGGATGAAATGGAGAGAAAGGTCATTTTCCAACTATCACTATTTTATAGGGTGGATCAATAGCAAGCTTTAATATGGTTTCAAATTGGATGGGGGACTACATGCTGAGATTCCCGCATTGCAAGGGGTTGGACTAGATGATCCTTGGAGTCCCTTCCAACTCTACAATTCTATGATAATTTTAGGTTTGCATAATTAAAATGAATTAAAGAGCTTTGATGCTATGGTGCAACATACCCACTTAAAAAAAACATCAGGAACATGATGGGAAAATGCACTACAGTGTGGAATAATAATCAACTGAATCTATTTTCCAATACCTTGAACTTCAATGCTGTATTCAAACTAGCTGATGAGCAATGTCAGTCTGTCAGAGGTGAATCTGTCATGGTAAAGAAGCTCAGTTTTGGGCAGGAATAGCCTAGATTTACCAAGCCATTAATTTAACAAAGATACGGCCATAGTCTTATTAATATGGGAATGAGCCCAAACTAGGCAGCAATCATATACACAGGAATCCGTCTTACTGTGCAATGTTTTACATGCCTGCTTAGAAGTACCCGTGGGGCTTACTTCTATGCAGGCATGTAAAACCTCACCTTTATTCTTTTGAAATCAATGAGAGTTAAGTTAGTTTGACTCAATTCTTCCATTGGTTTCAATAGTAACTAGTTTTGTTTGGATCCAACTCATCATCTTTATCTAAATAGAAATGCAGTTTCTAATGTTCTGTATCCCATGCACTCAACGTTCTGTCACATTTCATAATGACTAAGGAAGAGGTTTGATCAACTAGCAATTTCTTACTATTTTAAACTGTTATGTTAATTTTATTACCTTATAGTATATAAATACCAAATAATAAATCAATAAAATAAATTATTGGAGTACATTCCGTTAGGAAACACTGCTTTGCAAACTCTGTTAGAACTACCATGGTCAACTCTCATTCATTTATTGTGGATGTGGTTGGAAGACCAATTTGAAACTTGTAACTGTAACATACGATAAATAAGCAGCAAGTTTATTCATGCTTTTAGTTAGGTTACATTACCTGTCATTGACTTATCTTTGATTTTTTTAAATGTATTGTTTTTGAGTGCTGCATAACATTTCTTTTTGATGTGTGATGGATGCTGCTGCTACTACTACTACTACTACTACTGCTGCTACTATTAGTAGTATTATGTTTTGCAACCACATGCTAGATGAGCAAGAATTTTGCAGAAGTGGGGATGGAGGGAATGAATCAGAATTATTAGAAGAGGAAGACAATCTTCTTGGTGGATTAAGTTTCACATTGAGTTCAGGGATTACTTGTGCTCATTGGAACTAGTAATGCAGAAGGCAGAGATGCCAACAGTAACTAGTGTTCTAAATCACAATGCCAATCACCCTAAAAGGACATCTTTCAGGGTGTGTGTGTGTGATCATTTGTTATTCCACATGGGTTCAGCATGGAAGTCAGAGCTACCATTATACAAAATCAATAGTTGCTCACCTTGTTTCCTGTTTTCCATACTAACATCTATCCAGGTGATAGGAGGAACCACCCATGTGATAGTTGGAGAAACAAGAAATGCAGATGCAAGGGAAGGATCTTTATCGCAAAGTGTTTTTAAAACCAAGCATCATTTCGCTTCCTTAAATAGTCTTCTCCATAACAATTTTTCATATGGCTACTGCATATTTTATCTTCCTAGGCCTATTTTTAGTAGATTATCTTCACACTCTTTTGGGAAGTTATGCTTTATACTATAGCACCACAAGAGGATAAATGTTTCATACACACAGAAAGAGAAGACAAATTATGCATCCTGGGAAATAGATGGTAATGTCATTAAACTGGCCATCTCTGTGTGTGTTTGTAGGAAAAGAGAAGAACAGCCTGATCCTAACCATAGTTATTCAGAAGTAAATCCCACTGAACTCAGTGGGATTTAGGCTGCAATCTTACGCCCACTGATCTGGGAGCGGTGGTAGATTGATGGTCTATGCAGCCCTGTGTGTAGTCCTTTTGGGGGTCCTTTGCATTCAGCTACATAAACATGGCTATGCCTCAAAATATGATGGAGCTAAATGCATGAGCATAAGTGAGTTAATAACTTCAGTTTTTTAATGTACTATTATATTACTATACATTGGAATCTACTGACCTGGTGGACCCTGCCACCTGAGGCAGTAGCCTCATGGCCCTGCTGCTGTAGCATGAGGACCTTCAAGGAGACAATTCTGAGGATGTTCAGAAAAGATGCATTGGTTCTTGGGTCTACCAGAAAAGTAGACCTGCCAATGGGGCTGGATTGCCATCATGCCAACAGGAGGGAGGGAAAACTGCATAACCAGGACTGAGAGCCAACAGCTTCATTAACATACAGATTTACTGTCACATTGTTTTTCTGCCTGGAGAGAGAAGCAACCTGCTGGCCATAGCAATACTTTGGGACTGTGATTGGCTGAATGGTGCCCCTCCCTCAACTCACAGTCAGAAGGCAAAGCTTTAGGCTTGGCTGTGATGTGACCTCAAGGGGGAAAAGTTGCAGGTGGGTAAATGTGGCAAGCTTGAGGGTAAGCTAGAACCTTTCTTTCAGATGGACTAGGGTTATTTAGATTGCTTTACTTACTTGACTGAGCCTGGAAGTAAATCTACATCAAGGAACAGGGTGTATACATTTGTAATGAATTTGCTGAAAAGGTAGAAGACTATGGAGCTAAATATGTTTATTCCTGATCAGTGCTGTCCATTTGCGCTTTGAAGATGCCACTAAAATCTGATCTGGTTTCATAACTTTACAGTAGTGGCCTGTCTGGTGGCTACTACTGCAACTTTAACCTAGTCCTGTTTAACTAGGGATGAGTACAGAAAAAGAACTGGTGACTGCATGGTTCCTCTAATTCAGCTCACTGCAATGTTTGCCCTCTTTTCATGACAGCATAGAGCACCGTTAATTCAGACTCAGTATATAATTTACAATACCCCTTCTGTGATGCTATTCCTTAATCAGTATTCCTTCCCTCTACTACATTGATGCCTATGATTATTCTTCCCTGTGTGACCACGTTGTATCTACTTTAGATGAGTCATATTCTATTGATTCCAGTCAATTATTGTATGGCAACAAGACATGCTGGTTTCAATTATATCCTTCAGTCTAAAGTGAATTTTTCCCAGGGTCATATAACCTACAAGACTGATTACCAAACTCCAAAGCAACTTCCTAAATGTTGATCATAGTAAGATGATGTTTCTATTCAACCCGCACTTAGTGAATGAGGCTGGGAGAAAGAGGCTGTGTACACATACGCACACAGCCTTTGAAACACACAGGGGTTATCTTACGTACGTAACTGTTTACAACTGTTCTTGCATCTTTATAATCTAAAGCAGCAGCTACTATCTGTGTTGTCTGTACAGGTCAGCATGTTTTCAAACTAGTGCTCAACAATGTTCTCTATTACCCTCCTGTCAATTAGTGTTTCCACAGACCTTTTCTTTCTCATAAATATAATAATAATAATAATAATAATAATAATAATAATAATAATAATATTTTTTTGCATTCTCTTAAAAGAGAGGGGCTAGAAACTGGTGTTTTGATGTACAGTGGTACCTCGAGTTACAAATGCCTCAGGTTACAAATGTTTCAGGTTACAAACTCCGCTAATCTGGAACCTCGAGTTGAAAACTTTGCCCCAGGATGAGAATGGAATTTGTGTGCCGGTGGCGCAGCAGCAGCAAGAGGCCCCATTAGCGAAAGCACGCCTCTAGTTAAGAACAGTTTCAGGTTAAGAACATACTTCCAGAATGAATTAAATTTGTAACTAGAGGTACCACGTACCTATAGACAGAGGATCTATATTGGTTTACAGAGGTGGCTAAGTTATTGTGCTGCTTCCTATTTTGTCCATTTCATTCATAGGCAAGTTAAATGTGGTGCGGGGAAGTAGTACAGCCCTACAGGTCAGTAGGTTTGCCCAGTAGGAGATGACTTGAGAAAGTGCTCTCTGTGTACGCATGTATTCAGCAAGTGCTTGAGAAGTGCATTCTTGATGCAAAATGGATTACAACCTTTCCAGCAGAATGTACTTTAGAATGAGTACAGGGTGGGGACCAAAGGCAGACAAACTACCCCAGAAGGAGCACAACATGTCCCCCATCAGAGATACTCCCCCTCACCTAATTCCTCATACACCCCTCAACCTGTATATTTCTAAATAAATGTACATATTACAAAACACATTAAGTTTCCTATGACCTCCTTCCAAAAGAAACCCATTACAGGCAAAAGCTTCACCCCTGTAACTTCTGACTGCTTAGGCAATTAATGTATGTGTATCAGTGCACTGTTTTGGCATAAAGAACACAGGCCAGACTATTTATCCATCAAGCCCAGTACTGGCTGCTCTGGTTTCCCCATCTCCTGTTATCTAGATTGAGTCTGGGACCTTCTGCATGCAAAGCATGTGCTCTCCCACTAACCTATGGATTCTGCCCTGAATAATGTAGCTGCCATTCAAAAGGTGCTTTAAGAGGCCTCTGATTGAAATAAATGAAGGTTGTGCTGCAGCAGTACTTGGCTTCTAACCACTGTGTGTCACTTTAGGCATGAGAATATCAGCTACTTAATGCTCTGAACCCCTGCCAGCATAAGATCAATTCAATGCCAGAGTAGTGCATGCCAGGATTTATAATACTGGATTGGCACCTGTGCTTTCTTTCTAACCTGTGACATGCCAGGTGTCACGTATTTTGCTGTGGAAGACTTTCCAAATTATTCTCACTTAATGTTGACTTCAGGTATGATGATGACATATGCTTCAAATATCACTTTTTTAAAACTAGGGATAGTTTTTTTCTAGTACCAAATACTGCTATGGATGGACAAAACTGTTAATTTTTTCAGCCAGTTCACTGCATTTCCACATCAGCTTGGAATTTAAACTAAAAAATTTTCACTAAAATTATCAACATTTTTATATCCTTATAATATGCATTTAGTACACATTGCATATACTAGGAAAAATTACATTAAATAAATGTATTTTCACAAGCAAATTCCCTAATTCTATGCACTTTCCCCCTAATATATTCAGTTGTGTGCACATTATTTGGTTGGAGAACAGCATCACAAAATTTGGAGATGTGCAAATGTCAAAGGATAGCTGTGAGTCATTTCATGTATTGTTTGGGGAAGTGCAAGTTAGGTATAAAGGTAAAGGTAAAGGGACCCCTGACCATTAGGTCCAGTCGTGGCCGACTCTGGGGTTGCGGCGCTCATCTCGCTTTATTGGCCAAGGGAGCCAGCGTACAGCTTCCGGGTCATGTGGCCAGCATGACCAAGCCGTTTCTGGTGAACCAGAGCAGCGCACGGAAACACCGTTTACCTTCCTGCCGGAGCAGTACCTATTTATCTACTTGCACTTTGACGTGCTTTCGAACTGCATGCTCACCTTAAAATGTGAATTGAACTACATTTGTCCTCCAAACATCCCAATTTAATCACAACCCTCCATTTGCTTTTGGCATATACCTTTTAAAGATTTCCATCATAGTAATTTTGGATTAGTGTCATAATAAATTCACATTGTTTCCACTTCAATCAATATTTGCCTTTAAAAAAGTGTTACCATTAGAAGTCTTAACAACCCCAACAACCCCCTATTCCTTTTGCCATACTATACAAATCCTCTTTGCTTTAAAATTACCAATTGCACTAAGATGAACAATGATTTCTTTGAAAAAAATTATATGAGGGTGTTCTGGTAAATGTGGCACGTATTTTTCATTTCAACCAGCAGGTTGCATTTTGCCATTGCAGCACTAAACATTTTTACCTAGAGTCATTCTTTTTAAATCGTTCACTGAAATAAAATTGCAATAAAGCTGCTCAGAATAACTCTTTTTGTTACCATTAAAAAATCATCATCAAAACACCACAAGCAGCTGCTACACAGTCCCTAATTGGACTGGTTAAATCATTGACTGTA
This sequence comes from Podarcis tiliguerta, assembly GCF_965153285.1. Taxonomy (NCBI): domain Eukaryota; kingdom Metazoa; phylum Chordata; class Lepidosauria; order Squamata; family Lacertidae; genus Podarcis; species Podarcis tiliguerta. The sequence goes on along the minus strand of NC_139543.1, from coordinate 56,705,473 downwards.
AATCTGTACGTTTTATTACACTGCTACTTTGAATAATTGTTCTCTGAGGACATTCGAAGCCCCATTTACAGAGACTTTTGGAAAAAGTGTTATAGAAGTGTTGGAAGCATGCAATAAGAAAAAAGAGCTGTTTTGTTCAAGAGACATAATGAGGCAACCCAAAATGTTGTTATGTACTAAATAAATCAAAATCCTCTCCCAACATACCATGCAAAAATTTCTAAAAGACATTAATTTTAAAGCAATCACCGTGGCAATGGGTGGTAGAAAAAGAACATGGTCTGAACTGTTTGGTGCTGTGGATGTGAACTCCAAGACCACAGTATGATCCAAGCAGTTATCCTTAACTAGTCACCATACCTGAGGTATGACCTCAGGTATGACCTGAGAAATGCACCATACCTGAGGTATGACTGTACAAAGTTTTTAGCGGAAAACCGGGGGGGGGGGCGTGCTGTGGAAGACACTCCCCAAAAAACAGTCCAGTGAAGAAGCTCAGTCCCCATGGAATGCTGTCTGGCTGCTGTTGAGAGAGAGAGAAAACTGAAAAATGTGCAAGTTTTTGAAGTCAAACCTACAGTAACAATACATATCTATACTAGTTAGTATGTGAAGGGGTTTGAAATGACAAATGCATTTCTAAACAGCCATAGTTTTTCTTACAGAATTCAAGTAATTGTAGTTGTGCAAGAGTGGTGGAAATCTCTAGGCTCTTGCAGCTACTACTTCTATTGTTGAATAAGCTCCAAATTTGTTTAACAGTTGAGTAACAGGCAGAGCCACTCCATTCTATTCCCCTTCCTCCTAATTTTATGCCTCTTCCCCAACAGTAAAGCACTCTGTGCCCACTGTACTATGTACTATTTTGTTTCTTAGGAGTTGGACAAGAGACACTGGTACTTCATCGAGCTACATTCAGATCTTGGGTCTCTCCATTGATTTCTACGGGCAGCTCTCACATCTGTCCATGGGGACATTTAAAAATAGTTTCTCCGTGTGAACAAGGAAATGATCTGTACAGACCACAAATGTATCTTCCTTTTACAGTCACCCCATTCAATTCATCTGCCTACTCAGTTTTGTTGAGAAAAACTGGGGAACACCAGATAATCCTGAAGTCCCATGTGTGTGGGGAACTAACTATGAAAGAAAAATGGCTAACTACCTGAATTCAAAAAGCTTGCAGGGCTTGACTCTCTCTTTGGCCAAAAGAGCCCCCAGCAGAGTTTAAAACACAGAACTATGCAACATTTACAAAGCATGGGAAATATAGGTTGTCCCAGTATGAAGCACTTAAAATTGTGCTCCTCACCTCTACCCCCATCAGAGTGAATAGACCATCAACTTTTGTAAGTTTAAATGCTTTACTTACAATAATCACACGTCTCATTCATGCATCATTCAATACAACAGCAGAAACAACACAGATAATGTATTCTTGGTTGCAAACTTGGAGTCTGGGCATGGAGCACCAGTCTTACATGTCTGCTCAGTTTACATGATTCAACCAGAAGAAAAGGGGATGTGACACCATAGAGTCCACAGAATAGAGTGGACAGAATAGAGTCCATAGAACTCTGTGGTCCTTAACCCCTTCACATACTAACTAGTATAGATATGTATTGTTACTGTAGGTTTGACTTCAAAAACTTCCACATTTTTCAGTTTTCTCTCTCTCTCAACAGCAGCCAGACAGCATTCCATGGGGACTGAGCTTCTTCACTGGACTGTTTTTTGGGGAGTGTCTTCCACAGCACGCCCCCCCCCCCCAGGTTTTCCGCTAAAAAACTTTGTACAGTCATACCTCAGGTTGCGAACATGATCCGTGCGGGAGGCACGTTTGCAACCCGCAGCGTTTGCAGCCTGAAGTGCTGCGTCTGCGCACGTGTGTGACGTGATTTGGCACTTCTGTGCGTTACATCATTTTGTGTTAGTGCACATGTGCGAGCACTGAAACCCGAAAGTAACCCGTTCCGGTACTTCCGGGTTTGGCGTGGTCTGCAACCCAAAAACGCACAACCCGCAGTGTTCGTAGCCCAAGGTATGACTGTATTTTGGTAAACTTCAGGGTTCCCCCACAGTCTGATAATACCTCAACTCTTGTGAATGGCTTTTGCAGTTTATGACTACATAAATGACACACTCAACTGAATTAGAGTACAGTATAAGCAGCCAAACACAAGGATGCAGAGGTGGCAATGCAGATTCTACAGGGAGGAAACATGCTGGAGTCAACAGCACTGGGAGAAGCCAGAACCCTTGGCTCAGACCACCGCTCCAGTCGCTATGCCTCTATACCAGGGGTCAAACTTTTTCAGCAGGGGGCCAGTCCACTGTCCCTCAGACCTTGTGGGGGGCCGGACTATATTTTGAAAAAAATAAAAATAAATGAATTCCTATGCCCCACAAATAAACCAGAGATGCATTTTAAATAAAAGCACACATTCTACTCATGTACAAACACGCTGATTCCTTGACCGTCTGCGGGCCGGATTTAGAAGGCAATTGGGCCAGATCCAGCCTCCAGGCCTTAGTTTGCCTACCCATGCTCTATACCCACCTTGTCAGTTGGAAGCTGCCTTATATTGAGACAGACTATTGGTCCATCCAGCTCAATATAGTCTGCCCTGTCAGTGGCTCTCCAAGGTTCTAGCCAGGGAACATTCCCAGTCCTACTGGGAATTGAACCTGGGGCTTTTTATATGCAAGCAGATGCTCTGCCCCAAAAGAAGCTTCTCTCATTACTGCATCTCCAGAATGAGAAGAAAAGACTTACTGGTATATGCAGAAAACATTATCTTCCCAGTATGGTCTGCTTGTCAGCTTCTCACCCATTTGCCATGAGCTTTGTTGGGCCTGAAAAAAACCACTTTTCACAAGCCATCAATCCAGGCAAACCTTTTTTCTGAGGTAAAATAAGTAGTGGGGAAAGAAAAGCCCCCAAAATACAAATAATAATAATAAAAAAATTAAAACACAGGGACAGGCCACAGGTTTACAATCTAATAGATTTGATACAAAAATGGAGGGAGAAAGAGAAGATGAAAATTAGCAAATTCATATAACCACATAACTGTCATGACCAAGTGGAAAGGCCTATGACGGGAACAGTTCTGGGAGGGGAAGAACCAAATGGCAGCTGATCCAGCAAGGCCAAGTAAGTGGGTCATGTTGTCTCGCCTGTTCCTGTAGTCACCTGTTCTTGTAATGCTGCTAGGTAGAATGCAAACTAACTTACTATCCTCTCAGCAAATTTTTGAGATAGCTCATTATTAATTCTCATTTTATAGATGAGGAATGGAAGGAGAGAGTAAAAGAGAGAATTTCCCAAAGCAACTCTATGGCAGAAGTTACGTTTTTAACTCAGCTCTCAACCACACATGATTTAAGGCAGCACTGCCACTATGGGTTCTTTTATTAGGAAGGGTGGGATAGATAGATAATAGATAGATAGATAGATAGATAGATAGATAGATAGATAGATAGATGATTGATAGATAGATAGATATAGATAGATTACTGTACTACATCCACTCTCTGCTAATGGCTTATTCAAAGGATACTGACTATTATCCTACCATGCCTTTTGCCTCTGTGAAGGCTGCTCGAAATTTCCTACTGCTAGAGAAAGCCAAGCAATGGTATTTACTGGGCCAAATACTGAAAGTATTTAAAACTCAGGCTTCAAAGGCTTAAAATAAAATGTATTCCTTAGGGGAAAGTGCCGAAAACAGAATAAAATGGATCACAAACTTCTGCCATCCAAATGAAAAACAGACATATGCAAAAATGTTAGCCAACAGTTGAACAAATGGTGAGAAAGAGAAATGGATGCAACAATTATCTTTTGGCACCAGAAAATACAGAAAAACGAGAGGGAAGGAGAGAGAAGACACACATCTTCATTGTAGAGCTTCTCTTGTTTGTTGTTTGCCCTGACCTCTGACAGTTGTTTCTGTGGGACATACTTCTGTTTTGTTTGACCTATATGGCACTACTTTAGCTTGGAACTATTTTACTTGTTTTTATGATTGTATGATTTTTTATGATTGTTGCAAATTGGGAAGGACTCTAGGTCCGTGGAGGAGCATCTGCTTTGCATGCAGAAGGTCCCAGGTTCAACCCCAGTATATCTAGATAGGGCTGGATGAGACCACTGTCTGAAATACTGGAGAGCTGCTGCCACTCATTGTGTAGACAAGTTTGATGGACCAATGAACAAACTCAGTAAAATGCAGCTTCCCATGGCATAACCTTATAGTGAAGTAAGGGTAAGAAATTTTATAAAAATTGCAGTCTGTTGAATTATGTATTTTCCAAATCAAACATTTTAAAGCTAGGTCTAAGAAAGAAACTTCATAGTCTAGAAGATAATGGAGTCACATTAGGAGAATCCATATTGTAGTGTAGTAAGTGATTTGGTGGAGGTGTTGAAGTCCCTGACAGCGATTAGATGGGCTGTCCTGATGTAACAGAGAAGAGAGGAGCAGAAGGGTATCTGGTGATCATTGGCAGAGCTTCTTAGAGGGGGAACATTGGCAGAAGCAAGGTCCAGGATTTAACACACTGTGCCCACTAGACATTACACATAAGCTTGCAGCCGGTTTGACAAAAGGGAAGATTCATGAAGACAAATACTCTGAATTCATGCAGGATGAATAAATCAGCTGCATAGCATGCAGACTGAAACAGAAAGATTAAGTGTCTTGTCCTCCTTGATGCACAGTCTTCTTAGCACATATTTTAAGCACAATTAAGCATGATAATTTGTCAGGATAGAGTTGTTAATAATAACATGGTTTATCATGCTTCTACTTTTCTACCTTATTTGCCCTTGGAAAGCTTCCTGCTTTATCTCTTATTTCTTGCTAAGGCTCAAGGCTAACCTTGTCAAGCAACAAGGCAAAGCAATGTGCTTCAGACAGCACCACAACAGACGTGGTGATGGGGAACTGATGAAATCAGGAATTGGTACCTTACTGCTTGCCCTAGCGGGGGTAGAAAAACATACTACTTGGGTTCCATTTCAGGCAATAAATTGTTTGTGGCTATATGAACTCACTAATAATAATAATAATAATAATAATAATAATAATAATACATTTTATTTATATCCCGCCCTCCCCAGCTGAAGCCGGGCTCAGGGCGGCTAACAACAATAAAACAGTACAAAAGTACAGCACAAACAACACTCTAAAATCATTCATTATAAAATTAATTAATTCAAGCCACTGACAACCATTGGGCCTGAGCTCCGCGAAGATTGCCGAGGGAGGGAGTCAGGCTGTACCCTGGCCAAAGGCCTGGTGGAACAGCTCTGTCTTGCAGGCCCTGCGGAAAGATGTCAAGTCCCGCAGGGCCCTGGTCTCTTGTGACAGAGTGTTCCACCAGATCGGAGCCACGGCCGAAAAAGCCCTGGCTCTGGTTGAGGCCAGCCTAACTTCTCTGTGGCATGGGACCTTCAAGATGTTTTTATTTGAAGACCGTAAGTTTCTCTGTGGGGCATACTAGGAGAGGCGGTCCCGTAGGTAACTTTAGGATAATTTTGTGGGAAATGAGTTTGCTTGCCTTACCCTCTCTGATATTTGAATTCTACATTTACATCTAAACATGTTAATTTATAAGATGCAGATTTGTATCTATGGAACCATGTGCAAAACATTTGGTGTGGCTTCTCAGCAACACAGGCCACAACTGGCTTAAACAGTACACCTGTGAGTTCACGCATTTCTGTCTATACATATACAGTATTAAAAATGTAATAACATCCTCATGCTACAGTTTGTTTGGCCACAGACAGGTGGTGCTGCAAACTACAGTATGAAGAGATTGCAGCAGCCCCCCAGGAGTTACCCTTTTCTTCTTGCTCCTCTGCCCCCTTGATCCAGATCCCCAGTACGTCTACTTGCCCACTTATCCTTGGAGGAAGAATCAGATAAACTGTATTAATAATTTTATAAATACAAGGCATCTCTTGATTTCCAAAAATCACATGCCTTTCCCCCCAAGAAACAAATATGATTTCTCACTTTGCATAAGAGAAACATTTATATTAGCCAAACTTCTAAATATAATATTGCATGTCTGCTTTGTGATTCAAACAATATTTTCTTTCTTGGCTCAGGAATATATTTTCTTATTGATAGAGGAAAAGTATGCCAGTGCTTGATTGTGTGTTAGAATTATTCTGAAACAAGGGATGAAACAATTAATCCCTACCACAGAAACAATACATGCTCTAGTTTTATATTTCAAAAGTGCTCTGTCTTATAATTTAACTAGACACTTCTTAATAGGGATATGTGTGAGAATGTTTCTCTCATATTATCAGATTTGAAGTGCTTGCTGTAGGGGGAAAAATCCTAGGTTTTGTTTTTCAGACTGGAGTACTGCATCCAATCTTCTTTAGTACAGATTCTATTTTTGAAATGAAAGAGGGAAAGGAGTCCTGCTTCCATAAATGCCTGAGCTTTCACCACCCATAATTCATTCTTTTTCTGCCAAATTTATGACTGCATTGGGGCCTAGGAAATGTTCACTACTATCCCACCTGCCAAAAACAAAAAGCCAAAGGACCGAATCACAAGTGTGGCTAGCAGGTCCCTGTGATCAAAGGCGGCTGCCCATAATTCAGAGAAGACGACAAGGTCGCTAATAAACAGCAGTGAACTGTGCCTGCTTTTGTAAGTTCTGTGTAAAATCAGGGACACCAAACAGTCATAATAGATGGGTTTAATTCTCACACTGAACATACCAGAGCAGCTGCAGGCAAACTCAAAAGCAGGGGACCGGATTAAAGCCAGATCTGCCCCATTCACAGTACGAAGTGAGGGACCTGCAGCTAGATGCAATTGCACCAGACCCTTAGAACAAAGAGCGCATAGATGAGAAAGCTCACTCCTCTCTATAGCTCTCCTCACACCCCACATGCTTTATTCTCTCTTGAGCCAGTATCAGAGCTCAGCTGAGGAGAACAGGGGTTTTTTTTTGGGGGGGGGGGAGGACAGGGCCTTCTCTACTGTTAGGCAGCCATTTCAGGTGGTGTATGAGGGACCGCATCATGCTCCAGGTGATTCCCTCAGGGACTAGGGTCCCAGCATCGGAAGATACAAGCATTCACCAAAGAGGACAAATCCAAATTAAACAAGGTCAAGCACAGAGAATCAGCCTCTGTCCAAACATCATCCAGAGACAAAAGCCAGGTAACAGACCAAAGACAATCTCACAGGGCATTCAGGAAACAGAACATAAAGCCATCAGTACCTGTACTGTTTCCAGCAACTGGGAGACTCGGAAGGTAGGCCTTATATCCTCTGGCCTCCAAACCCACACATGCTAGCAGTGAAGGAGTATCAAGGATTGCTTACTCACAAATAGACTACTTACTCATACATAGGCCAACGACTCCTACAGTGACATCACTTTTCAGCCTGGATCTGAAGCCTGCGCTATCGAGGATTGCAGGGGTTGCTCCACTCCTTCCTCAGAAAGTCCCAGGGGTTCTTTATGAAGCCAAAGGCTCCCTGAAGGAGAGTATCAGCATTGGATTCAGTCTCCTCCCCCGCCCCCAATTTCTCAAAGTCATCAACTTGGGGGTGTCTGATTCATCTTCTGATGGCTCCATGTCTGATACCAGGTCAGGCCTAGATTCCAGGGCAGAACAGGGTGGTAGCAGCAGTGAGGGGACGTGTAGCCCACGCCACCAACACCTCCTAAGCTAACTTGCTGCCCTCAGGTAAAGCAGGGAACGCTGTTGAAGTAAAATACAACTGCCAGCTGGTCTCCGCCCACCTTTTTGTGTGACTGAGGTGGACTTCCTGTCTTGCATTTAAACAAATAGGTCTCTCTCTCTCTCTCTCTCTCTCTCTCTCTCTCTCTCTCTCTCACACACACACACACACACACACCAAGCTGAAACTAACCACACTTTTAATTGGCAGAGGTTCTGACTCAGTGACAACGATACAATAAGAACAAAAATTAGAAACAATCTAGTCAAATAGTTAGCTGACTTAACCAGTTGGAATTAAATTATTATCCCTTTCACTGCATGCTCTGATAGACATAAGGCCATACTGAGCCTTGGGTAACTGGGTATAAAGGTAAAGGTACCCCTGCCCGTACGGGCCAGTCGTGACCGACTCTGGGGTTGCGCACCCATCTCGCTTAAGAGGCCGGGGGCCAGCGCTGTCTGGAGACACTTCCGGGTCACGTGGCCAGTGTGACGAAGCTGCTCTGGCGAGCCTGCACCAGCGCAGCACACGGAAACGCCGTTTACCTTCCTGCTATAAAGCGGTACGTATTTATCTACTTGCACTTAAGGGTGCTTTCGAACTGCTAGGTGGGCAGGAGCTGGGACCCAACAATGGGAGCTCACCCCGCCGCGGGGATTCGAACCGCCGACCATAGGATCAGCAAGGCCTAGGCGCTGAGGTTTTACCCACAGCGCCACCCGCGTCCCATAACTGGGTATAATCCCACCTAAAATCAATGGAAATACATCTGATTAGCCCCAGTGCTACATTTAAGCCTATCATTTCCCATTTCTCTTGTTAAACTATAATTGAACTGGATAGCTGGAGATATGAAATACATGTCAGAGGTAACTGGCAAGCCAAATTCTGGATGGGCTCTGCACCTCAAAGTCCACCAAAATATCAACAAAATAGAGCAATATATTGGAAAGAACAATATAGAGCAATTTCATTCTAATTTGGCATCAACAACCTTACTTAACCTTGCTCTTCCCATGACACTAGGGCGAAATAACATAAAAAAATACAGATGAATGTGTATTTTTTATCCAAGGCTGAAGGCAGTTTGAAAGAGAGAAAGCAGTCAGAAGCTGATTGTTGTGTGTACCCTCATCTCACCCCACTTTTGTCTCCCGTAAACTGGTTTCATATTATTTCAAAGACCTGTACAAGCTGCTTGGCTAAACAATACAAATGGGAGAAATTAAATCTGAGTAAATCTGGATGCTTCCCTCAACCTACTTTCAGCTGTCTTAAAATCTGAGGTCTCATCCACATTATGCATTTAAAGCTTCCTACAAAATATATTGGGAACTATAGTTTTCCCTCCACAGAGCTACAATTCCAAGCAGCCTTAACAAACTACCATCCCCAGTATTTTTGAGGGAAGCCAAGTGCTTTAAATGAATGGTGTGGATATGTTCTAATGGAAAGAAAAAACCAAACCTGCTTTTGTGTATAGGGGGCATGTGACCAAGCCAAAAAAAACCTCAGGCACCTCCTCATAGTTTGCTCTTACTCTGCGCTCAAATGAACTTTGGATGAATTGGCACCTTCTCCAAACTATATACAGTGGTACCTCGGGTTACATACACTTCAGGATACAGACTCCGCTAACCCAGAAATAGTACCTCAGGTTAAGAACTTTGCTTCAGGATGAGAACAGAAATCGTGTTCCGTCGGCAGCAGGAGGCCCCATTAGCTAAAGTGGCGCTTCAAGTTAAGAACAGTTTCAGGTTAAGAACGGACCTCCGGAACGAATTAAGTACTTAACCCAAGGTCCCACTGTACAGGTAGCTGCTCCATCAAGAATTTGGAGATTATTATCACAGAGATGATGGAAAAAGCAGCAAGAGTAACTGAATTATGTGCTTCAATGCTGAGTTAATTTATCTGGCTACAAAGTTTAATTACTTTAAACCTGTGCATTCATAAATGAAAGCTTAATTGATTAATTAGTAAGGGCAAATTTGGGGACTGTTGTCATTCCAGTGTGTTGCTATAACAGGAAATGCAAAGAGGAAAATCCTGGCCTTTTTTACATTGAGCAGTAGCTTTTATTAAGCTGTCAGCTCAATTGTATGCTGTCCACATTTGAATGAACTTCTGCACACCCAGCTCTACTTAGGACTGGGTTGTTTACACTTACCTTTGCTCTGCATTTCTAGGCACAGGTCCATGCTTTAAAACTCCTTGTCTGAGCACTTTTTATTTTTTTATTTTTTGCCCTGGCACTTTCCCCACACAAACCCACTCTTTACTGCTGAATCAGAGCAAACGAAAATCCACAGAAAACCTGAATTGCCATTTGTTTCGACTCAGTATTCAAGAGCAAGTTTTGCAGGGCAAAAAAGTGCTTGGACACAGGACGTAGACCTGTGCCTATCAAGCATAGGGCAAAAGGTAAGTGTGGATTAGCCCTGTTTTAAATTTCCTTCAATATCTCAAAAAAATACTGATATTGAAGATGTTTCACTAAAACACCTTTATTTAGATTTAATCGATTAACTAGTTACAAGCCAGGTGGCTAAGCAAATTATCTGGTCGACACTCAAACTTCAACAAGGGAGCAACTTGCATGTTTAAACCCTATTCATATCATCAGTAATAAAGTTTATTTGTATACTGCTTTTTTAGTTGGAAGGATCCCCAAGTAGTGAAAAGATACAAAATGCAATACAATAAATCAACTTGATTTATTCATTCTGAAATCCTTTTCTGCAGTTTTGTATATTCCATGTGCACTCATCTTACAGGCTCATCCTATGCACAACTAGGGTTGACATATTTCAAAAAGGAACAACCAGGACACCCCGAAAGTTGTTGAGCTATTTTTAGGAAAACTCCAAAGCGATTTTTCAATTGACTACATTTACTCAAAGTAAATCACATGTGTTCAATTGATTTAATACCCAACACATAAAGTTTTTACAATGGTGGCACCCTGCTTATAGAATGCTTTCCCAGGGACACTTAGATGGTGCTGACCTTGTCTTCTCAAATGCATTTCTGCTGTTTCTAGTCATAGAAGATTGCAAGCATACACTGCAATACTATGTTCATTCAGAAGCAAGTTCTACTGCAGCTAAATGGGATTTAGGGTGCAATCCTAACCATGTCTACTCAAAAGTCTCACTGAATTCAATAGGACTAGCTCACAGAGAAGAGGAGCTTGGATTGCAGCCTAAAATCCCTATTCTATGCATATTTACTTGAGAGTAAGCCCACTAAGTTAAATGGGCCTTACTCCAAAGTAAGTGAGCATACAGTTACAGCCTTAGGCTGCATTGAGTGCCATTTAACTTAGCAAGCTTAGAATTCCACAGTATGTCACATAAATGCAGAAGTCACATGAAAAGCTAAAAGATCAATCTCTTCCTTTAAAAATATACTATTTGTACGCTTGTTATATAAATTCTGTTTTTTATTCCACCTTCGACTTTGAAGCCAACAGGCAAAGTAAATAAGGACATTTGTGCTCACATCTCTCCATGTCTTTCCTCCTCCATCTGTGAGACACTGTGCAAGCTGATATGTTCACAGCTGGGTGGAAATGAGGTTCATGGAGTGCAGGGTGATTTATTATTGAAACATGCAGAAATTAGCACATGAAACAATGCCTGATGTCTAGTAGAGAACTGTATGTGCACACCATTAGTCTCTTTCTCTCTCTTTCTCTGATTATACTCTTTTAGCAGTCCCATCACCCATATATCTGGAGGTTTTCAAAAACAATGTTGCCTGCCTTTAAGACTTACCAGCGTTTTTTCTGTCCTATCTTCTGTTTTTTCAAAAGCAGCCTGACACTTAGAAATTAAACAAGTGAAACTCATTGCAATCATATTATTTATTTCCATGCTAGAAAAAGTTTCACCTGCTAAATTTCTGCATCAGCCTGCTCAGCAAAAGGCAATTCAATGCCTGCTGGAAAAAAACTTCTAAAAAAGTTTTGCAAAAATCACCTATAAAATGGGAGAGAACCTGGCAAGCCTCAGCCACTCAAAGTAGACAATATTGGGCTAAATAGACAAATAGTCCAGCTGTACCTGGCAGTCTCCTATGTACCGTTAGGACTAATTTGGCTGCCTTGCTTCTTTGATCCCTGCCTTCAACATACTCTGCAAAAGGAAGAGGCTACTAATTGTCTGGTTAACATCTTTTGCTCGAAACAAGCTGACTGTGCCTTATGGGAAGTGTGATTTCCTTTGTTTTGTCTTGCCTGCTTGCTTTTGAAACTTCATTTCTGCTTAGTTCCGCCTGCATCTTACTCTGTGAACTTTAGTCCTAAGCCAGCACCATTCCCCGAATTTCAGATCTTGATCTTCCCTTAGCCTGCCTGTCTGCTCTTGATGCTGTTTTCACCTATCCTCCATCCCAGACCTGATCCTGTGACAAATAAGAGGTGTTTTATGGTGGGTTCGGGGGTGATAGTCAGTGGTAAAGCAGCACAGGAAATTAAATAAATAAACCATCCTCCTTTGACACTGTTGTCCCAGTCTAAATTGATGGTTCCTGTGACAGTTTTTGTTTTTATTTTGGTAAAGAAAAATATGAAGGGGGGGGGGGTGTCCCAAGCATTGGATTCAAACAAGCCATTCAACTTTAATGTAATATATTGATTTGGGACAATAGTTTCATTCACAGGCATATGGGATCTGCTTCCCAGAGTATTCCATACTATTCTGATGTGCAAACATTCCAGACCACATGGTCAGGGCTGTTGGTACAAGTCTTTCCTACCTGACTGTCACCCTGCCAAGGACAGGAGACCCTGGAGAAGACCCATGTGAGATAATGTCCTGCTCACATGCTGTAGTACAGTATTCTCACAGTACAGTGGTACCTCAGATTACATACGCTTCAGGTTACATATGCTTCAGGTTACAGATTCCACTAACCCAGAAATAGTACCTCGGGTTAAGAACTGTGCTTCAGGATGAGAACAGAAATCGTGCTCTGGCAGTGCGGTGGCAGCAGGAGGCCCCATTAGCTAAAGTGGTGCTTCAGGTTAAGAACAGTTTCAGGTTAAGAATGGACCTCCGGAACAAATTAAGTACTTAACCTGAGGTACCACTGTATTCACATAATGTGATTGTGTGGGATATCACCACAGAAAAATGCTACCCATTCAACTCAGGGTGGCTTCTTGGGATGTTATATGTATTATACAGAGCAGGTGGACAGGAAGATTCAGCCTATGCCACTGAATACAAAGGAAGATGCAAAAGTTAAACTCTGGATAGAAAAAAGAAAAAAAGTGAGCAGGGTGGTCATTTATCCTTCCTGTTCTCCCCACATTATGTAATAGCGCCTGAAAATTGCTCTTACCTAAGATGGGACTGGTGAACACTAAAAGCAGCAGAAATATGAGATGATTGGACCCTACTGAACTCAAAGCATGGGAACCCCCAACAAAAATTTATAATTTGGCAAAATATTTGGACTTTGTGATATGTATTGGTATAATTTGGAATAATTAATGTGATATGATTGGATTGTTAAATGCAAAACTTAATAAAAATTACTATTAAAAAAAGAAAAGAAAATTACTCTTACCTATGAAACTACCTTAAAGCAGATTGGTTCTCCTAGCTGAGTATTATCTTTTCAGACTGGAAGCAAGCACTCCAAGCCTTTCCTAGCCTTGCTAGTTGAGATAATAACATAAACCAGTCCTGCTGGATCATGCCAAAGGCATAACTTTTCCAGCATCCTGTTTCCCACATGGGCCAACCAGAAGAATCTTGGAAACCCACAATCAGGGCATCAAGGGAACAGCTGCCTCCAGCTATTACTCCCAAGCAAATGTTATTTAGAGGCATTCTCCATGTGCCAGGGATTGAACTTGGAACTTTATGTATGAATAAGCATGAGCTTCATAACTTGACACTGTTCCTTGACATTATGATGAAGCTGAAAGCTGCTGACCAACTTGGCCCAGTAACAGTCATTAACAATGCCTGAACAGGCATTGCCCTCACTTGAGAATCAGATTGCCAGACTCTAGTTCTCTAGTTGTGTGCAAAGGCTCAGAAAGAGAAGGGAGAGGCATTACAAGCAGAACTATGTATTCTCCATTGAAGGGTATTCTTAGAGTAGGGAAACCTTCATTAGGCCAGCTGTCCTCAACTTGTTGCCCTCCAGGCATTTTAAACCACAACTCCCATCTTCCATAGCCAGCACAACTGCTTTAGGCCATGCATTTTTCTATTATCTGCGTCTCCTACCCAACATGAATGAAGCATGCACCCAAACACTGAAAAGAATGGCTTCTGTTTACATTGCTGAGAATCAGTGCAGGAAGCTTGAATTATTAATTAAATATTAATTTTGGTTGTAGATTTTGTTTCTTCAGCTTGTAAAGCACCCTTTGTGTAGCACTATCGAATGGTGGTATGCAAATAGAAGGGGAAGAAATGGAGGCAGTGAGAGATTTTACTTTTTTGGGCTCCATGATCACTGCAGATGATGACAGCAGTAATGAAATTAAAAGACGCCTGCTTCTTGGGAGAAAAGTGATGACAAACCTAGACAGCATCTTAAAAAGCAGAGACATCATCTTGCCGACAAAGGTCCGTATAGTCAAAGCTATAGTTTTCCCAGCAGTGATGTATGGAAGTGAGAGCTGGACCATAAAGAAGGCTTATCGCCGAAGAATTGATGCGTTTGAATTATGGTGCTGGAGGAGACTCTTGAGAGTCCCATGGACTGTAAGTTGTACATAGCTGTCCACTTACAGATTTGAAAATAAGGGACCAGCAGCCTTGAAAATAAGGGACCAGCAGCCAAAATAAGGGACCTGCAGCCTCACCTGTTCCAGGCACTCCAGTCTTCCTGTCCTCCTGCAGTCTGGTCAAACTCATGCTGGTAGCTTCGAGAACACTGTCCAACCAACTTTATAACCAGAGGTTCAACTGAATAGAATCTGAATCACATGCACAACAAGGCCAAAGCAGCCTCAAATTAAGATGGTTCCCCGGCCTGGCTTTGCACTGCAAAGTTTGCAGCAGCACGTGCAACAAAATGGCGTCCAGCATTCAAAAAACCCCTCAGCTTGCATTAACTAGCCACACACAAGGCATGCAAGCTCCACCCCCAGTCTTTCTTAGACTTCTTATTGGGTGAGCAACACAGCCAAGCAACACAGTTGGCGCCTCCATCCTCCCTGGCTGGGAGGGAGGGAGGGAGAGGAGCTGCTTCCTTTGAAATTTAAGGGACATTATTTAAGGGACATCCATCAGTAAAGGACAGCAGCAGGACATGGCGCTGGAATAAGGGACTGTCCCTTGACAGCTATGAAGTTGTACAGTAATAGGTGATTTGGAGGTAAGGATGCGTAAATCTTTTAATTTTGGTTTCTCTTAGTTTTCTCTTATCTTAATTTCAGTTCTTCAGATTTCCACATCAGTTTGTTTTATTTTAAAAGGCCTCGGGAAAATTCATTAGCATTTGCATGCAAATTTCTCCAAATATAAACATGGATATGTAATTTGGCCAAACACACACATTTTTGCAAGGCAATTCACCTATAATAATGCATCTTTGTTATCTTCACTAATATGTGCATTTCAAGGAGTGCTTTATTGCAGTATAGGCATTTTTTGTCCACTTGGCTGGAGCACAGCATTGTATAACTTTGAGAAGTGTGAATTCTGAAGAATGGTTGTGTTTCAGTTCTCATATTGTTTCAGAAGCTGCCAATTAGGAGAGTTCACCTCTAAATGCAAGTTGAATCTTAATTTCTCTGCTATCCCTGTTTCGAGGGCTTGGGCAACAACTTCACTTTCTCCCAAAGTCTGACTTTTTGCAATAAGGAAAGTGATGGAATAACACTTGATTGAGGCAAAATCCTTTAACTTCTCCACAAACAAATCAATGTGAATGTTCAATAAATAGATGATGTTGTCTAATCTCCCCTCAAACAAATCAGGATGCTCAATAAACAGGTCAGAGTTCCTCATCAACTGTCCTGGACCTTGCCAGTTCACTTTCCTTGGTAACTTTCTTCAAGTCCTGCTTCCTTCTTGCTTCTGCACACCCCTTATATCCTGCAGCCATTGCCCTGCCCTGGCTGCCCCCACCTTCCTTCTTGATTAACCCCTTCCCAGCCCCCACCATTGGTTTGCCTCAGTCTCACTCGACTCCTGTTGTACCCCATTCCAGAGCCTGCTTGCAGAGATCCCTTACCTCCAACCATCCCTGTCAGCCACAGGTGGCTATTTGGTTGAGGTTGTGTGAATGGAATATATGAAATGAAACAGGAAATTATAGAAATGGCCTTTCTTTCCAACAGAGAGTGATAATCTTTGCTTATTAACTGTCAGGTTGTCAC
Source organism: Podarcis tiliguerta (assembly GCF_965153285.1). Lineage (NCBI taxonomy): Eukaryota > Metazoa > Chordata > Lepidosauria > Squamata > Lacertidae > Podarcis > Podarcis tiliguerta. The sequence goes on along the minus strand of NC_139543.1, from coordinate 56,689,387 downwards.
TCACAGTTTTTCCATAATATATAAAGGCACAAATGTTGATGACACACTTATTTGAATATACTGTAACTGATGACCGATTCACTGATTGGAGAGCAGATATATGATCAATTAAAATTATTTTAATCAGACAAAATTAATCTTTCTGTTTTTATTCATTTGAACTTGAACAGTGGCAGTGGTTTTCTGTCCCACAACATATTTAACTATGCTAAGATGTGTATTTTGTGTATTTAAGCTTGTATTGAATTATTACAGACCGTTCTTTTTGCAAACACACTTTGCACTTTGACCCCAGTGTTTACAATGGGCTGTATCCAACTGAGTTCTGCTCAGAGTAAACCCACTGAAATTACTGGAATGGTGTTAGGCTTGGCTATTCATTTTAATGGGTCTACTCTGTGTAGGATTAGCCTTGGATACAACCCACTGTTCTATACTCTGCAACAGATATTGCTGAACTTCAACTCCCATCATCCTTGGTCCTTGGCCATGCTTGCTGGGGCTGAGAGGAATGGTAGTTCAGCAACAGCTGGAATAACAAACGTTCCCCATACCTATACATCATGTGTAAACTACTTCTAGCCCACGGGCTAAATGCAGCAATTCAGTCCCCCTGCCCAGCCCAGCCCTTGAGACAGTTGCCAGACCTGCTCTACACCCTAATTGAGGACTCTTGCCTGGCTGGAATGTGTCCTTGAACAGTGATAATGCCTGCTACTTGCCTAGATGGAATATATAAATATTATGTGCAGGATCTCTGTGTGTAGAAACTTCTGGCTTTGATGTGGCTTGAATGTGTTGGTGCAAATTTTATATACAGTGGTACCTCGGGTTAAGTACTTAATTCATTCCAGAGGTCCGTTCTTAACCTGAAACTGTTCTTAACCTGAAGCACCACTTTAGCTAATGGGGCCTCCTGCTGTCGCTGCGCCGCCGGAACACGATTTCTGTTCTCATCCTGAAGCAAAGTACTTAACCCGAGGTACTATTTCTGGGTTAGCGGAGTCTGTAACCTGAAGCTTATGTAACCTGAAGCGTATGTAACCCGAGGTACCACTGTATAGGCTGTTATACCTATAAAATATGCCTTTTCATGTGAGTTCCAAAATGTTCCCTTAAAAAGTTTTTTGTCCAAAGTTTCGCTCTTCCCCTAGCATAGGAAAAAGGCCACATGTTTGGTAAGTTAAAAAAATCAGTTTACTTACAAACTCTTCAAAGTTCAGGTCCATGTGCTTCAGAAAAGTTGCACAAGCAGTAAAACTTAAGTTAGTTACAAAATGATGAAAGTTCCTAAAATTTTTGTATAGGAACTCAAGAATAGCTGACGAGAGCCATGCAGTTGAGCTGGAGCAACCAGCTCAAACCTCCTCACACATTAAGCTTCTTAGGTAGACTGGGGAAAGAATAGAGTTGACTACTCTTTTTCTCCCAAGGTCAGGGGAAATGACCTAGGCTAAGTCTGGCAGGATATAAGTGCAATAAACCAACCAACCAACCCACCAACACACCTTTTCATGCATTAATTAGACTTAAGCATTGTTGGTTATATGAGGCTGGTTATCCCACAGAATGGAGCCTATTGAACTAAGATAAGAGATACATCACTGCCTGCTTAAGGCTCTGCTCAGAACTGGCATGCTGCCCCTGCAGGCTGAAAAAAAGTTCCCCGTGTCAGATATATATGAGAGCCAGTGTGATGTAATGCTTTAATGGTTAGTATATTGGACTAAGACCCTGGGAAAATGAGGTTCCATTCCCCACTCATTCAAGAAGCTTGTTGCATGGTCTTTGGCCAGTAATTCTGTCTCTACATAAACTATCTTACAAGGTAGTTGTGATGATAAAATTGAAGTAGGTACGGAATCATGAACACAACCTTGAGCATGATGAAGGAAAAGTGGAATATAAATGTAATAAACACACACACACACACACACACACACACACACACACACCATCTCAATATGACACTCCATGCATCTGATGAGGTAGATTCTAGTCCTTGAAAGCTTATGCCATAATAAATCTGCTAGCTATTAAGAGGCTACAAGACTCTCTCTGGTTTTTTTGCTACAACAGATTAACACAGCTAGTACTCTGGAAGTTTTTTCTTTTGTTTAAGTCCTCATAGCCCCCTAATGTTGCTTATGAGTAACAAAATCTTATGCATAACCTTATAAGTAAGAAAAAAAGAACTATTTATGGTATTTAAGGTTAACTTACAAAAACTCATCATTTATGAATGAGATATTAATATTTTACATCCATTGTTGGGTTTCATCTGGCACCAACAACATATCCAAACCATTGGGAACCAATGTATGAAACATCTCATATTTGACTTAAGTTGACAAGTCCAGGGAGAAACCATTGAGAAACAAAAGCTCAAAAGGCTTTTATTAAAAAATCAATCTGAAAATATAAACGATCAGCTGCAGAGGCTCAGAAGCTCAGCAGGCATGCCAGGTATCTGCAGGCATCTGACCCCCTCCCAGGGTGACCCAATTAGCCAAACTGTTATTTTTCAGGAAGCTGCTGTTTTCCTCCGGTTCTTTAGATGAACAAATGTCCTACTTTGTGACGGTGGCTTTCCTTTGGAAAGCAACATACTCTGTCCATTAAGAAAGCAGGAAATGTTCAGCAGCAGGCATCTGTGCAGTGGAGGAGGGTACACTGTTGAAAACATTTGGGCAATGTTGTTTTCATCCATTTACAGAACTGGTTACTGTTTTATATAATCCACATGATCAATTTGGTCTTATTTAGACAATGCTCTCCTAGTGCCCTCAGAGATGTACTCAGAGAGCATGTCTTATAAAATGGAATGTCCATCGATTACACCAGCAGCTCCTTAGCAACAATTTCCACAATCGCAGGGGCATATTTTTCTACTGCATGAAGCTGTAGCCATGGAATACATCCTTGCTGTATCTGACCAAAGGCCCAACTATCCTAGTATTCTATTACAAAAGTGGCCCATTGGATGTCCTTAGGGTAGACATAGGGAAGCTTTCCCCTGTCAAGAACCAAATTCCCTTGGTTCAGGGCCAAAACATACACACCATTCATTCACAACTACTTTTTTCTCATATATGTGGGATATCTCCAGCCTCATATAATCACATGCTTAACTCTAATTAATGCATGAAGCAGTTAAGACCATAGAGTGAGCTGTCCTGCCAGGCTTTGCCTCCACTCCACCAGGGGAGGAAGGCCATTTGGCCTGGGGTCTCAAGCTCAAAGGGGCCCTTACATTTAGATACTAATTAGATCCAGGGCTAATTTAACTTGAAGTTTAATGCTTCAGCCCTGGTACCTATGGAATAATATTGAAAAAGGGCAGGTGTGAATGTGTTCGGTGTGTTTTTCTAACACCAATGAATAACATAACAAGCCCCACCACAGAGTTTCCACAAAGGGAGGGCTTCACTCAAGCAGGTTTGAACCTGTCCTGTCGTTACATCTCTCTGGGTTGCATCTCATCACACTGGAGAGCCAGTGTGGTGTAGTGGTTAAGAGCAGTAGTCTCGTAATCTGGGGAACCGGGTTCGCGTCTCCGCTCCTCCACATGCAGCTGCTGGGTGATCCTGGGCTAGTCACACTTCTTTGAAGTCTCTCAGCCCCACTCACCTCACAGAGTGTTTGTTGTGGGGGAGGAAGGGAAAGGAGACTGTTAGCCTCTTTGAGACTCCTTAAAGGGAGTGAAAGGCGGGATATCAAATCCAAACTCTTCTTCTTCTCATCTGGGTTTTGCCTTCCCCTGTGTCCCCTTTGGGTGAGTCATTTATGACTGTCTGTGTGGTACTCTTCCAGTTATCTGCAAATCATCTGCTAGTGCCAAGAGCTGACTCTCAGTATTGGCAGTGAGGGAGCTGCTCTGCTCCCCACAAAACCATGACCTAGAATCAGGTTGTCTCGACAGTATTAACAAACATAGTGATTAGTAAACTACCTTGTCGAATAGATTCTTCCATGTCCCTTTAGCCTCAAATACACTCAGTGATGAAAACAGATGACATGCTATTTTGGAAGTCCCATAACCAAGGCAAGTCGGACATAATTTAATGGACTGTCCAGTGCCATACTTATAACATTATGGAGACTGTCCATATGTTCTGAAAAGGAGGAATGGTTGGTTTGAACATATTGCAGTTGCTGATGTCTTCAGTTTCAAAATAATTGTGTATTGGTGGCGAGAGGAAAGGAGGGCTTCTGTACATGCAAATGACCTCTGGCAAGAGTGATCACTTCTTCCACTGGTAGCCTGATGAGCCGGCAGAAGGAAGAAGGCAGAAAAGAGAGAGAGAAAAGTAGAAATTGGTGGAAAGTTGGGGGGGGGGGAGATAGCAAAAAGAGGGTTGCAGAGAGAAAGAGAGAGAAAATGACCAACCACCACAAACAAATTACCCCTGAGGAAATGCAGCCCATAATAGAAAAAAAGGTTACTCACTCCATCTCTAAATAATAGTACATTACATTGCTCAGCTTCTCTCTCCAAAAATAAGAGTTACATACAGTGGTACCTCGGTTTACAAACTTAATCCGTTCTGGAAGTCCATTCTTAAACTGAAACCGTTCTTAAACCGAGGCGCGCTTTCCCTCCCGCCGCCAGTGCCCTTCCACCGTTCGGCTTCCGTTCTTAGACTGAGGTAAATTTTGCAAACCGAAACACTACTTCCGGTTTTGCAGAGTTAGTAAACCGAATAGCTTGTAAACAGGGCTGTTCCTAAACCGAGGTACCACTGTACTCATTTTGCCCCATGGTACACAGCTAGACTCTCCATAAATTGCCAGATGCCAAACCCACCTATACTTTTATGCAGACACTTCCTCAAGGGGCTCATCCACACTCCCACTTGACCCAGGCTCTAGCAGAACTTGCCTGAGGCTCAGGGCAGGAGTCTTGTTACAATAAAGTTATAAACTCAAACTAAAAAGCAGCTGGTCTTTCACTACCTACCCCTCAAGCTGGCTTAGCCCTCTGAGGCCCAGAACAAATGTACCTGGCTACCCCCCGCCCTGTGCATTGCCCTGCCCATGCCTAGAAAGCACAGGTCTGGGCAGTTTTCTGTTTGCCCTTCCGCTTCCCCCTTACTGCTGAATCAGAGCAAACGTCAATGGGCACAATTAAACTAGTTAGGTAAATATTCTTCTTCTGCAAAATCTCAGTATTAATTTAAAAAACAAACAAACTGGAAATGAATAAACAAACTGGAAATGCTAAAAATAACAAGCCTCCACTTTACCAAGTCTGCTCTTGCACACTTTCTGGGATGTTATATTAAAGGTACACCCACTAAGGTACAGAAATAGTTGTGCACATGCCCAGAACAGTAAAAGTGAGTAGAGAGCGGGGGAAGAATGACACAAAACCACAGTGCAGATACATTCTGCCAAGCTCCACCCGCTGATGTAGACAGTAATCAGTGGAATAGCAATGGATATCTATATGTGAAAAAATGGGAATGTGTGGAAGTCCTATACAGAAAAATTGGATCTTTATTAAATGTTTGCTGTATAAGGCCCCCATGTCAAAGCACCCAGGCTGCTGCAAAATTGTCTATTTCTGGAAGCACCTTGATGAGGAATCCCTCCAATAAATTAGCAACATTGATCATAGTATCATTCAACAGAAAATAAATTTCTCAATCCAGATATAATGGCAAGTCTGTTTGCCTGAGAATAATTATGCAATATTATCCTAGTAAAAGCTGGTTTTCCCAAAATAGCAAATTAGAGGAAAGATAAATCAATATGGATGCGCTTTTGTGGATATTGATTTTCTCGCCCATAGTCAGCCAGGTGGCTATCATACCTAATAGTCATATAAAGAGTGGGGCAATCTCCAAATATTTGGCTTAGATAATTATTCATAAGAATGGGTGTTATCTAGAGGCCTTTTTGCCTGAAAGTTGAAGTGGGAATCTGGTGTAGCTGATACTGATCCTGTATACTATAAGCTATGTATCAGATATAAAGAATGAGCTGATTTTGCTCTATGGCTGAAAGTGTTTTTTATGCTATGAAATAGAAAAAGTTGGCATTTATCTAAACAGTTTATGTTCCTCTCCATATTGCAGACAGGTCCTGGCTGTCTTAGACAGACATGAGATTGATAAAAGTATGAAGCTGGCAAACTCCAAATGCTTCTTCCTTCAAACAGCAAAATGGATGTGCTAAATGAAGGTCAGGCTCCAGAAGAAAAGTCATTTCATTTATTTTAAATGGCCATAATATGGGAATACATTTAACAAAATGCTGAAGTATATTAGGTTACAAGAAAGTATTATTTCTTGTCCATTTTAGTTTCTAGGACAATGCAGTTTTCTGTTATTATTTTTCTTTACACTAGAGCAGGTTGAAAGTAGTGTTGTCAATTTATGGTTGTTTTCCGTCTTCTTTATTGGATTAATCATCTGGCTTTAACACACCCTCCAATATTTCATAGATGAACATAAGGACACATATTCATAATACCTATTTTTACTGCATGAATCCCTGCCTGAACCCCACTGCCTGCCTCCAGCACTGCAAGTTTATTCATTTTAAAGCGAGCAGTATTCATGGTTTCTTGGGCTCCATGATCACTGCAGATGGTGACAGCAGCCACAAAATTAAAAGATGCCTGCTTCTTGGGAGAAAAGCAATGACAAACCTAGACAGCATCTTAAAAAGTATAGACATCACCTTGCCAACAAAGGTCCGTATAGTAAAAGCTATGGTTTTCCCAGTAGTGATGTATGGAAGTGAGAGCTGGACCATAAAGAAGGCTGATCGCCGAAGAATTGATGCTTTTGAATTATGGTGCTGGAGGAGACTCTTGAGAGTCCCATGGACTGCAAGAAGATCAAACCTCTCCATTCTTAAGGAAATCAGCCCTGAGTGCTCACTGGAAGAACAGACTGTGAAGCTGAGGCTCCAATACTTTGGCCACCTCATGAGAATAGAAGACTCCCTGGAAAAGACCCTGATGTTGGGAAAGATGGAGGGCACAAGGAGAAGGGGACGACAGAGGATGAGATGGTTAGACAGTGTTCTCGAAGCTACCAGCATGAGTTTGACCAAACTGAGGGAGGCAGTGGAAGATAAGAGTGCCTGGCGTGCTCTGGTCCATGGGGTCACAAAGAGTCGGACACAAATAACGACTAAACAACAACAACAATTCATGGTTTGCCTCTTCTTTTTACCCTCATAACAACACTGTGAGGAAGGCTGGGCTGACTCTAGCCCAAGGTCACCCAGAGTTCTTTGTGGCCTGAGTGGAAATTTGAACCTGGGTTTTCCCAGTCCCAGTCCAGTACTCTAACCACTACACCATATTGGTTCTTTCTCAGCCTAATCTACCACACAGAACTGTTGGGAAGAAAAATGGAGGATCAGGAAGAAGAACCATTTATTCTTTCTCAAACGTATTGGAATAAAAATATACTCTTCACTACTGCATGATAATATGCCCCCAGTTTCTTTAAAGAAATGGAATAGTCACAAATAGGAGGGTGTTGTGCTAAGTGGTCATGATTAAAACAAGAAGAGTGAGGCTGTCACACTAAGGTGAACTGTACTGGTAAATTATTTCCTCCTCCATAACAATACTTATACTTACCATTTACTACTTAAGGAGCTGCCTTGAGGCGCTAAAATATTACTGAGCCTCATTATAATATTGGTTGTGCAACACCATTATACAGGGTCAAATCAAGGGGTACGATTAAAGGGCAGCCATTGTTTAGTTGATTATTATGCTTTCACCATTATTTGCCCCAGACTGGACAGAAGGTCAATCTAGCAGCTTGGAAGTTCTTGGTGATGGGCTGTTCAGAGCAGGAAAATTTGCCTTATACCATGTGTGAGGATTGGCTTGTAAGTACTGCAATAACTTAAGGTGAACCAGAAACTCCAGTACATTTTACAAGCTGCACTCCAAACTCTATTTGAATATAGCTACCATTGAAATTGGATGCAATAACTGTGCACCATCTGTCAATATACCAAGTCAAATTTTAGCAGTCTGTCATCTTTTTCTACCAAGCAGGGTTTTACATCCAATAGCAGGGCTGCATTGAATAAATACAAAATACCAGTAATAAAGTTGTTCACTATGTTTATGTTTGTGCAATGATTCCATTTACTTTTGTTCCTTTCCTCTTCCTTTTTTCCTAGGGTCCAGCATTTACTCTCCAGATGTGTAAAGGCCAATATGTTGAACTAATTCCAGTTTGATTCCAAGACAAAAGCTATTTCCAGAAGAAGGTCATGATCACTGCTTTTTTTCTGGGGGTATGCAGGGGTACGCATACCCCTAAACATTTTGTGAATCTAAGTTTGGCCTCATTGAGGGGCAGTATTTCAATATGAGTAGGAAAATGAGAGTACCCCTAAACATTTTTTTAAGGGAAAAAAAGCACTGGTCGTGATAAAGACCTCCCCCCGCCCTGTGGGCATTTGACATATTAACATCTACACATTCATGCTTTTTCTGTCATGGATATTCATTGCCATTCTGCTGCTTACCATTCACATCAGTTGGTGGAGCTTGGTGGAAAGCAATTGTGCTGTGTTTTCATGTCTCCTTTCAGTCAGTTCCTCCACACACACACCTTTTCTGTTCTAGGCATGCATGCAAGTACTTTTGTACCTGTGTTTATGCACCTTTAAAAACAGCAACATTTTCTCTAGGAAACGTGCAAGAGCAAATGTTACCAGCCTCAGTTGTCATGCTCCACAAAAATGGGAGGCTTGTGGAGTTTTTTGTGGAGAGCAGTATCAATTCCTATTGGTTTTTCTTTTAAATTTTTTATATTGAGGTCTTATGGAAGAGTGATATTTAGCTGACATGTAAGGTAAAGGTACCCCTGCCCGTACGGGCCAGTCTTGACAGACTCTAGGGTTGTGCGCCCATCTCACTCAAGAGGCCGGGGGCCAGCGCTGTCCGAAGTCACTTCCGGGTCACGTGGCCAGCGTGACATCGCTGCTCTGGCGAGCCAGAGCTGCACACGGAAACGCCGTTTACCTTCCCGCTAGTAAGCGGTCCCTATTTATCTACTTGCACCCGGAGGTGCTTTCGAACTGCTAGGTTGGCAGGCGCTGGGACTGAACAACGGGAGCGCACCCCGCCGCGGGGATTCAAACCGCCAACCTTTCGATCGGCAAGCCCTAGGCGCTGAGGCTTTTACCCACAGCGCCACCCGCGCCCATTAGCTGACATGTACAATAATGATAAAGAGGCCTTGGGCACGATCATCTTCATGAGCATGTACTCAATGCATGTACTGCGGTTACAGTCTCGGAGGTAATCCCTTTCATGTGCTGAGACAATTCCTCCAAACTGGATTGTTGAAATTCGGGTGTACCTTTAGCATGCAAACTGATGAAAAGATGCATACTCTTATGGTTTGGCCTGAAAACCGAATGGTATATAACCTTGATAGATAAATAAATAATACATACTACTTTATGTGTGCTACGTTTAGCGTTGTTTTAAGATAGCTTTGAATTCCTGTTTTACTTGAAACATTTCCATGGCAACCAAGTTCATCATTGTACTGTGTCACAGTATTGTGGGAACCAGTATTAACTTATCCATTTACAACTACAAAAATCCCAATAAAGCCAACTCTGCATTGACTTGAATAAGTTACTAGAGCATGGAATACCATGGCCAAGTCATCTCTGTCCCAAATGGTCCAGAGCTGGAAACAGGCATTCTTTGCCAGCAAGACTTTTCAGGATTCAGTTTCATTTTAATAGTCCACATCCAGCCCATTACTCTTTCAAACACCTGTGTAGCATCTCAGCTGCCTCTTCTGATTCAGGTGGACTAGAGAGACAGAGCAGGGTGTCATTTGCATATTGGTGATGCTACACTCTAAAAGTCCTGGTGACAGCTCCCAGTGAATTCATATAGAGGTTACGACAGTTAAAACTCTATGCTTTGCAGATAATTCACACATTTGGCTGATAGTCATCAGGTGATTTAGGAGCTAGCTATTTGAATTTATGAGTGAATGATCCCATAGTGACTACACAATGATTACATGGCGTATGAACCCAGATTCTAGTTCTCTGTGCACTGGACAGACCTGGCTCCCACTAAAGTGGTTTAGTTTTAAACAGCAGGAAACACCCCCCCCCCCCAGTTTTTGTGTGATATGATCATGTAGATAACAAAACCAGCTCTCACTCTGATCTATGGTGAGGACTGCAAAGGACAAAGCATTCATAACTGGGTGTTTATATGCTGCATGTTATGAGTGAGAGGTTGCTGCGAAGAGTTTTGCACCTGCAAAGAGTTTGGGCAAAGCTAAAAGGCTCTATTCATTGTTCAGTGGTGGACCAAATAGCAGCCAGATTAGGCCCATTGGGCCTCTAGTTGCTACCAGAAATAAGGAAAAAGACTGCTGTAGTGATCCCAAATGTCAGCAATTCAATTTAAAATTAACTGAAATTTTAGCAAGAATTTGTAGGGGCCAATGAGATCTGCCAAGCTGTTGTCCCCACTTATGTTGTCTAAAAACTGCATAAGTTTTCTTGAAGTTCAGAGAGTAGTAGGTTCTCTACAATTTCAGTTTGTTCTTGTTTTTTTTCGAAAGATTAAATTGCAGCGATAATGAAACTAATAGAATTGGGAACTTGCCAGAGAGTAGCCAAAAGAAATATGAGAAGCTTTATGCCCTTTGGGTGGAAGTTTCTTCTTAGGAGATCCTTGTTCCTTGCTATAGCTGTCAGGCAGGATAATGTGGCTGTAAATTCCATTTGACAGCAAACATATCACAGCAACAGCCTCACTTGAAAATGACAAAAAATCAGACAGTGGAGAAGGAGAAGTGACTGCCAAACATTCAAAGCACACCAGGGAAAACAAATTCACACAAATAGGTTAAGCCTAGACTTTTCTGTCAGCTGCCCACTGATATTTGGGGGCTGTTAATATCCTCAACTCTTAATCCAAAAAATATTTTTGCAAGTACTCAATTCTCTCACTGTCTGTTCACTGAATCTAATTCACTCACCCCCCTACCCAGGAATAGCTGGGTAGTGTAAACCTTACCCACATAGAAAATCATGAAGTGGTAGAAACTTCTGCAGAAGTTTCTGAATATGAGTAGTCATTACAAAATTGAATACTGTGTGTGTGTGTGTGTACGTGCACATGTGTGCAATATAAACATATATAGCCATCCATTTGGAGAAAATGTCATGTATGGAGCAGCCTTCAAATCTAATTGAGATCGTGTTCAATTTTGAACCAGAACTTGCTGTGAAAATTCCTACACATTGTAGATTGAGATGTTATAATTCTGGAATGTATCAATCCAGACTTCAGGTTTGGATTATATTTACTGATGATCATATTTTATAATATAATAAGTTGATCCATATGTTATAAAGTTGAGCATCAGTTTAACCTTCCCTGATGTGCTGGTTTATTACATAATGATTTAAAAAAAAAAAGTGGGACAGCATTCAAAAATAAAAGGTCATAACCCACACAATACATTAGAAATTCTATCCACCTACTGTCTAAAATAGGGATGCAGGTGGGGCTGTAGGTTAAACCACAGAGCCTAGGGCTTGCCAATCAGAAGGTCAGCGGTTTGAATCTTCGCGATGGGGTGAGCTCCCGTTGCTTGATCCCTGCTCCTGCCAACCTAGCAGTTCGAAAGCATGTCAAAGTGCAAGTAGATAAATAGGTACCACTCCAGCGGGAAGGTAAACGGCGTTTCCGTGTGCTGCTCTGGTTCACCAGAAGCGGCTTAGTCATGCTGGCCACATGACCTGGAAGCTGTACACCGGCTCCCTCGGCCAATAAAGCGAGATGAGTGCCGCAACCCCAGAGTCAGCCACAACTGGACCTAATGGTCAGGGGTCCCTTTACCTTTACTGTCTAAAATAGTTTTGAACTGTACCACCTCCATCTTTGTAATGTAAATCTGTCTCTGAATAGTGCTCAGTACCACTTCACACACTATACAAAAGCAAACATGTATTTGCCATGGTGTTACAAGGCTGAGCCATAAAAAAGAAGCCAAAGGTGAGCCAGAGTCAGGGCTGAGGGGCACACAGAAACATACCAGAGCCAGGAATACCAATATTGGACAATCTAAACAAGAATACTTGTATAGCCCTTGCTGTTGCCCAGGGTGGACCAGTAGCCAGGTTGGATGAATGAGGTCTGTCCAGAATATTATTTCTCAAATTTCCAACTGCAGTTCTCATAGTTCACCATGCCGGTTCCCATTTCCCAGTTCTGTAGCTCCTGTCATTCTTGTACAGGTAGTGAGGTTCTACAGTGTGTGCATGAATGTTGTAGGTGTACATGTAAAATATTTATGTCTACAAGTTAAAAGAAAACACAAGAAAGTAGTTTGTGAAGTAAATCTCAGGGTGTTCTACAACTCTTTCCTCTCTCCTTCAAAATTCAAGTGGCCCACAATTAAAATTCAAAAGGAGTTTACAGCAGATCACCCAGTTTTTATGGATTATTTTCATTAACTTATTGAGAGGATGCCTGCTGTTGCCTTATATTGTGGTTGTGTGTGGAGGTTTCAGTTGTTGGTTTGTGTGTGTTTGTGGCTATTGTTTTGTTAAGATAGATCAGGTGTGGTCCAATCTTTTTTGCCTGGTCCCTTAACAAGGTAGTAACTTAAAACTCTTTGTCTGTGAAAAAATCTTGGGATTTTCAACATGCCATATCAGTATTCAGAGCAAATACACAATTATGAATCACAGTTCCAACACATCGAGATGTAACAAAGTGTCCATTGTCAACTTGAAAAGGAAGTCAGGCTAAAAAAAGATAGCCTATTGATATTTTTAGTAAGGCTGCCAATTGATTAAAGATTGTTTTAGTTGATTTACTGTCTGCTTTGACTGATTAATGAATCAGTTAAAGTATCTGTAGGATGGGAGTTCTCACATGCTGTCACAACACAAGCCTTCCTAAATCAAGAGAGCAGGGACAATGATGGTAGCTGGTGTCTCCTCAATGAAGACTTGCTGCACCAGCACATAGGTGCTTTGAATGGATAATTTATCAACTCCTGCAGCAGGACAACATTTGAAACCAAATGTTACATTGTGAGACAAGTCTGGGTTGCATTACTGGGAAATACACAAGTGTTTGGAGCTGAGATGCAAGGCCAAACAAAAGGTAGTTTGTCTAGCTGCTGTTGTGTTCTGATGATGTGGACTTCCCAGAAGCATCTAGTATTATCCGCTAGTGGAAACAGGATGCTAGAATAGATGGATTCTACACTGAGTCTACACTGAGGGTCTCAGTCCAATAGATGGAAGGATTGGGGCTACATTGAAAGCATCTGAGTTTCCAAAAGAGAGGTCACACACAATCCAAGTTTCTGTTTTAAAAAATGGTAGCTTGCTTTACCTGTTTCTATAACTGTTAGTTCATCTAGGAATTGACTTGTGGCCATAGGACCATTCCAGTTCTGCTGACCAGGAAATAAAAAAGATGATACTCCATCTCACTTTTAAAAAACTGCTCAGACAGAAAGATGTGTAGAGGTAGCAAGCTAGTTGCATCTTCCCTAGCAGATGCCTACTCCACTTTTGGAAAGCTTCCCCTACATTTTGAGAGCTGTAGCTCAAGAACCCTGGTGTTTTTACTGAAGGACCACTCTGCCCTGTCTCATCCCTGAAATAGCCGGCTGTCAAGTTCCATTGTCATAGATACTGCTCATCCACACCCCTATTTTGACAACTGGGAACAGGACAGATAGGGGACAAAATTTGGTTTGAAGGCTGCCAACTCTAAGATGACTCAAAGCAATTATTTTAATATATTTTTCTTACCACAGCTATATCAACCGTGTTGAGGAGAAATATACTTTTCAAGTGAAATGTCACAGTCATGTCCTTACTGCTTGGATATCATATTTAATTTGTCAAGAAACATAATGAATTCAGCATTGGGAGCAGATTGCAACAATTACCTTTTTGTCTGCATATATTCCCTTTGCCATCAGAAACAGCTCTGATGGTATTTCTTTTTCATTTCCTTTTCAGCACACTTGAGTAATGCAACTTTATTTTTGAAATGGGCATAGTGGCCTTCATATTTATATATTATATCATTTTTACAAGGGAAGGCTAGGAGGGTTTTGGAGGAAATCTTACCACTCAGGAACCTGAGGTCATGCACAGTTGTGGCACAATTAGATTCTGTCTTCAAAATACAGTACATTTTTAAAATTTATTTTGTTACATTTATACCCTGCCTTTTTGCGACCATGGAACCCAAAGTGGCATATATGTGTGCTTCTCATGAGAACTCCAAACTAGGGACAGACGAGATGCAGACCTGTTTAGCAGCAGCAAAGTTGTAGCCTCATTTCCTTGAGACCAGACCTCAAGATTGAGAAAGGTAAGTTTGTGGGAATCCTCTGTAGAAAGAGGAATTTTACACTAATCAGTACTGCCTCTAACAATCTATTATGGTAACATACATGAACTGGAAAGAGGTTATGCAGACCCATCAAAAAGAATCTTACCCACCATATCAAGCCACATGTTGTGGCTTTTAAAGTGTTTATCAACCGTATTTTCTGGCAACAAAAATGAGCCACCATTCATTGCTTGGCATGCCACAAGCTGTTCAGGCTTGCAAGACATTACTGCAAAATTGCTGCAATAGTGTATCATTCCTTTGTCCCAGTACGACCATAATTTTGTCAAATGGTTAAATTAACCTGTGGCAGGCAGTGTGTGGTTAACAACTGTATGAAAGTTTCATTCTGCTAGGGCCATAAGCATAAGACAGAATTCTTTTTATGTCAGAGTGGTTGAATGTATACGCCACTAGAGGGTACTGTTGCATATTTACATAAAAGATAAACTAATATGTGCATTTTGTTTGAATTTTTTTTTTAACTGATTTAGCCAGAAACTTATTGATAAAATGTTTAATTCAAGTAATGAGAGAAGAGAGGAAAAGGAAGGGTCTTGAATTCAAAATGGAAACCCAGGATTGAATCATGGTGCCAATTTGTCACATGTCAGCATCAGAGTTGAGACAATACCCACTGAAATAAACTACATGATCGATTGAGCTGTCATCTGACTGTTCTGCCAGTTACTCTGTTTGCTGCTCAGCACACAATGAGCAGGATGAGTGGAAAAGCAGTCAAATAAGAAAAATAAGGGAAGATACCAATAACAGAGTAGAATGGGGGGGGGGGGTGACGAAATCTCAAAGGTATAAAGAATAAATATTTTATTGATCCAATACATTGTAAAGTATATAGCTTCGTAAGGGACACTTCGTTTTGTTACAGAACACACTAGAGAATACAGTAGTCTTGCTGATAAGAGCCCCGAGGAAGAATATAAATTTTAAACACATTGGGCCCATAACACCTGAAAGATTTCATCTCTTTCGCCCCACTTTTTCCCCAAAGCAGGCAAATAAATCCTTTCAAATTCTTAAGCTAAAAAAAATGATATTTCAAATCAATCTAGAGCCATCCCCTTCCCACAACCTTGATGTTGTGGCTAGACAATTAAAGAAAACTCACCTTTGTTATTAAAGCTGATGCTGCTTAATATAAAAAATAATTGTTTTGTGGAAGAGGTGTGGCCTACACAATACGGTGAGATGGCACTCCTGGAAGGGTGAGTCAATTAAGAGATTTGAATTTACATAATTCTCAAAACTTTTGACACTTTCAGATCTAAAAATGCTATTAAAAATAAATATTCACTCTAGATTATGGATGTTCTGTATTATTACTGTTAAAGCCATGTCATAGCAAGAAAGTTTGAAAATATGGCACCAGTATATATCCTTCCCCCAAATCTCATTATCCAATACTGAAGGTATCTTAATCTGAAGGGTGTGTGTCAGGTTTCCTGTGGTTTTAGCCACTGTATGAGAGGTAGACTTATGACAAGGGTTTCCCCCCCATAGTAGTAAGCATGTTCCCCTTTGAACTTGTGCATGTTATGGACCTGCTAACATCATGGAAGTCCCTCTAGAAAAAAGGTGGCAACTGGATTCCTCAACATTTTATGAATTTGCCTTGTAATTTTTAAAACTATTTGAATAAAAATAGTAACAATAGTGACTATGTTTCTCCTTATTTTGCTAAATGCTTTAATTTGGCAATGACTGGCAGATAATGTGCGATACAATAACACAATCGTTGGTTTGTGGTTTCATTTCTTGTTTTACACAGAAGTATGAAAACAACTTCCTAGATTGTAAAAAAACAAAGAAAAAAACCCGTTGTTGAGTTTGGGTTTTATTTTAGCTTTTTGCAGGCAGCATCTTTGCTCTTCGTGTTTTCCCTTTATTTTTAACGTGGGTCTCGTAAGGGATAAACCACAGGCCGAGGGTCTTTGAGATGACCTGTTGCCAGTGGCAACAATCTAGCGCTCCCGACTCGGTGCTCGATCACCAGGACTGGGTTTTCCCCGGTCGTGGCGCTGAGGGAACAGGCCGGCGCGTTCCATCTCTCTCTTCTTCTCGGCTCTCGGCTAGTCGTGTCTGTCCCGCGCTCTAAGTGTTGTTTTCACGGAGGCAAGATGGCTGCGGCGGTGGCCGGGGCCGCCTTACTGGGCAAGGGGCTGGACATCAGCCTGGCGGCACTGCAGCGGCACGACCCCTACATCTGCAGCATCGTAGACGTGGCCAGCCAGGTGGCGCTCTACACTTTCGGGCACCGAGCCAATGAGTGGGTGAGGAACCGAGTGTCATCGCGGGGTGGTGGGTGGTGGTGGTGGTGAAATGGGGCAGAGATGGAATAAAGCACCTGCCACTTTAAATCAACCAACGTCATCCTTGCGCCGTAAATTCTGTAGTGCAGGGGCGGCTGGGCTGGCGAAATCGTTCTTAAAGCGTCTGCGCAGATGAAACTTGGTGGGAGACACTTTCCCTGGCTTTTTAACTTGTTCTTCCGCTCATGCGCTTTAAGCGGCTGATGCGTGACTGCAGCCCGCGCAAACAGGGCGGAAGGGGAGGATGGACGAGTAAACCATGACATCTAGACATAGCTGCCAACTTTCCCCCCTTTTTAAGGGAAATCCCCTTATTCCGAATAGGATTCCTCGCAAGAAAAGGGAAAAGTTGACAGCTATGCATCTAGAGCAGGTCGATACCGAGTTTGCTTGCATTTATAGGACTAACCTCATAATGAGTTTACCTGGAGAGGACAGTAAACTTGGAGATGCTTGGGGAGAAACTAAGGCTGCAGCCCTGGTGTCCTATACTCACTTGGGTTTAATTCCCGTTGAAGTTAATGTGGCCTACTTCTGAGTATAGGCTTGTGCTTAGCTGGGACTGTACCCTGGTAAAGTGGGGCTTACTTATGGGTATACAGTACATTGACAAGATTGCATTGTTTATCTGCTTTTTAATTAGTGTTTGAGTTTGACCAGATCTAAGAGAAACAGCTACTTGGGCCAGCATGCTCAAAATGCAGTGTGCAATGCTGCTTTTCCCCTGGGCTGGCTGCTTGGTTTGGTGCTAGTAGGTACTGGACTGAGACAAGCAGCTCCTTGAAGCAACAGCTCCTTGGGCCAGTGTGCCCATCAAAGGGTGTGCAAGGCTGCAGTAGCTGCCTCCTTTGTCTCCTCAAACTGCCTGGCTATGGTCGCCCAGTTTAGCACAGCAAAGACTAGACCCAGGTGCAGCTCCCTGGCCAGCATGCCCCCAAAAAGCAGCTTGCAGTGGTGCCAGACAGGCCCGTGCAGAGGGCAGGGGGTAGCTGGGTACATTTGTCCTGAGCTTTGGAGTGCTACGCTGGCTTGGGGCCTCCACCAGAGGCCTGCTGGACATACACTGTCTTGCCAAGAATGTGCCTCCCAGCCGACCGGGGACTTAATGGGTGAAACGGCCATGGGTGAAGCAACCATACCTGTGGACCTGCGTTACTGCATACTAGTGTATAGTGTCAGATCAGATTTGGTGCCCCTACTTCAGTGGCACATCTTATGAAAAAGGCTCCTTCCCTGGGCCTCAGACAAGCTTTGCATGGGCCTGGTGCCAGATGTCTCTTCATGCTCTGTGGACTGGCTGCTTAGTTTAGTGAAGGCACACAAACACAGCTCTGGTTGTCCTGGAAGTTCAGAGTTTTCTTTTTTTAAAGGAGGTTGGCCAGAATGATGCCTGGGCAGTATACTGGACAGTAGCATATTACGTGTTGGCAGTGAGACTTTATGGAAGCGTGAGCCCTCAGCAATTTACTAGCCATGCAGACTCCTGATGCCATCCCTGCTGTAGCCATGGTACAGTATATGTTTAGAGCCTAGATTGCATGAAAATGGCATTTCACATTATCCAAAAATACAGAGATAATCTTGCTTTATTTTCTACTCAGTGTCTGCTCTTGCTTCAGCCACAGTAGGGCAATTTGTATAAAGTGTCTAATATGACCCTGGCAAACAGGATTGTTAGTTTAGGAAAGGAGGCATTTTCTACCCCAAAATGGGAAAGCAGCTGTATTATAACAAATGAGCTGGCATCTCGGCCTAATTCTTCATTGAAAAGGTTTGTTTCATATGTTATGTTTCTAGTGCCTATATACAGAGCACATGTTAAAAGGGGGGGGGGATACTGTAAATGTGTGCTTAGAAAAATGTATACAGTGATTTAAAAGACATGTACATACCAGAAAGCCAGTGTTCAATTGATCCTTTAAAGTCACATTTCATCACCTGTAACATTTGAAACAGCCCCCAATTTTGTCTGTTTGTCTGCTTATGCTTTGCACTAATTCACTTAGGTGGCTTTTATTCTGTCTTTAAAATTATGCATTTTTAATTGATTTTAGGAAAAGACTGATGTGGAAGGAACACTGTTTGTTTACACAAGGTGGGAATTTTATTGATTTTAATATCAGTGTTTTAAATTCACGCCATTCTCATACTACAAAAAAGAAGCACAGAAAAGTGATATCATTGACTGGATCAAGAGGTACAAGTTTTTGAATTGCATGAAACTCTTCATCACTTATGAAGGTTGAAAACATATATTGGAAATTAAAGATACTTGGTCTGATGTTAACATGATAAGTGTAGAATTATTACTTTTTTTAAATACTGCAGATTGATGAAGAGAATGACTCCCCATACCTTTCTCCTAAGATAATAAGGCAGTGAAAAACTTATAACAAGGTGTAAGGAGGAGGTTTCTGTGCAGACTAAACAAAGTATGAGGCAAATATTTCCGATGTCAAAGTTTTATGATACCGCACCCTCTTTTAAACTTACTAGATCTTCCTTACAAATAATATTTAGAACCTTCTTATATATTTCTTATATTTTGAAAAAAAATGAACTAAATAATAATAAAAATAAGAACAATGTGAAACACAAGCTTGCTACTAATAGGAGTAATAAATTGTAAAGCGCTGAAAACCCTGTAAGGAAGGTCAGTACAGTCGTACCTTGGTTTTTGAACAGCTTAGTTCTTGAAAGTTTTGGCTCCCGAATGCCGCAAACCCAGAAGTGACTGTTCTGATTTGCGAACTATTTTTGGAAGCCGAACGGCCAATGGGGCTTCCACAGCTTCCGATTGGCTGCAGGAGCTTCCTGCAGCCAATCAGAAGCCACGCTTTGGTTTCTGAACATTTTGGAAGTCGAACGGACTTTATTGTGTTGTTATTCTTGTATAGCCTAAAGGCAGTTTAGACCAAGAAAACAGTGGTTTGCCTACAGAGTAATACCTGGCAAGTTGATTCCAGAGATTTGAACCGAATATTTTCCAGTTCAAATCCATACATTCCACAATTCAGACTGTTAAAAACCACTTCAGACTGTCAAAAAGTAAAATGAGGAACAGAGATAAGAGAGTATTTTTCTGCATCTATTTCTGGAAACCATTTCATAAAGACAGTTTTATTTATAACCTGCTGGTGCTGCAAGTTAGGGGAGAAATAAGTGTGTTTTTTAAAATGTTGAAAGTAAGCCTTCTGTTAGGAATAAAAGTAAAATGAACTGAACAAACGAATCTTATAATTCTCTGATTATCATCATGTTTGCTGCTTTCTATCACTTCCACCCTTTGTTTCATTTTCTGTCACCTCCCTTCCTGTAATGCACATTCCTAGTGGCTTCAGGGTACAGGGACATCCTTGGAGGACTACCAAACTTGGAATGTCTCCCACACATTAAGCCAGTGTCTTTTCACTGGTATCAAACACAGTTCAAAATTGGAACATTCTACATGTACCCATTTTAAAAACCATGTGTTGAAAAGGTTTAAAAAGGCAAAGGTGAAAAATGGGAATGAAGGCCCTCTGTGTAGCGAATTTCCTTAGTGTGCCCATTCTTGCCTCATCATAAAAAGGAAGTTATAATGTAAAGAGTCCAACTAATACGACACTGTTAAAGTGGAGCAGGCCTCTGATGGTTAAAGTGTATGTTTGGGCACAGTGCTTTGTATGCACAAGAGATTCAGATATTTTAAAAAACTGTTCTTTCATATATTAGTTTTTAACTAGCTGAGCTCTTGTTAGGAGCACTGTTGCTTAGCCCTCACAAACTGTATCTTTTGTATTTAAATAATAATAAGGTAACTGCAGGTAAACTGCAGAAGCAGTGAATTAAAATAAGATATGTAAATTTCTAAAGTAGTAGAGGAGGATATTGATTATAACAGTGAGAGGGTGCTGTTCTAAGAGGAAGAGGTGTCTGACCTGTACTGAAGTTGGTAAAAAAATAAAAATGCTGCCCCCCCCCCCAAAAGCCAAGTCTTTTCTTAGGCTTTCAGATACTTTAGTAAAAAATATAGCCAGACCTATAGTACAAAGTGTTTTAAAATATAATTTCATTCAGTTATTTTTCATTGACTGTGGAGGGCTTTATTTCTGATCGTTTTTCAGATCAGCTTCACCGAAGTATGGATTCACTATTATGAATAGGCTGAGTATGGAAAATCGGACAGAACCCATAACTAAAGATCTGGATTTCCAGTTGCAGGACCCTTTTCTGCTTTACAGAAATGCCAGATGTGAGTAACACTTTCATGCATTAACTAAACTCGTTCTTGGGGTTGAAGTATGCGTCTTCCAAGCTGCTTCTTGAAAA
Organism: Podarcis tiliguerta; assembly: GCF_965153285.1. Lineage (NCBI taxonomy): Eukaryota > Metazoa > Chordata > Lepidosauria > Squamata > Lacertidae > Podarcis > Podarcis tiliguerta. Next base: position 56,668,345 of record NC_139543.1, on the reverse strand, counting down.
TCTCTGTGGAAATTTCCAAAACTTGAAAAAGTAGTTTTAAAGTTTCTTACTTTTCAAGAAAGCAGTTAAAAATCCTGGATTGGCTGCACTAGCGAGTTCTCCAAGGGAATCTCCATATCCAGCTATTCCTTGAAGAGACTTGCAAAGAGTCGATCAGTGGCACTTCAAAGCACTGCAGAGGGTTATTTGCAAGCACCCAGGATGGTGCTTTGATGTCCTGACTTTTGCTAGGACTTCAAAGCGCTCCATCATTTGATGTCATTGTGATGTCAGGTGACTGCTGTGAGAGATAGGGTATATAAGGATACGGCCTGCAGCCAGATCCAGTTCTTCACCCCTGTTGTATAGCAAGTTCCTGGGTTCTCTAGCACAAGCAAGAAATGGGTATGTTCATACAGGTGGGCTCAATAACTCCCATTGAGATATGTGATAAACTCATGTTTATAGCAGCAAGGGCTTAATCAGTGATGCTGATATCTTTCTAGTGGTCTCAGTTTATAGGTATTTCTTTGAAGGATTTTTACTCTGCTCTTCAGCTGATAAAGGTTCCCACTTGTCCTGAAGGATGACTGTGTTGCCTTGGCTGCCTTCTAACGCTGACGAGGCTGGATGCCTCAGGCTGCTGATTTTAGATGTCACAAAAGGGTATCAAATTGTTAGTTATTCTAATTACTACTATTATTATCAGTAGTAGTAGCCACGTATTTTTACTGCCAGGAAAAGGTTCTAATGGGATTTTCTGCCTCGGGTGCCAAAATAACTTTGCTGGCCTTGGGTACTAGGCCCTGTGACTTGTCGGGGTGTATGGGATGCAATTTATTCCTCCTCAGGGAGGAAAATGTCTTGAGCCAACCTTTATCGTGACAATGAAATTTTATTAGCACACCAGCCATGTGTCTTATCCAGCAACCCAACCTACAGAGTAGTCTGCATGAGTCATGAGCAGGCTTGCCAAAATAATGAGACAAGCGCTAGTTTAGAACCCCATGGTGGGAAAAGCAGTGACAGGGGCATTTGGGCAGAGAAGAAGCAGGGAGTGGAAAGAGTATATACTCCCCCCCCCCCTTTCAAATTTCCCTGTCCCATGCCTGCCTGCCTGCCTGCCTGCCTTTTAATGTGGCATTAGGGTTTGCTTAAACAACATTTGCATGTAATTTGTAGTTAGTAGTTCTTTATGTAACACTAGCATCTAGCAACCCTGAACAGCTTGTAGTTCTGTTGTGCTTTCACAAATGCATATTAATAAACAATCCATCTGCCTAAGAGATTACAGCATTCTCTAGGTTTTAAATACCAAATTAGACTCGTAGGCATAACAAACACTTGAAGAGGATGAGAAAAGCTGGGTTGTTTTCTGTTGTGTTTGTACACATATGGGTTACCCACACCATATAGTGATATCAAGGACTGATTTTTCTCTTCCATTTTACATGTTGGCCTTGAGGAAATGTGGTGTCCCAAGAACTCTTTAGAAAGCAGGGATTCTGTACACTTGGGAATCAGAGCACTTTTGGACATGGGACCAATGCAGATGCAATCTTTATGCTTCTTCTTTCCCATAGTTGAATGCCTGTGGGAATGCATGATTTGCCCTCCACAAATCTCCTCTCCTCTCTTGGGCACAAATGCTACCCTTGCTCTTAATCGTGGTTAAAGGAATTAAGCACTAATCATAAACAGGGATCAGCCTGGATTTGAAGCCATACAGCGAAGGTAGTCATATAAATAAGCCCATAAGTTATTAACCTGTTGCAACTGGCACAGGAAGGATGGAGAGCAGTAGCAGACAGCATGGAGGAACGGCACTTCTTATCCGACCTGTCAATTGCATTGCTGCTGCTTACAGGAAGTAGAGGGGGAGGGACAAAGTCCATTGTTGGAGACAAATCTGGCATTCCTGCTGGTGAATTTGCAACACACTGAACTGGCTTCCACCTCGTCTCCTCCCCCTCTACCTCCCTGTAAGCACTGGTGATGTGACCAACTGGAGGTCAAGTCAGTGACCATAACCATGCTGACCTCAGCTGATGAAACTCTGCCCCACTTACAATAACTTGATGTGTGTGTCAAAGGGTAGTGTTTAAATATAAGGCTGTTTGGTTGTAGTAGTAGTAGTAGATGACAGCATATTTAAACAGCAAACTCTTCAGCAAAATAAAGTGAGATGTCTTAGGTCAATTAGTGAGCAAAATAATATAAGACAGCAACATTGCATCACAGGAGGGCCAGAGAAAATCCTCCTCCCAAGCTAGAGGATTAAAGGAATACTGTCACCAATTCTCTATCTTGCAGTCTTAGTGGGTAGAAACCTGACATACAATGAGAAATAAAAAATAAAGAAACAGAAAGCTAGTGTTCCCAAACTAGAATAATACAGAGTGCCCTTGACACCACCCCTTGCTAACTATTAGTATCACAACACAAAGACTCTTAACTTTCTGCACTGCTTCCTGTCCCAGCCATCCCATATTGAAATAGCAAAAGGAAAAAGAGAGAAGTTTGTGCCTCTCTTTGTGTTTAGGGATGCCTGCAATGAATTCTGAACCATTGCTTAACCTTCGTCTCCTCCTTACATCATGCCAGTGGCTATTGCAGCACTGTTCCTTCCTATGCTACTGAACTAATGAGAGAATCCCTGGGCCACATCAGAAGAGCTTGTTTTGCACCTCCTCCTCATGCTAGTGTTATCCCAGATTCCAGAGAGTGCAGCTGCTTATGGTGTTTCCTCCCTCTCCCCTTTCTATGCAATGCTGGGCTTTGCCTGAAAACCAAAGGCCATAATGTCTCCATCACAAGTGAATTTATAAGGTATTAACACCAATAGTTGAGAGCGATTAGGAAGGAAAGAGGAGTACAGTGGTGCCCCGCAAGACGAATGCCTCGCAAGACGGAAAACCCGCTAGACGAAAGGGTTTTCCGTTTTTCAATGCGCTTCGCAGGACGAATTTCCCTATGATCTTACTTCGCAAGATGAAAATGTCTTGCGATTCTTGAGATTTTTTTTCGCTCCCCACCCCCTTTTTCTAAGCCGCTAAGCCGCTAATAGCCTTTTAGCAGCTAATCCGCTAATCCCTTAAGCCTTTAATAGCCGCTAATCCACTAATAGCGCTAAGCTGCTAAGCCGCTAATAGGGTTGCTTCGCAAGACGAAAAAACCGCTAGACGAAGAGACTCGCGGAACGAATTAATTTCGTCTTGCGAGGCACCACTGTAATGTTTGCCAGCTTTGTAAAACAAGCCCTCAAAAGTTACTAGCCTTCAAACATTTTTACAAGTGTGCTGGGGGCTAACAGAGGCGGAAGAGAGAGACACATTTCTGCTGCCCTCTTTCAGCTGCCTGTTTCGTTTCACGCTAAACACAGAGAAAGGACACAGGGCTCCATCCCTCCTTTCCCAGTCTGCTCACTTCCTTGTATGGAATTCCTGGTTGCCGACGGCTACCGAACTGATTATTAAATGCAAGGCTGGGCTAAGGCATGTGAGACTTGGCTCAAATTAAGCTCTTATCTGCATAGCTTGGCATTACTGTTGTTCTGACTAAGTGTGCACATGTGCTGTTGCCATGGATAATCTTGGTGTCTTTTTCTGGAGCATGCAAGATCAAGGCTGAGAACAAAATAACTGCTACAGTTGTTGAAGAACAAGAAGTAGAAAATCCCTTCCCCTCCTTGTTCTGTAAAAAGCATTCATTTCTGTTCCTCTTGCTTGCCATCTGGTTAGGAACCCTGGATGTTATGACACCCTTAACCAGCCAACATCAGCAGTGGTTTTTGTCTACCATTTCATCTGTTCCTCTCAAATCTTCAGTCTTCTCTAGATTTCGTTAGAGTGGACTATGAATAGTTGTTATAGCAAGTCTCGTTATAAAAAATTAAGAAACAAAATGTTTTGAAGTAAAAATGTGATCCATCTGAGCTGAACTACTTTTTAAAGTCCCATTTGATTTCAGTAGGACAAAACTAGCCATGCATTGAACTTCCCCCCTGAGATCAACGGGACTTGAAAGTGCTTGATTTTAGCTCAAAGTGCCCTGGGTGCAAAATGTGGTTGATAATTGACCCTGATCACATCTATCCATTGGATACTTGCTAAAATATGCTGACTATTCTAGTGAAGCTGAGGCTCCAATACTTTGGCCATCTCATGAGAAGAGAAGACTCACTGGAAAAGACCCTGATGTTGGGAAAGATGGAGGGCACAAGGAGAAGGGGACGACAGAGGATGAGATGGTTAGACAGTGTTCTCGAAGCTACGAACATGAACCTGACCAAACTGCGGGTGGCAGTGGAAGACAGGAGTGCCTGGCGTGCTCTGGTCCATGGGGTCACGAAGAGTCGGACACGACTGAACGACTAAACAACAATTCTAGTTCATCCTCACATAATGGCCCAGTTCAGAATATATTATCTCAGCTCCTTTGCTCCTCCCTTTGTGGCATGAACCAGGAAGTATCTAATTAACTACAGTGTTCGTTTCTGTCTAAACCAGGGGTTGTCATCCTGGTTCCTACCGCCCACTGGTGGGCGTTTCAGGATTCTGGGTGGGCGGTAGGAGGTTCTACGGCACAAGCTGAATCCTCCTTCCATCGAGCCCTGGTGGGCGGTAAGGATATTTTACCATCAAGAAAGATGCATAAGTGGGCGGTAGGTATAAAAAGGTTGACTACCCCTGGTCTAAACTATGGCTGCCAGCTGTGTCTGAACTCTAAATTTCCAGCTTTGGAACAAGCTGGGATCTATGATTGAGGATGCTGACTTATTCCAAAGCTGGCAACCATAGTTTCCCAGTATAGATGGAACAAAAAATTGTGGTTAATTGCAGACTTTCTGGGGAGATGGTTGGCACTGTGAAGGAGCGAAGGGGCTGTTTGCATGGGCAAAAGGCTTGTTCATATCTTGTCTTAATAAGCCACAATATGATGGTCCAAACACAACTTTGCTTTTAAATACTTAAAATAATTGTTTGCTATTTTTCTTAAACTGGATTCTTTCCCCTCTCTACCCCTCCAATTCAAAAGTAGTTCTATTCTAGGGGTAAATACACTTCATAACCTCAGCTGTAATCAGGCGTAGATTCAATAATAGTTATTTGCTTGAACCAGCTAACTATAGCCTAGAAGCAAAATTAGTGCTTACTGTAAGAAAATTACCTCTTTATGCCCTTCCATTAAATTGGCTAGTACTTATATTCTTCAAATAACATTTTTCTGTTGTATATTATTTTGAATAATGTATTTTTGTATACATTTCAGCCCTGGTTAAACTATTCTGTGTAATATAAAAATGAGCACTTGATATATTCAAGCATAATTCTAGCAATAACAGAACTTTGAACGTCAAGTAGGAGGACTAAACAACTAAATGAAACCCTAACCCTTCGCTTAGGCAGTATTTGAAGTCAGTTTGGTTTCATTATACATGTGTATCTGTAGGTATCAAATGAAACAGAGATCTGTTAGTAATGGCAAGGGACAGAACTTTTGCTCATCGGAAGTAAAATACTTCCATGCTGTAAAGAGAAGTATTATAGTGTGGGTTACTAGTATATAATTTCCCTGAACAGGGATTTTACTTCAACTGTGTTGTGCAAACAATTCTATATCGTTACAGTAGACTATCACAGAACTCTAAGTTGAAAAGTTCCAAAAGGTCTTCTAGATTAGTGGCTTACATATTCAGTAAATATTACATTATGGGTCTTATGGGCAGAAATAAACTGAGATGACATTGCAGGGCAAATTGAATAATGTGACATCAAACTGTTACAACAGTGTGCTCAGCCTTTTCTGTTATGCAGGTCTAAAAACCACAGTTTTGCTACTTGTTGGTCTGACAGCAAACTTTCCCCCCTGGTATAGAAACATAGATTTAGAAATGTGTGCTTTTAGAGAAAGAAGACCTGTTTCAGTTTTAAGTCATGCACCAGCTGTACTGTGTATTTTTATGTATAGACCATCATATGACATATCATATTTCATAGGGTGGCTTGCCACTTGAAGAACCTCCTGAGGAGCCTGTTTTCCCCTAGAACACATATTTAAAGCTGCTGGTATAGAACCACTTTCCTGCTCTGAGGTAGACCTGTATACGAAGCAAACAATATCCACATTATACTCATTGCCTATAGATTTCTTCGTACTCTAGTACAAGTCCATTGGATGTCTTATCTAAACTTTCAGCACATTTTGACCTAGGCTCCCAGCACTTGTTGGAGAACCATTGATAGATCATTCTGATACACCAAAAATACCAATTCATTACAGTATCTATCTTCATTAATATTCAGTATTGTATCAGAGCAAAACTATGCCATGTGAGAAGAGGTGGAATGAAGTGCTTAAGATAACAATGCTATGCAGATTGTCAACGGCGGGTGCTGATTTTGCAATGGCTCTCCACTCTCAGAGGTAAAATATGAGGGGTGGTATGAGAGGCACTTTTTGAGTTTTCTGCTAGTATGGATGGTTCCGAATTCATAAAAAGACTAATGCAGTACACTGTACAGTGCCAGAGGTTCCCTTTCTCGATTTCAAAACATAGACAGTACAGTTTAGTCTGGACATACTTTGTTGAGAAAATATGGCCAACTGTGGCCATATTGGACATTTCTTTGAGATAAGATAGGCCTTTCCAAGTAGACTGGACAGTTTTATTTGAAAAAGGAGACACTATTCTTGTTCCATACTGTTATTATATACCCATTATGAGAGGTTCTGTATTCTGATTTTGTGCAAACATTTAAAAGTAATCAAAATTATTTGTGACCATGTACTGAGTAATTTTGAAAAATGAGAAATGAGAAAACAAAAATCTCTGACACAGTGAGCATTTGGAAACCAGTCTTGTTATCACAGTTTTAAGAAGCTAGACATCAGTTCTCTGCCAAATTGTGTAGGCATATTTATTTCTGAAACTGCCTGTCTCTGTAAGTACTCTGGGAATTCTCAGTTCTAAAGACCTTTCTTATAAATTTAGAAATAGAATTTTAGAATATTTCACCTGCAGATACCAAAATATTCACTCTATTTTTTCAGATATAATAAAATACAGTTATCTTTTCATTGAGTTTTGTATATCATGTTGCTATGGGTCCTTACCTCCAGGTGTGATGTAGAAGCAACTGAGTTGGGTTTCATGGACCATCTTGCCAGTATACTTCACTCCAGGTTCCCCTGGGTGGTGCGTAGGAAGTGGACGATAAGCTGTAGTTGCTTGCCGAACAATGGTCTGAAACATCCTGTTCTTCAAAATGAATTTTCACAGTCCAAACGGATAGATCGCAAAAGTGAACTCTTTGCGTGGCAGTGACAATTTCATTAGAAGTATTCAAACCTAGTAGCTGGGAAATTTGCAAAAATTATACATTTTTGTTAAAACTCCCAAAGGCAGCCCGAAGGAAACCACTTTACAATCTGAGCGATATCTTGTGAGTCGTTCCTTGTTTTTTTCAGTTCTTCCCAGTCTTTTTCTTGCGGTCTGTGCCTTGTGCTTCCTTAAAATCCTTCTCCTCTGTTAGTTTTACAGGGAAAACTTGGACTGAGAAGTGAGGATAATGGGCTCCATCTGCCTGTCAGTTCATCACCTCCCTGAGTCATAGAGGTCTCTGGTTTTCATACATCACCACCACTGTCTCTGATAATGTACCCTTGTATTTGGAGGAATATGTCTTTCTAAAGGGGTTCTTGGACTTTCTGGACTTCACCCAGAGAGAAATTTTCATCAAATGAATGAATTACATTTTTTTTAAAAATGAGAACCAGGCCAATAGAGTTACAGAACGGTGATACACACGAGTCTTATGCAATGCATGTTTGATGCATATTTTGCAGCGCGTGTCTAGATCCTTTCATCTATATGCAATGTGATAAAGTGCCTGTTTCAGTGCCAGCCCTGAAAACTAGCCTTCTAACATTTTTCAGCAATTAAAAAATAACTCCCGGATAACATCTCCTTAAAAGGAAAGGAATGCAGTTTACCCCATAAGTATGCAACCTTTCCAGTGAAATTAATCTGAGATTGCAAATGGCTCCACAGACTAATGAGTGAATAAGCTTGTTTTTGTGTCTGGGATTGTAAATCATTCAGGGGCAGCATGCTTTAAATGATGGTGTTGCCTTAACTTTATATTCAGATACTATGCATGTGGTTAGTAGTCTGTCCCAGCCAGGAGACTGCCCTATTGTAAACATGCATTCCTTACTGGGTCAAGATACCGTTGAAAACCCCACTCACTCCTATCTGTATTGCATTCATTTAAAGTGCTACTTTGCATTTCTGAGCCTGCAATCCTGTGGCATTTGAGCCATTTTTATTTTTTTTATGAAAGCAGCCAGGGCACTGTTAAGGGAACTTAAACACCATTATAGGATTATAAATCCCTTTTCTTCCAAGCAGAAGTTAACCACAGATTTCTTGAGCTAAAGAGAGATTTGCACTCTTGGTAATAAATCTAATCCAATCCATAACTTGTCACAAGAGATGGATTTAATTTGTTTTGAGGCATCTGGTTTAGGCAATCATTTTTGGATTTAAGTATTTAAGTATGTAACAACTCTTGCCCATATAACACGTGTGCGGGTACCACCAGATTCAATGAACATGCATAAGTGTGGTGTCATATGGGAGTCCTAATGTGAAATAGAAGTGACGTGTGCTGCACTGGTGAACTTAACACTCCGTGAAGGAAAATGAAGAGCAAGCAGTTCAAAATGTATTCTTTTCTGATCTATTTAAATAAGAGAGGAATTGAAAACTGGTGCCATAAGGAGATGGCAGGTATATTTGGCCTATGCAACACTACTGCACTCTAGTCAAAGGGAGAATTGCAGGGAGACTCTCTGCCTTAGACAATAGGTCAGGAGTCCAGCAAATAAGTTGATATTCTCTGGCCTCTTTTACAGCTTCCAAGATGGGTTTTCTTGCTGGTCTGGACAAACTGCTATTGCTTTCTCGGGACTTGAGTCTGACACTGTTAGGAATGCATTCTGCTCCAGTCCTTTGCCCTTTGCAGGTCATGTGGGGTACCAGTTCATCAAATTTGATATCCATCACATTTATATTTTCAAGTGAAGAGACTTCTCATGTTGATTTTTCTAGTTCTGTGTACCTTAAGGCATTTTGCATTTGACACTTTATGTTATGATAAAAATAAACAAATCAATTCATGCTTTTTATGGTTTTAAACTGTTGTTGAAAAAGTTCAGGCTTAACAGAGTGCATTTAAAAAAAAACCCAACTTTCCAGTTGTGTAGGAATATTAAAATATTTCCCTGGGGAGAGCTTTTGCTCAAAGTGCATTGGGATCCTTTCACTGAAGTCGTTCCCTTGCACTATTTTGGACCCCACAACCACATTTTTATTGTGTTCATCTGTTTGTGCTATCCCGTTGTGTTTCTTCAGGACTCAGTATTGTTCCCATTTTACGGATGTAGGGTGAGTAGCTGAGGCTGAGATATGGTGGCTTTCCAAAGACTGCGTAGTAAATTCATTTCTGAGGTGAGATTTGAACCAGTGACTTCCTGAATTCCAGCTCAAGCTCTGGGCCTCTTTGTTATACTAGCATTCTTGCAGTTATTAGTTAGAATTTATTGCTGAGCATAAAGAGGACTAATAAAGAATTGAGAATATTGTTGAACAGTTGTGTGAAGTGGATTCTTAGTAGGTCTGTTCATAGGAGGCAAATTTGATGGGAATTGCCATTCAAATGGTATCGTGTGCCACATCATCTGATCGGTTATGCAGGGCAGGGCTCCCCCCCCCCCCCCCCGGTATTTTATTCAAGTTGGCATCCCTGAGTCTGTTCATATAATAGTCAAAGTGTAGCACAAGAAAAGCTGCATTGGAATAGTTTGCAATTAAGTGATTTGTGCACAGATTACCATTTTGGAGCGATTCATCATCCAAATAATTTTTCTGAAGAACAGGAATGCCGCAGAAATTTAGAATCGCATTGACAGACTGATATAGAAAATACTTCAGCCCCATGTACAATTTCTGCTTAAGCACTCAGGCAATGCTTTTAAAAAGCCATTTCGCAAATTCAAAACATTATGTTAGAAATGACCCTAAAATGAAGCAATGTTAAGTAGTGAAGGTATACACCAAAAAAGAGAGAAGCAAAAACTGTTGGTGTATTTCACAGGTTAAGATGAATTGTTCTTGTCTGTAGTCTTCAGACTGCTCACTTGCACATTAATCCCATTGACTTCAGGGGAGAGCCTTGACATTAAACAGTGTATTTTGCCCTAATCCATTGAACAGCATGTGCAGCTAAGTCTCTTCATAAACCATGGAAGGCAAGACAGTAAGCACAAGCTGTTCTGCAGTTTGTAACAAGAAAGGACCAATTGCACGTGACAGTACTCAGTTACCGGGTCTTGGGTCACATGACACAAGCTGCAGCACAGTCTTTCAAAATAGGAGATTGAACCCTAACCTTATTCACTGTCTTGTTCAAAGGCGAAATTGCATCCTTTCATTACTGAAAACTCATTTCTCAAGCTGCACTCCCATTTGTCAGCAAGTCTCTTTTTGGAAAAACATGTTGGCTATACACAGCAAGAGAAAATAAAGAATGCTTAGCTGGGGGGAAGTAGGAAACATTCTCTTTGTTGCTTGTTGAATTAAAAAATGTCACAGGAAACATTTATGGTGATAAAATATGATGATGTAAATAGAATAAAAAATTGTAAATATGAAGTGCAAATTAAAACAATCTTTAGGTAATTAAAAATAATGCTAGCCCTAAAATAACATCTCTGACTTGGCAAACAAGCTTAAGTTTATTGGGATTTGAATGCATTTGCACAAATTCAGCATTTAATATAGGCAAGTAAAGAATATATGAAACCCAAATCTGCAATTCCCAGGAGGAGAAAGTTCAAATTGAGAACTCCCAAAGGAGCACGATGACAGCAAATGACCAATTGATCTTGTCTGGATGTACACTTAATATGAGGTGGTAGATTTCAGTTAGGGTCTCATGTACAGCATATGATTTACTGCAAAGCTATAGTCTCCTTTGAGAATCAGAGCGAGTGTATTTAATAACATTTCCCTGTAATTCCTCCTGAGGTTGCTTTGCTTTATAAACTAGCCCCTGGGTGCTGAAACTAAGATAGAAATTACACCTTTGGAAATTGAATAGTGCATTGATGTGGTTGTATCTGGTTTTGATCTCGTGAGGGCAAATTATAAATAGTGGAGACCATGCAAGAATTGTAGGGAAATATATTACGGTAATCTATGGGCCTGCAGGTGTGTTTCCACCATCGGGGGGTGGGTGGGTGGGGTGGAATTATTCCTTGTTTGGGCAGGAAGATGCTGCAGTTTAGCAGGCAATAACTCAGTGCAACTGAACTCCATGCCACTTTACTTTGTAGCAAACATATAGCACAGCCACCTAATTGGAATTGAGTTCCAGTGAAGTAACCTTCAAGTTAATGTGCTTAGGCGCTTGATGTTCAAAAACCTAACTTTAACTATTGAGTGCTCTTAAAATTGCATTGCAGAAGGTGTGACATCACGTTCTGTATTCAGATGGTCTGAGGACAAATGCTATTTTCACATTCAGCATGAAAATAAGTGCAGATATCACTCCTTAATTTGGGACCTAAAATAGCTCTCATTATCACCTTCAATAGATTTTTCTGCTAAACACTTCTGGGGTGGGGCTTGTTGGCTTGTGCTTCAAGATTTAATTTCCTTTTTCTGTATAAAATGTAGACATATTGTCACAATGTAAAACCAACAACACCTCCTGAATTATGTATACAGGCGTCCTGGACCCACTACAATCTATTGTGTTAAATGCTTTATTTAGACAAGTAAAACAAAAATCTGGGACATTGATAGAAAATGTTCTGTAAAAATGGGTGCAGTCTTTTAAACATTGCTGCTATTTATAGTGATTATTTACCCCCAAATGTTCAGAACAAATCTCTTAGCAGACTTCAATTTTCAGTTATTCCAGGATTTCCAGTTTACCAAAGCGATGATAGAAGGAGAGACTGACTTTCACTCCAATAACAGAAGGTTTATTACATTGCATATACTGTACTTTGTTCTCTCTATCAACATTCCCCAACTAATCATGTAGAAGACCACATAAGACCTGATCACTCTGAAAAGCACTCCAGAAAGTACCCCCAATTCCATTCCATTCAGATGGGTGAAAGTTGCCCATTCATTCAAGGCATTGGGGCTAGTTTCCAGCAGCCAGAGGTCCAAATTATGTGGGTTTTCAAACGTTAATAAAAATAAATAAATGCAGACCTCATGGATGGGGCTGCGGACAGTGTTGCACAAGTAGAAGTTGGAAGGACCTGGTGCGTTGGTACAGAGCCAGAACAGAAACTGGAAGGTATGGGGAGCAGCCAAATATTTGCATCATATAGCAACAGGGGGAAGGTAAAATGCAACTGTTTAAGGCTTACAAAATATTTTTGAAACCTTTACAAAGCCAGAGGGTGCTGGAAAGCATTGTAATGTGTTGTTCATTGTTTGTGTTTGATGTGCATTTACAGTGTCCATTTATGGAATTTGGTTTTATGATAAGGAAGAATGCCAAAGAATTGCAGAGCTCATGAAAAAGTAAGTGCTGGTGGTCAAAGAAGCCCTTTGCGGATTTTATTTGTGTTCTTTTGCATGTTATAGCATTGTTCATTATATTGAAACTGTTTAAGATTAACCCCCTTTATATTAACAGCATAAATGGGCTCATTAAAGCAGAAAGGTCAACTGATGCTGCGGTACTGTGCACACTTAAATAGCAGTAAGTCTTATTGAAATCAATGGGACTTACTTCTGAATAAAACTACATAGGATTGCACTGTGAAGCATATTTTAATTTGGACTAACGCATTTTGGAATTGTTCAGGGAAAGTTTCCTTCATTGGGAGGAAAGCTCTTATTTGATAAAGACTGAGGAGGAAATAAATCACAGGCAAATGTCTGTAAATTGTAATTTATTTTTATACTTTGCAATTTATTTTGTATAGTTATTCCTATTGATCTCACTTGCCCTGGTATATGGAGAAGTATGCAACTTTATTTCCTACTTCTTTGAAATAGGACTGTTTGTAAGATTAATCTGCTGAAACAGGTTAGTGCCTTCAGTAAAACTTGGATTATACAATTAAGCCAGGGACCATATACATTCAATAAATGTTATAAATGTGCTTACTATAGTATATAGAGATCAGTTCATAGTATTTTTAATATATTTGTTTTATAATATCCAAGCACTGACAGATAGCATCTCTTTCTAAGTGCCCTGAATGATGAAATTCCACCACAGGGTGGATTAGCTAGGTGCCGGTTTGAGGGATCCTATCTGGATTGCTGAGGTCAGAGGTCCTCCAGGCCATAATCTGAGGTGGCAGTGGCTCTTTAGGGTGTCAGACAGGGTCTCTCCCCGTCCTACCTGGAGATACCAGGAGTCAAACCTGGGGTGTTCTACATACAAAGCAAATACTGTACCACTGAGGTAAGGCCCTTCCCTCTCTCTCTTTGGTAATCCTGTAGCCATCTGTGTGGTAATGGTAGCTAGGCCACTTGCAGAGGCATTCCAGTTATTCTGGTTCCCATGTTACTTTTACACTCGCTTTGTATCTAATGCCACGCTCTTGCAATTGGTTGTACATATGATGTTTGGACTGTAACTTTCTAAAGATACCAGGGTGGAGTCCAGTGTAGAATCTGGTGCAGGTATGCTCAATTTATCATCTAAAGTCTAACTCTAACCAGGTGCCTGCAGCTTAGAGGATTTATCAGGGGAGTTAAATTTGCCTGGGCATAACAATGGACCAGCCAACCTTTGTTTTTGCCCAGTTACATTACAGTGTAATTACTGTGAAACGATCTACAGATTTACTTCTCCTGCTGGGCATTGATCAGGAAATTCTACAAGACCTGGAAATGGATGTTCAAAGAGTCCATCTGCTGTAGAGAAAGAGAGAAGATGTTTCACTCTAGGAAAGTCAGAGCTCCTCCTCCCCAGTATTATTATTTAGATTTTTACCCCACACTTTCCTCCAGAGGAGCCAGAGGGCAGCAAAACATATCAATACTAATACAATTAAATTTCTAAAAATATTTAAATACTTCTAAAAACAATCACCTACCGTTTTATCCTATCTTGACTCACATTCACAGTGAAGTACAATAGAAAACTATAAGCTACACATTACTGCTTATTAGACATTACAGAAATTTGCACAGATCACAAATTTAGTTAACAATTCCCTAACACAATTTAATTGCAGCTATAGTCTTTTTGAAAAAAGAAATAGGCATGTATCCCTCTTGTGTAGCAATTGAAAGGAGCAGAGTAATTATATTAAAAATCTCTAATATCTCCCCTTAGTTGTATTCCCCACCCCACCGCATCAGAAGTGTGCAAATGCTTCCCTCATGGGGAAATTTCTGAACTTTTTCTAGTGCTGTGATACAATTTTTGAGATATACTGCACCTAATGTTCCAAATGTAGTCACACAGTAGATCTATATAAAAGTCATTGTAATATTGGTAGTTTTATTTTCCATTCCCAATATTGACTTGTCTTTTTCACTTCCACTGCGCAGAAAGTTGACAGTTTCAGTGAACTGCCTACCACAACCTCAAGTTCTGTTTCTTGGGTTAGTTGCAGTCAATTCAGATCCCACCTCCATATGTACAAAGTAGTTCTGTTTTGCCCCAGTGTGCATCACTTAGCCCTTGCGTACATTAAATGCTGTGTGAAACTTTCTTATCATTCACTCGGTTTGGAGCTAGATTCTTCTGGAACTCTTCAGTTTGCTTTTGCATTTCACAGCCCAGATAACAAACTTGGCTATCTCACTGCTTACCCCTGACTTAAGAACGTTTATGAATAAAAGGTAGCATTCCCAGTACAGAACCTTTGGGTAGTTTATTGATAATTTGTCTCCTTATTTTAAACTGTTTAAAATGTCTGCTTCCTTTTCTTAAGCAGTTATTGATCCATAAGAGGTTGATATGGCAACAGTCATCTAAAACAAATATTAGCATAGCTAGCATAGTGTGTAGCCTGTGCGGGGAGTGAAAGCATATTGAGCCATGACCAATACATGCTCCAGAGGAATAGGTCTGTTTGATTGGCTATAGCAAAAAAAAAAAAAAAGAAAGAAAGAAATAATCCTGTGTCACCTTAAAGGCCAATAAGACAATAAAACAGGTTTTGTTGCTTCTTGCTTTTGGTGGCGTTTGGGGCCCCATTATTTACAGATCTTTCCCCCTCCTTTCTGCTAACATAGAATACCCATCAAACATCCAATCAAAAGTAGAGTCCAAAGACTCTTGAGGATAAGAGTTGTGGGCTCCTGGATCACTGACCTCTATGAAGGTGGATTTTACATAAATCTCTTGCTGCAATGCTGGAAGAAGCAACACATTAAGCGCTCTGTCATCAGTGACTCGGATATCTGTTGTCACATGTTGTATTCAGCCCACAGTGAAATATCTGCCTGTCCTTAACTGCTTCCATGCCTGATCAGAAAGCCTCTGGGAGCCTCAGCCTAGAACGGGAGACTGACAAAGTTGACTTGTAGCCCATGAAAGCATCTGAGGAAAGAGAGTGGAGTGCCTTATATTGACAATCCCTGTGTGGCAGTGGTGCCTTTCTCATGGTGAACAACACCACAATGGTTAATATCAGGAGCAAGAAAGAATTTATACAAGATTTCAGGAGAAGCAAGCTGTCATCTGAAACAACTGTACGTTATTGAAAGATAACTGTG
Source organism: Podarcis tiliguerta (assembly GCF_965153285.1). Taxonomy (NCBI): domain Eukaryota; kingdom Metazoa; phylum Chordata; class Lepidosauria; order Squamata; family Lacertidae; genus Podarcis; species Podarcis tiliguerta. The sequence continues at coordinate 56,652,591 of NC_139543.1, read as the reverse complement.
GCTAATCAGCTCTCCCTGCAGTTTTTGGTGATTAAATGTCTCTCAGACTGCTAATTTTCTTCAGTAAAAGACTAGTTTGTGAGGATTTGTATGATTGTAAACCATGTTTAGTGGGTTATAATAGCAGCATTTCATCTAGTTAAAACTGCACTGCAGTTCAGCCAAGTGACTGTGTGTTAGAATTATCAGCAGTTTGCAGTAATTATAAAACAGCTGGGGCAGGAAATTGGTCATTTACTAGCAGTTAAAGACTTGTTTGTGTATATTCGCCACCCTACCATCACCAGCAATCATAAAATGAGCTGTGGTTTAATGTACTTCCCAGCCAGACGATCTGTGACTGTGTTAGGGATATTTAAGTCTTTTATGGCCCAGTGTGCACAAAATTTGAGAAATTACATTATCAACCCAGGCAAACCTTATGAGATAGCCCTTCTCCTCCAAAACAACAACCTTGGAACCATTCTTAATGTCTGCTAAATGATTTGAAGCAGTTGGAATTGAACTCCATTTTCTCCCTCATTTTTAACTTCACCCTTCATTTCCAGTTTAACTCAGCAAGAACAACTGAAAGCACAGCAGGGGGCTGGCACTGGAATTTCCCCAGTAAGCCTGAATTTGGGTGACAGCAAAGAAGTGGATATCCTACGGATGCTCAACAAAGCCAAAGATGAATATACCAAGGTGAGGCCTATCCTGTATAAAACAATACCTGCAAGTATTCTTGGATGAGACTAGATTTATCTAAATGCACTACTGTCTGGGTTCGGACTCGGTTTTGGAACTGAATCAGCTTTAGTTGCTCTGATGGATGACCTTCATTGTGAAAGAGATGGAGAGCACTACTGTGTTACTTCTGCTCAATCTCTTGGTGGCTTTTGACACTATTGCCCACAGTATCCTGCTGGACTGACTCAGAGGAATTAGTATTGGAGGCACCATATTATGATGGTTCTGTCCTTACCTTCATGGCTGCGTTCTGAGTGTAGCACTGGATGAATACTCCCTGGCCCCCTGGCACTTGTGCTGTGGGGTCCTGCAGGGCCCAGTGCTATTAGCATTTATACGAAGCCATTGGGGGCAGTCAGAGGAGGTTTGTGGGCAAGATGTCATTGGTACACTGATGATACGTAGCTCCATTTCCCCATAACATCTGAATCAGGAGAGGCTGTGAAAGCTCTGAATCAGGTGTCTGAATGCAGTGGTGGGCTGATGAGGGCCAATGAACTGTGTTTGAATCTTGAGAAGGCAGAGTCTCTTTGGTTGGGTAGCTCCCATGTTCAGAAGATAGGCAAGTACTTGTTCCAGATAGGGTCACATTCCCTCCGAAGGAACAAAGAAAAACCCATTTTTATGCTTGGTATTTAATTGTTTTTCCCCCTTTTATTGTACAGTAGAAAAGATTGTGTAGAAGACTACACTCATACTGAAGTGGTTTCATTTTTTCTCTCTTTGTTAGAAAACATTTGTTTGAAGGATGAGTCAGTCAGTCCATGTCTGCTTCTTATTCCACCCCATCCCTCTATTTCTTTATCGTAATTGGTTGCTAAGAAAATAATCTATCATAGAGAATTTTATGTTCGGAAGCCCTTTGATACAGGAATAGCTGTCCTCTCAAAGCTGGAGATCATGTACATTAGGCTAAGCAAAGATGACACATTTTACAGTTTTATTTGCATCAAAAGCCACTGCACATCAGGACCACCACGCTTCTCAAAATAGCTGTTTTACATTTTATCATTTTGTGACTGAATTCCATGTGATGGAATCAGCTTTTGTATCCTTCATAGACCCTCTTTGCACTGCAGTTTGGGATAATCACTAAGCAAAGAAACATGAAGTCCATTACTGGTTTTCTCAATTGCTGTTTTACTGATTATTGCTGCTGCTGCTGCTTGTTTCAGTTGTGATAACTGCTTCTTATTTTTTTAACATTTGTATTATTATTTAGCTTGTGCTTTTTATCATTTCACATTCTCTAGTGATGTTTAGTAGAACAGCAAATGAAAGTATAAAGTATTTATAATTCAAATAAATAAATAGTATCCACCAGTCTAACCTGAAGCTAGATACACTCCCTTCCTTGCTGGTGTCAATGTCTTCCATCCGAAATCCTGTACAGCTGCTGCTAGTCAAGTGCACACAATTGTGAGCTAGATGGACCAATGGTCTAAAGCAGCTTCCAAAGAAAAGATAGTTATTCATACTAATAATGGTGCAGGCTCAGCAGCAGGCAATTAGTCCAGAAGTCATGATTCCAAGGTACATGTGGAAGGCAAGAGATGCAAAAGTGAACAGAAGCAACAGAGATGTCCTGTGGTTGTCACACCACTCGTGCCTAGCTTTTAAATACGAGGCGGGGTGAGATCACTCTCAATACACTCTCACCTCCTGATACTGCATTCAGATATGTGCTTAGCCTGGGCGGGTGTGTCTGATCCCACCTACAGAGGTGGTGCCTTCTGCTCTGCGACAAGACCCTTCTGACTCCATCTTCCCCACTGAGTCCTCCTGCTCAGACCCTCCCCCTGGCTGGTCAGGGTCCTTCTCACTCCCCAATGGGACTCTGCAGCAGGAGCAATGAAGAGAGCCAGCACATCTCTCCCCCACCACAGTGCTACATCTGGAGTCACAAGGAGGGGACCTCCATCTTCCATTCCTGGGCACCAACCTACAAGCCCCCCCCCCTCGTTCTTTCTTCTGATCCTCTACCGCCTGGGGTTGCCCAGCCATACCAGATCCTGATGGAACTGAGAAGTTTGCCACTGCCAGTTTAATTTCTTTTGTGGGCCAAGTGGTTGTTTTTAATTTGCCCAGTCTTCTGTAGTTGGTTTTTAACTATGTTTTATTCTGTTGAATTTTACTGGTGGGTATGATTCTGGGGGTCCCCCCCCCCTTTGCTATTCTACTATTTTATTATGTTACATTTCTTTTATTATGATTCTGAATATGTTTGATGTCTCAAGAGCCTTGTCAGGGACGAAAATCTACTGTTATATCAAATGTCATGTGCTATCTGGATAACCTGAAGCCACTGCTGTTTTTGTTTTGTTTTTCTAATGTTTTTTACCCTTTTAAATCTAAGTCTAGCCTTTAGTCTGCATGAAATATAGGTTAAGAGCAGAGTGAAGAGACGATTAGAATGGAAGACGATCTGTATAAAATCCCTCGTATGGATATTTCCTGCACTTATATTGCATGTGGCTCATGTTCCAAGAAAATCCAATTGTCTTTCCTTCAGGTACCCTTGATCCTCATGGACATTTGTCAATTTGTCAGTTCTGTTTTCTCTTCTCAAGTTTAACTGTACTGTATTCTTTTTTTCGCGGGGATGGAGAGATTGAAAATAAAAATTGCTTTCTATAAAAAGAATTAATGTAGCAATATTTTTGTTTGTGTGTTGCAGTGTAAAATGTGCTCAGAGCCAAAACAGATAACCAGTTCTTCTGCTATATATGACAACCCCAACTTGATCAAACCAATCCCAGTGAAGCCTAGCGAAACTCAGCACCAGTGTATTCCTCAACAAGTCCAGGTATGCTATTGTATTTACTTTCTTAACCCTAAGCTTCTTAGTTTAGAAGGCTTATGAGTCTGTGTTAGGAGCCTTTCTGTGCAATAAAAAAAGATTACCTTGCTGGGTGAAGCTCTGCCATCGCATCCAGTTTTGCTCTCAACCCAACCATGATCCACAATTTCATTACCCTGGTGTGGTGGTATGTATCTTTACCACAGGTAGTCACGCTGCTTTTCGGAACTCATTTTTTAAAAAGTCTGGATGAGGGCTCCAGCATATTTGGCTGTATGCATCAGTAGAGCACACAGCTTTCAGAAAACAATTACTACAAAATAAACGTTTTTAAAGCAAAGGTGTATTATTGGAATGGCTGAACAGAGAGGCGTGGGCAGCCCTTGGCCATGCTAGGCCAAATATTACCTCACCCCCTTTACAGGACTATTCATCCCCTAAAGAAAGGGGGAACATCAACAACTTTTGGGGACAGGTGAAATCTATTAATTTTGGGGTGAGGAATGGGCTTACTGTTAAAGTTTTTTCTTTCTTTTATAAATAAGAACAAAACTTTACCACCACTTCAGTCAGTAGCTTAGTTACCCTCAGCAGTCTGGTAGTATTCCATTTGAAATTTAGGACAGAAAGCCCATTGAGAATGAGGCTATGTAACATAATGCATATAATTCAGGGGCACTGGTGATTATGTTATATAACAATTTGTATTATAGCTTGTTTTTTTATTTGGATGTTGTTGTTCTTTCAGTGCCCCTGAAAAACATATTCATCTTATAAGACAACAAAATGCCCAATGCAGTTTAGTGAAGAACATCAAGCATTTCACTGGTTTATAAGGGCATTTTACCATTTAATAAAATTTTATTTTCTCTCCCCCCACCTTTGTGTTTGATGCTGATCTCTTTTCCCCCCCTTTCCTATTTTGAGAGGGACACCATTTCTGTTGCTGCTCTTAAAACTCCTTCAGTAGTGACCATCTATGATTTACAGACTTTGAATCCTAAGTATTAATAAGAGTACCTGTAGGCTTCTAGTGATTGCTTTTTCCCTGTGTTGGCGTTAGGAGTTATGCCTGCCTTTCATAGTACCCCTTTGATTCTTAAAACCTTTCAATTCTTCTTACAGTGGATGCAATTTGAATGGAGTTTTGTAATGCAATTCTGTTTACATTAGAATGAAATTTTATAGCCCATTGCAAAGTGTATGATATTCATGAACACTGGGCTGGGAGGACTAAGATACAGCTCATAATCACACATCATGTTCAAAGCTGACAGATCTGTGCTGTCCAATTTTATGCCCTTAATCAGGAAACAACACACAGCGCTGTTTGTGTGCAATATTTCAGAGATAGGGAGAAGGAAGACTGTGCTCCATCAGCAGGCCACCTCTTGCCTCTTGATTTGTAGGATTCTTTTAACAAATATCGGAAAAGTTTGATCTTGGTCTGATCCCTACCAAAGCACCTTACATTCTTAAACAAGGGTGTGTGCTCTTGATTACTGAGCCAGATCAGTTAACTGTTAAGAAATCCAGAGTATGAACTCTTTTGTTTAAATTTGATTTCTTACATTTATGTCCCATCTTTCTTCTGCCGTGGAACTCCATGCATTGTGCATATGGCTGCCAAGAGTCACCCATCTAAGCACTGAACAGACCCAGACCTGCTTAGCTTCAGTAAGGTGGTGACCTCATATATCTTCAGGCTGTACTCTAGGTATATTGCTTTGTGAAGCGAAGATGCAAAATTAGACCGAAATGATTCTAGCCATAGAAATAAAAAGTAAATTAAACAAAACTAAATTCAACCTGTTTCCTCCACCCACATAAAGATTCAAGAAAACTGTTGAAATGAAGCTTCATATACCAGGTGTGAGTTGTTAATAATAATTTAGTACGTACAGTCAGCAAACAGGTAGATAAGCTCTGCTATACAGTGGTACCTCGGTTTTCGAACGTAATCTGTTCTGGAAGACCGTTTGAGTTTTGAAAACCGAGGCACAAAGGGCAGTCTGCAAATTTAATAGAGAAAAATAACATATACACTCAGCAGAAGCCGTTTGACTTCCAAGGCGTGTTCGAAACCCAAACATTCATCAATGGAGACGTTTGGAAACCGAGGTGCCGCTGTACTGCGACCTTTTGTGCAGTGCTGTGTAATTTTACACCCTTTGCTACACTCAGATAAAGAATCATACAGTAAATAAAATAAATGGTAGTTTGCTAGCCAGTTCACTGGAGGTGAAGAGGTTCTGCTGCTGAGTGATGATGAAGGGAGGGAGGGAGAGACCCAACACTTACTGGAGCAAGCTGTGAGGCAGTGTCAGGAAAGTGTGGTGTGTGCTGAAGAAGCAGCATATAGGAGGAGCTGTCCCCTGTCCACCACTTCTCTCCTTATAACTGTCCTCACCAACCATCTTCCCACCAACTGGTTCCAAACTCATGCTTCTGCCACAAACAGAACGTCTGTGATCTTACCAATTGTTTGTAGAAAAGCCATTTGTTCAGCTTTCGGAGAACGTACAGTGGCATCTGCTGTTCTCTCTCTTCCTTTGATGCTGCTAGCCAAACCTTTATTTTGCCTTTATTTTTCTGAATTAAACTGGCTTTCTTTTCTCCTCCCCGCTCCCCCACCAGAAAATAGACCCTGAACCACAACACTTATCTCTCACAACGCTCTTTGGAAAGCAGGAAAAGTCTAACATATACCAAGATACCTCAGAGCAGTCACAAAAACTCCACCAAGAAAACTTTCCTCTGAGGCAAGGGGTGGTGCGCTCTCTGTCCTATGAGGAACCTGGAAGACACTCGCCCACAGCAGAGAAGCAGCTTTGCCCGGCCATTCAGAAACTGATGGTGCGTGGAGCAGAGCTTCACCCAGTCTCCGAACTCCCTGAGAACCGGATGTGTGAGAACGGCAGCGTCCCTTCGGTAGGGGAGGTTTTCACGGGACTCTTCCAGCCTGTGGCTTCTCATGGCATTCGGACATCTCATCCAGTCCAAGATGCCGCCAGCACACGCAGCCTGCTGCAGCAGCTCCAAAGCCAGTCAGGACAAATGACAAAAATGGAGCCCAGCAATGCAGGACCAGTGAGTTCTGCTGCATCAGTCTTCACCAGGGCTCCTGCTGTCTCCTCAGGAGCCCAGGTAAAGAATGCCACACAGCCTCATCTCATGTATTTCAATGGCTCTCTCCCAGGTCAGACTTTGGGGCCTCCAGCCCTTGGTAAAGAACAATCCAAGCTTCCCGGACAGTCCCTTCCTCTCTCTGGGAACCAATCTGGAAATTCTGGAGTAATTTCACCACAAGAGTTATTAAAGAAACTTCAGATAGTGCAACAGGAGCAGCAGTTGCATGTATCCAGTCGGCCAACCTTGGCAGCCAAGTTTCCCGTGGTTACTCAGAGCAGCACCACCCTAAAACCTCTGGATTCCTGGATGGACAAGGCTTCAAACACAGAAAAACAGCCTCCTCTTTTTCAGGTAAACCAGCAATAGATTTGATAGATCCTAGAGTCCGAGAACCTTGGATCAACAGGCTGCTTGTTCTTCTACTTTCAACATTCAAAAACCAAAAGTACACCTCTCAGTTCTAGCATTGGGGAACTGTAGGCTAGTTCATGGTCCATACTAGTGGTGTCCAAAGACTGCTCCTTAATTCATTTTAACAACCCTTTGGGCTTAGCTTGAGTTTTTTCAAGCATGTAGATTTGAAAAAAAACAAGTGTTTTTTGTGTGCAGCTTCCATTCACCAGCAAATGTCCCAACAAATCAAAAACCTTTTACGTTTGTGGGTGAACCTCATGTCAAGTCATCCCCAGATTCAAAAGTTCTTGAAGTGGGGCAGGCCTTTTCAAGGGGGGCAAGTGGACATTTTGTACCTGAATTTCCTCTGCATCGTTAGACCATAGCCAGTACAGTCGTACCTTGGTTTTTGAACAGCTTAGTTCTCGAACATTTTGGCTCCCAAACACCAAAAAGTGACTGTTCCAGTTTGCAACCTGTTTTTGGATGCCGAACGTCTAAGAAGGCTTCCGTGGCTTGATTGGCTGCAGGAGCTTCCTGCAGCTAATCAGAAGCCACACTTTGGTTTTTGAACGTTTTGGAAGTCGAACGGACTTCTGGAATGGATTCCATTTGACTTCCAAGGTACGACTGTAATGGCTTTCAGAGCTGTAATGAAGGATTGCTGGTCCACTCAGTTCCTTGGATGGCTTATTTGAGGCAGTGTGCTTTATATGCATGAAGGCAGAGGTATTGCTTGCTTTTGCCTCTGAGAACTTGTCTCTTATTGCAGGAACTGAAAGTTAACATCCAGCAAGTATTTGTGTGCACAGGAGCTCTGATAGGTATATGAAGATGCCATGTGCACAAGAGTTTCCCCATTCATTTCCAAAAGGAGTAGCTCTGCATGTGCATACCATTGCAAGCATGACACTGCTCCTGTGCATTTGTGAGAGTCCTGTGTGTTCACTGGAGATACTGAATATTGTTAGAGTCATTTCAGACATTGGCGAATAGGGTAATATATGGGGTAGAGTGTGAGCCTCATTCTTGGGATATGTGCTTACCACCATGTATAGGAAGTAACACATGAACTAGGTGCAAACTTGCAGGAATGGATAAATAATTCACTCAGTTTCTGAAATCTTTTCGCTTCCAAACTATAATGGAAGAAAAGCAGAAATTGGACAAATTGCACATAGATATTGGGTCACAGGTAATTTCCATCATTGCATCAATGCTACCTGGGACTCCACCCAACTGCATGCTAGCTATTTCTCCTTATGCCAACATTTGAGTGAAGCCTAATGGCAAAGGGTGGTAAGGAGGAATACAGCTGGGATGGGCAACTAGGCTAAAGATCCCTTGCCTGCACATCCACTGATACTACTGATCCCAAGTGAATCTAGGTTTTCATAGCTGTGTCCCTATGGAATATAGTTTTGCTTTTCCATTGACCTTCAGCACTTGATTTCTTGATTTGTTTATAAAGGGTTTTTCAGTTATACTAGCATATTTTGCTGTTGTCAAGCTGCATCCAAGAAAGGGCATTTTTAAATTATAATACAAATCACTCCCACCACTTCCAAAGTTAAATGATCCCTTTAATAATCCTTGGAAATCCCTCACTTGGGCAAATGGGATCTGTGCAGCTGTGGGGGCTTGGCTTTTGGCTGCTGCTTTTGTTGTGCAGTCTGCCATTTTCTCCAGCCTCTCCTCCATAGACTGCAGCCAAGCACACTATTAAATAAAACTGGAAATTGAGCTTATTGTTAGGCTCTATAATTTGAACTAATAGAAAGTGTGAAAGTGCAGGAGGTGTCAAAACAAGAAAAGTTGGAATTTGATGATTCATTGACCCTGTGTCTGAGGATGATGCTTATGACATTTGGACTAAAATGAAATGGAAAAACAACCATTTGGGATAGAATTTGATAATGGCTTCATGATGTGATACTTTAATCAGCTTGCTGATGTTATTCAGAATGTGGACAGCAAAGTCTATCCATAGGAAGATAATGTTTTATTGCACAGTATTGTGATGGAACTGAGAGATTGTCTGTGCATTGCAGGGGAGGTACTTTCTGGGCTGGGTTGCCCAGGGTTGGAAAACAGGTTTTATTTCCACCAATACAGTATCCCATAGTGCAGCTCTTAATGTTTTCTTACAGATGTAGATAGGGGCCATTCACTTACACAGGAGAAAATAAAGCAATATCCTCAGGAAACTACTTGGTGGAGGCTAAACCTGCCCCCAGTGACAGCAGTTTATTGGGGAAAGAAAGCACGTCTTGCCAACTGCAGCAAATTTAATTGGCTCTATAGTATAATGGGTATAACTAAGTTCTGAGCCTGTGGCTGTCTCCATAGGCCTTGCTCAGGTCTTTATTTTGTGGTTGTGTTAAGGGTTTGAGATTTAAAAACGGGTGTCAAACACAAATGGACCAGGAGTTCAGATTTCCCAGGGGCTCACATTTTCATTGAAAAGCCATCAGTTTTGATGGAGACAGCAGCAGGAACAGAGATTAATTTTTAAAATTACCCCGGACAGCCAATTTCATTATGCCATCCTTTCACAACATATGTCAGCAGATTTCTTCACCGGCATGAACTCTACCCCCAGTTGCTAGTTCTCTTGTCCCAGGCCTAAGTGCTCCCTTGAAGCTTGAAACCCACTGGTTTTTAAAGCTTTTTCCTGTGTGCCACTGCTTGCCAGCCATAACTTTTTCACATGCAAAGACAGCTTTCCTCAGCCACTAACCTAACTGCCAGCTTACATTGTGGTTGCCATGTTTCCTGGGTGCCATTTCTTAGGATGCCATTTTCCAGGTCTCCTTATATAGCTTATATGTTAGGTTTTGTCTCTTTGCCACATTCTACTATAGAACTATAAAAGTACAGAAGCTTTGTCAGGGTTCAAGCGCCCATAAAAAAGCTGCTTAATGAAGGCTACAGCTACAGTGGTAGAAAGGGCTGCTGCTGGTATGCTGAGCCAATAGCAAGCAAGCTCAAACTTCAGAGACATTTGGCCTAAAAGTTCTAAGTGAGGAAGTTCTTGCTCCAGACTTTGGCAGTATTACCTGTGTCTATTCTACAGAAATATTTAAGTTTGTAAAGACTTCCGGATGAGCATTGCTGCTAATCTGTACTATAGTGTATTGCTGCCAGCTGAAGACTTATTTGTCACCATAACTAAGGACAGACATTTCAGTCAAATAGTATTGGCGCAGTCACACATGCAGATGCTCAGGCAAAGCGAATCAAAGCAGAACCTGACAATAAACGCACCCAAAAGTCTGTTCCCTAGAATTGCTTTTTGGCATTTCATCTGCTCCCACTGTCTTTCAAGTGGACCAAGTTTTATAGGGTCTGCTGGGTGCAGCTTGCCACCTAGACAACATCTTGAATATTGGTGGTGGGACTGAACAAATGTGCATTTAAAGGCCTCGCCATAAGTTCCTTCAGTAACTGGAATCTGCAGTTTGTACTTCCTCAGCAGTGGACTCGACATATTATTGGTCTCATTTCGATTTGGCTTGTGATGCATCTCCATCTGGCTTCAAAGCTGTAATCTGCAGTATAAGGTTCAGTGGAGGGGAAATACTTGTTACGAAAGCAATTAGGAAAAGCAGAACACAGTGGTACTTGAATCAACTCAAAGAAAACGCAAGCTTGATCAAGTCTAAGCTGCTCAAAGAGCATACCTTAGGCAGTCCGTTTCAACTATGCACAGAGAAAATGATTTTTCACAAAAAAAAGTTGTGAAAAAAACCAGTTTAGAGTCAGACAGCAGGACTATGGTTTGGACCCAAAGAACCATTGGAGTTTTGTCTGTGCACTGGGGCTTTCCTCCCTTTTCTTGTTGCAGCCACTTATGCCCAGTGACTCCTGTGGGTCAGGGAAGTCAAACAACACCTCCACTTGTGGGGAAAAAGAGTGCTTTCCATGCAGACAAGGGGTCCTTTTAATCAAAACCTATGGCTGTATTCAAATGTGACCTTCCCAATTACCAATAAATATGGTTTGTTGGAATAGAAATAAGGATGGGCTGAAGCACACCGTCTTCCTATCATGCCCAGCTGCAGATATTTCCTTAGTTGTAAGAATATAAGAAAAGCCCTATTTGGTCCAGCATCCTGTTCCTCACAGTGGTCAATGTGGGAAGCACATCACAGATTTGAGCCTGGTCTACAAGGAGTACTTAAACCACATTTTCCTGTGTCAGACATCATAGGAAAGCCCATTTAACAAACAAGGAGGTCTCCTTTGCTGGGGAAGGCTGTCTAATTTTTTGGGGAACAGGAACATTACATCTGCATCTGGGTTATGTTTGTATGCTATTTCCACTTTCTTTAAAATTATTACCTGCCTCCAGCCCAAGTTGTTATAATAAAGTGTTTCATTCCATGTCTGTTAGTCTCTTCAAGCATAATTAATGCCTAGGCCTTGAAGGAATTCCCTAAAAATAACATTCTGAAATATCTGCCTTGGGGCAGAGAAGAGAGGCTTATCCAGCTATTTAAGCTGCATACAAGTATTACCGTATTTTTCGTCCCATAGGACGCTTCTAGTTTTTTTGGGGGGAAATAAAGGGGGGGGGGAATTTCCTTTATTTCCCCCCCAAAACCAGGTTGGGGAAACCAAACCAGGTCGGGGAACAGCGGTATGGTGGTGCTCCGCCTCCCCATTGTCCCCCGAGCTTGTGGGGCTCGCTTCTCCCCAGCGCCAGCCTCCAAACTAGGTCGGGGAACAGGGGGATGACGGCGCTGCGCCTCCCTGATGTCCCCCGAGCTTGTGGGGCTGGCGCTGGGGAGAACTCCCGTAGGGCTCCCCACGCTGCGGATGTCTGCCCGAAGCAGGGGGCGCTCTGCTTCAAGGCGCCCTGCGCGCTGGGCGGCAGGCTGCTCTCCGCAGCGTAGGGAGCCCTGCGGGAACTCCCGTGGGCTCCCCAGGCTTGCTGATAGCTTCCTGAAGCCTGGAGAGCGAGAGGGGTTGGTGCGCACCGACCCCTCTCGCTCTCCAAGCTTCTGCGAAAGCCTGTATTCGCCCATAGGACGCACACAGATTTCCCCTTCATTTTTGGAGGGGGGAAAGTGTGCCCTATAGGGTGACAAATACGGTACTTTCCTTTAAAAGCATGGCCATTGTCAACAGAAGCCTGCAAATCTGCTATACACGTGTGTGGGATTAGACTCCGCCTTAGAGACGGAAGCCTTAGACCTTGCTGACCATGGTAATGTGGAGCAAAATGCAATCTGCTCTTCAAAACAGGCTGCTTGTTCATAATGTATGGGGCTGCCAAAATGTATAACTACAGGTGATATATAGCTCTCCCAACCATTAGATAAAATGAATTAATGGTTTCCAATTAATCACCCTGCTTAGCAAAGACGAGATTCAGCAACTGGATCGTCAGTGTACCGTCTCTTCCTGTCTGCCAGCATCTATTTAATTTAGCTTTAACGTTGGAATCTTGAACTCAAGCAACTGAAGGCATTAGTGCAGCAGCCTTTCACCGATTTGTAGCGCAGGCCCTGCTTAAATCCTCACTTGGCTTTACATGAGCAGATAATGTCTTGTATAAACAGATAAAAACCTCATGGAATCATTAGAAGAGAAACATCAGGGTAGGGAGGGTGAAGCTGGGTCCAAATGTTAATTAAAAGGCTGGTGCCATGCTGTTTTTATTGTAATTATTGGTATGCTTTAAACAGATTTTTTATATGTTTATAGTTTTAATTCTATCAATGTTTCATTGTGTTTTGATGATTGAATTTTCTGTTTTGTGCAGTTCTTGTTTTTAACTGTAAGCTGCCTTGAATACCATCGGGGGGGGGGGGGAGACAGAGTATGTGTATACAAATAAATAAGGGGTCTTTTTTTCAGGCAGAACCTGACAAGCCTCCTGACTTAAAGGGCTGCCCTCCACCCAAAGAATTAGTTGGCCAATTTCAGATCTGCATGGGAAATTTTGCCACATACATACATACATACCCCAAGCATAGCTTTTTGGCCATTTAGGGCTGGCAGGTCATACCACTGCTGCGACAACAGAAGCCACAACTGGCATAATTTTTCTGTCAGGCTGCAGCAACAACCCAGTTCTGACACATGGGTCTGCAACACTGAATCTATTTTGGCCCTTCTGGTTGAGAAACTGTTCAGGCTTTTCTGAATTCTAGCTGCCCACCCTCTTACATCTAACCTATGTCTGAATGATTCGGTCTCCAGGAAGCAGCCTTTCTCCATTCGGGTGGTTTCTTTGGCTCTGGGTCCATTCCCTTGGCGCCATCTCACTATCTTCACAATGGCTATCCAGGTTCTCTGGACTGCAAGAGCCACCTCAACTCTATGCTTGGTGGCACATCAAATTGGAAATGACCCTATCACCCTCAACCCAGGAATATTTTTCTGCCTTGCTAGGATGACTGCCAGCTCCAGCAGGGTTGAGTTCACCTTCCAGAAAGGCAGTAAGCTGCTTGCCAGATAGTTTTTTAATGCCACCTCAGATTCCTTTGTATAGCTGTGGTTGACGTGTAATTGAATGTGATGTCCTTGTGTGTGATGAGCAGGTCATCTCACCGCAGCGAATTCCTGCTACTGTAGCTCCTTCACTACTGATGTCCCCGATGGTGTTCAGTCAGTCTGCCCCAGCACCGCCAAAGCCAAGTGAAGGTGGATGGCTGCCCGTCGTGAACCAAGAAGCTGTTTCTAGTTCCACTAACAACCTGTCTGTGCAGAACCCAGAAGCAGCTGTTACAAACAGCAGCTCACTGACAAAGCTACAACTGCAGGAAACATTACTACATCTGATCCAGGTAAAGCATCCATTACATTTCTCATCTGTCCTTGTCCTCTCTTAAAAACTATTTGCATCTGTCACACTAGAAGATGAGAGCGAGCGGAGAGTTGGAATGAATTGTCACCAGTAAGCATACAGCATTTTTGTGTAGATAATCCTCAACTGACTGTTTTGTTTTGTTTTGTTTTGTTACACAGGTTACTTCTCCATTTTGCTAAGTTGGCTGATGGTCCAGTTTGGTTATAATGAAAGTAAGACTTACCATATTGTAAGTCTACAATTAGGTACCTGTGTGCCCTGGAAAAAAATAGCCCCCGGTTTGCAGCTGTCTTATCAGTAGCTAGAGCCCAGACCATTGACAGCAGCTTTAGTTTCTCACAAGGTCTGAAACATGTTAGATGCAACAAATCTTCCTATGCACTGCAGTCAATTGGGAGTTGCTGACCTGTGCCCAAATGTTGTTCATTCTGACAGCCAGCAGTGGGGATCCTGCTTAGAGCTACCGCTGACTGTAGAAGTAGTTTTATCCTGCCTTTGCTCCAAGTTGCTTAGAACAACATTTTAGCCTCAGCAAAAACCCAGGAGAATAATTAGGATGACAGTGGGTGGCATGCTCAAGACCGCTCAGTGGGCTTCATAGGATCTAAATTTGCATTTCTCAGTGCATTAATGAACACAATGGTTAAAAAAATGTAGAGTTTTAATTTCTCTGTGGTTTTAAAATTCATATTATTAACAAAGTATATGCCTTTCCCCCTTCAGAATGACGACAACTTCCTAAACATCATCTATGACGCGTACCTTGTCAGCGTGAGAAAAGCAGCACTGAAAAAACCCATGTGAAACTTCGTTTTTTAAAAAATTAAAATGTATCTCATATCCTGAACTTGACTTTTTAAAATAACTGTCAAACAAAACAAGGGGTTTTGGGCTTTCTGCATAGCTTTAAATGATGCTCCCTGGCAAGTCTGTGCTCTGCTGAGGAAAGAGTGGGTGGGAACGGATAGTGCCTTCCAGAGGGTAGGGTGATGTCACAGTATGACAACAGACTTAAGATACCTTTATAGTGTTTTTCTTATGTAGGCTGGATACCAGCATGTATAAAGATTTATATTTTCTCTTCAATAATACATCTGTTTTTTGTGTTTTTTAAAAGAAGAATATTAGAGATTAGTTGCCTAGGTACTTTGCTGGAATCATTAGTTACCATAGGTGGAAGTTACTACTCTACATTGTTTACAAAGGATGGTACTTGCTGGCGGCCACCAGGTGGCAGGCTTGGACTATAGTAGAAAACTTTGAAGCTATTGTGAAAGCTGTGGCTAGGGAAAGCAGATAGCTTTTCAAAGAGCTAAAAATAACATTGTGGTCATCATTGCCAGTGATTTGGACATCCATCCCTCTACTATCTCTGTTCACACAATCTGTATGTTGGTTTTTTGTTTTGTTTTTAAACCTGTTTGATGGCAAAGAAGTGAATGCGTATGCCGTGGACATCCATACCACCTCCAGTTCTACTGACCACCCCCCCCCAAAAGAAAAACCACAACAGAGGCTGTCATTATCCTTTGGAAGGAATGTTACTTGCCCACAGGAGGCTGGTTTCTCATGTTACAATTTCCCCCTAAATGCCAGAGTTGTGTGAAAAAGATAACGTGGGAAGGGTCTGCATCCAAGAGTCAGCCGCTGCAAAGCGACTTGTCTATGCCAAGAATTTGATTGGATTCTTCATACCATTTCCTTTCTTGTTCTCTGCAACACACCCCAAGTTCTCTGCATGCAGACTACTATGTAGGAAAGAGGCGGTTTTCCTCTTTTAAAAAAACAAAAAACAAAACCTCATTTTGTAAGCAAATATTTTTCTATTTTGTGACCAGAACATTCATAGCAAGGAGTAGATGATTACATTATAACTCTTTATAGAGTCTTTTCTTTCTAGCTGTTTTTCCCCTTTGATGTAGATATAGGCCTTCATTAGACTGTGATAACTTCTGTGTGCTTTTCTCCGGGATGACTGCGTTACTTTTAAGCATTTTGTTAAAACTAGCAATGTGAATGAATGAATAGTTTCATTTCCACTGTGTTGTTCAATCAGAAGATGGACAGTAGTTTCAATTACCCATTTGTAAAGAAAATAAAATGTATTTACACAGATTATGTGTTGGATTCATCTTATTATCACAGAGGCTAAAAGATTCTGGAATTGAAAACCTTACGGTTTTATGGTTTTTAAGTTTGAATCTAACTTTCCTCAAAAATGCGTTAGATTTTAAGTACAGCACAATGCACAAGATGTTCCGTAATTTAGTGCAAGGCACTAGAATTGCATGAAAAGGTGAGGTGAAGTGTGGCCTTTTTAGTTTAGATCTGTCAGATAGGATTATGCACCTGCTTTTGTCATGTAAGACCATTGGCATCACAACAGGCTTCAGGCATAAGGGGCAAGAAAGAGAGAAAAAGCAGAATAGTTTGAGGCAGCAGGAGACCTTTGGATGGTTGAGGGTGGAGGAGCTGGCAGAGTGCAAAGTCCTAGGCATTTTGGGGGGTTACATTGATACAGCATGAGATTTTTAATCTCAGGGTTATGGGTTCAAGCCCCACATTGGACCAAATATTTCTGCATTGCAGGGTGTTGGACTAAACCAACGCTATGATTCTATAAAGGCAAGGACCTTGGTTGGGTCTTGGGTGATTTGGCCAGAGTAATTTTGAATATGATGGGGATACCTTACAAAGAGGTGTAATGCCAGTAATTTGTCAGCGGAAGGAACTAAGGGGTGTTTTGATCCAGCCAGAAGCTGCTTCTGAGGTTCTGGGACCTGCTACAGCAAAGCCAGAAAGTCGAGTGACCTGCAGGCTCCCATAATATCCCACTCCTCTATATATAGCTTGCTGAATCTCTTCCATTCTTCAGCTAACTTCTCAAGCCAGTGGAGTCACACCATGCACTATAAAACCTTTCCTTCCAAGCTAACACCTCCACCTGAGCAACTTGCTGCACTGAGTTGCAAAGCAGATTGCCTTGCTTACAGCCCATCTTCTGGCCATTTAACCCTTGTCTGTTTCTCTTGGAATTGGACCCCATCTGCAGTCTTGGGCCCAACACACACATCTCTACGCTTGCCAAGGAAGTTGGTTGTAAGGTTTTCAAAGCTGGGAAGTCTGGTGGCACGAAATTAATCTAATTTCAGATGACGGGATTTTGCTGCTTGGGTTGACAGGCATGATCTGGGAAAGTTTATTTGCTTAATGTCTTGGTTCTCACATTTAGTATCCGTTGCATTTCCTGTGAGGCTGTGTATGCATTAAACTATGAGGATGGCACTGAATGTCAGTGAAGTGTTAAAGCAGCACCTCTGATTTTAGTGCCATTTATGTCAGTATATTTACAATTCAAATATACATCATGAAAGCATCCTGGTTATTTTCCAGACTACCTTATTTATAAACTTCATTTTAAAAAAGAGGCTTCATGGCTTTAAGTGTTTGCTTTATGGTGTTTTGACTAGTGCAATTTACTCACTATTTTTCTGCTTCCAATCATACGGATTCTGGATTTTGCACAAGGACATCTGAATTCAAATATAAGCACCTCTTGCTTTCTTGACGGCTGTCAACTTCAATTTTTAAATCCTCACATAGATGTAAAGAAAATAAACAAGGTAAGAATTTTAAAGTCCACTTTAAATTGTATATGTGATAATTTATGAAATCTATGTCACTGAATGAGTGTCTTAGAGGAAGGGTTAAGTATAAGTATACCAAAGAAATAAGTTGATGGTATGGTGTGCATAGATAGACACCCTATGCTCCACTAGGGGTTGTCCCAACCTTCCTTAACAAGATCTTAGCAAATTCTGAATGATTCAGAAGTAGTGATCTTGCTGTGGCCAGATCATGCAAATACATTTCTGAATACACATTATCTATTGTTATTCAGGTTGACCTGGTTTGACAAGTTAATTATTTTCATTTGGCATCAATCTATTATTTCCTTAAGACCCTATTCTTTTTAGTCTACTGAGTTTGATTTTATTTATCATCCATCATGCCGTGTCCTGGTTTTAACATTTTGCTGTTCGAATCCTAAATATGTACTTTTTTGTTGTTGTGCCCAATGGCTGAAACAAACAAGTAAATCTGAATTTATTTATAGTGAAAGCCTTGTTTTAGGGGGTTGCCTGTCTAAATTATGCAAGCAGGAGCTCTCTGCTGGATAAAGCTTGTCTGTTTTTAGCCATTATTGCATTCTCCTTGATTTATTCTTCATTCCCTTACTGAACACAGCCTTTGAGAGTGAACAAGGAAGATCAGAGTTTTAAACACCTTTTGTAATTCTGCAGATCAGCGTTCTATCAAGATTATTATTTGTGCATAAAATGGATCAGCGCTGGGTTGCTCTGGCATCTTGGCTCCTCTGCAGATGTAAAGTAGCTTAGAAGTTGTCAGGCTGTAATATCCATTTTGTACAATACACCAGGGAAGACAGGTAACGCTTTTTATTCTTGTGGATTTTCAGATTTAGCAAGCAGAGTGGTTTTCAGTCAGTGGCAGGTGAAAAAGGGGGTTCGTTATGAAACATCCGGATACTTCTTGACATTTCCCAAGCAAGTTGAGCTTAAAGCTGTCACCCTATGCCATAGTCCAATGCATACATGTGCACAGGACAACTAGGCCTAATTTGACAGGTGGGTGGCGCTGCACACCTGCCATTCGACATCACCATGATGTCAGGGGACCAATTTTTGCCTGCATGGTTTGTGAAATCAAACCACTTGTGCAAAGGCACAACACACAAGGCACCCGCGATCTGCTGATTGTCAGGTCTTGCAAAGCACTGTGAAGCCCTATACATAGCACACTTCAAGCCCTGTCAGTCAACTGCACAGCACATTGCAGGCTTCAACAATCAGAAGTGCAGAAGAAACCTCTGGCTCACATTCATGTTAACATCATCCTTGGGTGCTTCAGTGGGTTTCTAACCTTATGATTCCATGTTTTTCCAATGAACAGCAAAAAAGACTGCTACAATCCTTTAAGGGCATTTCAATGGGGCTCAAAAGAAGATGAGTAAATCTATGTGAACATTTTCCTTCAAAGTAGACATTGCCCCATGCGGAAAAAGATGGGTCATGTATGAAAACTGGCAGCTGACTAAACTAATAAGGGATTTGAAGGAAAATAGAAAGTGTGACTAGAGATTGAGAGGAAGGAATGCTGATGTGCCTTTTCCTGAATATGTTCTTGGTTCTGAGCCAGGAGCTGCACGCCAAATAGTTAAAAAATTGCACTGCCTAATAATTTTTGAGAAATAACACCCTTTTACATTTGTTATAATTCACTATAGTTGGTCAGTGGAAGTTGCTCTGTTTCATAGAGGAAACAACAACTCCTGACACCATATACTATTAGCGTTTCAGTGTTTGCAGGCTTACAGCTGAGGGGTATAGATAGGGTTTTTTTAAAAAACCAACAACCCAGAATAACCACCCACACCCACATATCTGACTAAAAATACAGTGTCTGACACAGACCTTGGCTTGTGTTTGTCCCAGCCAGCAAGGAACTGCAAGAAGTCCAGCAGCTACAGTTTTCCTCTGCCCTTTAGTGCCTTCTTGCTCAGCCCTTCAGACCTGATTCTGCTAAGTTCTTACAGTGATGATTCACTGTTCTCTCTCAGTTTAGAAAAATATCACAGGGCAGGCACAAACATTTTTCTTTGGGGCCTGCAGGTTCCTTGCCCATCCTTCTCCATCTCTCCTCCGAATTAATAGCAGCTGCAACATAGGCTCACAGAGTCTCCCATACTAGGGCCCAACAGACTAAACTAGGTAAACTGAGGCAGCAGTTTTAGTATTGTTTGGGCAGTTTGTGCTAGGTATGGAAACCCAGTGCATCACACCCTTATGCACTGTCCCTGGCATTGCTTGTCATTTAAGTGCTTAATAAACACATACCCCCCTAACATGTTTAGCTTCCTCATTTTTCAACTTCCACATCTTCAGCTGTCAGAGTTGCACACCAAGAAAAGCCGTGCACAGTCAATGCAAAAGTACCTTGGTAATTGAGGGGAGAGACTCCTGGAACTTGATCACAGACGAATGCTTCTTCAGCATGTGTGTTCAATGGGGCTTACTCCCGAGTAAGCGTACATAAGATTGCAGCTGAGGCAGATGGATGCTGAAGCAGAAAATCCCACAAGCATCTCTCCACGGGAGTAAACATAAATCATAATACATTGTTTATTTATTACTCATCTTATTTACAACATTTTGATGCTGCCCAATATGGCTGTTCCATGACAAAAAATGCTCCTCACTTGCCCTAATGCCAGGCCCAGAAACAGTAAACACAATTTCATTCTCTCTCTCCCAGGATCTATTTTACTACCATATAGTGAATCTTAATCTCTTTCCCTTACGTTCTTTTTTTAATGCATTCTCCCTTAGCAATCAAATTCTTTTTTAGTTATGTTGATGTGAAGTGAAAAGATTAGGTTTAGCACTTTGCATGGCTGTTAGATAAGGGGAGCAAATGATTCAGCAGGGAGGGAATCTGTCTAACAGCATGTGATGGGGGAAAACAGGGAGGAAGCTGACATTTACCCTAGAAAAAGGGAGAGAAAAATGAAACATCTGCTCTATTAAAAAAAATATATTAAAAATTCTGTTAATGATGGAAAATGCTGCTTTACTCTCTCAGATCTGTGCTTGGTGTTTTCCCTTCCCCCTCCCACTTTTTGCTCTCTGGGCATCCTGCTGCTGCTGCTAAGAATAACAATGGATATCCTCAGCTGAAAATGCTTCGGGTGAGAAAATGCTTGCCTTATCCTGGACTGCTTAAGCAAATCTAAATTTAGATGATAGTGGGGGAAGCACCTACCAATGGGTATTAATTGGTATGAATTCACAGAAGCTTGTTTCATAAATTGGAGGAAAATCATACAGTTATTAGAAAACAACAATTTAAAAAAATGAACCAAGAGTTTTAAAATAGTAAGTTATATGTTACGGTAAATATATCTTGTTTTACTACTATTATTTCATTTCCTGTTTTCTTCCCCCAAAACTTGCAAAAAAATAAATAAATGGTCATAATGGATGCAGTGGGTCAAAAGCAGCCCTCACAACCCACAAATTGCTATACTGTATGTCGTTAGCTCTTATGGATAAGGCTTTAATTCAGTTTGTTATAAGATTGTGACAATTCTAAGCATGCTCCCTTGAAGCAAACTTGTAAAGGTTCAAAAGGAGGCAGAATGTATCAGAGAGGTGGCATTTAAGACTATGAAGAGACTCCCAGCTAGAATTTGGTGACAAGACTTAGGCGGTCTTGAGAGGAAAAACTCCTCAGGTCAGGAGAAAGCATTTTGGTCTGTCCATGGTCACAATACAGTTGGTTTTAAGAGTGTGCAAGACTCAGTAATTGGGCCCAGCAAAGCTTATTTTCACGTTTGTCAGAAACATGTGAAGAACATTTTGTCAGAGAGAATGCTCTCATTTGTAATCTGATTTTCTAAAAAATGGTAGGGAAGAAGAATCAATAAATGAGTTCTGGTAGTTGTTTTTTTTTTTAATTAATAAATAAATAAATAAATAAATAAATAAATAAATAAATAAATTTTATTTGTATCCTGCTCTCCCCAGCCAAAGCCAGGCTCAGAGTGGCTAACATCATATAAATAAGACAATATGCATAATACAATATACAATATGCAAATAAAATAACATTCAACATTCATTAAAACAATATAGAATAATATTAAATATCAGCATTTCAAAATTAAACAGAAATCCACTCAACAGTTACAATAAGTAATTTCTAAACTCCAATCAATAAAACAACAGCAAACCACAGTGCACAACATAATACAATACAAAATGAGAAGCAGAGACTGGAAGGTGGAGCAAGGCAGGCGGAAGGAGGCCTGCCTGATGGAGTCTCCCCCCTCACAGTTCTTCCTCCAGGCATAGCTTCCTTATGAAGAATCCCAGGGCCAGGGGGTGGGGCAAGGCAGGTGGAAGAAGGCCTTGCCTGATGGAGTCTCTCCCCTTTATATATAAAAATGACTGGTGGGATGATTAAACCTCTCTTTATTTTTTGGTAATTATTAAAAAGCTGACTATATATGAGGGAAGAATGGATGGATACTGTGTGTTACATTACTTTTGCTCATACCGAGTTAGGTGAAGACTCTTGATTCAAGAGGGAAGAAGTGATGAATCATGTAAGTATTAACTGAAAGGAAAGCAAGACAGGGGCACTGTGGGTTAGACTCTGTGGCTAGGAGTACCTTTTACTCACTGCAACTGGCTTCATAGCTATGGCATTCCTGGACCGGGAAACCTTGCCACAGTAGTTCATGTGTTGGTTACTTCAAGACTGGATTACTGCAATGCACTCTATGTGGGGCTTACCTCACACTAGATCTGAATGCTGCAGTTAGTGTAGAATGCAGCAGCATGATTGCTAACAGGAGTGAGTTCTTGTCAGCACAAAACACCAGTGCTCAGAGATCTGCATTGGTTGCTGATTTGCTACTGGGCCAAGTTCAAGGTGTTACTATTAGTATATTAAACCCTTAACAACTTGGGACCAGTCTACCTACGACATTGCTTTACCCCATATGTGCCCACTTGGCCGCTTCAATAGGCAGAATTGGCACTACCAATTCTTTGTAAGAACTTGATTGTTTAGTGTGGCGGCATAGAATCATAGAATTGTTGGAAAGGACCACTAGGATCATCCAGTCCAACCCCTTGCAATGCAGGAATATTTCGCCCAATGTGGGGCTCAAACCCATGACCCTGAGATTGAGAGCTTCATTTCAAGTAGGCAAGTTTGTTACCTGCCAAACCCAGACAACATGGCCAGTGGTCAGGGATGATGGGAGCTGGACTACTGGGAGTTGGATCAGAGATGTGTGGAGCAGGGATGGAGAACCTGTGGCCCTCCAATAGTTTTTGGATTTTGAGGGCCATCAGTTTGCCATCCCTGCTCTTGCATTCTCTGTAGTCTGCCACTGGACGTGGCTTTAATCCTTGGAAATTTTGATCACTATTGTGTCCTGTTGGTTTTGCTTCATGACTGCTAAGAGCCCCTTTACACATTACATAGCATGTGGTGGTAAGTGTGAGTTTATTATTGTCAGTGTCCCTCTTGCAGATATGAACTTGTTTTACCTACCCTTCCTATAATATTGTCAGATTATGCATTTCCCAATCCTTATTCCTCATCACAGACTCCCGTCTTGCCCCATCTGCAAGCCTGCCATCAGCAAACAGCCAATGATGGGGAACAGAGACTAGGAAACATGACAATGCCACACATAGGCAGGGTAAGTAAAACTATGCAAGAATGGAGAAAACACATGACCCATGGTGACTACTTTAGGTAGCAACTTTGGGTCTGCCATGTGTTACTTCCCTCAGAAAGGCATAGCCAATCCTGCTTTTCTAATGAGTATATGTCTGTGATGCCCAAGTCTTCTGTTTACATAAAGGTAAAGGGTAAAGGGACCCCTGACCATTCGGTCCAGTCGTGACCGACTCTGGGGTTGCGGCACTCATTTTGCTTTATTGGCCGAGGGAACGGGCGTACAGCTTCTAAGGGCGTACAGCTTCTAAGGGCGTACATGACTAAGCCGCTTCTGGCGAACCAGAGCAGCACACGGAAACGCCGTTTACCTTCCCGCTGGACTGGTACCTATTTATCTACTTGCACTTTGATGTGCTTTCGAACTGCTAGGTTGGCAGGAGCTGGGACCGAGCAACAGGAGCTCACTCCGTCGCAGGGATTCGAACCGCGACCTTCTGATCGGCAAGTCCTAGGCTCTGTGGTTTAACCCACAGCGTCACCTGCATCCCTCAAATAAAGTAATGTGTGAATCATTCCTAAGTGTGATTGACTTCCTGGGTCAGTGGTGTTAGGCAACAGGAGGAGGTTCTCAGTTAGTGAAATAATTTCCCTCTTTAAGGAGAGGAGTTTAGAAGCTGTCACTACAGAGCCCCTGAATCTCCTCAAGCCACACTGACTAATTAATACATATGCTATTGTACATAAATTATTTTCATTTTTACCTGCAGTCAGCTGGAGTTTCCTTTGTTTCATAGGTACTCAGACTGATAATTTCAGAGATACTTAGACATGCATACATTTAGATTAATCATATCCTAAATCCTTTTGTATTATATTTCCTGTTCTCTGTTGTTATGCATGATGTTTTCAGTTCTTCTCATGTTTGAATTTCATTAACAGGCATTTTCCTTTTCCCTTCCAAAAGACTGATGATGAACTTAAATGAGAGGGATTTCATACTGATGACTATTGCAACTCCCTTGATGCTTCCCACTAACTCAGCCTCCTGCTGTGAACCATTACTCTTCCATTCAGCCTTTCAGACAGCCTTCAAAGTACAAAGCAGCAAGAACCATTTTTCAAAATTAATTTTCTCTGGACTGTAAATGAGTGCATGAGCAAGGGACTAGTAAGCAACATGAATCCTGTCTTTTGTGCAACCACAGAGACAGCACAGAATAGCAATTCTCCTTCAAACCACAGAAGTGTAATCACATTAGTCTATTGCAGAAGCAGCAAAATGCGGAGTCATGTGTCACTTTAAAAGCTGACAGCATTTTAGGCTAACAGCCTTATGAAATCAGAAGACTGAAATGGTTTGGAAACTGGGCTAGTTGCATATGTTGAGGCCTGGTGAGGCTGAGCCCACAATTAAAAAGCAGTTCTGATAGTGGTCTGCATCAGACAGCAAGATCAAAGGAAGTGACAGACAGGGAGTGTGCACATCTACTCAGTGGTTAAGAACTGAAATAATAAAACTGAGATAAATCAGCCTCATATAACCAACATGCTTAACTCTAATTAATGCATGAAGGGGTTAAGAGCATAGAGCAAGCTGTCCTATGAGGCTTAGCTAGGTCACACACCCTTACCTTGAGAGGAAGGACTACCAAATTCTTTGTTTTCCACCCTCTTCACTTTCCACCATCCTCCTTTCCACTATGTGAACCGTACTGGCAAGGATGTCTAAGCTGGATGCTCCAAGTATAGATTGTATGGCTTTAGCAAGCCATCTTTGTCTTTCTATACAAATAATTTAGAAGCATTTACCATTTTGAAACCAAGTTATGCTGCCTGCCATTTCTTGCTGCTCTATGGAAAAGCACATGAATCTGACCTTTGAAGAGTAAGTAAATCATTTGTTAACTTACCAAACGTGTGGCCTCTTTCTATGCTAAGGGAAGTGGGAAACTATTATGTACTGAGTTGAATAGGATCCAAAATGCAGCAGTCTGATTGGTCCTAGAGCAATAGGATTCAGAATGCAGCAGTCTGATTGGTCCTAGAACAATGCAGCAGTATGATTGGTCCACAGGAACCACCCAATCCAGCTCCAGGTGGAAGTGAATCCACAACCTGATTGGCCTACAGGAGAATCCCGGAATTAGCCAATCACGTGGGGCCCATTATGTAAATAATGTATATAAAGCAGACATCCTGGGGGAACTTCCATTCCTGCTCAGCACTGTGAGCTGAATAAAGAGCATGAAATCCACTCTCGATTCTGAGTATATTTCAGAAACTTTGGAAGAAACTTAGAAGGCGATATTTAAAAGGTCAAACAGTCTATATTTCTATGCTTTACTTTGCTGCATGTTTGGTGATTTAAAATCTCTGCTGGGATTCTATCACCAAAGAGTACTTGCCTCAAACATCCAGGGAATTCTCCTTATATTTTACCATATTTTCCCTTTAACCAAAATATAAAATTAAAAGCTAACTGAAACAAGAATGATCAGAGAGTATCCTTCAGAACCTTTGATAGTAGAAAAGCCTGACCTAACCTTGATGTTTGTGGGTCTCGCTGAGGCCCTGGATGTTCCCATAGATGTGCTGTGCAATTAGGGTTATACAGGGCATGTGCATGCCATTGCTCAGAGTGACCTGAATACATTGAACTTTTGAAACATTTTAACCTGCATGGCATAGATCAGTTGCTGACTGACACCTGCCCGCCAATAAAACCTTCAAGATGAAGTGATGATGCTTGTGATGAGGGCCCCAGGCCCTTTCTATAATATGCACCCTTTCCTGTGCTCTGAAGACACTGTCTTAAAGGCCTTTGCAAAGACCTAGTGAGCTTTGAGGTATCAGGAAGAGACCCAACAGATTCAGGGAAGCCTTGTGTTGCACACTGGCACTAGAATCTAGCAATGTCCTTTGTATACACCTGGGACATATATTTTTCTTCTTCTAAGGGCTGACCGGAAGGTCACCTGGCATGGTTTCTAGCCTTCATCTACCAAGGGTGTTAATTTCTTTACATGGAAGCTAATACTCTAACATTTTGCTACCCCTTCATTTCATTGCCAGCTGGAAATGGGTGAGAACAGTACTCTACTTTTTTTGGTGTCCATGGAATGTGATTACTGTAACCTGACCTTGCAAGGTATGAGAATTAAGCCAGTTAGCTCAGGAATCTGAACCCCGGGAGCAAAAAAATAGTCCTTCACACCTTCCTTCTTGCCTCTTAGGATTCTGTCCTGCAGCAGGCCATCACCCATACTCCACACTGACCTTGAATTCTTTGGCCTGACTAAAATATGTTATTGAACTGTGATGATGTCTTCTGTTTACCAGGTTGGAGAGATGTGTGTTGTAGAAACTACTGACTTTGTGTGGCTTGTGCTTTTCCTCAGCAATGCAAGTCACATGGTCACATGCATTGCTCTGCCCACTTTTGCATCTGGACCCACCCAGCACTGCCATGCAGTCCCTGAACAGTTGCCCATGAATGTGCATCACTAGACTGGAATCTAGATAACTATAATGCACAAAATAATATGCCACTGAAAATTCTGATATGACGGACGGCCAAGATCAGTTTCCGCCCCATGTTCTAAATTCTTTCCTTTGATCCCATTAGGACTGCATAACTTTCACAAAGAACAGGCTTGTTAGTTCAGAATATATATAGCTTTTGTATATTTTAATTGCTGTAAGACACAATTGGATTTTTTTTATTAAAAAAAGCATCTAAGAAATTTAATAAACTAAACTAAGCTACTAACAAGGAGAAGGAGTCAGAAACAAAGAACTAAATTTGATTTGGAGGGCAGAGCAGGAAATATGGTAGACAAATATGCTGATGCCCTCTATGATATCATGAAAAATGCTCTGCGGGGATCAAAGGGCAGGAGGCTTTTTTATTTTTGAAGTCGTGATGCTGTGGGCTTGGAGTTGGCTGTTCCAAGCTCTGATTGGACAGACTGATGCCTGTCTTCGGAAATCAGAGTAATCCTAGCTGATTTTATCCCACTCCAGTTCCCTAAATCTGCTGCTGTTGCTGCTCTACGAGGGGATTAAAGGGCCGGCAGTGGATTACGTAGATACTGCTGCTTCTGCTGTTTCCAGAGTTCCCCTCAGTCTGCCATTCCTGCAGGGCACAGAAGTTGGATGTCCACTATTGCCCTTCGCAGCCATGGGGTGGTGGATCTCTCTGAGTCGCCCCATCTGACTTGAACCCAGCAGATTCAGGTGCCAGTTCCTTCAGGGAGCTGTAGCCTGTTTGGAGAGGGGTGGGGAAGAGAAGCGATGTCACAACACAATTACGATAGGATGAAGGCTTAGGCGTTCCCCGTTTTTCACTCTCCCACCCTTACCCCAGCAGAACACCATGCTGGGGACTGCCTACCTGATGCCAGGAGGACCATCCTAAGGGAAGGAAACAAGGTCAAGGATCCCCTCGGTCTATGCAATTGATCTTGCTGCTGATAGTTTTGGTGTGGAGGATGCTGCCAGGTGGCCTCCTGTGGCTTTTTCTCTCACTCGCCTGCCTCCTGCCCTTCACCAGGTCCCAGACAAAGATACCACTCGAAACGTAAGTGGCCTTCCCTTTTGCTTGTTTGTGTTACTTAGCCCTTTGCTGTCTCCCCAAGCTACCTCTGTTGCTGTTTAATGCACCATCTCATAGGTAGGCCTTCTCTTTCCTTTGAAGAACAAAAATACCCCCATCCTGCCATTTACTTCTTATGCTGCTTGATATGACTGTAATGTACAAGTGTAGTGCAGGTTAAATATGGTCATCATGAATCTGGTGTTCGGCGTGACTGGGCTACCGGCATGCATCTTACTTTCTGTACCCTTCTCAAAAAAGTACTTTTCTTTTAGGAGTTTTTCAGTTTACTCACTTGAAATCACCAATTTCTTATTAAAAATGGTAGTCTGGTGCAAGAATATTCTAGAAATGAAGGAGTGTAGGGAACGTGTGCCAGCTTTGGATGTGCACACGTCCTACACAACCTCCCTTTTGGGTATTATCACCCTGACGTGTCAACCTTACCCAGCAGTAACCAGGCATGTGCCTGGCTGTATAGGGCGGTAGCATCTATAACTGCTCTTAGTGTGCCAAAATAAGGAAGGGAGAGAGTTATGGTTACTCCGTGTAAAGTCATCCTGCGTTAGGATGCAGGGCAAGCTGAGATGTTATTTTTTAAAAAGTAAAAGAATCCCTGCTAAGAATCAGGTGTAGCTCAGAGAGTGCAGCATGGCAGATCAGGGGAAAGACTTTACAGGTCAGCTTGTGTGATGAACAGAAATAAATATAACCTCCCCTCCCCCCGCTGCCCACAGTCACCATATTTGATTGAGGTAGAAATCCTAACCCCACATACCTGTGAGTAAGCACCACTGAAGTCAATGGGACTTACTTCTGAGTAGACATGGTGAGGCTTGCAGTCATTATTCAAGCAAATACTGAAGGGGTACAGTTAGGGTTCCCCCCCAAAAAACCCTAAAAACTGTTTGTGAATTCCCCCCCAGCCAGGCCTCGCCTTAAGCATTTTAAAACTGCATTTTCCTCTAAGACAGAAAGCATTAGCTAAGCAGTCCTCTTCTGTAACGAAAACACTGTAAGTAAAAAAGATTGCAAAGGCCTTTCTCAGAGCCTTTGGCCTTGCTAAAGAACCACATTGCAACTTGCTTTCTGTCTGGGAACCATGCCAAAGCACAGGTATGAAACAACTGGAACACACTGAAACCTTCTCACCCCCTTTCTGGGAAGGATCCAAAAAATGGTCCCAAGATAGGAGCTTTCTGTTCATGCTCAGAGGAACTCATGGACAGGACTCTTGAAGAAGGGGGAAGGAACTAGAAAGGGGTATATATGCTTGTGCACATGACTGTGAACTTTGTGCTTGTTTTATGACTTATCACACTTGCTCCTCTGCCCACCCGGGTTGGCAGAATAAAAACTCTTTCTCTGGATTTAACCCCTTGGTGTCGTTTGGCTCCTTTCGTCCCAGCTCGGGTGCAACATTTTTCCTACCCATGGTTAAAGGGCCTAGAAAGGCTACAATACCTGATACTGAACCTGAGGGTACAGTGGGCAGGTAAAATATCTAACAGCTCCCAACCCTACTTGGTTTACTAGAGTATGCCTTAAACCCTCGTTTTCCACAGTGCATTGTCAATTGCTGCTGTGCCTTTCTTTTCTTTCCTGAAATCTATAAAGCTAGAAAGGTGGTTCTGAATGCTGGAGCATAATGTCACAATGAAGCGGGCACCTCAAGGCCTAAGGCAAATAAAAATGATGCAGCCCTGCCTTAATTAGCGGGTTTAAAATGAGCACCACCGATCAGAGCTTCTCCCTTACCACCGCCACTCGGGCCTAGTTATAGCTGGATGGCTGAAGGTGAGGGGGTTGGTGAGTGAGGTTGTCTGAAAGGGTCTTGAAGCAATTTCAGCCGTTTTGGGAAGCCCATACTGGAAAGCTCTTCACTTCTGTCTTTTTCTGGGCCTAGCCACACAACCCGAGCCTTCCCTCCCTTGTAGCAATGAGGAGAAAAAATGAAAAGCAGGTGGCATTACAGGACTCTAGAGGCACAGGGTGGACATGTGTCTTGCTTTACAAACAGCATCCCTATATTTCAAGGGCTGTTGAAGGGCTGTCTTCTATTTCAGGGTCTGGGAAACATTTTCAAGGGCCACTGGATGTTGCTTGTAGGCAAGGCCGGGTGTACAAATCGCGTAGAGTGATTAATGCAACTCTTCTCTTTGTACAATAGGCTATATTCTAACCTCGCGCAAGTCAGAAATTTCCACAAAATCTCTTCAGGCAAGAAACAGATTTTGTTGCTGTTGGAAGGCCCTCCCACGGCTTGTGGATAGCTTCCTGAAGCCTGGAGAGTGAGAGGGGTCGGTGCGCATTCGCCCCATAGGACGCACACACATTTCCCCTTCATTTTTGGAGGGGGAAAAGTGCGTCCTATAGGGCGAAAAATACGATATATGCGATCCTTGCAGAGTTGTGTTTTCAAATGTGATTGTGCCCCAATTATATCTAAAGCATATTTATGAGGTGTTAAAAGGGTGTTTGGTTTTGGCCCTCTTTATCTTTACCATGCACACTTTGAGGTGTAAATATGGAAGCCCCCTTGCTCTTTGATTTACATTACAAACACATCAGGAAGAAACCAAACCTTGCACTGTTGGCAGTAAGCTGTCCCAAGGACCTACAATAAATGTACAATTGATAACAATCTTGTAAGAAAATAAGCACTCCCCCCCCCCCCCACATCTTATATGAGTGCTGGCATATGTTGCTGGAAGGAAATAAACAATTCACAGTACAGTGTCATGGGACTGTTTAAACAAAGAACAGCTTTATGCCTCCAAGGATAAATATTACACAGGAACACAACCTAGCCTCAGAAATGGAGGTTTCAAAATTTTTGGCTGCAATCCTACAGTAAGGCTGTTTAAAAACTACTGAAGTAAAGGGATTTAAGAAGCTTAACTGTGCACAGGATTGCAGCCATGGAACACAAGTCATACGCTATGGGTTTCTCCTGTTTAAACTTCATTGATTTCATCCAGTTATTACTCAACAAAATGGAAATATGGCAAAGCGATTAAGTTTCATTGCTATCTCCCTTAACCGTTACCATGGTGGCTGATGTGCATAGAACCTCTGGTCACCAACTCTTCTGAACTGCTGCTTTTCTGCCCCTTGTAATCCTACAACATGTGGAGGTTCCTCAACCCTGCTTCAGTAATCCAACTCCCTGTAGTCCAGCTAGGGCTAGCAGGAGTTGGAGTCCAATAACATCAAGAAAGCAACAGGCTGCCCATTCCTGGAGTGGAGACAACTTGACTTAATTAATCCAAGCAAGCCAGCAAAACCACCCTGCTTACTAGACATGTGGAATGTTAGTCCCATAGTCAGTTGCCTGTTAAATTATTCAAAATTATATACAAGAGAATACAGTTTGTTCTGAGCTGCTGCTTTGTATTGGCAGAAAGGCAGGGCTGGTATCAGGAGGGGCTGCCCGTATTGTCGGGTACCTATCAAGATCCACACTGCATCAAGCCCCCCAGTGCTGAACCCTAGAACCCCCCTGGTCATATTCCTCCAACTTGCTCCTGCTGCTTGGTCCACATGCCCCTTTAGTGACTAGAGCAAGAAGGAGAAGCAGCCTCCACCTAGGACTCACAAGGAGAGGGTAGGCAAATGGGTAGAGACGGCAATGGCAATTCCCAATGAGGGAATCTAGCCCAAGGGTCCCTCAAAATCTGAAGTCAACATTGGCAGAGGGAAATTGCAGCATTTGAAGTGACCAGATGCATCATAACTGCTCATCTGGCTGCCAAACATGGAAATAACTGACTCTCTTTTTTTCTTCCCCATCTGTAGAGTGAAGTCCTGGGCTGATGCCTTTGGTGGGGACTTATATTACATAGTCACAAAGTATTCTGGCTCTCTTTTATTACAAAAGGTAAGTGGTATATCGACCACATATACTTTTCACAGAAGTGCAAATATCCTTCATTATAATCATTTGTGCAAATATGATCTCTTCCTCCCTCCCTCCCTCCCTCTCTCTCTCTCTCTCTCAACATATTTCAGAAAAAGCAAGTATTGGGATACTTATTTAGTCTTCATAAGCTTTGATTCTTTTCAAAATTTTGTACCTTGTAAAAATTTTGTAACTTGAGAGGTTCACAACACATCGCCAGCACTAAAGAGAATGTTTGTTCTGATATTTACCTTAAACATGCATACCTTATGTTATATATTGAAGTTCTCACCCTGGCCACCAGGAGTATTTTGTATATAGTTTTCACTCAGGTCCACGTAAATTAATTTAGGCGGGAAACCCAGGGTAGTTGTTGTTACAGTGTTGACAGCCGGCTGCCTATAAAAGCAGGCCGGCTGAGCTGTTCAGTTCAGTTCAGTTCCAGCTTACTATAAAGAACCACTTGGAGAAATCTGTGTGTCGTCTCCTATGTCCACTCACAACTTAATACCTTACATTTCTATGGGATATTCAAGATGGTGTACTGCAGCATCTTATAATACAGTAATCTCAAAGTTTCAAAAGCTTGTGAATATAAAAATGCTTTTTCTCCCTCCATCATAACATCACAACATGTGGACATCTAATGAAGTTGAATGCTGGAAGATTCAGGAAAGATAAATGAAGAAACTTCTTCATGCAGTGCATAGTTAAGCCATAGGAGGCAGTTATGGCCACCAATCTAGATGTCTTCTAAAAAGAATAAGACAAATTCATGGACGAGAGGGCTATCAATGGCTGTTAGCCATGATGGCTATGCTCTGCCTCCACAGTTGGAGACGACAATGCTTCTGAATACCAGTTGCTGGCAGGGGTGTAGGAAGGGAGGTGCGGGGGATGTGGTCCGCCCCGGGTATCATCCCTGAGAGGGTGACAAAATGGCACACTTACCTGAGCCATGCGTCTCTCCTGGGAGTGATGAGGTGGCTCGGGGCCCTGTGCTGCCCAAAATGGCAGCATGGGGCTTGCATCTGCCAGGCAGACTCTGTGGGCAGCTCGCTGCGGCGCCTCCCTGGGTGGATTGCCCTCCGTGTGCTGGAGCAGCTAGCTATGCACCTCGTTGCTGGAAACCATAGAAGGAGAGAGTGCTCTTGTACTTAGGTCCTGCTTGCAGGTTTTCCACAGTATCTGGTTAGAACAGGACGCTGGACTAGATAGGCCACTGGCCTGATTCGGCAGGCTGTTCTTTTGTTCTAACTACACCTCCAAGAGAAGGGGGACACCTACGTTCCAGTGTTGACTAGCTCATCTCAGCAGTTTTGTACTATTTAGCCATATAACATTTTCTTGGGACCAGTTATTAAGATAGAGCAGTACCTGGGATAAGAAAAGTATGTGGAACAACACCTAGCAAAATTAAATAAACAAAAAGTTCCCAAAGCTGTAGTCTTTCCCCAATGAAGTATTGGTATTTGCCTTGTGCTCTTTCTTTGGCTTCTCTCAGAAACATTTGCTGTCATGCTGCTTGCATCAATATTACACATTTATCGCCTGCCCCCCAATCTCCGCTGTTGCCCCAATACACATAGCTTTCAGCAGAGTATAACCTGACAAATTATCATCCTGGCCTTTAGGCAGGCATGCTTTTGACCACATGCTCAGGGAAAGAGGTTTTATGGGCAGAGAAGCAACTCATTTCGCAAAACCTCTGAGAGTTGGAATGGGCTCCTTTAGTTACTATGGTAACTATACAAGATAGATAGCCTGATTCATTTGGGATTGTGCAGATTCCTTTAGATACAGGCATGGGGAATCCATGGCTGTGTAAAACTTGTTAGCCTAGAACTCTCATTATTCTTGACGGTGCTGGCTGATGTTGAGGAGACAAGTTCAACAACATATGAGAGGCCACAGGTTCTGTTTCACTATTTTAGGTGGTTTTCACATGTGACACTAAAAAATTTGTTGTCTCATGTGAAGCATATTTTAGAAAATCCTACCATGTTTTTCAGCGGTAGTCAGCTGTCTGTGTCAGTACCATGCTTGACAGTGTTACACTGCTGGGAGATGAAAATATTGTGCAATCTGTCTGTCATTGTCACTGTTCTGGAGGCATTTTGGCAGCAGGGTGTGGCAGTGTTATGCTTCTCTGAGAGTGTGCTGAGAAGTTAATATCCTGCTCAGCACTAGAATGGGAGCATACACACCAGCAGTGTATAATGGCATTAATGTCTGTTGTGTAGCATATGTGGTTTAAAAAAAGCACTTGTGGTTTTTCTAAACAAACAAACAATGTTTTGGTTGGTCATATTTCATAGTACTTTGCAGTTTTGTAAAGGTTATCAAAGATCCTATGCATAGACTAATAAATATTTTTGCTGGTGTGGTATGATTTGGTATTTTTCCATCTCACGTTTTCCTACACCTTCTATGGACTGTTTATTCTCCCCAACCCCAAGACAGAGAGTAGGTAATTGCTATGGGGTGTGATGGTACAGGAAGAGAGGGCATAAGAACAAAAAATAAAGAGCAAAGAATGATTGGGCAAGTGATTGGCACTTCCCTTCATGCAGGCCATATGCATTATTTTGCCTGTAAATGTAATTGCCTTCAATAATACAACATATGCCTGTTATATCTGCTTCAGTAGAAGTGTATCATTATTGTAGTTTATTTTTCTGTAGACTGCATGTTTAATTGGTGAGCTGTTTTAATCCTTACTGGAATGTGTTCAGTTTTCATTTCCTGTAGTTAATAATAATAATAATAATAATAATAATATGTGGTGAGCTTGGTGTGTGCGTGTACACACACAGAGAGAGAGAGAGAGAGAGAGAGATTGTTCCCAGTAGTAATACCATTTTTCATTTCAATGACATTGGTTAATTTCCTCATTAAGCAGAATAAAACACATCTATTGTACATTCCCTGTTATAGCTCAAGTTTTTAATTGCTTGGAAAAGGCTTTCTTAGCTACTACTAAGAGTTTAATAAGAGTAATCTATCTTTATGACGACCAATAAGCTTTACAGTAGGTAGTCTGAGGCTGCAATCCTAAACATGCTTACTAAGGAGAAAGTCCCATTGACCTCTGTGGGACTTACTTCTGAGGAAACATGCATAAGATTGTAATGATAACTGAATCAAAATTTAATTTATGCCTAGTTAGGATGTTAATCTTAACCAGTACATCTGGGCAGCTCCACAGTGGCACCAGATACAAAAGTAATTAGCATCATGGCATTTCCAACATCAACACTAATTAATGTGGGCTGGAATGCAGAAGAGAAACCAAATACACAATCCAGGAAATGGATGGTTTGACAACCTTTGAAATCTGCTTTTTCTTTGCGCCCTTTTGCCATTTCTAATTTAGCTTCATGTCTCTTATCGTGCTTCTTTTGGTAGATTTTATGATGGCTGAACTGACTTTTTGTTGGCAAGTTTTCAGGAGTACCTCAGCCAACAAGGTCAGAGTCACAGGGCTTCTGAGGGTGGTAGACAGAGTTTGGTGGGGAGCTGAAAGCATTCTTGGATGACATGGATTATTTAGATCCTTTCCAATCTGGGTTCAGACCTGGCCATGTGACTGAGTCATCCTTGGTCACCCTGATGGATGACCATTACAGGAAAGTGGAACAAGGAGGGTGCAACCTTGCTCCTGCTTCTCTTTCGATACCGCTGACCATAGTAATCTCCTTTGACTGGCTCTGTGGAATGGGAATTGGGAGCACTATTACAGTGGCTCTGATCCTCCCAACAGGACCGAGTCCAGAGACTAATGCTGGGAGAGTGTTTTTGGGCCTCCTGGCAGGTTTGGGGCAAGTACACTGATGACACTCAGTTCTGTTTATCCAGGTCTGTTTAGCATATAACACCTCTGCTAAGACATTTGCACTGGTTGCTCATTTGATCTCGGGCCAAGTTCAAGGTGTTATCAGTGCCTTTTCCCCCCAGGGGGAACTCAAGGGTATGCAGTACCAGCACCTCTTTCTTTCTTTTTTGTTTTTGTTAAAAAGTGTAGTATGTGTAATAATTTCATGGTGAGTACTGGCACCCATTTTTCTAGAAAAAAAAAGCACTGGGTGTTATTATTAGTATTTAAAACCCTTAAGATCTTG
The DNA here is from genome assembly GCF_965153285.1 of Podarcis tiliguerta. NCBI lineage: Eukaryota > Metazoa > Chordata > Lepidosauria > Squamata > Lacertidae > Podarcis > Podarcis tiliguerta. The sequence continues at coordinate 56,616,822 of NC_139543.1, read as the reverse complement.
GACTAGTTTACTTGCAGGATGACCTTATCCCATATATGTGCACTTGACTGCTTTGATCTGCGAAATTGACCCTATTATGGATGCCACAAAACACTCATTCTGCACTCATAGTGTGGCAGCACCTGTACTTTGGAACTCCCTGCCTATTGACATCAGACAGGTGCCTTCACTGTATTATTTTCTTTACTTCTTTAAAACTTCTTTACTTCTTCTTTAAAACTTCTTTAAAACATTTTAATTTTAATAGGCAACCCTTTCCAGATATGGAGAAGTAACATGCGTTTTTATCTCTTTTTAGTTATTGTTGATTTAAATCATCTTTGGAATATTTTTAAATAACTGAGAATTTTTATATTTTATTTTACATTTTTGTAAAATGCTTCAGAGGTTTTCTGACAATCAAGCAGTATGTAAATCTTGTCCCCTCTTGGCAGCTGCTCTAGTGCTTGTTTTTAAAATAGAATTATTATTCTTGCTTGCCCTCTGATCCAGCCAATAAGAATTCATACAGTAAAAACATAAGAGCCTCCCGGATCAGGCCCATGGCCCATCCTGTTCTCACAATGGCCAACCAGAAGCCTGTGGGAAACCTGCAAGTAGGTTTTCCACTTGTCCCATCCTGTGGTTTCTAGTACTTAGTAGTCAGTTTGATGACATCACAGTGCCTTATAGGCAAACAAGCTATACAGGCAACTCCTGGTTTGTGAAGGGGTCGCATTTTGGGTCATTGCACACTTGTGTGAAATTGCGTACAACCAGAGCACCCAGTGAAAAAGCCTGCAAACACCTTGTTCTGCCCCTTTTTGTGTTTTTTAATGACTTTTTAGGGTCACTTCTGGGTTTGCTGTGATGCAGTCGCTGCCTGTATGATGACACCACTAATCCAAATCAGAGTGAGGGTAATGTTTACTGGCTTCACCCTGAATGAGGGAACTTTTTCCCTCAATATTGCTGAAATGGGTAAGTGGGTTAATGGGTGTGATCAATTTAATGAAACACACCCACCCATTTCAGCTCAACCGTAGATTTTATTGACTGGATGTTTGGAGCACTGTTGATGTTACAGTGCTAACCAGTGCCAAAGGTGCTAACTTATCTTCATTGGAAGTGTACCTTTTTGCTATGAAGTGAGAAATGAATTCTTCTTGCTTTCCTGTAGGACTCGTCTGACAAATGGTTCTTGGTATTTCATTACTTACATAGATCATTAGTTTCCCCCATGAAATCCGCAGATGCCTGTTGGGATTTGTGTGGACTGGAAGTTCTATAGCTCTTATTCTATATCTGCCGTTCTCTCTCTCTCTCTCTTTTTTTCATAAGCAAAGAGCCATTCTAAGCATTTTTTAATTATGTGTTAAAAGTCAGTTTGTTTTGTTTTGTTTTGTTTGTTTGTTTGTTTACTGAATTTATATACTGCCCTATACCCAGAGGTCTCAGGGCAGTTCACAGAAAAAGATCACCATATATAAAATCAAAATAAAGACAGTAACCCAAATAACCCCCACCTACCCCCCCACTATATCTGCTGATCTCAATTAAACCTGGTGCACCCAAGGAGGCAGAACTTTATCCTTTTGCTGTGGCTTTTAAGGATGTTTCTTTTGCGTGTTTAGACCTTCTAACCTCACCCTTAAATAAATTCAGAGAAGACTCAAATTTTGGTTTGGTTTTTGGCAGATTTTAGGCCACGACTTTATTGATTACATCAAGTGAGTGGTTGCATGGGCTCTGGTTCGACTAGCTCCCTGCACCGTGGCAGGTAGCGCTGACCCAGGGCACCAGCATAGGTCAGCCTAGGGTGAACACCTGGAACAACAGAAAGCCAGGGTCAGGCTAGTCCACTATCCAGATGTCCCCCTGGACTCAGGCACAGGCACAACACCTCTCAGGGTTGACCAAACCATTGAGTCCCTGGATTCCTTTAACAGAATACCCTTCTCATAGGGATGACGAGAGCGTTCCCCCATCCCTGTCACCTGAACCAGAGCCTATCCGCAAATTCCTGCTGTGCCCCTGTCCCAACGACAGACAACACACGACGGCATAGCAAGGTCAAGCGCAAGCCCTAAATATAGGGAGAGGTGCGGGGGTATTCCGATGCACTGGCCCAAAGAGGAAGCTCAGGGTCACGTGCATGGGCATATATAGGTCTCTCGATCCGTTTGGCTAGCATCCCATTGGCCTGATTAAACCCAGCATCGAGGGACCTACCAACAGGGTGTTGCGGCTATCCAATTGTACCCACCCACAACACAGGGTTTGGTTGCCAGGTCGCACTGCAACACGTGCCCTCTTTGAGGGAGGAAACAATTTCTCTTTGCTGCCTCTTCTATGAGTCTATAACACTGTTTAAAAATGGTTCTATTTTGACTCAGTGTTGCAATGGCTTTAAATGTCCCACAAGGGTTGTTTGCCCTTTGATGCAATATACTCTGGAGAAGGGATATGAGTGTGCAGCTTTCTGGAGGATGGCATACCACTTGTGTATGAATCAATGCTGCAGAGAACGTGAGTCGTGTCAAAATCTTCCAGTGCTGCAGTTGTGTCTGTTATTGCTTGGAGGGGAAAGCTTTAGATGGAAATATTGCTCTGTCAAACCACCTTTCCTAAGCTAATCACTCACTTTCTCTGCCATTGTCTTGCTACTAAATTTCATCATGGGAATGAGGCATCCCACTTAGGTGGTTTGGGGAAAGTAGCATATATCATTCTTTGCACTTGTCCTCATTTCTCTGTGAACATCAGAGTTGGATGCTGCAAGCAACAAATCATTTTTCTGTTTTATAACAAATCCATTTACTGCTATAACTATCAGAGGAGCTGACAGAGAAACCAATAAGATGTTTCGTGCAGCATCAACTCGTCTCTTTTCCCACGGAGCCCAGTGTGATGTTTCCATCCTCAAGAAATTGAATTCGACCCAAGAATGTGCAACAGAGTACTGAACCAGGTTCTCTGTTGCTAAGCTGTTTCTCAGGCCCAAACTAAATTTGATAGCAAACCAAGTTATTTAAATCTTTGTCTGAATTATATAATCACATATAAAGTGAAGGACAGCTAGTATAATGATGCATGGAACTTAAGTTAAAGAGAGTAGGGTTCCTGTGGGCATCGGAGGGAACTATTTCAATTTATGACACAACTTTCACTTGTAGTGAAACATTTGATGTAGACCTAGCTTCTGCTTTAGCTTCCCTCCGCTTGTGTCCACACTTCATAACTTAAGCATGGAGATAGCAGATGAACTGTGACTTTTCCAAAATATAGTAGTAAGAAGCCAGAAGCTGTGAAATGTAGTCTGAGCCCACAGACAGCAATCTAGGTATAATTGCTGTCACAAGCGCATGATGCCCACAGGCGGTGCAGGGACAACTGAAAGAATGGGCAGAGGAAACATACTGGGTTGAATTAGGCCACAACTTTATAGATTACAGGAAAGGGTAGGTTTGGCTAAGGCATTGAGCATGTATCCAGCATCAAGCACCCTGCATTCTGCTGATCGGAACTGAGAGGGGTTGACCCTGTGCCCGGGAGTCGACCCCGACATGGATTAGGTCCCACAACCCCACACAGATCACCATTGGGAGAGGTATATTGGCCCAACAGTCCCTTTGAGAACTCCTGGACAGTGTCACCAATCCTGGACCCTTTAACAGGGTACCCCCACAACTAAGGATCTGGTCCAAAATTGTGACGGTTGCTATGAGGTATGTGAAAACTTGCAAGCTGGCCAGTTTGCTTGCAGAAAATTCCTCCCTGGCCCCGAATATGGTGAACAAGTAAACAATAGCAAGGCCCATATATGTGTGGTATACATGGTTCTCCCACTTCCCATTGTATCTTCACAACAATCCTGTGAGGTGGGTTAGGCTGAGAAACAGTAGGTACCCCAAGGTCATCCAGCAAGCCTCAGGTCTGAGTTTTTCTTTTTTCGTGTGTTTGCCTGAACAAAATGTGGTGGGCACTGTTCCATTGTGAGCCTACCATAGAATGTATTATGTACATCTGGATGACACACCCTTATAGAAAAGAATGAAAGCTTGAAAGATGCAAAAGTCTTGCTGCTTATTTATCTTCATGCCTGTTCCACCCTGAAACACTCTGCTGTCATTATTGTTAATGAATTCTGGGGTTGTTAATATTTGATCTAGAAAGACAGACAGAAGACATTTCTATGCAGAAGACACACAAGAGATTCTCATCCGGCTGTGCGTTCCTAGGTGGGATTTCCTGATCTCACAGGGGAGGAGCACAATTAAAACTCTTAGAGTAGCAGAGCTGAGCATATTTGTCAGCAAAATTGTGTTGCTGAATCAAGTGGATTAGGCAGCAGATGATGTGTGATGATGAGTATCATGAACTTTCCCATTAACCCCTAGGCCTTCTGCCTCTGGTCCATGCATACCTCTCCTTTGCAGCGTTACCAGGCTAACCTTTGTGATCACCCTCTCCTCTTCCCTGCTCCACTAGCATCAGCATGGATGCAGAGGTTGTATTTAATCCTGCAAAGCTCTTGCATTGCTAATCACACCAAGCAAAGCTGGCAGCTTCTATGCATGCCTACTAGGGGCTTGATATGATTCTATTTCTGTCTGGCTGCCTCCTCCCCTTTCCACCCTCAAGGCATTTCTTACCCCACATATGCTCTACAGTTTTCTCTAATGAATGAATGAGCCTTTATAATGGCAGGATCTTTGATTGCTCATCTTATTCCTCCAAATTATCATTACAGGTAATATAATTGTCCATATATAGAGAGCCTGCAATATTCTTAAATATTTTTTAACATTAGAAGTGCTTCCAAATGAGAATTTATTTTGAAATTAGTGGTGCATGCAAGTTTTTCCTTACATCTGCCTGATGACATCACCAAAGTGGCAACACCACTTTTTTTTTTACATGTAATCTGGCTTTCCCCTTATCATGGAAAATCTGATGAGCAAAAATAACCTGGTGTACATCTGCAGTGCCCACTGGTATGGAAGTTTTTCATGTGTGTGATGACATTGGATAGATTCTATCAGCTAACCACGAGGAACACTTGGATGAAGCTGATTATCTGGACCCACTCCCATCTAGGTTCAGACCTGGTTTGAGACCAAATCACCCTGACAGTTATCTGGAGAAATGCAACCCTGTTAATTCTCCTTCGTCTTCCAGTGGTTTTTTGATACCATTGCATTGACTACAGTATATGTAGATTTGGAGTTGGAGCCACAGATTGGTGGTTAAGAGCAGTAGTCTCGTAATCTAGTGAACCGGGTTCACGTCTCCGCTCCTCCGCATGCAGCTGCTGGGTGACCTTGAGCTAGTCTCCCAGCCCCATTCACCTCACAGAGTGTTTGTTGTGGGGGAGGAAGGGAAAGGAGAATGTTAGCCGCTTTGAGACTCCTTCATGTAGTGATAAAGATATAAAATCCAAACTCTTCTTCTTCTCTTCATTCCATCTCTATTTCTCTGTGTCATCTGACTTGGGAATGGTTGTTCAGATTCTAGAGCAGTACCTGAGGCAGTGGTGAGATGATACAGTAAGTGGCTGCATCCTGACAGATACAGACAGAGGCATTGTGGGTAGGCCATTCCTAGGTCTGGGAATTAGATGAGCTGCCTGTTCTGAGATGGGGTTGCATTTTCTTTGAAGAAGTAGTCATATAGTCTAGGGAAGCTCCCATAACCAACAGTGATCCAGCACGTAGCCTTCATGGTGAGGAGCATCTCTTGCTAGCTTTTGTTGTTGTACTAGCTGTGGTCATCCTTAACAGGAATAGCCTGGCCATGGTGATCTGGCAGTCTTGAGGAGCCGCTGCAGTGTAGTCTATGTGAGGTGACCTTTGAAGTCATTCCAGTAGCTGGTGCAGAATGCAGCAGCTGGGCTGTTATGTAGGGAGGCTTGCTTGGCACCTTTGTTACATATCTTTAGGCTCCAGGCTAAAACATCCATTTTCTGTCAGGCTTTTGGCTAATTAAGCAATCTATGCCTTTTAAACTGTGGGGGTGGAGGGGTTATTGTTTTTATTTGTTATTATAGCATGTATTTTTGTGTTTTTATATTGTAATCTGCCCTGTGATATTCAGATGCACCCAAGATCTAATTTTTGAAAATCTAAATTTTGCTTTTGAGCACATAATTTATGTCAGCAAGTACCGTAATTGCAATAAACATAAATTATTTGTGGCCTTCAAGTTACTTAGGCCATGCATTTACTTCAATAGGTCTGTTGTGGAGTTTGTTCTTGGGCACTTTGGCAGGTCTTTATTTTTTAGGTCATGTTTGCACCGCAGGTGAATTATTTTATTTAGAGCATTTTTAATTCTTTTGAGTCACAAGCTATTTTACTCAATCCAGACTATACTTTTTGGAAATCTCAACCACACACTAGCTGTGGTAACCAAGCTCAATGATAATCGACCCATCACATTCCTTGAGAAATTGAGTCCTTTGTTTTCATTTTGCTTTTAATAGAAGTATAAAGATGTGGAACCAACTCTGAAGATCAAAGAGGTGGATGGCTTGGAGCTGGTGAAGAAGTTCTCTGAAGAGATGCAAAGCATGTTGGGGAGAAAAGTAGAAGCTGTTGAGGTAAATATTCAAATTCCTCCCCAGGCAAGAGTGAAAAAGGAAAAGAAACAAAAGTAATAAAAACAGATCATCCTCCAATCCAGGGGTAGGCACTATAGCATTTGCCAGATTTTGGTAGACTCCCATCGTGACTCATGGTCAGCATGACTTATGGTCAGGGATGATGGGAAGTTGTAGCCCAACAACTTCTTGTCTAGCCTGACCTATTCATATCTTTCATTTTTATAGTTTTCTCAGTTAAACTTGTTGCACACCTCAAAGCTGCAGGGTGTGGCGAGGAGATAGTGTACATGGTACTTAATAAATAAGCATGTAGGAACAGATTTCTTTAGTCGCCTTCCAGAAGAAAGACACAGTAGCAAGCAGAGCATGTGTTTTGCATGTAGAAGGTCCCTGTTTCAGTTGTTGTAACCTGCTCTGGAATTTATGGCGAAGGGTGGGTAACAAAGTGAATTAATAATAATAATAATAATAATAATAATAATATATATATATTTTAAGAAAACATAGCTTTATAGCTTTCTCATGATATTTGTAGTTTTGCCCCACAGTTGTCTATATTTATTTACTGTGTGTCTATCTGTGTGTATAATTTCTTTTCAGCTGAAATATGTGGATTACCTATGCAGTTACAAAATAAAAATACTGTGCTGGCTTAGTTGGTGCTGTTGGCAAATGGCTATTTGATCCTGCTTTAATAAACCCAGGCAGACTGCTCTTGGTTCATTGGTTTTGTGACCGTGGTAACAGCCCTCTTGTCTTCATCTTTGTAGACTTAGTAGATGAAGGACTGCATGGTTGTTTTTCCTCTGGGTTCTGTTCCAAAAAGAAATGTGCATCCCTCCCCCCCGCCCCGTTGCTTCTCTGCTACATTTTCCCCCTATAAAGATTGCTCTTAATAGCCTGAAAGGCTGTCCGGGGAACTGTTGGAGCTGGCTAGGAAAGACTGTGAATATAACCAGCTAAATTTAACCTTGTAGCAGGAAAGATGTCCATTGATCTTTAAAACTCTCCTGCAAAAAAAAAATGTTACATGGGGGGAAAAATACGAGAGGGAGACATTGCACATACTTTTGTAAATCAAGAAAATCTTTAATAAAAATACATTAAAAACACACACTCCTTCAGCGCTTTCTTTTGGGTTAGGCAAGATATGGAGACCAAGGGTAGGGTTACTATGGTTTCTCCCACTCCCGCCCTCTTCATCTGACAGGCGTGCTATGTTTATAGACACCTTATGACAGGCAGAAATTCAACAGGTGATAGTTTTCTCACTACCACATCTCCACTTTGGATAAAGCTGAATGTGAAATCCAACTGTGAAAGACATAGAAACCTCCCTTGGGGGAAAATGTGGTTCTCCTAAACTTCATTATTTTAGATTTGTTTTCCTCGCTTTGAGTAATACTTTGGAAAAGTCTTGAGCGTCACTTCACATTTTATTATTTATTTTACAGCGTTTGGTTGAGGCAGCAGAAGATGCAGATCTGTATCACGAGTTCAATTCCTCATTGGATGTAAGTCATGCATTTATTGCAAGTGTTTGTTCCAAATTCCTCCACACACAAAAACATAGATCTCGGAAGAAGGCTAGGCCTTGAACTGTCCCTGACATTTACTTCTGTATGCAGAGAAAATTTCTTCGTATGGAGAAACATTCATTCACATGAGCGCCTCAGACAGGGGGAGCTGGACCTAGCACATTCCTAGACATGCTGAGAATTGCCTTGCCTCAACATCTGGAGGGCACCACGTTGGCTATCCTAGGAGTGCAGTTTTCTCCACTGGATGCCTGCTCCACTTGTTGTGAGCCTGCTAAAACTCTCTGGACTGAAATTCTAAGCATCCTATTAATTTGTGGAAATCACTGGTGAAAGTGTTATGGCATTCAAAATGAGGTCTTAATTATAGTGTAGGTGAAAAAGGCATTACCAACCAGCCATATATTGGTGGTTTTCTAGTATTGCCCCTTGTGGGAGAAGGCACTGAGTGAGGCATTTGTACCATTTCTTCAGAGCCCCAAGCAAGCATAGCTTGGGTGCCACTGGATGCCTTGCCACATTTGCCAGAAATCACTAGCTAGCCTTTTCTGCAAAGGCACACAAAAGTGAATGTCATTGCCACACAGTGTGGATTGGTCTTAAATTGTCATGTGGAAGCCATGAATTTGATGGTCCTTCTACATAGAGATGCAATACTGTGCAAATCTACTTGTCATAGGTCCCATTTACTTTGGTAGGTCTTACTTTGCTGGGCTGGGCAAGGGTGACTTGTAAACATCCATATGCATACTATATAACATTCAGTGCCTCCTGCTCCCTTATTTACCTTTTTTTTTTTTTTTTGCCTGCATACAACTTTCACCTGTAACATGCAGCTAGTATCGGGTCCTGAAATATTTTTGCCCTAAGCTCCTGCACCAGATGTATACAAGGCACTGCTTTGGTATTAATACTTTAATGAAAATTGACAGGAGATTAGCCCAACTTTCAGTAGTACAGAGAGAAAACAGTTTTGATATCTCCCAGTTTAGCAAGACTCCACATCCTCATTCCTTCACCCAGTCAGCATTTCCCAGTAGAATATGTTAGTTGGCTAATGGACAGATTTTTGATGAGGAAGTGATGAGGAAACATTAAAGGGAAGGGGAACCTTTTCTCCAGCCAAATAATAATCAATTAGAGAATAATTCTCGTAATGATTGCCAAATTGCATTAAGTTTCTCCTGATTTATCTCTCCTGTAGAACATGATTCATTGTTTAATGGGCAGATCTAAAAGATATTCAACCCAGTCTTCCAATTATAGGCATAGAATATGATTTCCAGAACTGTAAAATAATGTGCTTTGCCACAAGCAATGCTGTAAACAATCCAGAGTTCAGCAGAAACCTACTACCTCACAGGGATGCATCTCAAAATAAGGTGATTAAATCAGCGTTGTAGCTTAATTAATTCCGCAAATCTTTTCCACAGGAGCTTAAGTAACAGAACATTTTCAAATCGCATAGGCCAGACTTGCTTGTGAACATTTCTGGCATTTATCATTATTCATATTTTTCCTGTATTAAACAGATTTATACGATATCAACCCAAGGTCTCTCTGTGCTCAGTTGTCAAGACAGCAGATTTATGTTTGTTTATTTTTTTTAAAAAAGAGGGGCATTAAGCAGGCCTTTGAGTTTAGCTGCCTTGATGCAGACCTCACTCCCTAATTCAGCATTTAAGTCAATGCAATATAAATAGAGGACTCAGTTAGCTATCAAAGACTATCAAGGTGTATGTGGACTATATGGAGAGTCTAGGCAGGAAGCCAGAGCAGAGGTCACTTTTAAGAGGGCATACAAATGTATACAGTTCATCATTCATCCCAATTATCAATATCCTTGCTACTCAAACCTTGGCATCTAATGATCTCCCAGTATGCCACCTTGCATCTGCAGGCAGCCAGTTAGCAAAACTGCCAATTACTTAGACATTTTGTGTTGCCGAGGCAGTCTAGAGGATTGAAATTCAGCTGTATGTTTGACAAATTCATCAGTGTTAAACCCAGCAGAATATAAAGTGAGCCTGAGAATGTAGGTCAGTGGAAAATCCAGTGCCTGCATGGAATGTGCAGCACAGGCAGGAGATGTGCAGCTTATCCTTTATCGTAAGTTCAAAGAAGGCGTAGGGTTTCTGTACCTTTAATGGTTTATATAGAAGGGGTTTATATTCAGCAGTCTGGCTTATCTCATCCTTGAATGACAACAAAGCATACCAGCCAAAAAATCCCAGAAGCGTACTTTTGAATCCATATGCAATATCCAGTCACTTCTGGGGAAAGACTGCTGAATGTTGTATATGGGTCTTTGTTTAATATCAATGAAACCTTATTTTTTTAACAGTAGAAAGTTATTCACATGGCCTTAGACGGGGGGGGGGGGTAGGACTTTTTGTCAGCCTGAGGGCCACATTCCCTCTCTGGCCTAGTCTCTGGAGGCCACATGCCAATGTTGGGTGTGGCCACTCTAGATAAATGACACATATGCATATACAGCATACACTGCACTCACATTCTACGTTTACATACATATAACATACTGAATACGACATGTACACTGACATAACCAGAAGTAAAATCCAGAAGCTTAATTGGAATTAGGAATCTAGAATCTTGGAATTTGGTTGGGTTGGAATCCTTGGATTGGCTCGGGACTGTTGCAAGTTTGCCTCAGGTGAACAGGTGTTTTGCGCATTTTTATTTTTTGGTTTTGCACCAGAAGATTGTGGATTAGTGTGATTTTGTGGTGTAAAGCCTTGTGTGGGGGTTATTAAGGTATAAATGAATGTGTGTCTGGGGTGACTGAGGTCATGCCATCGTGATATTTACGTACTGAAATCTAATATACTGTCTCTCTATTTTTTCTTCATCCCCAGATTAATTATTACAATGCTGTTCTCATTAACGAAAAGGATGATAAAGATAATTATGTGGAGCTTGGTGATGAATTCATTCTGGAACCAAATGAGCACTTCAATAACCTGCTGGTGAACACAACATTAAGTGACATACAGCTTCCAACTAATGTTTACAACAAAGGTAGAGAATTTCTGTGTTAATTCTACTGGTAAGGCAGCAATAGAGCCAGAGATGAAGTATCAAAATTTAGCTGGCAACTCTAGGAAGAGAGGAAAAGATTGACCATAGACTTGCGTGTTATGTATGTTTTGTGGGAGGAAAATATGAATCCTTGTGACCCACGTATGTGGGTGAGTAATAAAATAACCAACTGGGTCCCTGGATTCAAAAACGGAAGGAATGAAGGCGGGTAGGAGGGCAGACCTTTAACAGGCTCTTCCCCTTCCCTGAGCAAAAACTGCTTTAAGGGGTGATTTGGATTATGTAAATGATACAGGAACGGAATTGTTAAGCATCCCCAATCATTGTGTTGTTTTACTGTTCAAGTTATTTAGCATGAACACACATATACCTGAACTTGGCAAAAAAACAAAAATAAAATTGATTAAGAATGGGGAGATCAATTATAGTTCTCTCAGAGTAACCTGCAGTTTGTCCCTAGTTAGCTGAGTTTCATCAGTACCATCTCTTTGGTTAGATTTTGTCCGGAAGCTGGGCAAGGAAAGACCTACAGCTAAGCCTGAGGAAAACAGGTGCCACTCATTGAAAATATTGGAGCAGTTAGTTTAATGTTAGATGTACTTAGAATAAGGCATCTTGATACATTGATATTTGTTAGGCTTCTAGTCCTCATGAAAGAAGAGGGGAGTTTGGCTAGATATTGTTGGTGGAGGACGCTGGTGCATCTGTATCCTCTATAGGTTTGTTTGTTTTTATTCCTTCTCATTCTTTCTTTCCCTTTCTTACTATTGTTCCCTTCTTGCCTCTTTTTGTCACAGACCCTGATATTTTGAATGGGGTTTATATGTCTGAAGCATTGAATGCTGTTTTTGTGGACAATTTTGAAAGAGATCCAACTCTCACTTGGCAATACTTTGGCAGCTCTACAGGATTCTTCAGACTCTATCCAGGTAAGGGGCTTCATGCCTATCTGGCCATTTGTTAGAAAGGTTTCAGGCTTAACTGCACATGGATTGAATGAAGCTTTACCCCCATGAAAATAAAAGATGTGAGCTCACAGCCCCAGATTTGGATTGCAACCACAATAAGGAGCAAGGGCTAAAGCCTTCCTACCCTCCACACCAGGTTCTGATCTTGCTGAAAGGCTGTGTACTTGCAATAGGGATTTGGAGGGTGTACAATTCAGTTTGCATTTAAAGGTGAACCTACCTAGTTCACATTTAACAATACATGAACCCTTCCATTACAGCCAAGTAATATGTACAAAAATGTATGCATTAGGGGAAAGTATGCATTAAAATGCATGTATTAGGGAAAATAACATTTTAAAATGTTATATTTTGGGAAATCACTCTGTAAAATTGTGTGTATTAGGCAAAATTGCAGAGAAATAGGTGTATATTAGGAGAAAATTACACTAAAATACTAATGGATTCATAATGATTCATAAACATATGGAAATGTGAAATGCTAAGCGTAAGGTTGGGAAATTAGAAACTGGAGAAACAAAAACTGAAACATTTGCCCATACATAGCATGCAATTTCTGAAAGAAAATGTGTGCCCTCAAGGGGCAGACCATAACATATAGTTTGGCCCTTAATTATTCAAAGAAAAGGAGTACACTAAACCAAAATCAGTTCAGAGATGCTACAAAATACACCAGCCTGTGGGAATGTTCAGGGAGGCAAGAGAGGATATATTGTTTAATAATATCCTTCCCAACTTGCATTAACAAGTTCCTTTACTTAACAGAGTGCATCCCCCCTTTTAATATACAGTGGTTTGCTTGTTGCAAGCTCGTTTGAGTCCCTCTTAAAAAGAATAGACACAACAGGTCTTATTAAAGTCAATATAAAAGTAGTTTACTCACAATCATTCAGTTCATAGTTGGATCCCTGAAGGTAGACTTAGGTTACAAAACTATATACAGTGGTACCTTGGTTTACAACCATAATCCATTCTGTACATCCATTTGTAAACCAAAACAGGTTGTAACCCAAGGCACGCTTTTGCCAATGGGGCTTCCAAAAAAAATTTATTCATAATTGGGGGGGAAGGGGGGGGGAGAGTTGTAATCCAAAAAAAGGTTGCAAACCGGGACATACACTTCTGGGTTTGACGTGTTTGTAATCCAGAACGTATGCAAACTAAGATGTATGCAAACCAAGGTTTCCACTGTACACATGTGGAACTATCCCATAAGGGAGTTAGTTCCTAAGTGACTGCAGACGGGCTGTTACATGGAAAAGCAAAAATGGAGAAGAGCGAAAGGAAGGAGCTGTGCTCCCTTGGAGAAGGGGACGACAGAAGACAAGATGGTTAGACAGTGTTCTCGAAGCTACAAACATGAATCTGACCAAACTGCAGGTGGCAGTGGAAGACAGGAGTGCCTGGCGTGCTCTGGTCCATGGGGTCACGAAGAGTCGGACACGACTGAACGACTAAACAACAACAAGCATGTTCACTCTAGGAATGTTGTACTTGAGTGCTATGTGTCTGAAATCCCACATAGCCAATGTTAAGCTTCCTTAGGGTGTGATCCCCTATGCATATTGACTTGGAAGTTGGTCCCACCAAACTTGGGAAACACTCATAAAACGTAGATATTACATCTAAATCAGGGGTTCCCGAACTTTGTTCTTTGGACCACTGGTGATGTGCAAGTTTTGTTTAGGTGGTCTGAAAAATTCAATTACAGCATTTAGCACAGCCTATTACAACTGCTACAACAGGCACAAAACTCATCAACTGGTCTACCAATACCACCCACAATATTCATGTTGTCCATGGGAGAAAACTATAAACTAGTCAAAATAAATGGGACAAAATAAATTGTCTTGTTTGTGCCCATTCCCTGCAGTTCAGGCAGGGTGAGTACACAGTAATAACGATGAATTTAATTAAATTAGGAGCCTGCCCATGACTGATGACCCTCTGTCTCATACATTTGTGTCAATGAGGCTTATTCCAAAGTAAATATGCACAGGATTGCAGCTTCAGAGTACAGTATTGGTTTGCTTTGCAGTTATGATCTCTGCACAACTGATAGAGAGTTCAAGGCTTTTGGATTGTGTTTTGCTTCACTGTGTAGAGAAATCCCAGAATAAGCAACTGTTATAATATTGTAATGCTGGGAAAGGGCCTAGTTAAGGTTCTGATGCTTACATAATAGGGCTGCTTGTATTCCTGTGTGTGCCAGATCCACAGCAAAATTGTTTTGATGTCTCTACAGGAATAAAATGGACACCAGATGAAAATGGGGTCCTCTCCTTCGACTGCCGAAATCGAGGCTGGTGAGAGATTTTGAAAACATTTCATACTCCTGTGTTTGATTTGGAGGGACCCAGAGTTTATTCTTCCTTCCAACTTTTGCTTCCCTCTGATATTTGTTCTAGATACTATCAGTGGCTCTTCCTCTATTCAGTTTTAGCTTCTCCTTCATGTCACTGTCTCCAAAGGGAATGCTAAAATTGCTCCCTAACAGTCAAGGCAAGTGTTTATGTGTACACATATGAAGATTTGCCTCTCCCTATATCATCTACCTGTGACTATTTCCTCTATTATGCCATTGAGTGGGGTACATTATGTGGTGATTACATAGAGCAAGGCTTTTCAGCAGTGGCACCCTCCCTGTGGAACACCCTCTCTTTAGAAGTGTGGTTGGCACGGTGAAAGAAACTGAGATACGAAAGCTAGGAGCTAAATGGCACCTTAAACCTAGGTTATGGGTGCAACAATGGAATGTCTAGGCATGCTTTTTTATAACAAGAATACAAAGCTGAATGAATGAACTGCAGCTAAAATAGTATGTTCATTTTTCACATGGTTTCGTCCTTCCCCTGCCCACCCCCTAATATTCTTAATATTCTTCCCTTTTTAGGGAAGTTTTTGATGACTGATGTTTTAATGTATTTTTAAGCTTCTGTTGGAAGCCACCCAGAGTGGCTGGGGAAACCCAGCCAGATGGGCGGGGTAGAAATAATAATAATAATAATAATAATAATAATAATATGTCTCTTCTCCAGTCTTCAGAGAGTGGCTGGAAATGAGGAGGCAGAAAAAGGTCGTCCTTTCCTTCCACTTTGCAGTTTTATTCTGAAATCTTAGATGCAGTACTGCGCCCAGAGTTTAGAAACTGCTTGCACTAACAAAACTCCCTGTCACAAAATGCACCTAGAACAATGGGAGTTTTGAACACCGGGTTGCATTGTCACTTTCACCATTTTGGCACCAAGTTAAGATCTGCCTGTTTGCTCAGGCATTTTTGTGGTTTAGGTATGAAGTTGATCCTGCCCTGGGTTTTTCACTGCTCCTTTTTTATTGGAAGGGGTCTTATGGTTTTATTATAGTGCATTATGTAATTTTATGTGTTGTATTCCACACGGATATCATTACAGGTGAAGGGTGGTTTATAAATGTTTTTAAAAAACCAATACTTTAAAAATACAATCGATCAAAAGAACAAGAGCCCAAGCAGTCTAGCATCCTCTTTTCCACAATGGTTAAAGACAACCTTCCCAACCAAATGTCTTACAGATGTGATTGTCATCAGCACTAGCGAGCACAGCCATGCTGATGAGGGGTGATGGAAGTTAGTCCAAAATATCCAGAGAGTGCCAGATTGGGGAATGTGAGGTTAAGCAGAGGCTACTGGAAAGCTCACAAACAGAGCTTGAAAGCAAAAGCTGTTGCTTCCTAGTAACTGGCATACTGTCTGTGTAATGAGTGGCTGCTGATAGACCTACCCTGCATAAATTTGCCTAATCCTCCTTTAAAAACAGCTAAACTGGTGGCTGTCACCCCTTCTTGTTGCAGCGATGTCCATAAATTAAAGATGTGGGTTGTGAAGAAATATGTTCTTTCATTTATTCTGAATATAGCACAAGTTTGTGCTATATTATGAGGGAGGGAGGAAAAGTTATGTCTGTCACTTCCTCCACACCTTGCATAATCCTATCCTTTTTGGTCATTTCTCTAAATTAAGAAGCCCCAAATGCTTTAATCAGTTATTTTAAAATTGTTGGGTTTGTTAGAATCTATGCACCACCTTTCCTAAGGCAGGGTGTTATTACTGTTGTTGTTTGGTTGTTGTTACTTGCCCTTCAGCAGGTCCCAGGATGACTACAACAATTGAAAAGTTCAGTACTAAAAACAGTTAAAACAAATTACAGTGACAGAAATATGATGGGTCCTGAAGAAACACGCTGCAGGTGTCAAAGGGCCATGTATTCAGAGGATGCATCCTTAGATCACCATGCTAAATAGGAAATGAATCAATACATTCTTCTGATTCTACCATACATTCAGATCACTTCTTCCGGCTTGGATCATGTGTTCCCTGATATGGTCTAGGAACCTCCCACTAGTGCCACTCTTGCACACTTACATGATATTTACTGCTTCCCTTTCTTGTTCCTGTCAAGGTACATCCAGGCTGCTACATCACCCAAAGATATTGTCATTGTGGTGGACATCAGTGGGAGCATGAAGGGTTTGCTTCTGTCTATTGCCAAACACACCATTGTCACCATTTTGGACACCCTGGGAGAGAATGACTTTGTTAATATTATTGCCGTGAGTACAAACTCCTTCCTCATTTGTAAACACCCTCTCCCTCGGCGACAATGGAACTAGATTTTAGTTTGAGAAAGAGCTCTGGGTTGGCATTGGATGAGCAGATCAATCTATTTCTGGCCCATGTCCCTTTTGCTGCTGTTTGCTGCTATTTGCCTGCGTTCGCCTGTTCCATCCTGCTTCTGCACTACTCTCCAGACTTTTAAGATGCACAAAACTTCATGTTTAAATCCATTTTTCTACATGTATTTTCTCTCAAAATATATATTTATAAATCTCTTTTTTTATTGAAACTGGCATTTCTAAATGCATTTTTTTAAAAAAACCAGTATCTATTTCAGGCTGTTAAGAAAGGGTAAAAACCACTTGATAAGTAAGACCGCAATACTGCCCCCTACTTACCTGGCAGTAAGTTTAATTGAATTCAGGAGGACTTGCTTTTGAGTAAACATGGTTAGGGTTGCACATTATCCCAGGAGGTGTGGATCAGGTTAGTTCCTATAGGAATTCACAAAGATCAAAACATCTAGCTCCCAGCCATTTCAATTTGTGTTCCAACCGTCATTCACTGATTGGTTAGAAGAGGCTAGAGAAATTGCCCTATGATCTTTCTCTCTGTTAGATATGAAGCGTGACCTGCTCAGTCCAACCTGTGGACCACTCCTGTCTGTGGTTTGCTCTAAGGAAGGCCATACCTGGATACTTTCACTTTCTTACAAAAATATAATCACATGAAATTTTAAGATTGCCCTCATGCTTCATGAAAGACTTTCTTGATTGTTTTGCTTGCTCCCCCCCTTTTTTTTGCAAAGAATGCTATGCCCAGATATGTTCCTAGTCTCAACAATTTTTTTTTCAAGTCTTGCATTTGTTGCAGACAGAAATTGTTTAGAGGTATTTACTTAGAGTCATCTTTAGTCTCAGTTATCAGTACCAGAAACTGAAGACAGCTGTTAAAAATAGTCCTTGCTGCGATCAGATTAAGACTTTGAACTGGCTCGGGCCGAGTATTTATTCTCAAGAGCAGTTTTCATAGGATTAAAAGACAACAGAACAATCACATTCTCCGCTGTCCAAAAATAACTGACTAAATGGCTAACTGGTCATTTGGGTGAGCTCAGGGGTGGAGAGAGAGAGAGAGAGACCTGGAATGGAAGAGGAAAGGATACCCACAACTGTGTCTGAAGGCCAGTCACACTCACCAGTTCATCTCTCTGCTCCTCCCTACCATGCCCCTGAGTAGTTTCTGGCCTCTCACTGTAATTTAGCCTGTAACTAAACCACCCACTGACAGTGCATCAGTCTTATTTAGATTGAGCTTTCATTTCTTGGCTCTCATCCAGTGCATTAGCAAGGGAAGACAACATGTATACATCCCCCCTCCCCAATTTGTACCCTTTTGCAAGCGAATTTCTCTAATATCATGCAACTCCTGTGTTATTTTTCCACAAATGTATGCATACTTTCTCCTCACAGGAATGTTTTGTCCCCATTATATGGTTTGAAACCTGCATCACAAAATTTGGAGAAATGTGAATTTGGAAGGATAACTGTTTCAGTTCACATATTATTTCAGAAAGTACAAACCAGGCAGCTTTGTATTAAAATGTGAGCCAAAGTCAATTTCTCCCTATCCCCAACCAGGGCTGACTGTCTCTCCTTTTAGCTGCAGCAGTAAAAGGAGTCCCTTCTGAACACCACCACCTAGGGTTACTGCAGGACAGCTGAGGTATCTAGGGTGTCAAAGGCTGCAAACATAATCCCGATTTGCAGACTTTGTCAGGGAGTTAACACTGCCACTTGATCAGGTGCTCTGGCAAAATGCACCCACTCTGTGTACAGGAAAAAGCAAAGTGCCATGTCTTTAGAATGTAGCTGAAAGCCTGTGGGTTTTTATACCAGCTGGAGCATGTATTTAAACCCTTTGGGTAGTCAACCTCAGACTGATGGTCACGGCTGATGCAGTCCTTTGCCTACTTTTATTTTATTCTTTTTTGCTGAGGAAAAACACAAGAGAGGCTACAAATCTCTGTCCTTAAGTAAGCCACTTTGCAGAAATATCCTTATTTGTTACATAAGTAGCTTGCTTTGAGACAAAGCTATCTGCAGCAAATCGTCCCTGTGTCCACCCTCGGAAACTGACATGCCCTCTCTTCAGTTTAGACTTGTGTGTGGTTATTACAATATTGTGTTTGCCCTGTTCATAATATCTAATTTTCATTGTAAGCTGTTATTAATGAAGGGTGAGGTATTTAAATTTTAGTACACTGGTACCTCGGGTTACATACGCTTCAGGTTACATACGCTTCAGGTTACACACTCCGCTAACCCAGAAATAGTGCTTCAGGTTAAGAGCTTTGCTTCAGGATGAGAACAGAAATCGGGCTCCGGCGGCGCGGCAGCAGCAGGAGGCCCCATTAGCTAAAGTGGTGCTTCAGGTTAAGAACAGTTTCAGGTTAAGTACGGACCTCCGGAACAAATTAAGTACTTAACCCGAGGTACCACTGTACTAAATACTGCCTAGAACACATATGCTGTCTTTATCATGTACTGTATATCTATATATCTCTATAAAGTATCAGGCATAGGCAAACTCAGCCCTCCAGATGTTTTGGGACTACAACTCCCATCATCCCTAGCTAACAGGACCAGTTGTCAGGGATGATGGGAATTGTAGTCTCAAAACATCTGGAGAACCGAGTTTGCCTATGCCTGCTCTATATCTATCTATGTTCTATGTTGCTTTTCATAGGAAACAAGATCCCAGTGGGCCATAGTAAATTGCACATGAAGTGGCAATTCGAGTCTCTCATTTGGCACTTTAAGGACTTAATACATGTTATTATGGCAGAAGCTTTTGTGATGAACTGAGTTCAAGTGCCATAATGGCTTGTGCCATAATTAAATGCCTTGGCCTTTAAAGCAGGTGTGGGAGTTGCTGTCTAATAAGCAGTGAACAAAGGGAAATACTGAAGAAAATCAAGAAAGAGGACAGGAAATGTTGCCTGAATAATTCTGGCACTATATGGGCAGCATCTTATTTTTACAGTCTCCAGAGGGATAGCCATAGTACTCTGTTGTTGCAGCAAAACCAGCAGAGTTTTGTATCACTTTAAAGCCGTGGTGCAGAACCTTTGGCCCTTCAGATGTTGCTGTACTACAACTCCCATCAGGCCTAGCAAGCGTTGCCTGCCAAAGCTTTGCTGGACTTGGCTCAGTCTTGTGAGGGTAGGGGATGGAGTAAGAGCAAACCATGAACTTAAAAAGTTCAGGTAAAGATCTTACTTGTGGAACACAACAGGATATTGGCAACCAAGGCTACCCACTTCTTAAATTACACATATTGCTGGCATTTTAGTGAGGGAATGTCTAGTGTGAATCTATGCCTTGATTTGTTTCCAAAGAGCATGGGGAGGTATTTTGTGGAATCTTGCATTTTAAAATGTATGCTTTCAAAAGCCGTGATGGTTGTTCTTTATACATAACAATATCTCCTGAAACCTATGTAACTCTCTAAGGAAGATTCCTTTTCTTCTAGTCACTCTGCCACCCCTCCTTTTTGCCTTTACAGTACAATGATTATGTTCATTATGTTGAATCCTGTTTCAAGGGGATCCTAGTTCAAGCAGACAGAGATAACAGAGAGGTAAGTACTGGACTTCTAGGGACATATTTAGGCGCATTATTGAGTGTGAACTGGTGTGTGTGTGTGTGTGTAATAATTTTAAATTTTCTACTTTATAAACCACTTAGAGACTGTTTTAAATATTAAGCAGTATATAAATTTAATAATAATAAATAACGATTGTGCATTATTCTTTATCTCAACCTGGTGGCAAAATCCAGATGTTTTGAACTGCAATAGGCATGGAAAAGAAATTCAATTCAGTACACATTTAAAGCTGAATTTATCAAATTTGCAGTGTCTGAAACAATATGAGAATCGAAACATAGCTATCCTTCATAATTTGCACTGAATTTTGCTATGCAGTTCTCAAACCAAACAATGCTTACAAAAATGCATATATGAGGGGAATTTGTTGCTCAAAATGAACATATTGGTGAAAATAACAATTACACCATATATGTGTTAGGATTATATCTTTTGCAAAAATGTATGCATTAGTTGAAACTGCACACTAAAATGTGTCTATTAGGAGAAATTAACACTAAAATGTTGAAGAATTTTCACAAGAATTTTAAAGTATGGAATTCACAAATTGCTGCAGAAACACAGAGAACTGTATTTAAGATTGGAAAAATGAGAAACTGCAAGAACCAACTTAGGCAGATTTTTCCATCCCAAGACTACAGCCCCATCTAGTATGGCCTATGATCAGGGTGGTTGGGAGTTGTAGTCCAACAAATATTTGGAGGGCACCAGGTTGAAGAAGACTAAACTGTCTAATGCTATGAGAATACCTTTCTTGCTTCTTTGCTTAGCACTTCAAGCAGCTGGTGGATGAGTTGCAAGCAAAAGGAGTTGGGACAGTGAATAAAGCCTTGACAGAATCCTTCAGAATCCTGAGGGAGGTAAGAAATGTTGTGGGGATAAAGGTCTCCCCCCCCCCCCTCTCCATGATGCCTTCATTCCATGTCCTGCAGCATTGTGGCAATTATGGCAATGCACTGGAGGAGAAGGAAGTTCTCCAGACAACAGTGACAAAAACCCTCTGTGACAGCACCAAAAGCTGCTGATGGGCATGTTGGCTAAAATTACAGCAAAAGAATATGATGTCAACATATTTGGACAGTGTTATTTTAGGAATGTAGGCACACACACACACACACATTTATTAAGTGTTTGACTCTAGACTGCAACGAAATTGTGATGTTGCTATGACAAAGAAGGATAGTAGAATTGTAGACCTGGAAGGGACCCTGAGGATCTTCTAGTCCAGGGTCAGCAAATTTTTCAGCAGGGGGCCAGTCCACTGTCCCTCAGACCTTGTGGGAGGCCAGACTATATGTTGTCATGATCATGACCGACATTTTTGGCAAAAACCCTTATTTGGATCAACCCCAACATTGCACAAATGTGATTTTTTTTGGGGGGGGGTGTTCCCTAATACACCCACACTGCTTCCTTTGCGTTTTACGTGTTGACAGTTATTATTTCTCTAGTAAGGTGGGGTGGGGGCTGGGGGGCTGAGGTAAGCGCGCCATTCCTGTCAGCCCTGGAGAGTGTGTGTACATGCGTGTGTGAAGGGAAAAGCCGTTGGCCACGCTAAGTCAGGCTGGCTCTGTTCAAGCAAAAACGTTCTTTTCCCCACGTGAGGAAATACGAGGTGGAGCCTTTCCATGGCTCATACCCTGTAGTTAACAAGTGGCCTCCCCAGCAGAGTGCAGAATTGTTTCGGAGTACAGCCACCCAGGCACTCCCCACTTCCTCTGGTGGGGAGCACCGCCGCCACAGACACTGGCAGGCGTTGCTCCTGGGTCACCTCCGACCCTCTGCCACCGCAACTGCCTTTCCTGAGGTAAGTTCCATGGTGGAAATCCGAAATGTGGCTTCTTTTCCCTTTTCCCCACCCCAGAAGAAAAGATTGCTGTGTGTGCATGACGGACAGAGAAGTGGCTTGTCTCGAGCAGTCACCCACCTCATTTTGACCCCCAAGCCTGGCTGAGTCGCAAAAACCATCGCGTGCACGCTATGCCAGCTGCCTGAATTCGCGGACCGTCCGCAGGCCGGATCTAGAAGGCAATTGGGCCTGATCTGGCCCACAGGCCTTAGTTTGCCAACCCATGTTCTAGTCCAACCCCCTGTAATGCAGGAATCTCAGCTAAAGCATCCATGACAGATGACCATCCAACCTCTACATAAAAAACCTCCAGTGAAGGGGAGTCCACACCTTCTGAGGAAGTCTGTTCCACTGTTGGGTTATAGCTGTGGTCTGTAGTATCAGAAAGTAAATCATGAGATTGTTAGCTCCCACGAGAACAGGTGACCCCAATCTGTTTCCTTGGCGATGATGCCATTGAGTTAGGTGTTGCATTTAATCAGAACTTTGTCTTTCATATTTCAGCATCATGCCAATTATTCAATGGTTTGAGAGTACAGAGTGACTGATTGAGTCTGCTTTTCAAATGACAGAAGAGGTGGAAAGGGTTAGACTGGAGACATTTGAAGGAACGAGAATGAGATGCAATTGCTCTGCTTTGCACCAGAATAATAGGATTCATCCACACCATCGTGTGTGCAACCCTACCAAGTGGTGCTTCAGCTAGAAATAGATATGCCATGATGATTAAATCTCATTAGTGCCAAGCAGCATAGTTGTGCTACTGAGAAACTGTATCAGGGAATGGACAAAAAACAGTCCAGTGTTGATAATGATGGTGGCACTAGTGAGCTGAAAATCCACTAAAAGCCACAAATTCTTCAAATTTAGGGTAGGTGAAATTTGGCAAGCTCCTGGATTTCCATAGGCACAAAATAATTGTGTTTCACTTTAAACCGAACCCTCCACCACCACCCAATAGAAGCACAACTTTGAGAAAAGGCATATGGATTATGCACAGCACAAAAATTAGTAACAATATGATACTCTGGACCAGTGTTTCATTCAAGCGAGGGTTTACCAATGCTGAGTTCCAGGATTTATTGTCCATGCCGGAGCAAATGCCTGCTTCATATGAAATAACCACAAAGTGTGCCTCAGGGCATGTGCAAAGTGTGTTCCTCTCACCACAAGAAGATTGGATAAAAGGTTTTTCATACAAAGGCCTGACTTCTCATAAAACTTAAATAACAGCATTTCTTATTTTAGAAATTAAGATCTAGATCCATTGGAAATGCATTCTGAATAATGAGTATTCTTACTAAGGTTCTGCTTCTGAGCAGACTCTCGCTGTAATTGATCAGAGTTTCCCCTAGGTCATAATTAAGGGCTTTTAAATAAGGCCATAATTTAAATGACGTGGGGGGGGGGCTATAGCTCTTGCAAAAGGTCACATGCTCAATCCCTGGCATCTCCAGGTAGGGCTGGGGAGACGCTCTCAGTTGCTGTCAGTAAATGATACTGAGTTAGAAGGACCCGTGTTCCTAACCCTGAACCTTCCAAGTAAACTCATTTAATCCCCATTTGTACCAGTCAGATAATTATTATCACTATTGTTTCCATTCTGTTTCCAGTTCAGAAATGCTGGTCAAGGAGGTCTTTGTAACCAAGCCATCATGCTGATCACTGATGGAGCTATGGAAGATTACGAATATGTCTTTGAAAAGTTCAACTGGCCCGATCGTAAGGTTTGTTTCCTAAGTGCTGAATGTTAAAGAGTAAAGAGGACAGATTGGTGTGGAATGAATCAGGAGCTGCTAATCAGGTACTGAGTAGCACGCGGTGTTAACCAGCAATGCAATGCTATACTCGTAGGCCCCACTGAATTTGATGGGAGTTATTCCTGGGTAAGTGATAATAAATCAAGGGTGGGGAAGCTTTTTCAGCCTGATGGCTGCATTATTCTGGGCAACCTTCCAAGAGCCACATGCCAATGGTGGGTGGTGCTAGAGGCAAAAATGAGTGGAGCACCAAATGTAAATTTTATCTTTGTTCAGGAAGCTAGTTTCTAAACACATCCACACACCGCTCCATATTCTCCATCCAGGCAGTCAAGAGTTCAAGGACACATGCCAGCCAGGTGAAAGTGCTCAGGGTATAAAGTAGGACCAGTGAGGGGTATGGCATGAGAAGAGTTCTAAGAACCTGGCAAAAAGGCTTTCCCAGAGCCTGAGGTTCCAGACCCCTGTAGTAAACAATAGTAACAATATTATTACAACTACTACTAATAAAAATTAGAGTGTTCAGTGCTGAGTGTCTATGAACAGTATCCAAGTAACATGTCCCATCACCTTAAGGATTTCTGCTGGTGCAGAGGAACTTCCTTGCCCTCTTCTCCACTGACTCTTCCTCCCTAAATCTGTTCCAGAGCATCACAAGATTATTATTTTGGGGGGGGGGGGGGTACGCCGGAGTAGATTAGGGTAGAGTTCCATTGTACAAGTGGAAATCTTTGCACTGGCAAGATGTGTTAGTTGGATAACATCCTATAACTGGGGGGGAATTCATCACTTTAACATTTCAAAATAGTCTGAGCATTGGGTTTGTCCAGGGGTCAGCAAACTTTTTCAGCAGGGGGCTGGTCCACTGTCCCTCAGACCTTTTAGACTATATTTTGGAAAAAAATATGAACAAATTCCTATGCCCCACAAATAATCCAGAAATGCATTTTAAATAAAAGCACACATTCTACTCATGTAAAAACAGCAGGCAGGCCCCACAAATAACTCAGAGATGCATTTTAAATAAAAGCACACATTCTACACATGTAAAAACACTCTGATTCCTGAACCATCCACAGGCCAGATTTAGAAGGCAATTGGGCTGGATCCGGCCCTGGCCCTTAGTGTGCCTACCCATGGGTTTGTCACTTGTGACATCACTTACAACTGTTTTCCAAATAGCAAACTCTAGTATGTGGGTATAATAGCATTTCACAGCAAGGCTGCATTATTGTTTGGTGGGAAAATATGATACTCCTTCAACTGATGTATTTGTTGGTAGAAGGATGTTAAGATCTCCCATAAGTACTGCTTACCTTTGCTTTTTACCCTTGATCTTTCCAAAATAGGTCTAAAATGATATTTTTACTAGCAGGAACTCTTTTTCACATACTTTTACCAAGAGAACTCTATTGCATAATGTCAGTATACAAAACGTACAATACTGCATATCTTTCCCATTCCACCTTACAGCTGTGAGATCTAGAAAAGGTATTTCTACTGAATGTCAGACAAATAGGCTACTTTACATTTAATTTCAACGTCTGCATTTTTGCTTCACAGGTACGGGTTTTTACATATCTTATCGGGAGGGAAGTCAGCTTTGCACAGAATGTGAAATGGATAGCATGTAACAACAAAGGTAAATAACATCCTTTGCTTCAAGTCATTTATCATAAGCAAACTGCAGCCGTCCATTCTTAGACATTGGCCTTTGTATAACCTACAAGCCTAGTTTGAGTCTGAAAAGCTCCGAAGCTGCTGCAGTAGACAGAATGGATTCCGAGATATGTCTGCTACTTAGCCTGTGCTGCCAAGTGCCTTAGAATTGTAAGAAGGATTGAGTCGGATATAAAGGGGGGCTGAATTAAGGAGTTTTTAATGAGGTGGGGAGTGAATGCAGCACGATTTGATAGAAAGAGTTTTGGTTGGGATTTGTTGCTTCTTAAATTGTTTTCAACGTGGATACTGTATAGAGTTTGGCTAGGATACATGGGATGAAGGACCTTAGGAGGCATGGGGACCCTCCAGATTATGTTGGATTTGAACTTTTATCAACCTGAGCCAGCATGGTCCAAGATCAGGGGTGTTGGGAATTGTAAGTCCAACAACAGCTGGAGGATCACAAATTCCCCATCACTAGGATTAAGAATGATAGAGGTAAGAACACAAAGGGGCATCTTCAGTTTGGTAACTTTTGCTGCAATCAAACAAGAAGTTGTGCCTATTTCAATTTATTCTAAAAATGCATGTCCTACCCTTCATTGGATTTTCTGGAATGTCCTCCAGCTTGTGCTAGACTTCAGTGCACACATGCAAATAGGGTTTTGCCATGTTTTTATGTAGTAAAACCTGTTTTGGAGTCTGAAGCAACGACTCAAAACTCCAATCAGTAGAATACAGATTCAGAAATGGAATTCAAGGAAGCTAACTCTCTTATTGGGGGCGGGAATACTTATTATTTGTGTTAGGGTACTACACACAGATATCAACTTTGGCTGACGTCCAGGAGAATGTAATGGAATACTTGCATGTACTCAGTCGACCAATGGTTATCAACCACGATCATGACATCATATGGACTGAAGCTTACATGGACAGTGCGGTAAGTGTTTTGAGAAAAGCTTTAAGGTGGGTGAGAGACAAAGGTCACTTAGAGTTGTTTTCTGAATTATTATTATTATTATTATTTATTAAATTTATATACCACCCTTCATCCAAAGATCACAGGGCAGTTTACAACATAAAATACATATATAAGTTGGAAGTAGTTAGCAGCAGCAGCTGATTATTATCAGTACTGCCTTTTGAAAAGGTTCTACAGATGTCATTTAGCTGCTTTTTGTTTCTATGTGATATCCTTGGAATTCCATGGTGATCCAGGCATAGCATGACTTACATCAGGAATGGAGAACTGAATCTGGTGAATGGGTCAGATCCCAATGTCCCTCACCCTGCATGGGCCAGGTTTGACAAGTGAGCAGAGCTGTACATCTGCCGATCAACTGATAACACATTTTTTTGCCTGCTTGGTTCATTCATTGCAAGCCTTGATTATCAGATTGGGGCTTGCAAAGCACTGTGCATGGTGTTTTGTAGGCACTGCTGATCAGTGGTGGCTGCAAACTCCCTTTTGGCCCAGAAAGGATCCAGTAGTCTGCTATAATGAATCTTTTAACACATATTTACCTGCCCCACAACTGACATCATATGACATCATGTGGAGGGTAGCTAGGCATGACTTGGTCAAGGGCCAGGCTTCACAGGCCATATGGGGCTAATTAAGTCTGTGGGCTGGAGGTCCCCCACCCCTGACTTAAGTGGTATCTCTGTCCTCTGTGAACTCTGCAGAGACACTTTATAAAAGATTATCAACAGGAAAAGAGATTAGCTTTTCAGCTCAGGAAATGGGTCATTCAGCCTCCAGCCCAGTGGGGCTTCAGTGCTGTAGTCTGTTATCTGTCACACAGAGGAGCTGACATACATTAAGGTGTCAAGTATTGTCCTTAATGACTTTGTCCAAGATCCAAAGCAAGGCTAAGTTTGAGGAGTAGAGGAACAACACATAGAAACAGAGATTCATTTTTTTGCTTTCCTGCAAATTTCTGCTACCAAAGAGACAATCTGGCCCTGTAATTGAATAGTACCTTGTCTCTTTGGCAGTGGGGATTTCTGTGACCAAAAAGTAGAGTTCCCACTCAAATTCTGCACAAAAAGAAATTCAGGATGCATTTAGAGGTTTCTCCTCAGGAGTAAGGCCCTTGAGCTGTAAAGGATTCCCCATCACTGATGTATTTCTGCCGCTTGGCCATAAGTATATGCCTACTGATGCAAAGTGTGCACCATAACACTTTAGTGTGAACCCCACTAATAGATCAGAGTTGATGTTCTTCTTGGTGGCCACTAGAAAACAAAAAAAGATGATGTGGCCAAGTTTATGTGCTTTGTACATGTTGCCTCAATTCCCATATAAGGCATCTGCTTACGGCATCCTTGGGCAGTTGCCAGGTCCCCAGTGCCACACTAGGCCCCAATATAGATCCTCTACTTTTTCCTCCCCAGCCCACTGCTCAGAGCTGTACCACCTTGCTCATGTATTACAATCCCATGGAGTAGTGCTATAGTGGAAGCATTGTGGGGAATGAAGGGCTAAAGTAGATGTGATATTAAATGCATTTAGCATACTAGCTTTCAGAAAATAACATATCTTCTTGGAACAGGGTGATATCTATCAGGATCACAGCAGCTGGGAATGGAACACTTAACCTCTTCTTCCCCTGCTGCAGTTAGAATCACTCCTCTGAAGGCAATTCCACACCCCCCAGTGCGAAAAGCAAGGGAGGAAAGGGTGAAACTCCTCCTTCCTGCCCACTGTGATCCTGATAATTATCTGACCCCTCAGTAGCAGATTCTTGAATTAAATACTTAAAATGCACATTAAATGCATGTACTATCAGGTCTAGATTGGCCCAGAAATGTTGACTAAAGACAGGTGTCTGACACTAGTTGGAGCACATCTTCATGTGCTGCTGCTGTCCACACATGCCCACAATTGCCAGATGGGCCCATCACTGGAGGAGGGGAGGAGGCCAACTAGAGGGCACAGGGTCCCTGTCAAACCCAGAGCTGTCACTAAAAAGGTGCATAGCTATTTATTCTCTAATGTGAGATTGGGCATGAAGTTTTCATGGTAGTTTGTTTTGCCAAGCCTACTGTATGCTGGAAGTTGTCAGCTGTGCAACTTGCATTGTGTTTTATCAGTCTTTGCTTTGGACTGTTTCAGAATGGTTTTGCTCCTGAGTTATTAGCTTGCTCCTCTTACATTTCTTGCTTGCATTTGTATCTGCTGCTTACTGCATGTATCATTAGTTTGTGTGTTCATTTGTCTGTCCATTCATTAATGTGTACATTCATTTGTCACCCACATCTCTTGCTAGCTGCCACAATCTGAGGAGGTAACAATCTGCCTTGTGTTCTGTGAACACCAACTATTTCTCTGGGTGTCATTAGTACATGTTCTGTACTAGTTTATCTAGCTGTAACTAAACCATACATCCACAGTGGGGAAAAGTTGGCTGTACAGCAGCAATAGAGCTGTACAGCATGGAAAGGATATGGATAGCTCTGGATGTATTTGTGAGGTTGTGCTGTGCTGTTGTAGAGTAGAACTTCAGAGCATGGCCCATGGGCTGGAAGTCTCTGGTACAAATCTCCACTTGACTACAAGCTCACTGGACAGCCTTGCACAAGTCATCTATATTAAGACTGTCCCACCTTGAAATAGCAGAGTCAGGATTACACAGATAATGTATGTGAGGTGATGTGAATACTTACAAAAGGCTCTCCATAGGTCTGAGAAACATTGATTGTTTGAGATTATGTACAGTAAGTCTCTTTATTTAATTTAATTTCATTCCATTTCATTTCTGATATATACTATACACACACACACTATATCTATTGTGTGTGTATATATATAGTTTGTGTATATATATACATGTATATATATAGACACACACCCATACACACACACCCATATATATACATATACCATGTACTGCGGCATGTTTTAACTATGCTTATTTCTGCTGCGTAATTTTTCCAAAATAAATGTCAGCCAACTGATAAAAAAATTCCAGCATTTGGTTTATCTGGCTGCTGTTTTGATTGGTTGGCTCTCAAGGACCCCCATGCTGTGAAATGGTGATAATAGACCACTTCTT
The DNA here is from genome assembly GCF_965153285.1 of Podarcis tiliguerta. Lineage (NCBI taxonomy): Eukaryota > Metazoa > Chordata > Lepidosauria > Squamata > Lacertidae > Podarcis > Podarcis tiliguerta. Next base: position 56,587,081 of record NC_139543.1, on the reverse strand, counting down.
GACTTTGCTAAAGGGGAACAGCTGTACCAGGCCAAATGGGTTGCTTCTCCTGAGAATAGATACCATGTGTGTGTCTGTGTTTTATTTGTGATGTCTATGTTTAGTGTTTTATACTGTAATCATTTCATGCTCACACACCCTACATTATCTGTTTCAACCTTCCAATTATCCAAATTCACTGTCTTCTGTATAGTGCCATGTCAGTTTATCCTTGTGTGATCGCCATTCCCGTTTATCTGAGGTTCTGGTAAATGTCTCACATTTGGGTAGGCCCTGTGTGCTCTTCTTCTCTCCCCTGCTTTCCATGTATCCCCATTGTATCACCTGCATTAATTTATCTAAGTCTTTTTAGAATACATTGTATATATTGTTCATGCACCTATGATTATCATGTGCTTTGGCTATGTCTTTGTGCCTCGGGCGATGCCATGTTAACCTGGACATGTATAAGCGTCCTCACTAGTAAATATTATATTCCACTGTTTTGGATACTCCCTGCCATCTTTGATAAGGCACCTTTTTCACCCTCCTCTAAATGGACCATTTTTCTAGCATCCCTTAGGCTTTTTTTTTTTTTAAGGGTGCTTTTCAGTACACTTTTTCTGCTGCATTTCCAGTGGTGGCTGATTCCCCTTATGCTCTTACTGCTGTCCCACTTGCTAATATGCTGCTTGTTTTCTATCTGATAGCTCTTTGCATCTCAAGCCCAAAGCCTCTTGCTCATGACAACGGTGGCTATGCCAGTTTTCAGCAAGAAGAATGAAACGGTAAGCATGATGCTCTCAGGGAGATACTTCTCAGTGTGAAAGCAGAGAGAAGGCTAATGCAATGGCAGATCTTCATAATATGCCGTCCTGTGTGAGGCTGTTTGTCACCCTCCCTGCAGCACTCGTGGCACTGGCTTAAGCTGAGCTTTGGGAAGGAGGCATGAGGCTCTGGTCTGGTGCTGGAGCCCTCCTATCTCCTTCCAAAAGCTCAGTAAGCACTTGCCTGGCTTTGGGAAGGAGGAAGGAAGTAGGAGGGTGTGCACCTGGTGGGACTGAACAGCTCGCACTACTGTGAATCCACCTTTGGCTAATGTTGTGATTTGCAAAAGTGAAACTATATAAAGGATAAGTAAGCCTTCTGACTCTCTTGGACCAGCGGGCACATTCTGAATTTTGAGAAAGTACAAGGAGCACCAGTCACAAAATGGCTGCCACAGGGTATGTGTTGGTAGGTAGATCTTGGACTTATTGTGTTTAAAAAAAAAAAGTGGAACCAATAAACCTGAAGTCTGCTGTCCCGTGCTCTAGATGACTTCTGTTATCCAGGGCAGATGGTGTAATGCGGAGAGAAATGTCCTCTTTCTCACCTTAGCAGAATAGGATTTTCTTAGTGTATGTGGGACTTACATATGGGTAAGTGGGCCCAGGATTACACTGCAATGCCGCAATTCTATGCACGTTTACCTAGGACTATGCCACATTGAACAGTGGAACTTAAGTCTAAGTAAACAAGCACAGGGCTTGTGCTGTCAGTAAAATAAATAAGTATCGGTTCTAATATGGGGACCAGAAAGATATTTGCTATGGGATGTTTCAATGGTTGCTACCATGACTTTTTAAATTGACTAGAAACATTCATGGAGGATAGGCCTGTTATTTGATATTAGTCTTGACAGCCAAGAATGAAATCTCATTGTTCAGAGGCAGTATAACTCTGACTAGTTGATCAACAATGAGATGGCTATTCCCTTTTTTGCTTGTTCTCAGGGGTATTGCCCTAGTGCACTAAACTCTGTCCATTGACCAGCAGTCTTGTTGGTTAAGAGAACAGAAACCTAAAAATCAAAACAAATGAGAAGTTGGGTGGAAACAAATTTTCTTTGGTGGAAATGGACAAGGGAGGAAGCAGCAAAGCTATATAGGTAACTTAGGAAATTGCCATATACCTTGTCAGACTATTTGCCCATCTAGTATTGTCTACTTTGACTGGTTGCAACTGTCCAGGGTCTTGGACAGAGAGGTATTTCCCATTACCTGATGCCTGATCTTTCTGAGTGAAGATGCCAAGTATTGAACCTGGGACCTTAAATATTGAACCTGAGACCTTCTGCATGTGTGGTACCACTGAGCTGTTGTTCCTGCTGCATTTGTAACTCTCATCCACCTGGTCTTCTGCATTATACCATAGGGAGTTTACTGGTTAATCCAGTCTGCCTTTCCTTGTTTCATCACCACGGTCTGTATGCTTTGTCACACAAATGAACAGCAACTCTGCAAGACCAGATGGTGGGGATGGGGGAAATGATAATTAACCCAAGGAGAATGGAGTAGCATGTTGTCAATTTTAATTTCTTCTTATTTTACAGAGATCTCATGGCATTCTCCTGGGTGTGGTAGGCTCAGATGTTCCTTTGAGAGAACTCCTTAAGCTGGCTCCACGATACAAGGTAAGAATCAAGCTAATACAGTCCAACTGTTGTCACACAGTTTTGGCTGTCTCAGAAGAATGTCCTGATATTGATAACAAAGCCACCCTACGGAGTACTGCATCTGTTCACAGGCAGCGCTGCCACAAGTTGTTGAGACGGTCACTAGTTTAGATAGATTAGGAAAATTCATGGAGATTAACTCTGTCAAAAGCTATTAGCTGTTACAAGTAGGACCTGCAACAAAATGTTTTAGTTGGAGTGTTCCTTTTTGCTGTTCCTGTCAGTTAGTGATGATTTGATAATTCACCATTCCATACTCTCTCCCACCCATTTCTCTCTTTCCCACCCCAACAATCAATCAACATTCCAGGCCACTGAGCACATTCACTCTTCACTAGATTGCATTTGTTGTTTTGCGGAAATAGAATCAATGTTATTTTCTAAACATTTTTTTACTTCTGCAGACCTAGGGGTTATCCTAATCCTTTTGAAACCTCCCTCTTATGCATGAACTATTCCATTTTTGCTACATAAGGACCAACACTTGGAGAACTGAAAGTGCTGTTGGTATTGTTATGAAATTGGGGTGGTCAAGATGGCCTCTTGGAGTCCTTTCCAACTTAGCGATTCTAAGTTTGTAGATTCCCTGAGGCATATCTGGTGTAGATTCCCCAAGGCATATCTGGACAGAGATTTGGACTTATGAATAGTTATGGAAAAACTGGTGAGCACCAAGCAACTATTCTGGGTCCCTTCTCCCCTAAAGAATGCATTGAGCCAGGTCTGTATTGGAAGAAAGAGCACACAGTGTCAGGCTGAGAGCAAGTCACACTCTTTTCACTCCCCTGCTCCCCTGAAATCTAACTGCAGAGCAGTGAGCTTTTGGAACATCAGTTGGGTTGTTTAAGTTTTGAATCTCCATCGTTGCTTGACATGTATATTTGTAAATAAATGCAGAAAGTACTGAATGCCATATGTCCCCTGTAACCTCCGTCCAAAAGAAGCCCAAACCAGATACATGGTAGAACTTGTGGAAATTATTAACTAAGAACTAAGAACTGGGGTGCACATAATTTGTTGTTGGCACTTGTCTGTCTCGAGAGGCACCTCCAGGGGTTAAGTCAAATCGTCAAATCGCTGCATTATCAGCACCAAAGTGACCTCCCTGGGAGGGCATAATAGTACATAAATGGAACCTCTGTGCACAGAGACAATATAATCCTGAACCCAAGGACCAAGAGCTAGCAATGGATAGTTCATGCCTTGCTTAAAGGTAAAGGGACTCCTGACCAGTAGGTCCAGTCGTGGCCGACTCTGGGCTTGTGGCTCTCATCTCGCTTTATTGGCCGAGGGAGCCAGCGTACAGCTTCCGGGTCATGTGGCCAGCATGACTAAGCTGCTTCTGGCGAACCAGAGCAGCGCACGGAAACGGCGTTTACCTTCCCACCGGAGCGGTACCTATTTGTCTATTTGAACTTTGAAGTGTTTTTGAACTGCTAGGTTGGCAGGAGCAGGGACCGAGCAACAGGAGCTCACCCTGTTGCGGGGATTCGAACCACCAACCTTCTGATCAGCAGGTCTGTGGGTTAAACCACCTCTGTGGGTTAAACCACAGAGCAACCCGCATCCCTGCCTTGCTTAAGAGCTCCTTAATGATATCTGACTGGTCATTGTTGGAAACAGACTGCTGGGCTACATGGACTTTCATCTGATTCTTAAAGGCAGTTCTTCCATTCTCAGGTTACACTATTCTGGGAACACTAAATAACTGAATGAGGGACCTGGTAGGAAATGTAGGTAGTTACTACCTTAAATCCTTTTCAGTAAAATAAGGATAAGTAGCGACCTTCTTTCCTGCTCCCTGCCACCATTTATAGCAGGGGTGTGAAACCTGTGGTCTTTGGTCTAATATCATGTAGCAAGGAAGGGGGAAAAGAGATGGCAGAGGCAAAGAGAGAAGAAAGGGAATGCCTGTCCCTGTCTGGCCCCACCCACTACTGGTATCTGGCCCCTAACAGATTACTTCTTAGGGAACGTGGCCCTCTACAGAGAAAATGTTCCCTGCTCCTATTTTATAGTACAGAAGGTCTGCAACTATCAGATGAAAATATCAGTTCTGTATCTACAGACATTTTTTAAGGGCTTAGTTTGTGTGTCAGTCTAAATGTGCACAACTCCTGTGTAATTGAAGTAGAAAATATGGTGCAACCCCAGAGATTCATTTGTGCATGAATATGTGAGTGAGTGCGTACTTGCATGTACCTGATACTTCATCACACTCTTTTGACATATTGTAAGACCATTAAAGTATTTGGGGACTGAAACAGGATATGGTTGAATTGCCAGGTGAAATTTAATGCATTCAGTTCTGTTTATGGTTCCCTGGAGGACCATAGCTTAGCAGCGGAGCACATGTTTTGCATGCAGATTCAGTTCCTGGCACCCTCCAGTTTCTTTGAAAAACAAAAACAAAAGCAGGTTGTGCGTGATGGGGAACACACCTGCCTGAGACTGCAGAGAGCCACTGCCAGTAAGCCTAGATAACACTGGGCTACATGAACAGATAACCTGACCAGGTGCAAGGCAGCTTCCCATGTTCCTAATCGATGCATGTTCAAATTTTGCCTGGTTCCTTTACTTTCACTATCAGTTCATCAATATTATCCCTGCATTTCTTCAGTTAAAGGCCTTGGATGTTGTCATGCATAAGTACTTCACTCATGCCGACACTGCATCAGGGCCTTGGATGTTAATGAAGTTAATTGTTATCATACTTTTGGTTTAAAGCTGGGTGTCCATGGATACGCCTTTCTGAACACGAACAATGGCTACATTTTGTCTCACCCGGACCTCCGGCCATTGGTAAGTGACCCAGAAACACCAAGACCTGGTTCACGTGATCCAGTGCAGTGTGATATCATCCCAAACACACCATTCTTAGCTTTGGGACTACTGTGCTACAACTATCATTCCTTGCTGTCTCTGAGTTCAAGTTTGGAATGTGAGAGTGGTGGCTGTCTATTCAAATAAAAGTAATTGTACAGAATGGCATGTTTACAATGGGGAGGAAAAAAAATCTTATCTCCCATCACTAGTGATGTCATGGCCACACAGCCACATTCCACACTGCATTCATAATTGATTTATTTTATTTTGAAGCTCTGTACCCTGCCTTTCATTCCTGTGGTTCTCGAGGCATCTTGCAACAGGTTGTAATAATAATAATAATAGTAATAATAATAATAATAATAATAATAAACTATTTATCATTTATACCCCGCCCATCTGGCTGGGTTTCCCCAGCCACTCTGGGTGGCTCCCACAAGAATATTAAACAGAATAAAACTTCAAACATTAAGAACGTCCCTAAACAGGGCTGCCTTGAGATGTCTTCTAAAAGTCAGATAGTTGTTTATTTCCTTGACATTTGGTGGGAGGGCATTCCACAGGGTGGGCACCACCACGAAGAAGGCCCTCTGCCTGGTTCCCTGTAACCTCACTTCTCACAGTGATGGGACTGCCAGAAGGTGGTTAATAATTAATAATAATAATTTAATAGGACAACCTCAAACTCACACACAGAAACACCAAAGCTCAGTCCTCTGACTGATCAATGAGACCAAATTATGCTTCCTTCCTGCTCTGAAACCTCAGGGCAACTAGCATTTTGAGTCAAGTGTTCTTTTTGTCAAGGAGGGGAGGAAGCAATCTTCCTGCAACTGCTCCTTCTCTGGGCAGTAAATGGGGCCAGATAGGGATGGACAGGTCAGTCTATTTCTGGCCCATGTCAGTTTTACATGTGTTCATTTGCAGTAAGCCCACAACTTACACAGGGCTTACATTCCAGAGATTGTGCCTAAAGTCAAAATTGTGTATAGTCAAGATACATAGTGTTCAATCCCACATAGGGTGGGGTTGCCAAAGTCATTTTCCCCAGAACCTTGCCCTCCCCCACCCACCAGTGTAAAGCTGAATGTGCACAAGTTAAATGTGCATAAATTGTGGGCTTACTGTATAAGTCTGTTTGAACACTATATTATTATTATTATTATTATTATTATTATTATTATTACTGCAGAAAGTTTTACATTTTTTGATATCTAATTAGCTCAAAATACACATTTGTATATGCATTTCAGCCTAAAAGAGTCCATATTTTAATATGCATTTTGGAGAGGGGAGGGGAGACAAAAATTATATTGCAAAATTTGTAGATGTGCAAAAACTGAAGTGCTGTTGTCTGTATTAGTCTGGGAATTGCAAAGCAGGCTAGTTCATTACAAATGTGAAACAAATGAAGTCCTTCAAGTCCTTGAACTTCTTAACTGGCAAGAAGGTGCTTCCTTTCTGCTTTTTAGCATTAAGGGTAATGGCTGCATTATATTGGATGAGAGTTGCAGTTTAGGGTTGTGTGGTTGTGTGTGTTGTGGTTGAATGATGGGCAAAGGTGACTTTCCCTAAAGATACGGGCTAGATGGAAGAAAAATGCCTGGGTCCTTCACACCAACTGAGTGACCATTCCTTGTGCAAAAATAAACGTGCTTCGATATACTTTAGGGAATAGAGACATGTGCCTAATTATCTATTATCTAATCACCTAGCAAAGATACACCGTTTCTCTAAAACTGAAAAGAGTATATTTCAGGGTTGTTAAGCAGCAGAGCAATTCAGGAATGCTTTCTATCTCACTTCTCAACTGCAGTATAAAGAAGGGAAGAAGCTAAAGCCCAAACCAAACTACAACAGTGTTGATCTTTCTGAGGTGGAATGGGAAGACGTGGATGAAACTGTAAGTGTCTAAACGGGGATTTCAGAGCATGCTCCTTCAGCTCCCACCAAAGTGGGTTCTTAGCAGGTCACAGTAAAACTACTGGGGAAGGCTGTAGCTGAGTGGTAGGGCATCTGAATTGCATGCAGAAGGTTCAATACCTGACATCTCCAGGTAGGCCTGGGAATCTTCTCCGTAGGACTACTGAAGAGCTGCTTGCAGTCAATGTAGACAATCTGAGCTTGTTGCACCAATGGTCTGACTTGGTATAAGGCGGCTTCTTATGCTCCTATGTTCACAAATGCCTTTGGAAAGAGGAAAGCCTTTATGGTGTGTTAGAAGAAAACAAAAGATTGGGCCAGGTGAGCCCATTGCAGGGGCTGCAGAGTGGGGTGATTCCATCGCTGTGGTGCACAACAACTAAAAGGCCAGGTTTCTTTTAGTCACTAGACTAAGGGCTTCTCCACACTTACTTTCCTCTGCTGTTTCCAGCATGGTTTGCACATTAAAGATCCATGTCCAAGCACCCTTTATTTGCTCAGGAGTTTTCCCAGTGAAAACCCGCTCTTTAAAGCTCAATCGGAGCAAATGTCAATCTGCAGAAAACCCAAACAGATGTTTGCTCTGATTGAGCTCTAAAGAGTAGTTTTTTGGAGGGAAAGCCTTGGAGCAAAAAACCCCAATGCTTGGGCATGGAGCTTTAAAGTGTGGACCTATGCCTGGAAAGAGCGGGAATGTTCTCTCTAGGGAAGTTTGCCGGGTGCCTTCATTATACACCTTTAGGCACCGGGAAAAAGCATTCCTTTTTAACCAGGCCCTTGTTTGATTTGATTGACATCCTATGCCCTTTTAATTTGGGGGGGGTATTGGGTTGTTGTTTTTGTTTTGATTATATATTTTGTGGTTTTATATTTTGATATTGTTCTGTGAACTGCCCTGAGACCTCCTGGTATAGAGTGGTATATTAATTCTAATTCTAATAATAATAATGATGATGATGATGATGATGTGTGGATAACCTCGGAAAGTTGTAGCATGCAAAGGATACCTGAAAAGATCCAAAATTGAGATTTAGTTCATATCTTAGTATATTTGAGTTTATACTCTTGAAAATAAGCCAGGCCAAGGTCCTTTACATGGGTTAGAAGTTGGGTCCCTGGCCTCTCCAGTAAAAGAATATATGTGCTTGGTGTTAGATTGCCACCCACATTCAGAATAGAGATTTCTGGGCTAGGTAGATCAACAGTCTTGATATATAATAAGGTACTCATGTTAAAATGTGTGATCAGAGGAGTTCTTTTGGCAAAAAAGTACATCAAGGCTTGTGTCCCCTTGCTGCCCTTCACCTGTTCACAGCAGACAGCAGTGCACTTGGCAAACACAACTGCTGCTTAAAGTATGAATCAGCCCTGATGGATACAGATCCCATGCTTAATTGAAGTAATCAGATGTTGTAAAGTGATAATTGCATCCCAGGATGACTGAGATCAATAAAATTATCTCATCCTAACCTGCTGTCCGCTATGCTTAGCTAAAGATGTGCTTCTAAAAGGGGGAGAAAAGAAAAGCTTATGTCAAAGGCTCCTGCCTATTGCAGGCCACTTCTAAAAGGGGGAGAAAAGAAAAGCTTATGTCAAAGGCTCCTGCCTATTGCTGGCCACTTTAAAGCAGATGACCCCAATCCTGGCTGGAGGCACTAATTCAAATCTGTTCCCTTCTGCAGCTACGAACAGCAATGATCAATGGGGAAACAGGTGACCTCTCAATGGATGTGAAGGTGCCTGTAGATAAAGGGGTGAGTATATAATTTCTTCTTTTGGTATCCTGCATTTGGAACAATTCCACAGAATTAAAGCAAATTCACATAAAATCATAAACGTAGCAATAAATGTACAGTTCAAAACAAGTATTAAAAAAAATACATAAAAGTCACAAATTTAAACTCTTTTTTAAAAAAAAAACCCCTGACGATTTACCTAAAATGAATCCTATAGCCACAGTCTTTACCAACCAACCAAAATGTTACTGAGAAAGTTCTCCAAAAGTTGGTGGAATAAAGAAGACTGAATTGGAAGCAAATAAGATTATGCTCCCAGGGTTACTAGGACAAAGAAGCAACAATCGCTGTTTTTGAAAAGTCCCAGTCTACCCTGATATGTTGCTATGCACTTCCAAAGGAGATCTATCAGGGCCTATGTCTTCAAGCTTCTATGTAACATGTCCTTCAATCACTACACAATATTATGCAGTTTGATTTCTTTTGACTCTGTATCTGTGCATCACTTACATTAATTTCAAAATTTGCTAATGAAAATTTTACCATGGCCCTCCTTCTGTTTTCTACTTCACAAAGGACCTGCAGAACATTATCACCCCAGGGAAATGGAAGCCATAAGAGGAAACCATATTCTGCTCCAGTGCAGGGCAGTCAAACTAAGTGAATTTTTGAGGGTGTTTCCAGCTTTACATTACTTTACTAATTAACATAATTTTGTTCTTTGCAATACTTCTTTCAAATCCTACTTAGAATTATTCAGGAGGCAGAACCACAGTTTTTGTGTGAAATTGAATCATTTCTTGCAAATTTGTATTGCTGTAGCTATTTGTCATGAAGCTCCCTGGGTGCAATACAATGTTTCATTTCTAATTGCCTTATGACATTTTAGAGGAACCTAATTAGTTATCCCTTACCTACCATCATGTCTTTTCCTGTTATTGCTCCTTAGAGTTTTCTGTCTTATTATGGATTTTGTTTTGAATTTTTTTTTCCAGCGGCCTGCATGTTTCTTTCGCCCTTTTCTGCCCATTTTAACCTTGAGATACACAATAGTTGTGGGACTTGCTTATTTCTTAATAAGCTGTAATTTACATTACGTAACATAATTATACTATAAACACAGAACGCATAAACACAGAACATTATAATTCATGAGAGCCGCTGCCAGTCAGTGTCAAAAATATTTAGCTAATGTTATAGAATCCTAGAATTGTAGAGTTGGAAGGGACCCCAAGGGTCATCTACTCCAACCCCCTGCAGATGACAGATGGCCATCCTTCCTCTACTTAGAAATCTCCAATGAAGGAGAGTCCACAACCTCCCCAGGGAATCTGTTCCACTGTCAAATAGCTCTTACTGTCAGAAATACATTTAGTCGGAATCCCCTTTCTTTTAACTAGAAGCCATTGGTTTGAGTCCTTCCCTCCAGAACAGGAAAAATCAAGCTTGCTCCATCTTCTGTGTGACAGCCCTTTAAATATTTGAAGATGGCTGTCATATCTCCTCTCAGTCTCCTCATATCCAGGCCAAACATACCCACTTCCCTCAATTGTTCCTCATCAGGCTTGGTTTCCAGACCCTTTGTCATCTTGGATGCCATCCTCTGCACACATTCCAGCTTGTCTGTATCCTTCTTAGATTGTGGCGCCCAGAATTGTACATAGTATTCCAGGTGTGGTCTGACCAAGACAGAATAGAGTGGCAGTACTATTACTTCCCTTAATCTGGGTGCCACAACACTGATGAACAATGGAAGGCAAGAAGGTGGGTGGGTGTGCCAAATTTTGGCGTCACACAAGGCACTGCTGGAATTTAAAGGCCCACACACATGATTTTTTGCCGGGTGTGTGTTCCCTACTGCCACCTCTGGTTAAACCTCTTGACAGAACATTTCTCCCCAGATTAATATTCTTATGACCTGAGATCTGCTGTGGAGGCAGTCCATACATCAACCATTGTTTAAGATACCTTCAACTCTCCTGAAAGCGAAGTGCAGTGGTTAAAGTGTCAGACCAGGACCTGGGAGACCAGGGTTCAAATCTCACTCAGCCACAAAGCTCACTGGATGACCTTGGGCCAGTTAGTGCCTCTCAGCCTAACTTTCCTCACAGGGTTGTTGTGGGGATTAAATGAGGAGGGGGAAGAGCAATGTATGCCACCTTGAGCTCATTGAGGGGGGGGAAAGGTGGGAAATAATAATAATAATAATAATAATAATAATAATAATAATAATTAATAATAATAGACCAATTGTCTTTACCCAGTTTTACTAGGCTTTTTATAGCTCCTATACATTTTTCTTATGCAGGTTGGCAATGCAATTCTTTCAGCTTTTGGATCCGCCATAAATTCAATTAGCTAACGGTATATTTTTCTCTTTCTCTCAGAGCACAGTGAAAAAGCATTTTAAAGGTTAGCAAAGAAAGGTCCCATGGGAGCTCCTTATTCCATGCCTTTTCTCACCTTCTTCCTTTTCCACACACACACACACATTAACTTCAGCCTTTGCTTGCCCTTGTTCTGTGCTCACAGACTTTCAGTCGACTTTCAAGTTACACAAAATAGCTCACTTATCCCTTAGCGTTTATTAATTAAATATTGGAATTGAGATTGCAAGACTCCTTTGTGTAAATCTGTGTGCGTGATAGAGTTCATGTACTTTACCAGTTAACATCAGTACTCAGACAAAAACAACAGGGAAAAGGAAACTGGCAGAGTGGGGGAAATCTGATGAAATCAAGTTTTATCTGTTTCTTTCATAGGCACCCCTGCACTGTATCATGTCCTGCTATAGTCGAGAGTGTCTTGTCACTTTTCGTGTCTGGCAGAAGAGTTACTCAGAAATGCTTTTTAAAAACAAATCTTTTATTACTTACTCCCCGCCCCTTAAAATAAAACTGCAGTATAATTTTCTCTCAGCAATTCAAATGGATATTTCTTAATACAAAATGTTTAATAATGCCTATTTTTATCAAAGTCATTTTTCATTTTCTCTCATTTCCCTACTTTTTTTTTTTTACTGTTTTCTCTTACTTTTAATATAATGTCTTCTCTTCCTGTCCTATTTTATCTTTGCAATAACCTTGCAAGGTAGGAGACTATGCTAAGAAATACTGACCTGAACACACAATGCAGCCCCTTGTGTGAAAGGAAGGCACTTCCACTTGCATAAAGGGTGCGTGTCTCATTTTGGGATTCACCCTCACCTGGAACACATACACATCCCACACTATGCCAGAGGAATTACCAAGTGGATTTTCAGGAGCTGGCAGGGGCTGCAGGAATGAGGTGGGAAAGCCCTGTTACAATCCTGGCATCTACTACACTTCACAAGTGTATCCTAATGTGGAATGATTCTTGACTAGTTTTAGTGCACTAGAATTTGTCCTTTTATGCATCTGGGTGGCTGAACCCTTTTATTATGCTTTATTATGCTTTATTCTCTGTTAATGGATTTTAAGTGTTTGGTAAGTTCTGTATGTTAATATTTTGTAAGTCGCTGTAAGGCGTTTTGTAAAAAGTGATGGACCAATATGTTTTTATGGCAGGGTAGGAATCCCAGAGGAAAATATTTAAAGTGACCCAAATGCAATAAAAGGAATAAGAATCGGACACACAGAGGGAAGCCTTGAATCTTTCACTGTTATAAGTTGAGGTGGGCATTTTCCTTCCCCTGCCCTGCAGGCTGAACATAGGGAAGCCACCTGATTCTGGGCAGCCAACACACAAACCTTCAGGGCTGTTGGGCTGTCCATGCTTGGCCAGTTAATGAAGTCAGCCAAGATATTTTTGAAATGCTCAGCTGGCAGCCAGCAATCTATCTTTGTGATGCATGGACAGTTCTGCCTCGATCCCCCTCGATGCCTGCTGTCATTGTGCCAGATGGATTTCCAGTACACTGAGGATTAGTGCTTAACGGGCAGGAGGAGGGGCAATGGTGGAGAGAGAGGAGAGAGAGACAGTCTCATGTGACCGCAGTGATAGTGGAAGTGAGCTACAAGGACAGAGACACTGATCCTGCTGCTCTGCTACCTTCTCTCCCATGTCTCCAGTCCCTTTGGTAACTCCATCTAGCCCATCTGTTGAGTTATGGCAGGTCTGGCACAGATAAGGCTCTTTGGAGGGTTTTGCAACACTTGAGGTGTACTGAAGCAGGGCTGGAGCAATCTGCCCATTGATTTTGCTGTTGCTAGTCTTTGCATTCTAATCCTGTCCACCTCCAGCACATATTGTGTCGCTAGTGTGCACCTGCAAGAGAAGTCTGAGCAAGCTGGCAACAGGTTTGAGACCTCACTGTCACAGATAATCCTACTGGGAAAGGGCCCTGCAAGAACAACAACCTGCGAGTTAGCAAAGGGGCAAGCATTTGATGCAGGGCTGCTTAACTGGAGGTCTGAGGGCTTCCCATGGCAGTTGGTGTGGATGCCTCTAGTCCTGGAGCAAGGTTATATGGATTTAATAACTCATCAGAGTCACTGCTGCAATGAGATCTACTGGGAGGATTCTGCTTCTCTCCCAAAGTAGATCTTAAGTCTCATGAACTAAACTGTCACAATCCCTTCAATGTACTTTATTTTTTTCTGTCCTGAATATTCCAACTTTCAGCAATTCTAGTGTTGTGACAGTGGGAGGAGTGCTTCTCAGATGCTACCTGCTGCGACCTGTTGGTGCATCACCTAAAAAAAAAAGCGAAATATGTTTGTGTTTTTCTTCAATACTGTTCAGTTGTTGTTGTTTTTCAATTCAGGTATACCAAATTAATTAATCACTTCTAATCCATATGATTTAAGTTTTCTTTAACCAGGGGGTTGTCCTTGTCTTGAGATTTTTTAATGCATGTATGGAGTGACACCTGTCTGGTGTTCCAAAAAAGCAACACCCAAGAAAATAATCCTGCTTCTGAATTCCTCCAATAAGAAGACAACACTCTTTAGGTGACGGAGCAGGACCTTTGGAGAGATCCTGCCTATCCTTGTTGAAATGCAGCCACTATTTGGACATGACCAGTGGTCACATTTAAGAGACAAAACTACACTTCTGGTTGTGATCTCTCTCTGTCTCTTCTTTTCCAGAAACGGGTTCTCTTCCTCACTAACGACTATTTCTTTACTGATATCAGCGGCACACCCTTTAGGTGAGTGGGCTGGTCCCTTAGAGCAAGGGTTGGAAACATGTGGCTTTCTAGATGTTGCTGCACTGCAACTCCCACTGTCCCTGACCACTGGCTATGCCCATGGGGGTTGATCCAACCAGATCTGGAGGGTCCCCGGATTCCCACCTCTGATTTATACTAATTTGATAACTTTAAAAAGTGACTATAACTTACCTCTGCACCTCCGGAATAAAAGAAAAGGTCATCTAAAATGCAGCACTTGATATCTGGGTGGACGTCAGCTACAGCACATCTCATTATTATTTTTTTAAAAAAAGGATTGTCCATGTTTATATGGGCTAGGAGGTAGGAGACATCCGCACAGTCAGACCACTTGCCTTGGCTCACTTGTGGAGACATCTAGATTGCTTTTAATTAAGCACATGGTAGTCACAATAGTGAGGCTAATATGAGGAAGACCTGCTTTAGGACTAAATTACATGTTCAGATATATCATGTACTATAGCCCTTCCTGGACTATACCAAATAGAGGTGGAAGATAACATGCTGTCCCTGTATTAAAAATGAAAGCTTGGGCCTCAGAGAGAAGATGAGGTAGAACACTTCATATATTTCAATGAACAGCAGGACTTTGGTAAAGGAGAACATAAATACATACATCCAACTCTGATTGCAGTCAAACTGGCATCATCCACACACCAGAGGGAGGCAGCTGCAGGCTTGGGAAAACCATCAAAGTTTGGAAAGTACAAAACATATATTTTTTCAAGTGTTAAGGATTGGGAAATAGCCCAATGAAGAGTGGGTGTGACCAGTGGCCACAAAATGCTAACTGACCTAAGGTGGGGAGTAGGGATGGAAAACTGGGTAGGTTATGAAACAGAGTATCCTGGAAATGGGGGTGGGTGGCTGGCTTGAGCAGGATTACTCTATCCTGCAACACTTTGTTGCTGGCCTCACTTGGTCATATATTCTCCCAATGACATCCCAAAGTGATACATTCCTAGAAGGGCTGCACCATATGCTGTTACTTTTAAGGACTTAGTTCATTCTCAGGTCCTTTCTAGCCTTAGAGTTCTTTTACTGGTTAGTTGCATTCCTGTAATTTGGAATTTCACAATGTATGTTTAAGTAATGAGAGTTCAATTTAAGTGATGATTCACTACTTAAAAATCAGTTTTTCATGGCAGCATTCAACTTACGCTATCAAATCCAAGTTTGACATTTTAGAATGTTAATTCAGCAATGTGTAAATGAGGAGAAATTTTCAGTGCAAGTAAGTTGGTGTTTATTCCAGTAGTAGCTCCACCACACCAATACAGGCCTTTGGAAGTCTCCTTGCTGGAAAACATTTTCTCTTTCATCTCTTAATCCACAGTCTGGGAGTCGTTCTATCGCGAGGGCATGGTGAATACATCCTGCTTGGGGACACTTCAGTGGAAGAAGGTAGGATAAATGGCATAGTTTCATCAAGCAATCACAGGAAGAACTGATGGAACATTGCCTTGTTTTAACACAGCTGGGTTCATATCTCAAACTGTTCTTTCCTTTGCCACACAACACTGCCACATCTCCTAAGCATTTGTTTCCCTGTTTGAATCAGGAGCTTGGCAATAGAAGCCTATTAATTAAATCCCTGAAATACATATTATGGGAACACGTTCCCCAATTTACCCAAATTAAAACTGGTTCATATGTACCTGTAGTGAGGAACTTCAGGCCTGGGAGTGGGATATGGTCTTCCTGGACTCTCTGTCTGACCCCCCAGGACTTTTCCTGGGCCACACCCCTTTCTCAGAATGTGGAATTTTAGAACCCATGGTTTTATAACACAACTAAACCATGTGATTCAAACAGGGTGACCATAAACATAAAACACGTTGTGATCTAAAGAGGGAAAATAATTTAAACACCCCCCACAGCCTGAGCTCACATTCACTGAGGTCTAGAGGTCTCATCTTCACCCCCTGAAAATTCACCCTCCCATTTCAATTCCTGGGGGAAACACGGGATACAACAACATGTTGAACATACAGAGGAATTCATAAGATTGTGAATAAATGAGTCTTTATTGCACCATTTGCTTTTTGGTTTCAGGTTTACATGATCTGCTGCAGCCAGACTTGACTTTAGCCAATGAATGGTAAGTGGCAGGAATTCTTCTAATTTGGGGGGGGGGGGGACCTGGGCAGGAGACGAACGAGCTGCTGCTTGGCTTTGGGGACTTTACATTGAAGGCCTTGAGAAAACATGGTCCTGGCATCTAAGGGGCCAAAGCTCAGTGGCAGATGACATTTTTGCATGCAGAAGGTCTTGTGTTCAGTCCCTGAATCTTAGCAGTGTTGGAGAAAAGGAATTATTTTTGCCTGCTGCCCTGTATGAACCAATGCCCTGTCTTCAGGCAGCAACATTTGTTTATGTAAGTCTGTATCCTGAGGAACAATGTGGATCCCATGAAATAACTGCACTGTGTTGTTTTAAACTTTTTGTGAGGAGCCTAACTTTCCTAGATGCTAAATAAACAAACTGCACAACTCCACCCCCCCCCTTAAATTAGAACTACGTTTTCTCGGGAATCTTTTATTCTTATCAAAACATTCTCTACAGTAGCCCTAATCCAGCTCCATCACTGATATCCTCAAATGATTGATTGTTGAACTGCACCCACTTAGCATGGATATAATTTGTAGCTGAAGTGCGGAGCTATATTTTTGGACCAATTTGATTCAAGTTCTTGTCTTTGCTTCCAGATATCTATGCAGTGATGCATCTTGAGCAAGTGCATAGACCTAGAAACCAAGTAACATTCTTTGTTCCTGATGCACTGATATGGGTGCAAAGGATGGTTTTGATGTTACTTTCTGGACCAATTTTTCAGTCACAGAACATGCCCTAGGGCAGGGGTCAGCAAACTTTTTCAGCAGGGGGCTGGTCCACTGTCCCTCAGACCTTGTGGGGGACTGGACTAGATTTTGAAAAAAAATATGTGAACGAATTCCTGTGCCCCACAAATAACCCAGAGATGCATTTTAAATAGAAGGGCACATTCTACTCACGTAAAAACATTCTGATTCCTGGACTGTCTGCGGGCCGGATTTAGAAGGTGATTGGGCCGAATCCGGCCCCCGGGCCTTAGTTTGCCTACCCATACCCTAGGGCCTAGGGTCTCTATTACTGTGAGTAGTGGACATTTGGGTCTGGAGCTGACAGGTCTTAGCCATGGCAACTGTCGTTTCTTAAGTATATACTAGAGATCAGAGATCATGGGAGTTGTCCCAACTGAGGTTTGAGCTCCATCCCAAGCATGCAGATTTGCCAGGACACCTCTTATGAGTGCAGAAAAGTTGTCCAAAGGAACTTCTGAATCACATTTTTCGTCTCTTTCTAGGATTTATTGCATTACAGATATTGATCCAGATCACAGGAAGCTGAGTCAGTTAGAGGCCGTGATCCGTTTTCTCACAGGAGAAGAAGCTGACCTGGAATGTGAGTTCTGAAATATTACTCCTGGAATACATCCTAACGAGAAGCCTTATTATGATTAGGGATGGGAGAATCTGCCAATTTTGGTTTCTCTCAGTTTCTCGTTTTTCCGCTCTTAAGTTCAGGTCTCCAGATTTGCATTTTTTTTAAAAGTCCTCATGAAGATTCATCAACATTCTAAAGGAACACATTTTTGTATGCAATTTTGTCTCACTATACACTTTTACAAAGCAATTTTCCATAATATGATGCATTTTTGTGTATTATTTTTACTAATAAGTGCATTTTTATGCACAGTACAGTATATGGCTACAGTATTCAGGGCTGGAGAAATGCACTGCAACATTTGCAAAAGTGTGAATTTCAAAGGATGGTTCATGTATTATTTCAGAATGCGTTGATTAGGTAGGTTTGCCTTTAAATGCAAAATGAAATTAATTTCTCCACCATTCCCACATATGATAGCAAGTTACTTCATCTGTGTGTGACATTGTCGCTATTCAAGAGAGGTCAGATCCCATAATTGCAGAAGTGGAGTACAAAAGCATTAAGCATGAATGAAGCACTGGGGCAGTCAAGATGTTTAACCTGTGTGCCACATCCAAAATCCTTGTATGATGGAGAGCCACAGTCCTGCCACATCTTCTTCCACATTCCCTTTTCTGTCTCACCTGAGGATTCCTGCTGTCCAGGGTACAACATGCTGTGAGGTCTATGTGCCCCCACTATATGCTGACGATGTAATCAGCATGGCACCACTGCCTACTCATAATTAATTCTGACCCTGCCTTAGTTTTCAAATTAACTGCAAATTGGAACTGGCAGGTTCAGCCCATGCCTAGGCAGATGGTGACATCCACCTCTTCTCATTAATCTTCCAGCTTTGTTTGGTTAGTCAGAGGCATGCTGCTCACTGAAAATGAAAGTTGAGCTTTCGGCTATCATGGCTTTGATTGCTAGCAAGTATTAATGTATCTGTCTCTCTTTATGTATTAACTTAACCTTTGTCTCCCACTGTCACATCTGCCTCCTTCATAGGAACATAGGAAGCTGCCTCATACTGAGTCAGACCAATGGTCCATCTAACTCAGTACTGTATGTGCTCACTGGCAGTGGGTTTCCAGGGTCTCAGGTAGACTTACTTGGAGATGCGAGGGATTGAACCCAGAACCCTCTGTATGGAAGACAGAACCTGTACCACTAAGTTATGATTTCTTCATCTAGCTTCAACCTATCAGCCAGTAGCCTGCCTTTTCTAGGCAAGGATATTCTGGAGAGCAAACCTCTCTCCAGAGGCTTGAATGAAGTAGCACTTGGGAGGTAAATATGCCTCATTAACAAGAAGAAAGTTACTGTGAGTTAAGCCACCTATTTGTTTGAGCCAGACAGGGACATCCAATATGGTACTCTTTAGATGGTGTGGAATTCTAAATTAGAATTCTGAAGCCAAATCTATCAAATTTATACTTTCTTAATCAATATGCTAACCGAATCTTGCAGTTTTTAAACATGCATATATTGGGAGACAGTGTGCATTGAAAATGAATGTATTAGTGAAAATAAAATATAAAATGCATTATATTAGTGGAGATTGTTTGCAAAAATGTGTACGTTAATCAAAACTGCATATAAAATGTGTTTTAAGGAGAATTTTTCATTAAAATGCTGGTGAATTTTCATGATGATTGTACAAATTGCTGCAAAATGTGGAGAGCTAAATAAGTCTCTTTTACCTGTACTGCACTACTTTTTGTATTTGAATTATTTTTATTGTATTGTTTTGTGTGACTTACTTCAACTGAAAAAGATTTTAAAAAGAAAGACGTAACTAAACTTAAGACTAGAAAATTGAGAAATGGAAAGAACTGAAATTGACAGATCCTTCTATCCCAAATATTGAATATCTGAAAAGAAAAATGGAAAAATGAGGTGTGGGCAGGGGTGGAATGCCCTTCTGGAGCTCCTTGGAAGGCATAGCTGACTGGCAGGAATCCTGAGCATTAGCACTCTTGCTGAGAGGTGAAGACACTCTGCAACTTGCTATTCTACTCAGGAAAAAAACTTGCATTTTAGCAGTATCTAGAGACTGCAGGTTTAAAAAATATAGATTCTTAAATCAAAATTTTAATTAAGGCTGATGGTCAAAACATATTTATCTGGATGCAGATCTTCTTAAAGAAATCAGTGCTCCTTCTTAGCAAATTTGTTTAGGGTACCAACATCAATATGAAATATAGAGATTTTTCTATTTGGGAAATGTTAATATATGAGATAGTTTGCGGGCGCTTTGTACCAAATTCTACAAATGGTGAATAAATACAGATTCCTAGTTCCTAGCATAAAATTAGGAAAAGACCATGCATGCAAACCATGCATTAGGGTTGATAAATGTACACACATATAACAAAAGAAGGCATTCAAAGCGTCATAAAACCTTACTTAGTCTTTGCACTTTGTCTTTCTCCTTTCTCTCTCTTCGTTCTCATGCCCAGGTGATGAAGAATTAGTTCAAGAGGTGCTGTTTGATGCTGTAGTAACAGCACCCATGGAAGCCTACTGGACAACATTAGCACTGAACCTGTCTGAGTAAGTGCATGCTTCATAATTTAAGGCAGGTTTTGCCACCTCTAAACATGTTCTTGCTGAATCCAGGCTAGACTACTTTAATGTGCTCTATGTGGGGCCTATCATCATCATCATCATCATCATCATCATCATCATCATCATCATCTTATACCCCACCTATCTGACTGGGTTGCCCCAGCCACCCTGGGCAGTTTCCAGCATAATAAAAGCACAGCAAAACATCAAACATTAGAAACTTCCTGATACAGGGCTGCCTTCAGATGTCTTCAGAAAATTATGTAGTTATTTATCTGTTTGATATTTGATGGGAGGACATTCCACAGGGCGGGTGCCGCAACTGAGAAGGCCCTCTGCCTGGTTCTCTGTAACTTCACTTCTTGCAGTGAGGAAACTGCCAGCAGGCCTTTGGAGCTGGACCTCAGTGAACAGGCTGAATGATGGGGGTGGAGAGTTAGCTTTTCCTCATAGGGAATGATTTCTTACAGAAAGAAAATATGAAGGTTGCAGTTCCGCAGGCTAAGAATAGAATCCCATCACCCTCTGTAACACTGGAAAGTGGTGATGGTGGTGACATGTGTGCGGTTATCGCATAGGAACATTGGAAACTGCCTTATGCTGAGTCAGATGAGTCCATCCAGCACATATTGTCTGCACTAACTGGCAGCTACTCTCCAGGCCTTCAGAGAACAGCCTTTCCCAGCTCTTCCTGGAGATGGTGGGAACTGAACCTAGGGTCTTTCGTATGCAAAGCCTGTATTCTATGCCTCACTAACCTCAGGTTGTTCGGTGCAAAGTATATTGAACTGGTTCTGCAGAAACCTAATGCTATATATCTTTGTCTCTCTCTTTCTGTGCAACTATATCCAACAGTGAGGCTGAAGGAGGGGTGGATATGGCCTTTATGGGAACTCGGGCTGGTCTTATGAGGAGTGCTCTCTATGCTGGAACTGAGAAACTTTCTAACAGGTGAGTCCTCCGGATGCATATCTCGGAGACATTCCTCCTCCATTGCCCTTCAGTGTAGCTTAGGACAACTGAAATCAGAATGAGTGTACTTGGAGTGATCATTCAGCAATGCACAGGAAGTATAATAACCATTCCTTTCCTCTCAACAACTCCTCCTGTCGTTGTCAAACCCTGCTACTTAATCTTTTGCAAATATTGAACTCTAAAGGACATCAGTTTACAAACTGATAAAAGTTTCCTTATATTGACTTACCACATAGCTTTTGGAGTTGATTTCAGGATGCATAAAACCAGCAAACATGATGTACATTGATCTACAGAGTCTAGCAACAGATGGTTGCGGTCTCCCTGGAAAAATCAGGAGCCAACCTAAAACCCAGTCACTACTTTGCTGCATGTTTGTTGATTTTACTTATTACAAAACCAGTCTCAGGAACCCTTGCCTTCCCCTTCAGACTAATCTGAGATCACTTTGGGAATGTGTAAATGTCCCCCAAAGGCTCAGGCTTCATTTTGATTCAGGGCTGACTATTGCTTGGCCCCAGAGCCTGTTTCAAACATTAGGACTCCTTCTCATCCCCCTCTGCAGTGCACAGGAAATTGTGTGGACTGACAAACACGCTTGTCTTGATCCAACCGATGGTTGAGCTTTCACATGGGTATCCCTACCTAGGGCTAATCTAGATGTTCTTTTTATTGCATATTCATGTTTATTTGTGCTCATGTTGCTATCAGTGCAGTCATACACAATTCCACTTTTAATAGTGTTTGAAGTTTCACTTGTTTTGGAGCAGTCAATACTGCTTCATTCCCAGTCAGTGCATATCCTGTAACATCCTGCTGAAACCTCATAACTTTTCAAACCACAAATGTTCTGGGGAGTTTTTGTCCCACTTTAGTTGTGCTATAGCCCCTCAATTAAAAGAAAGCAGAATAAATCCAGCACTAATGCACTATTGTTGCAGAATACACCCACAATAAAACACCAGACGGGTGGGTCCCCCTAATGCGAGGAATGAGAACAAATGAGAGCCACATTTGTGGCTCCTCCCTCAAGCCAAAGCCAAGGCTATGTTAGCATAGCCATTTCAGAGAGCCAGGATGAGTGTACCTCTGTTCAGAGCAGCACTTTATATGTTAATCTTTGCTCTACACAGCTGTATACCATCTGTCACCTCGCAGACAAAAATAAAGACACTCTGTATATGTGTAACATCCTGCTTTGCTCTCCAAAAGTCAGTGCTTGAAGGCCTTTTCACATTGTTGAAGGTGGTCCTCCAACTTCTGTCTTTATTTAGTCTGCAGTAGCAGATATATGTGTGGGTGTAGGAGATATACTTGCCTGTTGTTGTTATATTTCTATCCTACTATCCCAGGCAGCATAAGAGGTTGCTCTCTTATTTACCCTAGAAATAACCCTGTAAAGTTAGCTGTGAAGTGTAAACCCTGTGAAGGGAGGTGCACTGATAGTCTGGTGTACTGTGTCCAGTTTAGTAGATGGTCAGGCTGATAGTTTGGTGTACTGTGTCCTGTTTAGCCCGGAGAGTGGAAGAATTAGGGAAGACAGGATAGATACTCTCTTCAAATATCTGAAGGACTGTCACGTGGAAGATGGAGCAGGCTTGTTCTCTGTTGCTTCAGAGGGTAGGACTAGAACTAATAGGTAGATGCTGGAAATTTCAGGGAAGCAAGATAAACCCCTATATGACTTTGGAACAAATTGTGTCATGTAGCAGTGGACTGTCCTTCACTGGGGGTGTTTAAGCAGAGGTTGACTGGCCATCTGTCAGTGTCCGTGTACTTGCATCAGGGCTGGCCTAAGACATTTTGGCACCTGAGAGGAACCTCAAAATGGCACACACACCTTGGCCAGGGAAAATGGGGTGAGTGAAGATCTACACCAGGAACAAGGGGGGAAGTAAATCAACATTAGCAGACTTTTGAAGTGGGAATCAAAGGCAGTCATGGGAGGAAAAGGGATCTGCTCTGAATTATACTGGGTGGGTGCAGAACTCAGAAGACCCAGAGGACATCCCCCAACGTTTCCTTCCTAGGGGTGGGAGGAGACCAGCAGAGCCTCCTATTCCCTGAGAGGCCACTGTAGAGGTGGCGTGGGAGTGCTGCTGAGGAGGCATCAGATCTGGCCTCCAAGGATTGTCCTGCAGCTATTGTTGCTACTGCTGCTGCAGCGGCAGGTGATGTATTCCTTGGAGATCCCTGTGGATCCTGCTGCCCGAGGTTGTTGCCTTATAGGTGGCTGGCTGTGACTTGCATCTTCCATTTCAGAACCTGCACAGAGCAGGGGTTTGGGCTACATGGCCTCCAAGATCCCAGCTAACACTATTACAATATGGTGACAGGTCCAGGGCTACCCATTTCATAGTTTCATAGCTGGAGAGGGATGTGAACCTGGATTTTCCTTCTCCTACAATGTATCCTGCTTAACAATTCAAAAATACAGTTGTCATCGACACCCTGTAGTTTACAAGACACATTGCTGTCTGTGCTCATTTACATGCAGTCGTGGTTACAGTCAAGATGCCTCTGTCCCCACATCTAGATACGCTGGGAAAGAAGCCAACGCTTGAAGAATTGCAATGCTGCCCACTAACAATACTTTTAAAGGCCACTCTGAAAGGCAACACAGGGTGAACAAGGGCAGTGATATGGAAGCAGAAAATAGGTATTATACCTGGTGAATAAGGACCACGGGAGCACTTGAATCTGAGAACAAGGGAAACTGAGTCTTTGTGTCCAAGAGCATGTCTTTCAGGCATGCTTTATTTTCAGCATCAGTCTTTCCCCCCAAAATAATGTTTTGCCAAAGGCCACAAGGAAATAATTGGCAACCTGTTGGTTCAAATCACCAGCCTTGTTCCCTTAGTGAAAGCATGCACAGTGTAGCCTCTCAGTGTGTTCTTGCTACATCCATTGTCTGGAGTAACACTACCTTCCTGAGTTAACATGTGACACCTGCTGCTGCTATGATACTCTCATAACCAGATCCCTTCCACTTGCTTGTGGCAATATCTGTTAGTACATGCATGGTGCAGTTGTTAGTAACCGGATGCTTCGGGTAACAGATATTGCTACAGCTGCTCTCACATGAAATGACCAGACATCCTGGCTGGGACAGGAGATGTCCCTCTTTGCAGTGTCTTTACTCTTCTAAATTTATGCACATGGAATTTAGTGGCCTTGCTCAATATCCTGATACATATATTTTTTTAAAATCAGAAGAAAGAACCTGTTCAGGAGGCACATATGTGGCAGCAGTGCACATCTCTATGAGCAAAAATTACAACACTTGGGACTTTTTAGTTTAGAGAAAAGGCGAGTAAGAGGCAACATGATAGAAGCATATAAAATTATGCATGTTTCAGAGAAAGTGAACAATTTTTCTCCCTCTCATAACACTAGAACTCAAAGCCATCCATTGAAGCTGAATGTGGGAAGACACAGCACATAGTTAACCTATAGAATTCAATCCCACTGCAGGTGGGCAGTGATGGCCAGCAACGTGGATAGCTTGAAATGAGGGTTAGACTTTATTTAGACATATTCATGGAGGATAAGGCTATAAATGGCAATTAGCCAGGATGGCTATGCTCTGCCTGCATGGTCTGTGGCAGTATGCTTCTGAAAACCAATTCCTGGAACCCACAGGAGGAAAGTGCTGTTACACTAAGGTCCTGCTTCTAGGCATCTGTTAGGCCACTATGAGAGCAGGAAGCCGGTCTAGATGGGCTATTGGTCTGATCTAGCAGGGTGATTAATTATGTTATCTCTCTAGGGCATGTGTATGTGTAGATGAATGGAACCTGAATAAGCAGTGTGCTTGCCACTCAGAATGCAACTGCAATCAGTTTGCATTTATCTATTTGCCAGGTGGATACAAGGAGTTTCCATTGCTCCCATTTCAGTGGCTTGCTTTTGGGCAATGGTTACCAATGGTGAGGCGAAAAATCTACACATCTACACTGCAAGAATTTACAAATGTCTTGTACAGTGGAGCATGCTCTGCAAAGCAGCACTTGATGCAACCTCCATGCTTTGGTTTTGTCTCTGTGTGTCAGGCTTAACTCCAATTCAGCCCTGTTGAACTGAAAAACAACTAATCATCTTGTCTGCATTCTTACCCTTTACACATTGCACGTGAACAACCCGGCTGTTTTGGTGTGGACAACAGCTCCATCTGGTGGGGCAAAAGTATTACAATTTGGACTTTCAGCCCAAGGGGCTTAGATTCTGGTAGACTGAGGTCTAGTACCACATGAGATATATGCAGTGGTTGGTTTTATTTTATTTTATTTTTGCTAGGTTTACCATTTTCCAAAAAAGCTTTATTTTTAGTCTAATCCGCTTGCTTGGGCTGTTGCTGGATGGGCACAATCTAAATGCAGAAATAAGAATTACTGCACCAGCAGTAGGCAGAGAACAACGGACCACATCTAATAATGTGGAAACTCACATTCATCCCATGTGTATCCTATATGCAGCAGACTCTAGCCAAAATTCAGCCTGCCCTGCACCACATTGCATCCCAGTGTGTACAACTGCCTACATGCTGGTTTGGTTTTTTGGATTAGGGAAATTTGCTGTGTTGATGGTCCTCAGACAGAAATAGCTATCATACTGCAAAATTCTGGATAATCCCACTCAGTGGTTTCTAGGAGAAGTGAACCTTGAACCTTGGTAAACTCTGCACTAAAGGCCGCACGGGACCAAACAATATTCCCCCAACACCACCCTCTGAAAATAATCATCCAAGTAGGACTGGAACCATCGCAAGTAGAGCTGCCCACTCTGAACTCAGTCAGCTGCTCCAGAAGAATACCATGGTCTATAGTATCAAAAGCCTCTGAGAATTCAAAGAGAATTAACGGGGACGCACTCTCCCTGTCTCTCCCAACAGAGGTCATGCAGGTCATCCAAGAGAGCCTGGTTCTGTCCTGCAGCCACTCAAGGACCTTGCCCAAGAAGAGGAAATTACTGTCTGGTAGTAATTACTTAGATTTTCTGAATCCAGGAAGGGTTTCCTAAGACCTACCACTGCTTCCTTTTAGCAGGCAGAGACCACTCTCTCAAGGAGGCAGTAATCACCTCCCTAGCCCAGCCAGTTGTCCCTTCCTCTTACTTTTTATTCTCCATGAGGGGCAAGAATATAGGTGGTGTCCCACACCAAACCAAGCACTTTGTCCACAGCCTTATTAACCCATCCAACACAGGACTGGACAGTGTTTTGGACTCCTCTTGGGACTCATCTAATAGTCGAGTCAAGGGCCAAGCAGATGTAAGCAATTTTATCTTTAAAATACGTTGCACATGAGTCACAGGGAGGCACTCTTGATACTACCACCTCCTTTGGGCCAAAGTTAAATGTGCACCATATTACCTAGTAAGATATTTGCTAATGTGATGTTTAATAAGGATCCATTGTATAATCTGATCCCACATGGAAAAGCAGAGTGAGTATTACAGAATCATTAATGTCCGATTTCTGTTCGTTCTGGAAACAGGTAACACTCAAAGAATTATCAGGTGCTTGGTACTGTGAATTGCAAGACTGAAACTACCAGCTTTGTCCTATTAAGCATGTTCTTCTTCTAAGGCTCCCAAGTTGGTGCAATAATCAATGTACTTGTCAAGCCTGAGTTAATTGCACCATCTGAAACTGAGATGATGTTCCATGTAGGCCATCTAATGTTGGTGTGTGTGTACTCCTAAAAGGCCTGGGATCCGAGTATCAGATCAAAACTCAGTAACAGAACACACACTTTGCATTCAGAAGGTCCCAGGTTTATTCTTTGGCATCACCACTTTTTTTTAAAAAAAGGATGTGATAACCTCTTCCATGAAATACTGTTTCCTGATTGCAGCTGAAGCCCTTCGCAGGGTTCCCTACTTTCAGAAGCTAGGTGGGTTGGCTGTCAGAGACATGACCTTTCCATTGTGTTATAAATATGGAATACTGTCCTCAAATATACATGCTTAGCATTCAAGTCATTATCTTTTCAAGGGCTTACAAACATACAAATCACTGTCAATATTTTGTAAGAGAGATTTAAGTGCATACCAGAGATTTAGGTTTCTGCAATTAAAGTGCTCTGATGCAATGGTGCAACAAATCTACTTTTTAATAAAATTACTTTTTTGCAATGAGGAAAATGCACTAAAGTGTGTGGGATAAATGAAATATTAATGGAAATATATAGAATGACAATGGAGACAAATCAGAATGAATTCAAAATGAATGCTAATTGTCATGTGACCTCATCATAACAAATGTTCAATAAAGACTGGACATAGTTTAACCTTTGTGTAAGCTTTGTGCAAGCAAATCAGGATGAATGCTCAATAAACAGGTCATCTGGAGGAACCCTCAGACAGTCGGAGGTACAGATAATTGGAAGTTCAATGCATATAATAAACATTAGTATCCTGGATACCCAACAGCTTTTGCAACTCAGTATTTGATAAAAGAGTTTCTGCTATATGTTCACATATCAGCATTTTACTGAAGCAAAATGTTTTGGACATTTTGTTCTGATCTCCTTTCTTGATTGCTTTGTGTGCCTTTAAAATAGCAGAGGGCTCTTTATGGGGAAAATGTGGAAATAAACCTTTTTACACAGCCAAAGACCTGCCTGAGAGCTTAACGTGTCCCTCTCTAAATCTCCCCAGGTAGGCACAATTTATATGTCCTAAAGTGTTTGCATAGTGTAGCTGTGAGCTGTAAAAGAATAGCTCTGTCCCTCTCTGCAGTGGTTCTGTAATGGGTGATAAACTCACACTTGTACCAGTGTACAGAATACAGTTCGTTTGGTGTGGTTTTTTAAAAAATGCTTCAGGGTCCTTTAAAGCAAGACATGACATACATCGTTGATGTGGTTTGTTTCACCCTGTAGCTGCTGCTGTTATAGTTGCGGTGGCTCATTAGGCATGCTGTTTCTGGGGGTGGAAGGGGAGGCAGTGTGGTGAAAACAGTAACAGAAGATGAATAGGAGCTACTGTAGCATTAAAGGCTAACAGGGCAATCCTATGCATGTTTACCCAGAAATAACCACACGTTGTTTAAGGGAGGCTTATTCCCAGGTAACTGTGCATAGGGCAAATGCATTAGGAACATAGGAAGCTGCCTTATACCGAGTCAGATGATTGGTCCATCTAGCTCAGTACTGACTACACTGACTTGTAGTGTTTCCAGTCGGGACACTCCCACATCTACCTGGAGATGCCAGGGATTGAACCTGGGACCTTGTGCTTGCAGAGCTGATGCTCTACCACTGAGCTGGGTCCATTATCCTTAAGAGACTAAACCGTTAAAGTGGAAATCACTGTTTCA
This sequence comes from Podarcis tiliguerta, assembly GCF_965153285.1. Classification (NCBI taxonomy): domain Eukaryota; kingdom Metazoa; phylum Chordata; class Lepidosauria; order Squamata; family Lacertidae; genus Podarcis; species Podarcis tiliguerta. The sequence continues at coordinate 56,558,627 of NC_139543.1, read as the reverse complement.
GTTCATCATCTGCAATATCACACCTCATGTTAGTCGAATGGACCCAAGGAACGGCTAAAGGGAGAGGACAGCAATGTAAAGGTTTGTAGGGAAGTGGCACCACTGAACAGAGTCGTCAGCTAACCCTATGAATTAGAGCCCATATGTAGGACATTTTAAAAACAAGTTGAGGATTAAAAGAGGTGGGGAGATCAGCCAACAGAATAAGAAAAATGGAAGCATGCAGGATGTTTGAGTGGACAGAACAGAGGAAAATATAATAAGGGTTCCCCTATATCCCTGTGATTATGGTCAGTAGGAGATACAGCACTGGGTAGAGGGCCAGTCATATGTGAAGAAGAGGATATGGATGTTTGCAGGCCATCTCCTCTTATGGCCCTCTCTCTATCTGGTTGCTCTCTTGCCAAGCCATCTGACCAGGTGGTGCTGTTACTTAATGCCAGGTTGGTACATAATAGGACTATGTTCATTCATGGTTTGATCAAGGATGAGGGAGCCAACCAGGCATGTATTGCTGAAACTTGGGTGAATAAACTGGGTGTAGTTCTTCTGACCCTGTTGTGCCCATTGCAGCACAGCCAAAATTATATTCCAGTTAGTGAGTTTGGAAGGCATATACTGTCTCATTGGGAATCTTCATTTGAAAGGTGCTAGTAATTCGCCCACCGTTATGTTCTCACATGGCACAAAGCATTGGGGAGAGTATTGGTAAACTTATTATACAGGCTGTGCACAAGGCAACCTTGTTTCTCACACTGGTAGTTCAGCACTGAAGCAGATAATAAAATCTGAGGACTACATTGATTATTTTGAAGGAGGCCAGTGACACTGTGTCCTGGAAGTGTTGAGAGCAACCTTTAACAACACATTTTGCAAAGATATTGACTGAAAGTTGCCATTAAATCTGGCCACTTGCTGAAGTGGGGGTATAGGTTGCTTGTAAACACTGGCAGATGCAGTTGGGGTCTCAGTGACCCTAAAGGTTGGATTGGTGAGTTTTGCACAAAATAATAAGAGGGGGGGGGGGATAAATAGTTTTGCTTTATTTCAAAAACAACAACCCCTCCTCTCCTTCAGGTTTGTAAAGAGTTTTTAATTCTGTAGAATTCTATTGACCTCAATGCAATTTGTGGTAATATAAAGAGATGTGAGTGATTTGTTTATTATCAATTAAAATGAATGGGTCTAAATTAGACATGTTCTGTAGTTTCAATTGCTTGCACAAAATGAAGAGGACAGGTCCTAGGCTCAGCTCACCTTTAGGTATAACAAGTAACTAATAACTTTTAACAGCATTTTGCAGGGTCATTTTGACTCCTGTGTATTGCCTAAAGTGCATGGCTTCTCTGTTTCCTTGGTGATTCCCGTTGTGGGTAGCATTGATTCCAAAAACTGTAAGAGTAAAAACATTTATTTTGTCACTAAATTAAAGGAAGAAGGGCTCTGAAACAGCACATGACAATTCACATTCTGTCTTCCTTCAGTACTACCTGGAATGTGGAGTTGTTGAAGACTGATACAGAAGTTTGGTTCACTTTCTTCACTGTTGCCAACATTTGTTTGACCCCACTTGTCAAAGAAAGGACACACACACACACACACACACACACACACACACACACACAGGGCTGCTGCCCTTGTCTGCATTGCTCACTAACCCCAACTATCCCCTTGCCAACTCTCAACCCCACTCACTCACTTGGACCCTGGGCTTCCTTGGCCCTGTTGTACATGCATGCAAACAAACAAGGAAGCTGGCAGGTGGGTGGTGGTGGTGGCAGCAATGACAGGGAGGATATAGGAAGGCCCACTTGCGTCACCTACCTGTCCTTTTGCTTGCTTGCTTGCTCTGCCAGTCTTCTTGCTTGTGCTGCTGGCCTGCTGGTTTTTATTTGGTTAAAAACAGCTGCATTTGATGTAGTTTAATGGGCTGTGGAAGATGAGAACGGGATAATTTTTTAAAAAATATGTTCATAATGCTTTGAAGAACATTGTGAAGTACAATAGTAGGCTTTTCAGATGAGGAAAAAAAGAGATGCTTTGCTTTTCTTCTTCCAGGAAGTTCTTGACCCGTGAAGATAAGGAGAGCATCTTCACCATGGACCACTTCCCACTTTGGTACCGCCGAGCAGCTGAACATCCCCCAGGAAGCTTCATTTATAGCATTCCTTTTGAAGACCCTTCAGGTAACTCTGCGTAATTCATGTGTTGTAATACAATTGAAGCCAAATCAGTCAGTAGGCAGCTTCTTAGCTCAAGTGAATGAGTAGAAAATTAGGATATTTTCAACCCTCGCTTTAGCCCACTAACATAAAAACAGCAAGCACACACTGGAGGTACAGTCCTTTTGTTTTTGTAACCATTCAAACATCTTTTAATTGGCCATTGTTACCATTGGGATTTACTCCTAGAGCGCACAAGGTTGGATCCAAAGTTAATAGTGTATATAAATATTCAGTTCTAGCTCTCTTTTTTGTGGTCACCTGGAAGACCTGGAACTTGAAATGTTGTTTTAAAATAACTGCTGAGATGGCCATAAAACACAGGAAAAGCCCACAAATCTTTTCTGAAATTTTTATTCCCTCTGTTAATGATGCTAAGGAATGAGTAAAAAAGCCTAAATGGCTTTTAAAAACTTTTCATTGGTGTATACTGAACCCGTGATGCGTACCACAGTGGTAAACCCACACCCAACTCATATATGTTTATCAGAAAGCGTACACAGGGCCTACATATATACAATTATATGTCTGTTTGGTCCAATTCATATAACCAGAAAGTTTGAAAAAAAGTGCACTAACTCTATGCAGACCTTCAAAGGAATCCGCATAAATCAAATGCAGGGATACTTCTAGCTGTGAAATCCTGAGTGGTGTGGGAAGCAGCAGGAACAGTTACTGACAGAGCAAGGAGTCTCAGGTTCTGAGGAAGGAGTATGGGACAAGCCAGGGAGTGGTCCAGTCGGTTCTCAGCGGTAGGTGCAGGTTCTGAAGAAGAAGGCCTCAACTGGGCTCAGCAAGGGAAACGTCTTCACAGAGCTATTGCATCAGTGACTATCATGCCCCACCTCTGCCTGGAGCTCAGAAGGGCCCTTATCCAGAGCATATGTTAGTGCTTACCCCCTACTGAGTAGGACTAAGAGGGAGATGGCCTTGGGCTGCCAAAGGATACCGTGCCTCTGGTGATGGCGTTTTGGCAGGTACAGTCGTACCTTGGTTCTCGAACAGAATTTGTTCCGGAAGTCCATTCGACTTCCGAAACGTTTGAAAACCAAGGTGTGGGTTCAAATTGGCTGCAGTAGCTTCCTGCACTCAAGCGGAAGCCCTGTCAGACGTCTGGCTTCTGAAAAATGTTCAAAAACCCAAAGGTTTTTGGTGTTTGGGAGCCAAAACGTACGAGCACCAAGGTCTTTCTTTCAGATTGTGTTGCCTCCTTGTGGTTCCAGTCTTGTCAGGCTCAGGGTGCAGGAGCACAGGTGGCTCCTGACAGGACTACATAAAGTCCCCCCCCCCCCTTTGTTCATTATTTGAATGCCTTCAGGATGCTACTGTCTTGGGACAATTGAAGGCATCTCAAAGAGAGGGGCAAGAGGGGAGAACTTAAAGGCAAAGCTGGAGTTTAGGTATTTGTGAAGGATTTATAGCCTTGTGCAAACAAAGGATGTTGTGTGGACTTGAATAAGGATGTTTACAAAAGTGAACACCTTTGTTGCTTCCTCATAAGTAGGTCAGACAGGGCGACGCCCCACTTGATGTCGCCCACTAACAGATTATGAATAAGGACTGCATGACCCAACCCTCAAACACCCTTCTCCTCATCCAGCACTGGCCATCTTTTCTGCCCAAGCCCAACACAAACCTTACCTGGGTGGAAGGACAGGCAACAGTAGCAGAGGTGGTAGCATGGACACTCCAAGCATCCATTTGTCACACAGACAATGGAGTAGAACAGGCATCCCCAAACTCAGCCCTCCAGATGTTTTGGGACTGCAACTCCCATCATCCCTAGCTAACAGGGCCAGTGGTCAGGGATGATGGGAATGGTAGTCCCAAAACATCTGGAGGGCCGAGTTTGGGGGTGCCTGGACTAGAACTATGCTTCCAGACACCCCTCATGGGCAAATGACAATGTTCACATCAGTTTCCACCCCACTTCTCCTGTAAAGTTTATGGGTCCAGGGATGGGCAGGGAAGGTGGTGGCAGTAGAGTGCCTTGTGTACATTAATCTGGCATAAGGATTGAGTTCTTTTTGCAGCTCATGCATCTCTAGCACTGTCTTGTTGATGGCAGACTGACTTGTTGCTGCCCCTTAACCTCCATATATTCTAAAGTCCTGCCAGCACAGGGATCTACATTTGTAGGTTTCAACAGTGCAACCTGCAACAGAAACAAGGAAGAGCAGATTGCGCTTAGGATGTTGATGAATGTTCTGTTATATGTACTGAGGCCTCAGAGCAGAGAGACCCTTGGAACTCATGAAGGTTGGACACCAAAAAGGTGGGGTCAGTCAGCATTATCCTACCCCATGAGAACACTTGTATGCATGGCAGACAGATGGTCAGACCTATTAATCATTGCAATAATTTGAATAGCTGTCAGCATGTTGCAGAGATGAGATGAAGTTATTACTTTGTTTTGATGAGAATGGGGCTTTCATTATTTTGCTCACAAGCTGGGTGGTGTACATTTCATCTCACTTGCTAAATGAAGGCTGTTGGTCATCATCAAATCTCACCCTTTTGCCGCAGCGGTGTAGTGATGCAGGATTCGTTCACCATGAAAAATGACATACAGAAGGGTACTTTAAGGCAGCCAAAATTAGCCCAGTGCAGAAGAGCTCTGAGGGAAATTTGTGCCATATGCTTTCATTAATCACACAGCAGGTGAGTCAAAATTACACTAAGGTAATGGAAGGATACAAGGGGGGACTCTCAGCTTTGTGAAGAGGAACTACACATGCCAGTGTATCAATCAGTTACCAATTTGACATGTGTTTGCTCCAAGGTTATACATAGGAAGTTGCCAGCAGAAAGCCTCTCCTCTTCCCTTTATTCTTCTGGGTCTGGTTATCACTGAATGAAAACACCTGTAGTTGGAGGGGCATATTCATCAGCCAATGCTTTTTCTGACTTCAGGGTTCACTGTTTCAGTGCAAAGTAAAGTTTCAGAAAGTGTTCTCATGGAATCACTTCTGTGGAGGGCGGGGAGGAATAGATGATGTCAATGAACAGTAATGACATCTACCACAAAAGAATGGGGGGGGATCTATGTGGTCTGGAAGCCACTATGTACTTTTGCTCAACCCTCTTCTGCATTCAGGCACTGTCATCACAATGCACAATGCTTTAGCTGCAAAGCTTTTTTTGGCATTGTAGTGGGAGGGTGGGTGGGTAGAGAAGACAGCAGTTGAGCAAAGAAAACAAGACTGGGAAAAAGAATGTGAACCAGGATGTGAATGTGGTGGTGAGTGGAATGGAGATAAAGAAGCTCAGCCCTTCCCTCCTTCCTTGTTTTCCCCTTTGCTCTTCCTAGATCTGTCAGCTATCCTTAATAGAACTGCTGCAATGAGTAAAGCTCTGCTCTGGAAGCCTTGGGGCAGAAATACTAATAAACAATAGGAGGCTAGACAAAGGTTTGCTTGTTTCCTTGTTTTTTAAATATTATTTCCTGTTGACCCAGTCCAGTTCCTCTCAGGCTCCACCCTTGATCTGTCAGGCTCTTCTAGCCCCTGATCATAATCAGGTTCCACTGATTAGCTGTATTAATGTTGTATAATGGGCATACTAATGTTGCCAGCTTTCACTCTATGTGTTGCAAGTCCTAGCCTGGCTCTTTCGCTAGCATTTCCAGACTGGTAATTTTTAAATCAAACATTTGCCAACTCTGTTTACCCTAGCTATGCTTTAAGAGAAGGAATATATAACCAGAATGGGAGGAGGCACTTTTCTTCCCACCACACACTCCATATGATACAAACACCTCCAAAAATTAATGTTCCCTTGTTCTAATATGTTATTTTGGGTAGCTCTTTTGCAAGGGACCAGGACCTGGAAATGAAGGTTTCCTCATGAACAATGTTTACACTTGGGCCTCCTCTCACTATTTTTCCTTCAACTTCTATGCCTTTTATCTCTGCAGTTTCATCTGTTCCCTTCCCTAAGGACTTATCCACACTTACCTTTACTCCACTCTTTCCAGGAAGCCTTATTATCTGGCCACCAGAGGCCTTGCTTTGGCTTTTGTGGCTCTTGCGCCTTTAAAATGGCTAAACTGTGGGCCTCAAGATGTTGTTAGACTACAACTCCCGTCATCCCTGACTATAGGTTATGCTGCTGGGGCTTATGGGACTTGTAGTCCAACATAGGTTCTTTACCCCCTGCTTTAGCAGTTGCTGACCTCATGTTTTCTTACTCCCTGACATTCTCAAAGCCCTTATAAGATCTCAGGTGATGCCATAGCGTAATTAAATCCCCACAGCACCTGGTATCTGTTTTCAGCATTGCTGCTACCTCAAACCTACTTAGTTTTTAGCTTAAACTTTGCCACAGAAAAAATACTTCAGGGTAACAGCTTTGATTTCCTTGAAATGAAATGACAGAGGCTCTGCTCACATTTTCTGTAGTGGAATTGAGGGACAAACCAGATATATTTATTTGCTTGCTGGTTTCATTATAAAGCTGAATATAATGGGGAAGGGAAACAAAATCTGCCCACTTCCCCATACTTTGCTACTTGAACACTTTTCATCAGCTGGCTCACTTCTGAGGTAAGTTAGGACAGGGGTGGGGAACCTCAGACCTGAGGCAGGGCCAAATGCAATCCTTGTGACACCTCTGTATGGCTCTTGTTTGAACCCCCTTTTCCTAGGCTGCACCTTTCATTGCTCCCTGGCTTTTTGCCTGTCTAGAATGTGCCCTTGAATCCTTATAATGTCTCTGGCCTGTCCGGATGGAGGATACAGAAAGGTGTGTGAGTGTGTATTGAAATTAACTTACATTGCAGACATAAAATTTACATTGGTTTCTCCTAGCTCTTTTGCCTCTTACCCTTGCCCACCACTGGCATGTAGCCCTCAGAATGTTGTCCACAAAGGCATGTGGCCCTCAGGCTGAAATAGGTTCCCCACCCTAAGTTACAGTTAGTAAGTAAGGTGGGGTGGGAGATGGGGTTTCACTATGTGCTCCATTTAGTGATACAGTACTGACCCTACTTTATACACAAACCAAATGTTTAGTGAACTCATGCAGGTGTGCTTTGACCTTGGGTGACAGATATTTGGGGCTGTCCAAAATCTCCCTCACACACTCATTCTTTAGCAGAACTTAAAATCAGTGTAGGTATGACTAGTCTCTGGGCCCATTTCATAATATTGACCACAGGATCTCCCAACCTTATACAAAGACCAATTTATGCAAATACCTCCCCAGATGATTTGGAAATAAGTGCATAGGACACTATTTAATGTTAATAACTAGATGTAGAAATTAAACCCATGTGGGAGTGGATTGATGAGAAGCAAGAGGGCAGAAGCGGGTGTGTAGCATATCCGAATTTCACCTCAGTAAACAAATTTTGCAGGGTTTTTAATGTTTTTTCAGTTCAACCTGCCGGACATGCTTGACTAGAATTTGCTTGACTAGCATTAGGATAAAAGAAACATGTATGAACACTAATAATACTAATGCTAATGCTAATGCTAATGCTACTAATAATTTATTTCTTATATCCCGCCCATCTGACTGGGTTACCCCAGCCACTTTCGGTGGTTTCCAACAAAAATATGGGGGGGGGGATTAAAAGCTTCCCAAAACAGGGCTGTGGACTCCTTCAAACCACTTCAATCTGTTTCCAGACTGTGTGTCAGGGACAAGCTGGTTTTTGAGGTTGCAGGGGAGTACATTTGTCTCCTGCTCCATGTGGTAATGAACATGATATTAGAATGCATATGCCTGTGGGGAGGGAGAATGTCATGCTATTCTTATTAGATCATTTCCCCCGGAGCTGTAACATGCAAAAGGTAAGGTCAGAAGTTGGAATTAGTGCTGTGTCCAGCAAGTGAACTAAAAGCTCTCATTTCCTTAGGGTTTGTGCTGTATCTATACGTATAACACTGCAGGAAGTCACATGGCATTCTGCTCAAGGGTTTTGGTGTCCTTTGTCTGTCCCCAAAACACACAGAAGTGTAGGAGTGTGAGAGAGAGGATTTTTGAATGCCACAAGGATAATGGTTGAGGCATATGAATGCTATCCAGAAGGAGAGTCCTTGAATTGAACAAGTGCTCCCTTAGGTCTGTGCAATGCCCTTCCACAAATCAACTTAATTTCAGGGTTGTTGTAGGTTTTTTGTTGTTTGTTTCAATCTGCACAAAGACTTGAGGCTAAAAATGAATGAAGCTGCAAAGTCATGTTCAGGACACATTGGGCACTGGTGATGGAGCCAAGAATAAAAAGCAAATGACAAGTTCTGGAACTGTGGGGGAAGAGAAAGGAAAACCCTTATGTTGGGGCAGAACATTCCGTAAGGCAATATACTGTGAAGGAATAAAAACATGTGTTTGTGTGTGATGTGACCAGAAATCCTGACCTTCAGAATGTCCCTGTTAACACAGAAAATGGAACAGTTGTAAAGCACAAAGAAATATAAACAAGTTTGCCTACACTTGATTCACAAGTATAGTTCTCTCAAATAGCAGATGAGGAAGTGAACCTGTTTCATGACTGTAGCACTTCAGACTGCAGGTGGGGCCTGGCATAATTGAATGCACTTCAAGCTAGATGTCAGAGAGAGGAGTTCCATCCTAACTTTTTACCTAATAGTTTTCTATGTGTAGGGAATGTTTATGTACTGAAGTGTGTTCAAGCATGTGAGACACCATGTGAAACAGTACTGTCTAGTATTAGGTTGTCCACTCTATCTGTTCTTTGAGAGAACAGGTTCTAGTCTACTATTGTGATTTTGGGGCACAGGGGGTTAGACTTTATGCCTGAGTCCCCTTTTAATTCTTGGATCCAGCAAGGAATCAATTGCTGGAATAGCCAGACCAGCTTTTTGGCAAGGTGATGGCCCCTTAAGTATGGGCCATTAAGGTAACAAATTAAGTGGCTCTGTGCCAGAGAACAAATGGATGAGCCCCTCTTCTTCACCTGGCAGTTGATTGGAAGGACAATTGTTAGAGGGGTGTGACCACAAATTTCTTTAAAATATTGCATTAATCAAAAATTAAATGACCTTTAGGGCTGTCAAAACAGTTCTTTCAGAATTCAACCATCACCCCTTACAGGGCCAGTTAATCCTATCTGCTCCTTTGGTAGGTCACACATATTTCAAATATCAAAAACACCTGACAGTCTGTTGATAAACTGAATATTAACTAACATTTTTCTTCCAGGGGAATTAATCTAACCACTGAATAAATGGACTGAAATCTTGACTAATTAACATTTTGTCAGTGTGACAGGAGAAACTATGGAGCATTTTAAGTTGTCTTACTGGGTTAGCTCATGCATGTAGCCCTGCCAGGGAAATATGTCAATGTGAACAACCTCCAACTTGCTTGTATTTGCCAGTAGGAAGTAGTGTGAGTGAATCAGAACTGCATGCATACCCACATATATGCCACATGCCACAATTGCAGCAGTCCTTTTTTTGTAACTAGACAAGACATTCACATGGAGGGGATTTGGTGGCAGGGCTGCTCATGGGTCATGGATATCATAGAAATGTACCTGCTACTACCAGAAGTCTACAGGCCTTAACTGCATTTGCTAGGAGCGGCAGCCACTTGAATGAACATTCCATGGTTGTCCCTAGCAACCACTTGGGCCTATAGACATCCCTCTCGGCTAAAGCCTGTGGTATTTATGACTGTGAAATTTCATTAGGAACATAGTTCACACTGTCCATAGTTTCCTACTGAGGATATTTGGGGTCCCATAGCAGGAAATAGGATGAATATATCAAGCGATTCATGATGCCTTTTGCTTATAAACTTCCATAGGCAATTTGACAGTTCACTGTATATAAATGTGGAAACAGATGTTTTAGTTGCTATCACAGAGAATCTTCTCTATGCTACTTTCTGAATGGGAGCACATTCCCAGTTCTTCTCATCCTCCTTTAACATGCTGTTTGGAATCTTTATTGGTTTGAAAAATTCAGATATGATTGTAGCTCCCTATTTTTGAAAATTAAGCAATCCTGTTATGCTAATTAAGGGTGATGAGGTCTTGTTATTTCTTGATCAGTAATGCACAGAGCAGCTTCTGAAGATTTTAAGAGACTCAGTTCAGACAAACAGCGGCTGGAGTATTAAAGCTGTATCTCGGCTGTACCATTTCAGATTACAAGGATGGGCAAACATGAATGAATTCTTCCTCATGAAAAACATTTCTACACCTGGATTAATTTATTTATTTTTATTGCTGTGGAAAGTGTTTTAATTTGCTGGTTCAGTATTTTTATTGGCTGTTTTCTTGGGAGGGATATGATGGCTTTATGGTTGTACTGTCGATATTTTGCCGTTTTTATTGTTGCAAGCCACCATTGCCTGGAAAGTCAGCCTATAAGTATTTTGAGTTAATAAACACACACACATTATGGAGATGTCTCTGTGACATCTTAGACATGTGCAGGGACTTTTTAATCTTTGAAGGAGCAATCACTCAGGTGAACCGCCACCTGCAGCCTGGAGTCTTGACACAGGTTTGTGCTGTTTGTGTAGATTAAACCTCAGCCTTCTCTGCACTGCAGTTTTGTGCTTGATTTGTGAGTGTCAGTTCTGAGACCCTCTTCCTTAGGGATACAGGGTCAGGTACTAAATTTGCTTCATTTATGTCTTGACAGAAGGAGGTCTGCCTGAGGCGGTAACTGTGAGCACTTCTGTGGCTGTGACTGTAGGTGGGAAGACGGCAATCGCTGCAGGTAGGAACTTGTTTCAATACACTTGAGGCATAGGGTTGAGGTTAAGGATAGGGAAACACTTAATTTAGTATGAAATTATCTATTTTGCAAACTGGTAGGTGACCCATCACTTGTCACAGAATTTATTGTCTGAAATCCGTCTATTTAAAACTAGGCCTTAGACAAAGTCACATGTATAGAGTTATTGTCATGTTTGTGTTTGGCAAAACATCATATCTGTTTCTTGCCCCTTTTTCTGCACATGCCCACTCACCAAAAAAAGTCTGCTAATTTTCAGGACTATAGAGTTCCTGCAAATGCCCTAAAGGGGCATACCTGGGGAAGCTGTACAGTTCTGTGGCAGAAGGACTGGGAAGCAGCCTCTAAAGCCTCACCTGTTTGCTTTTTCAGTTAAAGGTTCCGGGCTCACCCACACTTCCTTTCATGTCACGCTTTCTAGGCACAGGTCTGAGATTTTTAGGTCTGTGTTCAAGCAGTGTGTAGATAGATAGATAGATAGATAGATAGATAGATAGATAGATAGAATCAGGGGTTTTTTTCAGCTGGAACTCTCTGGAACTCAGGTCTGGCACCTCTCAGGTGGGCTCCATTGCCATTGTAAGAGAACAAGGGAGGTGTTCATGGTGAGTTCTGGCACCTATTTTTCTAGAAAAATAGCACTAGGTAGGTAGGTAGGTAGGTAGGTAGGCTCTCTGCTTTCCCTCGGAAAACCCACTGTTTACCACTCAATCTGAACAAATGGCAATTGAGTTTTCCATGAATGATCTCTACACCTTATCAAATGGGCAGTTTTCAGAACAAAAATTGAAACCTAAGACTGTTCAGCTTAGCCATGTTAAAAGCTCTCAATGCTTGTGAATCTGTGATGGCTTAGTCTTTTAAGGATGTACAATGTGTAGTTTTGGGGCATTCATGTAACTTCTTCATGTCCTTGAAGTGGTTTAACTGATGTCTGAGGTTTTGTAATGGTAGCAGTGAGTGGTGAGTTCAGGAGAGAATTGCGTGGAGAGACAGGTGTTTTGGAGAGAATGGAGAGTGAGTGCTGCGAGGTGGCTGGAGGAAAAGGTATTGGCTGATAGTGACATTTCAGAAAATTGCTAAAAGTCAAATGAACAATCGGTCATATGTTTTGCTGGTTTGTTTTGTATTTGTAGCATTCAAAGAAGGGTGTTGCATTGTGAGCATATGTGAACTCATTATACTAATGCAGCCTTAGATGCATTTCTTTGTAAGAACTGAAGCATGGAGTTGAGGGAAGAACGAAGCCAAAGGATGTGAACAGAGACCTCTGGAGAAATCTTACACCTTGCTTAGGACCATGTAAAACGTGGGCTAGAACCAGATATAGAAACCTAAGGATCAGGGCAGTCAGGAAGGGGCAGAGCATTAAATATCAATTTTTTATTAGCAATAAGAAGCCAAATATTTGCTTCTGGTTATGTTCTGGACAGAATATAAAAAACAAATATGTCATCTTTGCCTCTGTGCATGTCCCTGAATACTGAGTGTTTTTCTGTACTGCTAGCTCAATGTAGGCTGTGGCCTTTTTTAGGTGGAAACTACATGAAGGGAGCTTCTGCAGTCTAAACCATATCTTTCCCAGTGAATTAGGAAGCCTATTTGCTACTGTAATGTACCTAACAGCTTTTGATCACTGTGCAAACATTAACTAAGACATAATTATTAATTATGGTTTAATTGGGGCTATTTTGTCTCCAGAGGTATAAGCCTAGAGTCTCTCGCTGGCTAAATCAGCTCTCTACATATGACAAACATAAATCTGTATAATATGAGGAATTCCTAACCCCACTCTAGATAACGTTACTGACTGTTCTCTCATGTGAGTCAATAACCTGAGGCGTTATGCTTCACTAGGGAGAAACTGCTGTAGTTACATCGCAGCTGTTGACAGATTTAAAGTCCCAGTGAAACTGCTGGAATCTGTGCGGGAGTTCTGCTGTCTCCCTGGTCTGTGTATATATGATGTCTCTCTTATTGTGTGACCTTCTCCTCAAGTGAGTTATTTGCTTGGAATCTAATCATAATTCCAAACATGAACAAACTGCAGTTTGTGTATGTGTCCGTGTGCTTTAAAGAGTTGATTTTGGTTGCTGCTTCGTATAGGACCATGATCTGCATGCCATGGCTTAAAACTCCAAAGTACTTCATAGATAGATCCGCCCTTCCCAATACAAAGGAGTTCTGAGGCACTGTATTTTGCTGTTCCCCAAACCACCTCTCTGGTTGCATCAAAGGGTCTTTTTAAATCACTCAATAAGTTGAAGACAACCATCAATCTTTTGAGCTACATGCACACAGAGGAGTTTCTGACTTATTTCCCCCTGCACAGTACCTGACAAAGTTTCAAAGTAGCTTGTGACACAGCACAAAGAGGTACAGAAGAGAAGAAAAGTCAGAAGGCCTGCTTCATATTCACAAGCCATTGTGCAGGTTCTGTGCATTTGGCACAAGTGCAGAAAATCCACTGGTCCCAATTTAAAGGGCTTGTTGCAACCCTTCTTCTCACTACATTCTCCATTGGGAGCCATTCGTGCAGACATAGCCTTGTGGGATAGTTAGGTTAACTAACTGCAAATACATAACAGGGCTGAATTCAAGCAAAGACCAGGTGCTGAGCAGCCTTTTGGCTTTACCGTTTCTGTTCTCTCCATTTAAGTTAACTGTTGGGAAAGCAGAGGTGGAGGCATTATAGGTAGCTGTGGTAGTTCAAGCTTATGCACAGATATTTATACAGAAAACTGTATTAGAAGTTTCACAATAATTTCCTTTTAAACACAAAGTTAATTATTCATTATGTTGGTTTGTTTATCCCACCATATAGGGAAAAGCCTAAGTAGGAGTTCATTTTGATTTTAAAGGAGGAATATGCTGTTTTAGAGTTTCTATGCTGTGCCTCATTCCTGTGCTTTGAGCTCACCTGGGATGGGGTTGTGCCAGTGTGAGAGTTTTACTGGAAATGCCTTGTGGATTTCCCAAGGAAATATTCCACATCTCCGATCTGCTGGCTTGAATCCCATTCCAGATTTGAAATTGCAGCCGAGGAGTTAGTTTAATCTCTCATACAGCTGACGCTGTCGAGCTCAGAGTTATCTATCCAATGCTCTCCTTGCTGGTTTGTCTCTGCATTACTTCTGCTGTTTTGCTTGAAGGGAAAAGAGCCCGTGGCTTTGTCCTAGAGGAGGCTCACAACACCGCAGGACATTTTGAGAGGGGTGCCCATAGATTTTGAGCTGCCCCCCTTTTCTCCTAAATCATTTGATAACGTTTTAATTCTACGCAGAATTAGAGCAGCGAGGGGGGTTGCTATAGCAACTGTTTCCTTGTGCCTTTGGTCTGACTCATTTCAGACAATTACTCTCACGCTCCAGGATTCACAGATGTGATAGAGGAAGAGTCATGTGCTAGGCTTTAAACTTTTCACTTTTAATTTCCTCTCCTTCTTTTCACTGGTATTAACTCATGCATGGCTCCAACCCTATTGAAATGTGTGTACATGTGTGTGCATGGTTCCTCTGTGAAGGGAGCCCACTTCAGTAGCATAAGTTGACACAACTATGAATTATTGTTGGAATTGTGAACATATTGGGCTCCTGGTGTGTTTGGGCATAGATCTGGGTAACCACCACAAATACCCCCCCCCCCCCCCATGTTAGGCAGAACCCAGTGCAGCTATCCAGGAGAATATTGTGCCCAATAGTATCAAAAGCATCTGAGAGATCAAGAAAAAGCAACAGGGTCACACTTCCCCTCTGTCCCTCTCCTGAATAAGGACCTCTATCAGGGTGACCAAGACAGATTCTGTCCAAAACTGAGCCTGAGCCCAAAATGAAATGGGTCAAGATAATCAGTTTCTTCCAAGAGTGTCTGCAACTGGACTGCCATCACCCTCTCAAGCTTCTTACCCCAAAAGCAGTATTAGTGGTATTTCTGGTATTCAGAAATAGAGTGACCATGTGTCTTGCTTTACAGAGGGCAATCTTTTCCTTGAAGAGCTATCAGACAACAGTCCTGTTTGAAGGAGTTCTGTTTGAATGACTGCCCTGTCCTAATCTGGCTTAAAGATAAAAGTATGCCCTGTGCCAGGGCCAACTTGTAAATCCCTGCACTGAATAAAGCCCAAGAGCAATGTATGATGGCATACCAGGGACCGCGAAGACTTGTTTTCGCTGCTTGCCTGGGAGTATAAAAACAGGAGGGTTGTCAAGGACTTGGAAGCCCATATCCAGAGATTAGGTGTATTCAGATTTGTATTTTGTCTCTGAAACAGGTTCAAAGTAAAAATTCATGTATTCTCTCTGATTAATGTATCTGCATGATACAGCTGTTGGTCACATTCACGCCTAACATTTTCAAAAAGTCATGGATGTAGAGTTCTTACATAAGCACCTGGATACTAGGGGTTTGTGCATTGCCTTGGAAATTACATGATCTGTGGATCTAATTTGCAGTCAGTTTATAGCTTTTCCCTTTGCGCTTTTGTGATGGGCATATCTGGCTTTCTGGATTCTAATAACTGCACAAACTACTACAATAGCGGAATAATTTTGTAGTGCTTTGTATTGAAATGTGAATCATGGTTGTGCAAGTGAGCCCTGGGCATAGTTATTAGTTCTGTTCCCTCTTTGACACCCTCTCCTCATTTCCGCTCAAAAACCCAACCCATGCTATCTTACGATACCATTGCATAATGTAAAAACTGCTGACTTCAGTGGCAGTGGGAGCTGGGAAGTGTAATCCTCACAATATGAATTTCCATCACCAGTTACCCAAGAGCCTTTTAACTAGAAATGCCAATGACTGAACATGGGACATAGCCCCTCCCCACAGAGAGGTCAGAAGATAGGGAAATGACAGCAGCAGCAAGTGGAAAGAGAGTGTACAGCCCTTACTTTTCTCCTTTTGGAAATTCAGCTGAATTTCTCTTTCTGGCTTCTATATGTCTTCATTCCTGCTGGCAAAGGCTTCAGCAGTCTGTACAGTCTGTCATGCAATGAAATGGAGAGCAAAGCAGAGCTGTCCTGTGCCAAGCGCCCTCCTGGTGGGGTTTCTGTACTACTTCCACAAAGTTCTGGAAACGATTCAAGTTCTTCACATTAGGGAGCGTGTGTCTGAAGGAACATATTTTCAATTCCTCATCAAATACACGTAGTTTTCTTCATTTACATCACACCCTTGGCTTACAGTACCCTTAAAGGCAAAGTCATTTAGATCCAAACCGGCATCTAAATTTGGACCTGGCGCAAAGGCTCCGCTGTGCCTCTCCGTCTCAGATGACCTGGATTTGTGTCAAGAGAAAGAATGGCCAGAGAAAAGCCCCTGCTTGTGGAGGAGAGCTACCTTTTTAGAAGGCAGATGGAATGTGGGGGCTTGGGATCGTCTATGACAGTTGAGAAGTGACAGTTGAGAAGATCAGAGAAAGGAATATCTGAAGAGCAGCTGCTCATGGAGAGGCAAGAGAGAGAGAGATTATGATGATGAAAGAGACCAAAAAAAAAAAAAAAAAAAAAGGAGGGGAAAGGAGCAGTATCGCATGCTGGAAGGGAGAGGTGTGAAAGCATAATTTGCACAGTGCTCCCTAGCCAGTCAGGGGCAGTGGACACAGTCTGTATATGCGTTTCTTACCAATCTAAGGTTGTGAGATGTAGGAAGAGAGTTTGTAAGGTATTAAACGTCCAGGAGCAAGGATAGGTTTTTATGGGCTAACCTGCAGAGGCCATGTGGCACCCTGTTTTGCTACTGTATGAGCAGTTCCTGGTGAGTTAGGAGTGTCAATCCCTTGCCCCCAGCACATGGTCAGTGCATAACAGGATCTTGCTTGGATGCAGCTTGAGTAGGTCTGAAGAATTCTGGAGCACAAGCCAGCCAGTGCATGCCCAGTTCACCAGCTGACGGGGATGCAGATCCAAGGAGCTGTAAAAGTTGCATAGCATAAGGGCAGTGTGAACAAGCCCCTAAAAAAGAGGATCACGTGGATGAGGATGACAGGTTTAGTGCTAGTATGATATAGTAAGTTCAGAATGGCTAGATGTCTCTGGGCATGTAACTCTGAATGGAGCACTGCTATGTGAATGGCCTTGCGCTTAAATTTATTTATTTCATAAAAATTATACACCGCTTAATTGTTTGAAAAACCTCTCAAACCTCAAAGTGGTTTACAAAAAGATAAAACAAGAAAATTAAGAAAAATTACATTACTTTAAAACATACAAAAAGTTAAACTATTAAAAGAGATTAAAATTCATACCAGCGCTCCTAAGCATCTGGCCTAAACAAGAATACAGTGGTACCTCAGGTTAAGAACTTAATTCATTCTGGAGGTCCGTTCTTAACCTGAAACTGTTCTAACCTGAGGTACCACTTTAGCTAATGGGGCCTCCTGCTGCCGCCGTGCTGCCACCACGCTATTTCTGTTCTCATCCTGAAGCAAAGTTCTTAACCCAAGGTACTATTAGGTTAGCAGAGTCTGCAACCTAAGGTAACCAGGTCTGTAACCCGAGGTACCACTGTATATTTAGCAGGCGCCGAAAATAATACAGCGAAGGAGACTGCTGAATATCAATAGGCAGGGAGTTCCAAAGTGTACATGCTAAAAACACTAAATAAATTTAGTTCTTACAAATGCAAAATGGGTATTATGTGGCACCAGTAGTAGTTCCAGTTCCACCTATCAAAGCGGTCAAGAGGGCACATGTGAGATAAGGCTAACTCATAGGTAAATTAAGGTAGTGATTTGTTGATGGCTAGGAAGTCTTGGAGGCAGGGTAAACAACATAATGCCCTGAAGATGTTGCTACGCTACAGTTCCTATCTGCCCTTGGAATGATGGGAATTGCATTCGAAGAACATCTGGAGCCCAATTCATTAGCTACCCTATTTTGAAGTATTAGAAAAATAATAATAAATAAAAAGTTTTGTGGCACTTTAAAGACTTTTATTGTGTGAGCTTTCATGGAGTAGAGTCTGCTTCATCATAGGCATGTTTATCATTAGTTAGGGTGTGTGTGTGTGTGTGTGTGTGTGTGTACACACACATTCATGCTTGATGAATTTGTCTGCCAACTGGGGATAATCATATATCTCATAAAATGAAGTTAGTGAAAACATATGCATTTGTTAGTCTTTTAAATGCCACAAGAATTTTGTTGTTGCTCTAACAAACTAACCTGGCAACCCCCCTTGGTGCAAGATTCATAGAGGTGTGGTCCAACCCAAATTAAACAATTGCCTTAGCCTCACTTCTGGTCCCTTCTGTTTCTTTGTGTATTTGAGTATTTCCCCTTTATGTTAGAGAATCTCTTGCGCTCATTCATTCTTGCAGAAAATTTGCAGAGCAGTAGGTTATTTCCACAAACCAAACGTAAAACATGAGTTGCATAGGAAAATACATTCTTTATTATTCTTCTAAAACAACAAGCCAGAAATATAATATACCTTCAGCTGCTTTTTAAAAACTGGTTCTTCCTTAAATTCTAACAGAAAAAAAGGATTGTATGTGCCATCTGTCCTCCTTTCAAGACCCCCACCCCGAGGAACTGTGCCTACCTCTTGTTTTCTTGGGATAGTGTGACTGTACCAGGAGCTAAACTTTCCTTGGTTGCTGTATTGACCTACCAGCACAGGAAAGCACATTCTTGTCTATATCCACCTTTACTAAAGGAATTAGGTTGTCCTTCATTATGGCTTTTTGCCAACATTTTTTTTTAAAGGGTAGTCTCTCCTTAGCTGTCAGCTGCTGGCTGCACCTAATAGCCTGGAGCATACTAAGGGAGTTTTCACAAGTGATGTAGAAATTTTTACTTAAACCTCTTGTATGCCGGATTTCTGCAGTGATGTTAACAGGTGCGTGCATTATGAATGTTTGCACTGCATCCCTTTCTCATTTCTAATTATCTTCCAATCTGTTTTGATCAGCACCAGTCAAGCCCACAGGAGAGCTATGCTGCTTCATTTTCAGTGATGGCGCTTTGGCATGTGTTTTCAAAACCAGGCCTACTCATACCTACAGAGAAACAAACATCAGTCTGGTTATTAAAATTAATAGCTGGATAGTTTGAAAGTTATGGAGTATTAGGGCTATTCCCCATGTTAGATCCCATAGTAAGTGGCACATTAATAGGCATTATTTGTGCCATTTGTGAAGTGCCCTGTGGTCTTGTATATACAAATTTTAACACTGATGGCATATCGCTAAACTCCCGAATAATCTCAGCATAACAGTTACACATGCATATACTTCTGATAGTATTTTGGTCTTATACATAGGTAGTTTAGTACAGGTATGCATGCTGATCTCTAACCAGTAGAAAGAGTATACTGATTCTGCTGAAGATTGCTAAGATATTCATCTTCTCAGTTCACTTGAACAGCAGTTCTGAAATGTTA
Source organism: Podarcis tiliguerta (assembly GCF_965153285.1). NCBI lineage: Eukaryota > Metazoa > Chordata > Lepidosauria > Squamata > Lacertidae > Podarcis > Podarcis tiliguerta. The sequence continues at coordinate 56,539,303 of NC_139543.1, read as the reverse complement.
TACAAGTGAACCTCTTTTTCAAATGGAATAAGTATTATGAAATAGATCCAAACCCTTTCTTCTTTTGATTATCTATACTGCCCACAGCCAGAGTATATACTTGTAGCAGCCATATAAGAATCAGATGGTCTAAATGTCTGTGTTTTCAACAGGTATATATTGTGGTTTTATGTGAATGGAAGATGATGGGATGCAAGACATTTTGCATACTTTCTGAGGCTTTATAGAGTTTCCTCAACCCTAGTTCAAGAATGCTAAATAATGTAACAAGATCATTCCAGACCTTCTGATTACAGCTGAAGGCACAGTTTCCCAGTAGCTTGAAAGAGGACACTTCCTATATTGGCTTATTGCATTCTTAACAGCCCATTTTACTATCCAAGTACTCCAGTGTCTTTGGGACCAACATTATCCATTCAACACCCCTACTTTTCTCAACAAACGCTTACTTTGTCCCTTCACTTACTTCCCCTTTTCAGATGTGGATTTCTAAATGTGGAAGTATCAGGGCCAACCCTATGCCATATCAAATGATAAATTGGAATAAAGTTGTAATTAAACTCACAACATGGAAAACAGAAAATGTAATTGGCAACAAAGGGAAACCTGCCAAAGGTGAGAATAGGGAATGGAAGAGGAAGGGGATTCCCCCCCCACCTAATTTGCGCTCCTCAATTCTTCTCATCCTCTAAACACACATGCACACATCATTTGTTCTGTGCAATCATGTCATAATTATTTCTTAGAAGTAAAATAGAGATCTATAAATATACAGCTCTGACAAAAATCCAATTTCAAGTATAATTGTGCTGTCCAGTATGTATGTTACAGAGGTACGTTCCTTTGGGAAGATTATAGAGACAGTAAGGTTGGAATTGTATATCCAGCAGGCAGAGTGCCAGTGCTAGTTTGTTGGGTATATATGCAGTAGGAGCAATACAGGCATACATACATTAGCTAGAGTCTTTAGTAGCCTAGTTTTGCCCATCAGTCTGGGATAAAGCGGAAGTGGAGTTGCACACTTTGAGGGACCACAATACATACATGGTACGTAATGAGAGAAAGAGTCTATCCTCCATTCTTGGAATTTGCCTCTTACCTTGATGCTGACCTTCTGCACAGATCTTAAAATTAGATGCCATAGCCATATTCACCGTTTGGATACCACTTTAAATTGTGTTTTTTTACCATTTTGATGTTTGCTGCCCTTGGCTCCTTTGAGAGGAAAGGTAGGAGATACAAATTTAATAAATGAATGAATCTCATTTCCCACCGTCTCCTCTCTAATGTTCCATGAGAATTTTTTTCCTGCCACGCCTGTCTGTCTGAAGGTTATTCCCTCTTTTGGGATATGGTAGTTCTTTGCTAATAGGATGGTAGAGGGTTGAATTACTGCTCCCAAGATGTAATCTTGAGTCCTTCACAGTGTTCTTGTTTGCTGACAGGAGATTTAGGGATGAATTAAAGGAAAGTAAGCATTGCTTCTACTCAAACCAGCAACAACAGTTAAAGAAAGAACTTGAGCTTATTGAAAGGCATAAGAATACGACAAAAGAAGGAAGAATTCTGAAGACCTGCTCCATGCCCAACTAAGGTGATCGTTGGGCTCTGCTCCTGAGTTGCTAGAGAGATACCTTGGAATCTGGGCCAGCTGCCAATTTTTTTTTCATGACTGCAAGGATCACAGTATCCACAAAAACTGCGGCTGCACGACCTCTCGTGTCATCTTCCTATCCCAGGAATACCCGCTGTGACGGGCTAGAGCAGGTTACCATGGCAATATGTGCTCTCCCCTGGAGACAGCACTTTATCCCACTTTCAGTGATATAAAATGAGTCCTTATGTTGGTTCCCTCCTCCCTGCCATCAGTTTGAAAAGAAATGAGGCTAATGTGATATGCTTTGAGCTTGGGAAAGATACCCTGCATAAGAATTCATGTGTGTTCAGTGTGTATGTGCACATGCATGCTTGTGCTCATGTATGCATCTTTGTGTTCCTTGAGTGTATGTGTGTATTATATGCATGGATGCTGCAGAGAATATTAATGCTACTCTCCCTGTTTTTGAGTAGGACTCTTGCATGGCTGCTTACATGCACCAGTGTCATTCATACATGCCTATATCAGTAGAGTGTTTGCATGAAGAGCTGACCAACATTGACCCTAAACAGCATCTCCTCTCTCTACATTTTACACTGATACTCCTTGATGTCTTATTCATGGCTCTAAATCATTTTGTCCAATTCTCCCCATCTGACCCACACTGTGTTACATTGCATATAGCCACATTAATGATTCTGGTTATGACCTACAGTGTGTATTGTTTCCATAAAACCACTTCCATACTCCTCCCCACCACTACCCAAGTCCTCAAAATACTCTTTCTAAGGAGATCAGAAAGGCTGTTCTCCTCTTAAATCCCTTCCAGAGACCCACTTCTGCCACAAAGACTATAAGAGCCTTTCAGATTAATTCTCTAATATCCCAGAAAAAATGTTTTCCCTTTTGGAGGATACACATTAACCTTCCCAAAGTAACTCTCCTTTTAATAGTCACGACCCATCCTTCCTTTATTTCACCTTTGCTTCTTCTTCAAATACTTTTTAATGTCCTTCATTGCAGGGATCATAAATTATCATCCATATCAGGCAGTGGCTGGCACACTTTATAGCGCTCTACAAATAGTAATCTACAGATGGTATGCAAAGGAAAGAGGCGTGTATATGAATAAGTCTCTGTATATATGTGGGTGATCAGCCTATGTTAATATGTTTATTTGTCTGCACCCTTTGTTGTGTTGACTAGACTACACAACAGAGTGAGTATACGCAATGCGTATTTTTTATGTAAAAGGATATTAATTCCTTTGTAATGTTAAAAACAGGAAAGTCAAATTCCCTGTGGATATTGTGCACTCAGTTACAGGCCTTTCATCAGTTCTGGGCAGGCTGTGAACTGGGGTTTTCTGAATATACAGTTAATGGGAAGGATTAGATTGTCATGCAGTAATATCAGTGACCCAACCTGTGAAGTTTAGACACTTTCACAGGAGTTGTCTTAGTGCCTTTGGCTGCTTGTTTTGTTGGTAAAAGATTCTGTGGTGGTATGGGAGTTTCTGAAGGAGTCAGGAACTGAAGCAGAGGCAAGATAGTGCTGGGTTGGCTGAACTTCCCCATAAATGAGCATCTGTGGGGAGTCTTGTGCAAAGAGGAAAAATGATAAGCACTTGAGGTCTGACTACAGTTTATTCACTTGGAAGTACATGAGGACAGAGGCAAGTGAGAGGGACTTGAACCCAGAGCCAGGTGTTCTGAACCCAGAAGCATGTTTTACTAATTGGATGAATGGAACAGCAGCACAGTCCATCTGTATGTCTTGGAAGATGTGGAAAGGCCCAAGCCATAGGCCTCTCATATCCTGTTCTCTTCTGCCACTAATTTCCAATAAGGTATTCATGCCACAGAGGAAATCTGCTTTTGTTCCTCGTGTTCGCCTTCTGTGTCACCCATTAATGGCTGCCTCTTCTTCAGCTCCCGATGGTACTTAGCCATGAGAGATGCATAGATACAGCCATATGCTGCTGCCACTACCATCATAATACACACGATGCCACAAACCACCCCAGCTATGATGACTGTGCCAATGGCTCGGCGCACACTGACAGGCCGGTATCTTTGTTTCTGGGGGCAATCCACACTGGGATCCTCTTCTGCTTCAGGAGTTGTTGTTTTAGGCTTGGGAGCAGCCGGGGCTCCCTTACTGCAAGGAGGACCAATATTGTCCAGTACGGTAGAGCTGTTCTCATCCTCCAGCTGGGAACAGTAGTTAAACATCTCCATGGGCACCATGCGCATATCTTTCCCCCGTAGCTCCTTAGGCAGGGTACATGCCAGTTGGTCTATCTTTCCTCCTGTCCCATAAGAAAAAAGAAGCACATTCAGTACCTTATTTTGGTATCAGATCACATCATGCTCAGAGCAATAATTCATTTCAATGCAGCTGCTGTGGCTGAACACTTAAATATACAGGGATCGTTCCCTCTTCCCGGGGTGTAGCTTATGTCATATGCTGAGAGGTTCTAGGAGCTGCAGGTGAGAGTTGAGTGCAGGTTGGGGACCAAAGGTAGACAAACTACCCCAGAAGGAGCATGATGGTAGTACCCCTCCCCTAACACCCCAGGTGGGGGTAGCTGATGGATTTCAAACCCTTGGTGAGTTAGGGACTCCCGCTGCATTCAAAGACAGGCTCCGAAGCGGATGAGACCAATAGTGGAACCAATGATCAAGAAGGCAGTTTCTGTATGTGCTGTAGAGGGAAGTGAGGGGCAGATGGGACTCATCAACCTAGGAAGATAGCCCATCTAGAAGTAAAACTGTGATCCTAAGCCTCTGCTGCCTTGTAGGATATCTTTGGAAGAAGAAAAAGCTAAGTAGTAAACCCTACAAATCCAGTGTGGAATCCCTAAAATGGTTGGATGGCACCTTGTACACCTCTGACATCACCTGCAGCCAAGTTGGTGCTCTGCTCTCCTTTGGACCACATCATTGAGGCCCAGAACCTCCATTCACACTGCCTAGGCTTGCACCCCAGGAAGGTCACTTAGGTGCTGCTAATGCAGCAGTTTGACTTCACCCCCAGGGGCTCACTCCATTGTCTCTTTAGACAGACGGATGCCATCAACAAAGCCACACACCCACCCCTTCTTTAACTAAGCATTTGGCCATTTTGAGTCAAGAAATGTGTTACACAGAGAACATTCTGTTTGGAAACGGAAGCATTTTTCTAGGTGACAAGTGTGAGACCCAAGACAGTCTCAAGTTATGGGGATAATTTTCTCTGTGGAATATGCTGAAAAACACCAACTTAGCGATTCTTTTTCCACAGCCTTATAACCACCAGCAGTGTTGATGGTGCATAACTGATGTCACTGAGATTTTGTCCATGAAACTCAGAAGCCATCATAGGCTGAAATTTCTAGTAGATTAGAGTCCCCTAAATAGCGTGTGGCTAAACAAGAGTCCTCTGTATCCATCAGCAAAACAGATATTGATTGCTACCCTAAGAGATCCTGCTACCTTTAGCCCTTTATTGCTTTCTGTTTCAACACAATGTAAGAAGAATGTCCTATACATTGCTGCTGCTTTTTTCCTGTCTACTAACACTTTATAACAATGTTTAACTTGCCCTTGGCCCAAAATCAGACTCACAAGGTGAATTGGAAAAAGAATTTGAACAACAATCAATGACATTACAGAGAGAGGGGGGGGGGGGAACTTGTCTGTATCAAAAAGGGTAGCCAACAATTAAAGCTCTTGCTTTTAGCTCAGGTTATAGTGTTTCAGCAGTTAGAAATATTTAACATTTTCCATCAGTAATAACAACACACTACAGTTAATTGACTCAAAGGTTACTGTTAATTAACACATCGTCATTGACATATATGTTGCTGAGCCATTTTTCCCCCAGATGGGAGAACTTAGATATAAAATTATGGTGGCCTGGGCGCTGGCTCTATTGAAACAGTGAAATCCCCATTGAGAGAGCAGAGGTCAAAGTCCACTGTGGGAATCTTGCACATAATTGGTAGTACTAAGGTCAAAATCCAAACTGTGCAATACAACCACTGACCTTCCCTCTGCTTTGTTTGGTGTTTAGCACCAGTGAAATTGCCTTTTCAATGAAAATATCTGAATGCATTCTGTAATTCATTTTGCATTCTAGCAACTACCCGTTCCCCTGATCTTTTTCCCACTGTAGTGATTTACAGCCAGTGAATTCGGAAACTCCAAAATGATCAGATGGTCTTGACCCCTTCCTCATCTTGATCCCTTCAATTATATCCTCTTCTGAAAGTTTGGACAACTGTCAACATTTGCAAAGAGAAATTTGGATGAGAAGATAACCTGCAACTCCAACTACAACATGCGACTTTGTAACACAATACGGCAGGATTATAATGCATAGTGACCATTCTCCATATCTGAGAATTAGAATTTAGGTCAGCCTGATCAGTCCAACTTTTCTCTCTTTTCTGTCTAGCTGCTCCTTTTCAGCCCTTTATAGCCAGGAAAGACTAGGAGTGCATAACCTTCAGTATTGAGATTTGGACCTCTCTCAGTGGTACCTACCTCTGTAAGAGAACCATTCCATCCAGTATTTAAAATCTCTCAGGTTGCAGTCACATTCCCAGGGGTTGTCCCCCACTTGCAACTGTCGCAGGCTAACTAAAGGCTCAAAGGTCACCCTGTCCAAATTCTGCAGGCGATTTGACCTGAGGGAAAGCCAACGGAGAGAGGGCAGGTCATCAAAGATGCCTGATGGGATTTGAGCAAGCCCATTGATGGAGAGGTCCAGCTGACGCAGAAGAACAGTGTTCTGCAGAAGATCTTTATCCAGGCTCCTGATGCTGTTGTTCCTCAGCTGTAGTTCAGTGAGGTTTACTAGATCTCTGAAAATGTTCTCAGGAAGTTGGTCTAAGAAGTTGTTGGAAAGATCCAGTCTCTGGAGGGCAGAGAAATTGGAAAAAGTTTGTTCTGGCAAAATGCTGAGTTGGTTGTTGAGGAAAAGGAAGGTCCTGGTATTTGTAGGAATGTCCAAGGGGATTGATGAAAGGCCCAAGCCACTGCAGTCCACCTCTAGAGTATCACTGTTGCATTTGCAAAGGGAGGGACAAGCAATGAGGGACTCTGCTGCACAGAATGAAAGCCAACAGGCAAGCACTGCAAAAGAAAAGAGGGAGAAAGAACATGTATTAAAACATCATCATTGGTAGACTGTATGCACAGTTTCACTTAAGATTTTTGCCTTCTTTTGCAGCCAGATGCAGAATGTCTTCTCTTGTCTAGTGAGAAGAATCTACCTTGTGCCTCATGCCCAGTTGCTATGACCCTATATAGGATAGCTTCTTAATAGTCTCAGTTCTCTTAATAGTCTGTGATTAGAATGATAACCAAATGAGCTTCCTCATGGATGAATCCTTGTACTGCCAGATGGGTTCCCACAGTGTGAACTTCCTTTTAGCCTTTTATGAGCTAGCAGGGCTAAGGAATAAACATTCTTACAGTATGGTGGGGGAGAAAGGTCAGCATATTCCCAGAGGGCTTTGCTGCCTGATTCCAGCGTGCTTCAATATAATAGATACAATAAAGCCAAGCATGATGGAAGAACAACTCAGAGCTAGAATAGAAAATTGCTAACTCTTTCTAAATTATCAGAATAGTTTTGCTAATATTTAATTGGACACCTTTAAGTTGTTACTTAGAAAGCAAATTATAAATTCATTGTGTTTTCTTAAGAACAGGATTTGTGGTGGACAGAGATGATTTTGACCCCAGTACAAATTTTAAGGTATTTAGCATTTTGCAGCCAATGTCCAAAGACCCTGGTTACACATGAACTACTAAAATCCATGCTACATATCTAAGACCTAAATAATGAAGCCTGAAAGAGAAACCTTGCACAATTTTCTGAAGGTCAACAAAAAAGCACTCAAAGGATGAAGTAAAGCAGGCAATACGTTTGAAAGGTGTGTTCCCCCAAAGAAAATGCCCTTCCATTTGCTTCCTTCCGTGGAATGAAAGAATCTTAAAACTAGATGGTTTTACCTGATTTAAATAACTTAAAGGTGAATAAATGTTCCCAAAGTCAGCAGCCCTTGATCTACAGTTGAAAAAAAGCATTGCAAACTGCTTTCATTTTCTAAGCACATCATACATTTTGGATTTGGGTTAAATCCAAAACCAATGAATATGCATATGGACCTGAATACTGATACCTAATTCAAGGGCTAAATCCAAATCTTATACCTGTTTCCCACACCGTCTTTGGTATTAAGTAATGTGGTATTTGTTGAACCATTTCAGGTTCCAAACAAAGTCTGTAATCTGAAGGATTCTTAATAAGTTTCTTCCTCTCAGTTAAGTGAATTGACATCTATACAGGTCCAGCAGATGCTGATTCAAGTTTCTACCCCAACTCTCCTAACAAAGGTTAAGCAATAGGCAGTGAGGGTGGGGGTGTTCTGTGGCCTCACAGCAGCCTTTCTACTAAGAAGAGGCCAGGGTCAATAGCATAGATGTTACAATGGATGCCATGAACCCAGAAAACAGATCCTGTTGGCACCAGAGTTGGTATTCTCTGTCTAGAGGTATTTAATTCCACTCAGAGTATCTCATTCTATGGATGTAGGATGATGCTTGAAAGAACAAGAGGGAAGGGAAAGTGACATGAATTGTGCAAGTGATCTTGCTTTTCTTGGATGCTTGACTGAAGTACCATATTAATTATACAGTGATATCTGTGATGATGAGAGCACATTTAGCTGCATTGTGTACAGGGAAAGGTGAGAATGTATCAGGTAAGGCTATATAGGTGACACTCTTCTATGTCTGTTTTAGCAAATGCCATCCTTTCTGCTCTAACCCCTAGTTGAGCACCTCTGGGAAACCATCATTAGTACTGCTACCCCTACCAGACATCTGGGTGCATAATTTTCTGAGAATTTTAATTTACACCACAACTCTACTACTATAATGATGGCTGAGAGAGGCAGGGGGACAATGTTACATGTTTTCCTGAAGGAAACTCCAACAATATCTACTAGGCAAAAATGTAAGGTCATGGTGTGGTTAGTTAGGGATAGAGGTATGGTTACTCAGGTCTCGAAAGGCAGTGTGCCTGTGAATGCTCAGCAGAGCAGGTAGGAATTGTTTGTCTCATGAAAAGTAGCATTAACTACTAAACAATAGTCTAAGTGAAATATTCTGCATACTGTATGATCTTATGTCAAGAAAAGGTAATGTTACTTTGTGAGATGTTCAGGACTGTAGTAAGATGATCCAGGAATATAAGATTAGGTCTGGGCTCAGTGGCGTTTAGAGTAAATAATTTATAATGGCAATCTAGGAAGCAAGGGTGTATAACAAAGGCAAGGCTCTTAGGCAAAAGGAAATAATTTCCTCTGTAAATATCATCGGCATCTTGTGTTCTGACCCCTAGTCTTTCTTTTTGGTGTGAGTCTATACCCCCTGCCTAGCTTAGCTGCATGTATCCTCATTAACAAAAATAACTCTCTTCATAACTCACTGCAGATATGGCTTTGTGGTTCCACTGGAGTACACTTAGACTGAAGTCCTATACTTGCTTATCCAGGAATAGTTCCCACTGAACTCAATGGGATTTACTTCTAAGTAGGTCTGCATAGGTTTGTGCTGTTAGCCTACCTCAAACTTCTATTGTTCCTGCTTTATCATATCCACATTTTTCAAAGCTCTGGATCTAATGCCGTAGCAGGGATTGTTCACTAAGAAGACGAACAATGTGAGCTCTTTAGTGGGAAAGAAATGTTGGTGTGTGCATGCAAATATTACACGAAACACATCAACATACCACTGCTTCCACTTTTCCCCCCTAGTGCATGGCTTAATTCAACTTCTTGAACCTCATACTGTAAGAATCATTGCAATGAGTAGTTTAATGGAATTGGGCCAATATAGGCTCCTTCACAAATGATACCATCTGGACTTTGACATTTGTAAAGCTTGTGAATATAGTTAATGTGGTCTGTAACATAGGAAAGAGCAACTTAAACTTTAAGTATAGTCCTTTGCAATCTGACTATGACAATTGAATAGCCTGGTCAACGAATGACATGACTATCATGAAGTGAAATGGTTTTGAGATGTGTATCACAGGTCCTCACATCATTAATTTTTCCCTGTGAGTGTTTGGCCTTCTCTGTACTGCAAAATAATGGGTATTATATTTTTAAGAGGGCAAAAATATTAACTTTTGTGGGTTGTTGTGATACCAACATATACAGGACTGACTGTGGGAGGTGATAAAGGTTCCTTTGCATATTGGGCATCCTTCAGGCATTAAGAGCAAGTTGGTACCCACTCTTTTACCACTCTCAAGCCTGTTCAAATCACAACCTGTAACCACTAATTATTATTATCTGCAACATGTGAAAGCACCGTTGCTTCTTCCTTTGGCATTACACTGCTTGTCATTCGTAGGGGGGGAAATCTGAGCACTACACTCACTATTGAAATAAAAACACTCTCCCATCCCCTCACTGGAGAAATAGGGGACAGCCTCCTGCTTAGCAAACAACCTGGGCAGTACTTACAGCTAGTTTTTCTCCATCTCAGGGAAAGCCTGTTGCTCCACCAGTAGCCTCCACTCAGAGACAGCATGATGGTTACTGTTTTCCCCGTGGTGTCTTGTGCCTGCCAGCCAGGCTGGCACACTTTCTTGCAGGAATGAACAGCAGTCTGATGAATCTAGAAGGTAAAAGCAGAACAAAAGAGCACATGGCTATCAGGGGTCTAACAGAATCATATATAGGTCTGGGAGAAACCTCACTGAAATTAACTGGCTTTACTATCAGGCAAGGTGAGACATCTTTAGTAAAAAATTTTAAATAAAAAAATAAATAAAATAAAATGTGCTCACTGAGGATTGGCAGAGGGAAAAGCATCTCCAAAATTCTGCTAGGTATGTGTAGGGAAGTTGGAGCAATTTTTCTGGGAAATCTGAATGCTCAGAGTAGGCATGGTGCCATCTTGGAAGTGCTTCTCAGCTGCTGGTGAAGGGGAAGGCCAAAAAGATGAGATGAGGTGGCTGGCAGGGGAGTGTAGAAAAAAGGCTGAAAGAACTCTGCCAACCCATAGATATAAGAAAACCACATTTTAATGGACCTTAATCAGAAAGCAATATTAGATAATGAACAAGGATTGTTCATTGCTTTGAAATTGGCTATATCAGTGCAGGTGTACTGGAGTTTTTTAGCAGAGAAATGCATAAAGGTAGATGGGAGGTGTTTAAATTGCATCATTAATTACTAATCACATAACAAATGATATCCAATTTGTGTGTCCACACACATAAAGTGCAATGAATTGCATTTACGAAATATTGCAGTTTTGATAGCAGAAAAAATGCAATGTTGCTACAACAAAAGAGTAAACTTGAGGGAAGATGTGCAGATTATGTGCAACAAACAAGAAACAATTATGGAGGAACTTGCACAAAAAGGCCTGAAGTAGCCTCTTTCCACTCCATGTCTGGCAGTATTGATTCGATGCAATCCCTCTTCTGCTCTGTGGGGAAAAACATTGCTCCCTCTAGGAAACTCTTGAATCCTCCCTGTGCCTGCTTTACATGTTTCCTGTGTGTGTTAAGTTCAGAGCAGAACTAATAAATCACACATGGAACTGCTTGTTGGAGGTTCCTTGCTAGCTAGGTTGAGGACATCCTCCTAATCATCACCCCACTTTCCCCACTGCAAATGCTGTCTGATGCCCACACATCCCTAAGACATATAAACATTCCCAATTAATAAATGGTACCATCATGGCTAAATGTAGTAGAAATACATTGTATAGAGTCATGGTTGCCTCAGTTAGTTTGCAACAAGAGGAATCCCAGTGCCAGTTTTAAGCCTGTTCAGAAGCTAAATCTTCTGACCTGAACATCCCGCCTCCAATCCCAGATGTGTGTAACTTCTCACTGGCGAGAGGAAGCCATTCTTCATGTGCTTAGAGACACCCTAGAAGCTGGTTCACAGTGCAGTTCAGTGGTAGAGCATATGCTTTGCATGTAAAAGGTTCCAGGTTCAAACCCTGGCATTTCCAGGTGGGACTGTGAAAGACTCCTCTCTGGAACCTTGTGGCCAGTAAGTGTAGATGACAATGAGATAGATGGAGAGCGGTCTGGTGGTATACATTTCCTGTGCTCACCATCTGATGACCACAGCATCAAGTGATGACATGCATGTGTGACTTGGGCTGTTGAAGGTTTAACATCACAGACCTTTCATGCCACTTCATATACAATGCTGTTAAATAGTTCAGATAGTCATCTGATTTTCAGGTGTATGAGCATAGCTGTCAACATTTTCCTTTTTTTAAGGGGAATTCCCTTATTCCGAATAGGATTCCTCTCAAGAAAAGGGGAAAGTTGACAGCTATGATCAAGAGATGCACATGCACAGGCTTGTGCGAACCAGTGCTAGGATTACTTTATTCAATCCAAGGCTACTTCACATGTCCCCAGCATTAGGAAGAAGTTGGAAGACTAGACCTGGTGAACCGCAAATGTATCGCCTAGCCTACCAATTTCTGTGTAGTCAGCTGTGGTGCTGCACTGAAATCAGGGCTTCAGAACCCACTGGGAGAAAATAAGTACATAAAATGCATACAGTCATGCCCCTAGGGACATGCTTGGAGCTCTTTTGTGCCGCTAAGCTTCCCTTCCCCCTCATCCCTTCTGGGTGACAAAGCGGGGGAGATGCCTGCAACAGGAGTTCCCATCTCCAATTTTGAGGGGAGAGTGCTGGTGGTTTATACAGATTTAATTTTGCAGCAGCTGAAGAGCAAACAAATGAAAGCAGAGGTATGGGGGGGTTGCAGGAATTACATTTTAATCTAAAGGAAGTGTCTGTATGTCAGAGGAGGTGAGCATCCTAATTAGAAACCCCCAAGATAATCAGTTTTATCCCCTGGTGATTATAATGAGCCACCATGACAACAGGTTCTCCCCTTGCCCTTTAGCTACCAAAGGCAGGGGCAGGAGGGGTCACTGTTTCTGGGAAGCGTCATTTACCGCTCCTCCTGCTGCTTTTTCAGATTTATTCAGGGGGAAGCTTTGCAGCCCACCCACTATTGGCTCAGAAAGGGCGAGAATGCCCACTAAAATCCGGCTTCTCCTCCCTCCTCCCTCTTTTCCCAGTTCCTCCCTGCCTGCTCTTGGAAAATGTTATGTCTCCCTTTTGGCTTTATTTTTAGATTTGTATAATGTGCCCGAAGCTCAGTCCATGTCCATCATTTTCCTTCCCTCCTCCCTCCCCTCATTCATTTATTTTGATGGGCAATCAAATCCTCCCAAAGGCTCTTAAAATCACACGGCACAGAGGGCGAGAGGATTTGGTGTGATTCGTGAAAGCTGTTGAGAGAGATAATCTGACACGAGGATGCCGAGGTGAAAGATATTAAGAGCGTTTACAAAATATCTGCCTGCCCCCCCACCCCACAAAACACACACACAAACCACCTTCCAAAAAAGAGAGAGAGAGAGAGTTGGAATCTCTCTTTGCACTTCCTTGCAAAAGGGAAAGCCTCAAACCCCTTTGCGCCTGCCAGAGCTCAGGGCTCCCACCCCAGTGCTTTTAACCAGCCGCTGGAGCATCCTCTGGATATATTCCTTCCCTCTCCCCCTTTTTGCCAAGACACAGCAGGAGCACTTACCTGGAGATGCTCTGCTTATCAGCCTGGGCTCTGGCCAAATTCCACCTTCTTTCCTCTCTTTCTCTGCCTCCTTGACTCCCAGCAAAGAGGTTTGCTCCTCTCCGAGTCTGTGTCCTATTTAACTCCCCTACCCCACAGGAACCAGCAGCAGAGTTAAGCTGACAGCCACAGAGACTTAGCAGGCTGCGCTGGATGGCTGGGCTGGAGAGTTGATCAGTTTCAAATCCTGTTGTGGAATGATCCTGTCCTTCCCTCCCTGAGGTATTAGGAACTGCCTGCCACTCTCTTTGCCTCTCTCATTCCCACCCCCATCGCTCAGCCTGGTTTTGCTCTACAGCTGCTGCTCTGAAGTTATCAACAATCCACCTGTACGGCTGGGCTCAAGTACAACCAAAGAGACGTACACCTTTCAAAAGGACAACTTAACAATGCTGCTACCTGATTGTGCTGAGGACGGGAGGGCAGAAAACATATTTCTTAAAGAAAGAAAGAAAAAAGAAGCACTTGAGCTTGCCTGGGAGCCATGCCAGTCTTTAACCTGAAAACTCTTTCCCTGACTCCTATGTAAATTGCCTGTTGTTCTTACTTAGGGCTGGTTTGCACATATCCACCTTTCTTGCAGCATCGTGATGGCTTGTCTGTGTGAATGGGCTGTCACAGATCACACATCTCGGTTGCATCCTTCCTATTACCCACACAACACCTTGAACACAATGTTTTTCTTTGGAATGTCAGTTCACACAGCTAATATTTATCAGTCAAGTGCAAAAACAAAAAACAAAAAAAACAGGTGATGTGCAGGAATTGAAGAAAAGGCATTTTGCATGTTTACTGAGGCACTGTTCTTACTTCATATGCCCCAAGGCTGTGTACTAGCATTAAATACGGGTTCCAGAGCTAAGGTCTGATGAATCTTGGCTCAAATTAAGCCACGTGGAGAGCTTTAGCTGCCCCCCCCCCAGCCACTGAACCCTGAAATCTGTGTTCAATGCCATGACCTAGATGGAAATCTATGAAGAAATAACAGCAAAGAAGTTGCTTCTGAGCATGTGCAAAGTGCATTTCCTATACCTTTGAATCATCACAAAAGTCATCACATTCTTTCTCTTTCCCCCTCCCTCCCTCCCTCCCTCCCTCCCTCCCTCCCTCTTTCCATATGTGTGGGCATCCCTGTGTGTGCTTCTAGATTAGAGGATTTGACCAATTTGAGTACCATCCCCTTTTAAGAAACTTTTTCCTGAAAGAGGCTGCCTTTAAAAAAAAAAATGTTAAGATCTATTTCAACATCAAGATTAACTACAACAGAAACATTTTCTGGAACGCATTATACATAATTAGCAATCATTTGGGAATGATAATATTCCCTTATTTTAATTAATAGACTCTTACATCCATCATCAATTTCATCTATTACTCATGATTACTATTATTATACTACTTTGAAAAAGTCTGCATGTAGAGTTAATAGATCATATCCTCACCATATATTTAAAGCACTTTTAAAGTACATGATTTTCACCAAAGAATCCTGGGAAATGTAGTTGCTAAGGTCCTTGGAATTGTAGCTCTCAGAAGGGTAAAATCAGGCAAAATATAACCAATATTATTATTTTTTATTAGTCTGAGAAGTAATTGTGCTTTGGTTTGGGAGTTAAAGATCTATTTAATATTCTTGTTTTACCAACATCATTCAGACGCCTCATCAAAATGTATCTATTGGAAGAAAAATACCTTTAATTATTTTAGTTGTTTCTTTCCAGAAACCTAGAGTCTTTGTGCTCTTAACAATAGCATAAGAGAGAGAAATTCAACAAGCACACCCTTTTTCTAGATCAGTGAGGGAAACTGTGTCTGTTGAATTCCTGCTCATCTCACAAACTGAAGGCAAGTTGGGATAGCTGACATGATACCCTCCAGATGATGTTGCATTTAAAGTCTCATTAGCCCCAGCCAGCATGGTCAATGGTCAGGGCTAATGGGAGGGCATCATGTTCACTCCCTATGAGTTAAAAGGAACAGATCCATTGTCAGAGAAAAAATGAGAGGTAGCAATTCTAGTCCTCACCCTAAAGCATCTTCTGTACCACTGCTCTTCGGTTTGTGGGTCAGGAGGGACCCACAAGTGTGTCATGAGCAACTTGATCTCGGGTGGGTCACAGCAGAATCATAACCGCCGTTTTCTTTTTTTCTGTATGGGATTTTTGTAAGGAAAAGTGGGGGACAATGCATAAAAGAGGATTGCAGCAGGTACACCTTGGTCGCATTTACAATGCATATTGCATTTACCAAGATTTCCTTTTCTATACTTTCCTGATACCTGGCAAATGAGAAGCAAGCACAGGAAGATGAATATGTATGATTAGAGAACTAGGTCCCATGTTGTAAGTTTCAGTTAAAGATGGGTCTTGGGTTTGAAAAGGACTGCTACTCTTCATAATTCTCCTCTCCCTTTGGGGAAGGACTGTGGTTCAGTGGTAAAGCATCTCCTTTGCAAGCTGAAGGTCCCATGTTCAATCCTTGGTGTTTCCAAGTCTTAGTGTATATAGCAAGGGTGGCCAACTCCCAGGATCACCCCCATTTTGGGGGGTTCAGGTCAAAGTTGTTGAGCTTCTTTTTTTAGGAAGGAAAGCCCTGTTTTGGGTGGTTCAGGTCAACATTTAGGGGAGCCAAGGTTGTTGAGCTTCTTTGGGGGGAGCCAGTGATCTACCACAGACATCCGGTGATCTACCGGTAGATCACAATCTACCTGTTGGACATGCCTGGTATATAGTATTGAGTTAGATGGACCAATGGTCTGAATCACTATAAGGCAGCTTCCCATGTTCCTGTGTTCGCTGGTGTGGGTTTTCAGATTAAACCCCGCAGAGCATGTGGTAAAGTACATCTGACCCTCTTTGGGATTTGAATGTCTAGATTAGATATTAGGTTCTGATAAATCAAAGCTAACGCTGCTGCTGCTGTTATTTATTAATCACCTTCCACATATATGTCTCAAGGTGATGTATAAAATATAAGCAAAAAGGGAGAGCAAAATAATTATAAACATCACAGAAAATAACAGCAGTCTTTTTTATAAAAAAAAATCCCACAAATAAACATGCAAATAGACGCCCCTGGCAGCATGAATTACACACTCCAAAACGTGGGATTGTGGCTTTAAAGCCCTAACCTGTTTTGCTATCTCAAATGGTTGAGCATGTAGTTAAGTATTACTGTGCAGTGACATTTAAGTGTGTAGTCACATGTCCCTGAACAGACACAGGGTATCAATCTGGAAAAAGTTAGGTACAGCGTAAGACTGAAATCATAAACATCTTATGCAGAAGTACCCTCCCTTAAAAGAAATGGGATTTATTTCTGAATAAATGAACTCGGCTTAGATTTATCTGTGTGGGCATAGGTGTGTGTGGAGCCCAGTAGTGGAGTGGGGTGGAGCCCTGGGTTTAAACGAATAGATCTGCTGTAGTAATATGCATTTTAAACCCTCATGAAGGTTCATATTAGCAATTGAGATAGGTTTTTCATTATCTTAATTGTATTATCCTTTACAAAATGTGCTTTCAATGTGTGCATGTCAGCAGGCTCTCTATATAATCCATGCCTGTTTGCAAACATATGCGTTTATAACACATGCACAAACTTTCCTCCACATATTTCTATCAGTATAATGTAATGTCTATATTTGTCAACACTGATATCATAATCTTCACTTATTCTAGTTTCTGTGCTTCATCATATCTAGTCTCTGGACTCTCTCTGGATTCCTCTTTCCTGAATATAAAAATGGTCAGATCACTTTGACCTGTGGTTTGTCTTAGCACAGCATATTTGAATTTTGGCTGCCAAGTGTATTAAAAAGTCAACTCCACTCCTTTCCTCTCAGTCTCAACAATTTTAGATATTAGAGATATTCAAAATGTTAGGTTGGCTGCTGTGGGCACCCTAGCTAATAACTGTTCACATTTGTGTCCTTCATGAATTCCTAGAGTCATCAATCATTCCCAGTTACATTATTGACCTCTACTGCCTCTGGTTTTGCAAGTAAACTTTGTTCTCTGTGTTAGTGTTCCATTTTCAATTATTAAAAATAAACATATTGAAAATATTTTACAGTTTTTAACCTTTTGTGCCCTTGCAATATCTCCATTGGGTAAATCTCTCCCATTGTCTGATCCAGTGAGCCTATAAACCTTCAGGGATTTACACACAAGCTGAAGTGCAAATCAGTTTGATACACACACACACACACGCGCGCGCACACACACACACACACACACACACGTATTGCTCTGCCAAACGTATTGCTCTGATTGCCTTTGGACCACATCAGCGAGGCCGAGAGGTGGGTCCAGGGCCATTACACACACTGCCCAGGAAACATGATGGAATAGAATGACAAATGGCAAAATGGACCCTGACAAAGAACCAGGCTTTATCCACCTCAACTCTGGAGCAATGTTATGTCAGGGCTTCAGAGACATTGTGGGGAAATTAAAATGAAGCCACTCAGAGGAGTGTTGAGTTCAAGTGGCTACAGACAGCATTTTTAGTCAGTGGCTAGGTAAACAGCCGTCCTGAGGGCTCAGGCCATTGGCAACTGCCCAACAGCATTAATTGTGTCTAAGCATTGGTATTCGATTATTGGATCATGATCTAGATTCTATGTGTGCTACCTGGTGCTAGTTTAGGACATCAGCTTGTCTAGAGCCCTCTCTTTCATTTTTTTAAATATAACATATCCTTCTCATTCCAAAGAGGAGGAAATGTGCAGATAGCATTCTGTCCAATATAAGAATAATGTTCTCTTCTGCCTTGCAGCCAGCAAGAGGAAACTACTGTTTAGGGAAGTTTTAAATGTTTGATGTTTTGTTGTTGCTGTTGTGGTTGTTATTTATTAATAATATTCTGTTGGGAGCCGCCCAGAGTGGCTGGGGAAACCCAGCCAGATGGGCGGGGTATAAATAATAAGTTGTTGTTGTTGTAGTTGTTGTTGTTACTGTTGTGATAGACATCAATTGACCAGTGGGGAAGCAGAGCTGAATCATGGTGGAAAACAATGTGATTTGAAATAAAATTCTCCTAGAGTAGCAATATATTCCCATAATTAAAACTACTCAGTATCCCTTTCTCCATCTCTGATCATTGACTGTACTGATTGAGGCTGATGCGTGTTTTAGTCCAGAACACATGGAGGGCACCAAGTTGGGGAAGATAGAGATTTTGGTTCAGAAAGGTGGGACTGTTCAATAGGTAGTGGCGTCCTTGTGGTCCAAAATTTCCTACAAGGAATCAGTCCAATGTGTTAGGCTTCTTTATGCCCCTTCCAGATTTATGTGCTACACTTTCAATATTTCAAGTGTGTGGAAATAAGTAATATAGTCTGGTCCCCGTCCCCATTGACCCGTGCAGTATTTTATATTGTGGTCCAGTCTAAAGAATATGGCCAAGGATAATTTAAAACCTTTGTGATAGGGTTAAGATTCGCACTTCTCTTGCTTGTATGATATATGTTTCTCTGGTGGAGCTTGTGGGATGTGTTGCATGCAGCACAATTGGTGGAATGATTGGGATATGGATGGACAACTAGAAAAGAGGTACATAGTTCATTTTAAAATCCAAGTCAAAGTATCTGGTTTGTAATTATTTTGAAGGCTGACTGAAATCTGTTACTCCGTACTACATGTGTATGCAATTACAACCGACTTTTTACTCTGCTAATTATGAAGCCATCACATTTCCTCCTGACCAAGGCTATGCTTTACAAACACAGGGCTCATCCACACTTAGATTTTGCCCCACACTTTCTAGGTACAGGTTTGTTCTTTAAAGCTTCATATCTGAGCACTCCCCCCCCCCCCGACCCATTGCTTTCCCCAGGAAAACTTGCAATTTAACGCTGAATCAGAACAAATGGCAATTCAGGTTATCTGTGGATTGCTGTTTGTTCCGATTTAGCAGTAAAGAGTGGGACTTTACAGGGAAAGTGCTCCCCCCCCCCCCGGAAAAAACACACACTCTGACACAGAGCTTTAAAAAGTGGACCTATGCCTAGAAATGTGGCACAAAAGGAAGTCTGGATGGTTCCTAAAGAGAGATGGCTTTGTTTTTGGGGCATAACTGCAGAAGGGTCATGATTTAGGAGGGCAGTGAATAAGCTAAAATGGTCACATTTTCTCCTTTTGCGTGACTGAGGAGCAGGTGCATGTACTGTTGAAGCAGCAGAAGCAGGGGACAGTAGGACACAGAAGCCTGCCATGTCTGTCCCCAGCAGAATTTGTTGGGCTCTCAGACTCAGAAAGGAAATGGAGGCAGAACAAATGAGAAAGACCACTCTTTCGTGGCATGAGCCAACTTCCCCAGTTTTTGCAGCATGTGCCAGGAGCAAATGCACAACTATTAGAGGAAAATGCTTTGCATAATTAGCTAGCAGTTTGCATAATGTGCAAGTTAGGCTTTCCAGATTTGGGGGGCTGGGGTGCAGCAACCCCAAGTATATCATCTCGCATTAAAGGGTACATGAATGGTGGGTTCCATTTGGCATGGTGGATCATAAGTTCTGCAGGCCTGGCTTAGTTGCATCAGTTGCTTGCTGCGGAAGCGTAGCAGTCACCGTGACAGTTCTAGTGCTAATGCAGAATTTGTTTTCCATAATACTGGGCTCTGTGAAGTTGCTGCTTGGCTTGTATTTTGAAAAGCATCACTGAAATACTTTGATTACCTTGTTTCTGGGCAAGGCCATTCCATTCATGTGGTCTTACCCTAACCTGTTCCAATGAGAGGTGTAATACGTCATGAATAGGCAAAGCAACATGATGTAGTACCCACTAGTATTGTTTAATATGAGCTATTTGGGGGGACTATTTAAGGTTTATTAATGTCCAGCCTCCTCACTTGTCCCTCAAGCTTTGGGCAGTTTACAATTTAAAGCTAATGGGTATTTAAATAAAAACTGATAAGCTTTAATGTCTAGCTTCCTGTCCTGTCCTTCAGGCTTGAGGCAATTTATAACTAATAAGCATTCTTATAAAACCAGGCTACTCTTTAAAAATTATCCTTAAACAAAGTGTATTAATGCTCATTAAATTGTTAAGTGTCCCAAGACTGAGGCATTGGAAAGGAGACTAGACTTTTTAAAAAAATAAATATTACCTTCCTATTTTTGGAAAGGGGCCACTTAATATGAGCTCCAAGCCAGGAAGTCCCTAGTTCAAAACTCACCTCAGCCTCAAACTCTCTAGGTGGCCTTAAGTGAGGCACCATTTTCTCAGCCCTTATTTGTAATATGTGGATAACAGTACTGGTTTACCTTACAGGGTTATTGTAAAGACTGCTGAGAAAATATAGCTGAAGCACTTTAATGCACTATATCAGTGCTGTTGGCAATACTCAAGCAACAAGCCAGTGATGAGATCAGGCCCAGTGTTAAGCACCCAGTATACCTGAGCAGCGGCAAGAGTCCACATGTCCTGGAAGAGTCCACCATTCCTCCCCTCCCCTTTCCCACCATCAGTTGGGTCCCCCTAGGAGCTTTGTGCTGGCACTGGCAGTGCCATGCAGGTGACAACACTGTTGGTGAGTGTGATGGCAAAACCTACCTATGAACTAGCCAGAATCCATGGAAAAATCTCTTGTGATGCTTTCAACAAAGCTATAAGTCATTCCCAGATGTTCTTCCAAATGAATGAAGATGCAGAATCTGCCAGAGAAACTGTTTGTTGTGAGTTGCATTCCCAGTTCCGCTCCCAGGGGAATGCTTGAAGGAAGGAAGTTTCTGATCCGTTCTACCTTTGAATTAACAGTCCATATGCTCATGTTAAGCATGAACATCATCATTAGCTCAGTAAACCATTGCGCTAAGGCATTTAATTAGAAATGACAATCCTCACCATATCAAGCATTTCTACAGTCTTCTAAAAATTACATCTAAGTTCATGCCATAATTTGAGCCAGAGCTCACTCTGAGACTTTTTTGGCGCCAGCTCTCAGTTGTGGAACATATGATTGCGTATTAACTCTTGGTTTATGCCACTCTATAACCCTTTGGCATTAAGGGTCAGGTTTAAAGAAGTAGAAAGTAGAATACAAATGATTTAAGATTTGACATGGCAATTCATTTTTAGGGCCTCTGATTTGAGTGTTCAGCCTGACACCTCCAATATTTAACTCCCCTAAGCAATTGCAATTCCATGGTCATCATATGGATTATTGAATAACTGAGTAACTGACTGGGTGGATTATTGATCCTGTTTTAGTGAAGTCCTCAGAATGGCTCAAAATTTTAATGAATTGCAATTAATACATTAAAAGCAATACACTCAAAACCAAGCAAACTATAAACAGACCACCTGGGGCAAGAGAGAGCAGCTGGTGTTTTTTGTGTCTGCTTCCCTCTCTCTATTGCTTATTTTAAAATTTAATTTATATCCTACCCTTCTTCCCAGAGGTGCCCATGGTGAGAAACACTAATGTGATAAAACAGTTCAAATGTCTAAAAATACCTAAAAGCAATTCCAATGTAGATGGAGACCAGGAAAGATTTCCATCTAAAAGGTTTGTTGAAAGAGGAAAGACTTCAGTTGGTGCCAACAAGACAACAGAAATGACACTAATCCTTCCCATAGTGCCTTACTACTGATTTACAAAATCTTGCCATTCAAGACTTGTCATTCCCTCCTTGAAACCCAACCAGAGCAGTGATGAGGAAATATTGGAGGTATCTAAGATCAGAAAAATAAGTCAGATCAGTTGCAATGTGGAGTCTTGAGAGTCTTCCAGACTTAAGTTGAAAATCAGTGTCCATTTGAAGTCTTCTTGTTTTACACTGGGCTCCTCCAGGTTACTTGTTTATTGAGTTTTCATCTTGATTTGCTTGTACAAAGCTTGCATGAAAATTAGATTATAACCTGTCTTTATTGAACTTTTATTCTTATTTGTTCTTGAGAACACTGTGTGACAATGAGCCTTCATCCTGCATTCATCATCATTTCTTTACGCAGTGTTTATACATCTTCCTATTAATAATTTGTTCATTCTACATTTCAGTGCATTCTTTTTAAAAGTGGATTTCTTACACTAGGGCAACAGAACGGCTTGATCGCTTTAATAGCACAAGACTAAACTTCCCGGTATGCATTTAAATCCCAGTCCACAATAGTGTCAGTCTGGAGGCATCCCCTGCTTCCACTGTTATCTAAACTCTCTCCAAGAAGTAGCCTGCTGAAATGTACTCCCCAAGGCATATAAAAGGCTGGTTACAACTGTTTGTCATCTGAAACTCTTTTTCAAGATATAGGGATTCCGATTCCAGAGATTCCCAGGCTTTTTCAAAATGGTGGCCATCACAGCTCCTGAAGAGTAATGGTGACAAAGAAGCATTTACCAGGGCGAAAAGGACTAATCCAGTGTGCTGTGATGGATGGTGGGTGAGTCAGATTGGGAATAACAGATTCTGTTGTGACTGAAACCCAGAGTAACAGGACAGCACTAATTCTAAGCGCTAGCATAGAGCACATGTATATATTGTTTAGTAGAACAGAGGCAGCTGAGTTGGACAAGTTACTGCTTGCCTTCCTGTTCAGTGCAGAGAAATACAATTCTCTCCATCCCTAATATGGAGAAAAAAATAATACCCAATGTGAATCAGGGTGAGGGATTCCATATGAGATTGGAGAAACCGTTTTCAGTTCTAGCCAGGAACAGTTGCATGTGGGTGGCAGCTTATCACCAGCCTTGCCAATTTTAATCCAAATCCCAATTTTTGTCTCTCTCAGCTGCAGAGGAAAAGGTCTTCTCCATAGGCACTTTAATTTTCTGCAGAGGTTAATCATATAGTCAGTAGTGGCTCAGGGATTTAATCCCCCCTTGTTTAGCCCCTTGACAGAAGGTTTGTGTCCATTCTGAGGTCAGCAGAAGTGACGGAGAGATCAGCTTTCTTTGCACAGCACACTCTCTATATTTGCCCATGAATTTATTTGGGAGACTTTGAGCACATGCAATTCCTTCCCCCATTTCTTCCTTTGGGGGATGAGGTGGCCTTGCATGTTGCAGTTAGGAGAAAGGGCTGTCGCTTGGGAACCCCAGCTCTGGTTATATCATTTCCCCACATAATTGTACTAAATTCTCAGCTTTGCAAATGCTAAGAGGCTTTTCTTTAGTTTAGTGCTATGTGTAACAAAAACGGGGTGGGGGGGAATAGGAAGAATGTGGTGAAATGACATTTAATTGTGGCTTTCAGATTATGACACCTATGAGAAGAAATAAGCCTCAGGAACTCTGAAAGTAACGGTCTACCATTTACTGGTGCTTTCTTCTGTTTTAGATAAAATTATTTGAGCAATGTAAAGCAAGTGAGATGAAACATTTATTGGACCAACAAGTGTTTAAAATACGATGTTCTGTTTTTTGGCTGGATATCTGAGGTGGAGTAGGGGAAGACAGGGAGATTTCTGTGCCATGACTTCAGCCCATCTTATTCCATGACTTTGCAGAATTTTTTCCAGCTCCCAAAATTGAGTGAGAATGTTAGAACTGACAAGTGCTGAAAAGTTGCAATGGATGAAAATTTCAGTCTCACTTGTATTGCTACAATTCAACATTTATTTATCACAGACTTTTGCTCTTGACTGCATAGAATATAAAAAGTAATATGACCCCAGCTTATAGGACTTGCACTAGCTGTAATTCAACAGTTTTCTTTAAGTAACTGTGTAAGTAACATAGCCAGTGTGTGGGAGTACAGAAATTGTAGGATTGGAAGGTACATCAAGGGTCATCTAGTCCAACCCCCTGGGGATTGGAATTTTGGGGTCCTTTGACAAGGCATGCTACAACTGCCCCACTGAGACTGCATCCAGATGGTGGTGGTAGGTCTGCCACGGGGCGCATTGCAGGAAATTGGTCTTCAAATGTACATCAGGAGTACACTTATTGTTCATGAAGACAAGGACAGATTTAAAGAAGGAGCAGTGTGAGAAAAGGGAGAGATGGTTCAAGCAGTGCCTAAATCTGGGCTTCAACTTTGATATAAGATTTTAGATTAAAATGCTTTAGCCCTTCCTTTTTGTTGCCTGGTGTTCAGTCTACTAGACCACACCTTTGCCCTGTGGCACATTTGTTGTTTAGAAAACTCCTGCTGCGACTTCTGGCACTGTGTCTGAGCTTGGAGGCAAATAAGCAGATTTCCATGACAACACCTGCCTGTTCTTATTAAATCATACAGGGGGCCAAGCAATTCCAGAGTCAGAAAAGCTTCATATAACTGTTCCCTTTATGCATGTGGCATTTCATGCTAGCATACCTCCAGTGTGCGGTGCAATACATAAAGAACACTGACTGCTGTGCAGAACAGAAAGGCATAGATGGCAGAATGAGATGGCATAGATAGGAGTAGAAATGGCATGTGGCTATGTGTGGACCCTTTCTGTAGTAGATATGAAAGTGTGGTTTTTAAATCAGGGAACAAATGAATATTTATTATGTACCATAAGTCATCACAGCAAGAAAGGGAATATGAATCAGAAAGTGGTGGTGACCCAATATGAGCCTTGGGAAAAACAAGACTTCCAACCCCCATTCCCAACAAATATTCTGACTGCATTGCTTCTGAATTCTGATTTGAAACTCGGGCAGCCATTCTGAAATATGACATAGTACTTATGAGGAATCCACTTATCCTTAAACAAAAAAGCATTAAATATATCCATATTCTTTCAAATTTCTCACGTCTATTTACATGGATTCTTGAAATATTTTGACCACTTTCTTGCACCAAACAAACAATTATTGTGACATTTTAGGTTTTTCACACCAATCCATTTTCATTCTCCCAAGCAAAGCACTTATCTGTCTTTAGACTACAGAACCCATGCTGTACAATCACAAGAAAACTGTTGATGTGTACAGCCTATTGTTTATGCTGATTTAAAACAGCACAAAGCATGATGCAATAGGCCACTAAAACCTTTAGAGTTTTTCCATAGTGCTGTATTATCACTAGCCCCTACCCTGAAACAGTCTTGTGATAGGCCATTCTTTATTACCTGCAACCTCATATCTTGTACCTTGGGAACTCCAAGAAAGCAAACAATCATAGCAGTTCTTAAACTGGTGGTTAAAATAATGCAGTTCTGAAAAATTCAGTCTGACATCTTGATCCAATTGTATCCAAACATAGAAGAAAACCTTCTCCTTGGTCTCAGGAACTACCATGCAAAATTTGGTTGTGATATCTTGACAGGTGTCCAGATACAAACAAACAACTTTCCGAAATGTGTATTAGATTTGTTTATTTATTTTACAACTTCATGAACTGCTTCACAGCCTGAAGTCATCAAAGTGGCATACAACAAGATAAAAATGAAATGCAACACATACAAAACCTGCAAGTTCTATTAAAAAAAAACAAAACCATTTCCATAAACTCTAAAGCAATACAACAATTTCTACAAAGTCTAAAAACAATACAACAATTTCTACAGATCTAAACTTAATGTTTGATAAGTGATTGGGTCACATAAAGCTTTCTTAAACAAAATTGTCCTCAGTATATGAATAAACATCATGATGCCAAAGTGCTAGTCACTAATCCTACATCATGCATGGTTGGAAGACTTGCTGCCAGGAAGATTTTGAGGGAGGGAAGGAAGGGAATCTCAGTCAACATAGAATCATAGCACTGGAGAAAGATAGCATCAACCTCCCACAAAAATAAATATAATCAATTTTTTAAAGCAAATGGCCACAAAATGGTAGGGCTATGAGGAAGGAGCTGGTATTCACCTTTTTGAAAAAGAGATAAAAGCTCACACATTTGAGTGAGGCCATGTGGGAGCAATTAAATTCTTGATAATTAAACACTCTAAAATGGTGCAGATACTGGTGCGGTGGCTAGGAAACAGTTGTGTTCCACAAAGCATTCATAAATCTGGTGAGTGTGCTAGCAGGGGTGTGTGTTAAACATAACATTTTCCAATGACAGAGTTGCAATTTAAATATCCCTGTAAGCAGAAATGCATCATTAAAAGGATACATGGCTTCTGCATATTTGAGGGGCAGCTGTACAATTTTTTCCCTACCAAAAATTACAAGAGAAAAAGGCCCAAATGGTTCTTTCTTACATATGTCACTTTCATTCCTGGGAGCAGAACAATGAGAATCTTGACACTTTGAAAGCTTTCTGGTTTATCAATCCTTAATTCCAGAACGCTTCACCCTAGTCCAATTGGCCTCACTTTTCCTGTCCCCCATCTGATCAGAGTTATCATCATATGAAAAGCTGTGAGCCATTTTGCCAGCCAAGGAGAAAGGCGGTTTGGGAAGAGTGAGCGAATAATGAAGGGCCACACTTCAGACTTGAAGTTAGAAACTGGATAGCTGCCTCTGTGTTTTGTGGGGGCTTTTGCGCATAAAGTCATCACCACAGACATCAAAATACGGAATAGCAAAAGATGTCAACAATAATATGGCAGCCACTTTTCATTCCTAAGGGGTTTTTTAAATCTGCATTTACAGCTGCTAGCAAAGTTCCCAGAGGAAGGCTCACCCTCCTCCTTAAATTGCACTATATTTATACTGAACTCTGAAAAAGACTTTTGCTTATTCCTCTTTCTGCCTCAATTAGCTTCATGAATTTGCTTCACTTGATTAACCACTGTGGTATAAGCACACTGCATGCCACAACTCAGAAGAAGCCTTAAGCATCTCCAGCAGGTTCCACAGGGGACATTCTAGCCCCCCAGAGTGTTCCTTGAGATGCCCGTGCAGAACCCATGTGATACACACTAAAGCCAACTGCTTCAGAAGGACAATTAAGAGACCATCAGGGAAGTGGGAAGTGCTTTGAAATGCTGCCATATGGCTCATCAGAATGGATCCTCTTTCCTCACAGCCCATGCCTTCAGGGGAAGTGCCATGACTCAGTGGTGCATGATTTGCATGGAAAATACCCCTGGGTTCAACTCCCAGCATGTCTACATATTGCTGTGGGAGCTTCCTGCCTGAAATGCTGGAGAACTACTGCCAGTCCGTGCAGACCGTACTTTGCTAGATGGACCAATGGTTAGACTCAATGTAAGGCAGTATCCTATATTCCTAATGCTTTGTGAACTGACCAAGGTATCCAGGTCTCATATTTTGAGACTCCACAAGATTGAAGTCTATAAAGTGCTTGTGGATGCTCCCACTTTGCCAGTCCTGAAGGATTTGTCTACTTTTAAGAGACTTAGGCTGCAATCCTGTACACACTTACTTGGGAACTCAACTACTTCTGAGTAAACATGCATAGGATTTTGCTGTAAATGGCTGCAGGTGGAGTTATTTCTTCACCACTAAGTTTCTGGTGGGTGCTACTGAGGGCAATTTAGGACTCTGGCTCCAGTGGAGAGACTGTAGCAGGACAAATTGTACCCAGGAAAAGAATTTGCACCCTGGTACCAAAATAAGCAAAAGAGGGCCTCATTTATGTTATGCCTTCGGGGAACAGAGGGGCTGCTTGGTGCTGATGTGGTTATTACATCTTCACACATGCGATAACTGACTTCCTCTCTTCCCTCAGTACTGTCATCATATACCATATGCTTTCATCTAGACATCACCCACCATTCCATGTTTGAGTTTTGACATGTTCACACCTCCTACCACAGTATCTGAGTGCTGCAGAAGGCTTAGAAAATAACTTAATGGAGGTTTGAAATATTGAAAGGGAGACATCTTATTATTAAGGAATCATAAATCCTAATTCAGTGCACTAGCAGGCAGGCAGTTTTCAGAGTGAAAGCGAGTGTATGCTACTAGGAGACGACAAAATTGTTTGGGCTTTCCTCCATGCAGATCCTTTATGTGGATTTATTTTAACTGCCTTGGGTAGAATGGTGACTGCTTATAGTGTCTGCAGTAATGTCAATCTGGGATACAATTCCCTCGGGCCCTTCACTCACTTGAAATAATCCACTAGCAAACATTGTTCATTCTCGGCAGTTGCAGAACAATCCAGTCTTACAAAATGGACCCTAGCAGCAAAGCTCCAGAGCAAAGTGGTCTCTGCTTCTGGAATGACCTCAGCTGACAAAAGAGGAGGAGCCCCTAGTTTTCTGACCTTTGTGACAAATCTGTCCATGTGTTCTAAAGTGTGCAAAGTAAATCCCT
Organism: Podarcis tiliguerta; assembly: GCF_965153285.1. Taxonomy (NCBI): domain Eukaryota; kingdom Metazoa; phylum Chordata; class Lepidosauria; order Squamata; family Lacertidae; genus Podarcis; species Podarcis tiliguerta. The sequence continues at coordinate 56,510,917 of NC_139543.1, read as the reverse complement.
TTCTATTGTATAACAGCACCTTGGACAGCATCTGTCCCTGCTTCCCCAGCTTTGAACCAACTCCTAAGTTTTTCCCCTGAAATTCACAAGTTGCAGAGAATTATTTGAGGGTGAGATGTACTGACCCTGTTTGCGACTAGATTTATGACTAAAACGGGACAGAACCCATTACCAGAACTCAAAGTATGGGGAAAGTTCAGATCCAGATTTTTGAAAGGTGGCATGGTAAACAATGGAGGGGCTTGTCCCTTGTGGCAAACAGGGTAGTGCCCCACCAACCTTAGTCTGCCCTTAACCACTTGCCTTTTTACTTAAAACCAATCCAGTGGGTAGCATTTCCTATTGGCTGCCTCCCCCTTAATCTCAGTGTTGCCCTCGATAAACTCAGCAGAGAGAAAGATGGAGACAAAACTAGTATTAATTGGCTCTGGCTCCACCTACTATTGACTTTCCAGCCTTTCACTGGTGGTGAAGAGGGTACTATGTAAGCTTGGAAACCCCCGTTTCAATCTGAAATATGAGCCCATTAAAAGAGGCCAATGTCTCTTAACCTTATCTTCCACCTCACATAACATGGCTATCATAATACTGGCCTACCTAACAGGGTTGTTCTGATAGATAGATAGATAAACAAATAAATAAATAAAATGAGGCTCTCAGTGGGTGAGGTTATAAAACATTATTATTATTATTATTATTATTATTATGGCAAACTGCAATACCATAGAACAACATTTCCATATGCTGCATGGTAAGTAGGTCTAGAAATCAGCTGAGGTCCAAACAATTCCTACTTTAATTTTAAAATAAATAAAGACAGGCAATGAAATGGATGCATTGTGGCAGGCTGCTGTGAATAAGAGATGCATGTGTGCACTCTGTCTCATTCAGCACACACATTTCTCTGATCTTGTTTGCACACACACACACACACACACACAGGCGGACACACACAGAGGAAATGATTAGAAAGCCCTCCCCTCCCCCCCTTTTCTCCCTGCTTTTCTTCTCAGTGCCGCCTGCTTTCTTCTGAGTAAATCCTTCCTATGTATCAAAAACTACAAAAAGGTAGCCTGTGCCCTTTTCCTCCCCCTGCTTCCACCAGCATGACACCTTCACAAAGGTTCACTGATCTCTGGGACCAGCCTCCAGGGCAGCAGTGGGAGGGGGGAAAGGATGAGACAACTATTTTTGGCTCCTCTTGCAGCACGGCATCTCTGGGTTCATGTTTTGTAGCATGATTCTCATGCGGTGCATCAGTGGAACAGGGGCACAAAAAAAACAAATCCAAGAGAAAGTGCCTTATCACATTAAAATCTTCTTCGCTGGCATCTGAACTTTCTATGGACAAGCTCTTAGTCCACAAACATATTCGTTTTTTCTTCCTTCGTTTTCCTTGTCCGTATCTTCGTTTTGCCCAGCTTTCTTTCTTTCTTTTAAAGAAGCAACTCAGTCTAGAAATTGTGCCTATAAAACTGTCACTAGTTAAAGTGGTACTTCTCTCCTCCCTCCACCCCTCTATTTCTGGGCAAGTTTCCATATGAAATTGTTCTTGATGGGGATGCAAGAAGATCCAGTATTCAGGGGGATGGGGTAGGCATAAGCAACGGCGATCCAAACTACTGACCCTCACAGTGCCTATTCTCTGAGGCTATAGCTATCTTTGCCACTGAGGAAGCGTTATGCCTTATCACTGGCTGGCAGGCACTATTTCTTTCAGCCTTCTGCATCTGACTTTGATTACCCACAACTATCCGCACTGGACTCATCATCACCTGCCACTCTGTCAATCAAACGACTGGCCCGTGGCTTTGGTCATTTGTGTTCTCCCTCAGAATTGCCTTTTCATGCACACAGAAAGTGAGGGAGATTGATCCATCAGCCTCGTAAATCCCTCCCTAAATCAGTGAATACCCTCTGGACAGAATGGCAAAGGGCAGACAAGTGGAAGCAATTTTCCCAGCGGTCAGATGGTACCACAGAGACAAGATCCGCTACTTACAGTTCTCTGCTGGCTGGGATGGAGTCTCTTTAGAGTTGCCAAACCCTGTTGTGGGTATCCCAACGTTTCTGTGCAAGCGATGTGCAGGCAGGCAGGCAAGCGCTCGTAAAGCGCCGCTCGGCATCATCCCCCTTCGCCCTGCATGATGCCAAGACTCTGGAACCATCGGAAGTGCAGCAGTGGAGTAAAGGGGAGATAGCTGTGTGCAATAGGGACGGCAGTCAGCTGAATAATCGAGAAAGCGCCAAGTGGGGAGGAGAGAGACGAGAGAAAGAGAGAGGAAGAGACGGAGCAGGGTGGAGTGACAGCTGGGGGTACATCTGTGATGACAGCAGCAGTGCACACACAGAGAGAGAGAGAGAGAGAGAGAGAGAGAGGAGCATGCATGCACATTCAGACACACAGGCTCACCCAGTGACAAGGCGCCGACCCAGACAAGCAAGCAGAATCTACTCTCAAAACATCTACAGTCTTAGAGTCTGTCAGGAGCTTGAAAGCTCAGAATTACCCTCATCTTCTCCTTGGGAAACAGCAGGTGCTTTTGTATTGCTTGAACTCCCTTCACCCCTTTTTGAGAAGCAGGAGCAGATAATCAGGAGGGATTTAAGCATCCTCCTTCCTTTCTTCCCCTTGTTATGAAGCCGCAGGAGGTATGGGGGAGAAAGGGGACTAATTGTGCACAATAAAAAACACAGTGAAAAGTGAAGGAGTTGGCTGCCTGCCTGCTAGTTTTTCAATAGGGTTGGGAATAGGCACAGAGTAGGGGGTTAAGGGGCCAGAGTGGAAGGCAGCACCCAGGCTCTTTGGCAACCTGGAAAGCAGAAAGGAGAAAATACAGTTTATGTCTCCAAGATGGACTGAAACCTGACTCTGGATAAAGAGCTAGCAGCTACAACAGCTTGGCAGAAAGAGTAGCCTATGGTGGAAGGGTCATAGCTCAGTGGTAGAGCATCTGTTTGGATGCAAAAGGCTCTGGGTTCAATCCCCAGCATCCCTAGATAGGGATGAGACCAGTGGCGTAGCGTGGGGGGTGCAGGGGGGCCGGCCGCACCGGCCGCAACATCTGGGGGTTAGGGGGCGCTAATCCACGGGTTAGGGGGTGCAAATTACTTGCCTTGCCCCGGGTGCTGACAACCCACGCTACGCCACTGGATGAGACTGAGAGCTGAGCGACACAATATGAAGAAATATGATTCCTGTACAAACACCCTGCTATAATTCCTCTATCCCTAGTCAGTCACCTCAGTCTGCATAATGTGTAGATTGGGTATCAGTCCAGGAGGACCTGCTCAGCTACCTCTATGAAATCTTTCATATTATGTCCTTTTTTTGTTTCCTGCAAATTTTCATTTCTGTCAAACATCTTTCTGCTGCCCTCAATTTCCCTCCCCAAAGCTTAGTCCAGCAGGAATTACCCTTCATCCTATCTGCTCTAACTGCATTCCCTCCAATGCCACCTCTCCTTTTTTTTAGATTGTACTTGCTTTACTTCCATTTTTAATTATTTTTAGACTGTTCTGAAGTTACTTTTTAAGTATAATGGCTCTCAGACATTCAGCAACAATAGGACAAGCACTTGAAGGGCAGACATTTTTCACTTACTAAAAGGATAAAATAGATCAAAAGAGGTCTCTTTCTGGTTACTCTCAAGTCCTCCTTTATGAAATGATGCCCTTTTTTAAAGGCAAACCAACTGCCATGGCAGAATAATGGAGACAGGAGTGTATTGAAGCAGGTAGAAAGGAATAGAGTTTGCAGCATGGACAAAGTGAAAACTATTTTCAAAGAGTTGTCTCGGGTCTGCCATGCTTAGTAAAATTAGAAAAACATTCTGCAGCAAGACTTCATTAAGTTCAGTTTTTATCCTGCTGCATCCCAAGGTTCACGATGGGTAACAATACAATACAGAACACCCAATGAAATTTAAATTACCACTGCCATAAGAACATAAGAAAAGCTGTGCTGGATCAGACCAAAGGCCTATCTCTTCCAGCACTCTGTTCCACAGTGCGCAACCAGATATCTGTGGTTCCACAGGCAGGACAATAGCACAACAGCACTCTCCTCCCCATGATCCCCAGCAACTAGAACACTGCTTCAGAGGTCTAATACCTTTAATACTGGAGGCCATGCATAGTCATCATGTCTAGTAGTAATTGATAGCCTTAGTCTTCAGGAATTTGTCTAATCCCTTTTCAAAGCCATTCGTACTGGAGGCCATTTTTATATCTTGTGGCAGCAAATTCTGAAGTTTAACTATGTGCAGTGTGAATAGGCTATTAAAAGCCAGGCTAAGTAACTAATTTTTGCAGTCCTTTGAGAAGGCATAATGGGTTCAGATTTTGAGGGATTTGTATGTGTTATCATTGTCAGTTAACTGGGACCAGTTTTCTTAGCCATTATGGTGTAAAGGAGCCATCTTTCTGTCTCTGTCTCTGTCTCTGACTCTGTCTCTGACTCTGACTCTGACTCTGTCGTCTCTGTCTCTGTCTCTGTCTCAGAGATGGAACTGCATAACAGAACTTCCTTCCTTCCTTCCTTCCTTCCTTCCTTCCTTCCTTCCTTCCTTCCTTCCTGTAGTCTAAAACCAGTGAGACAATGGACAAGATCCTGATGGCATGAAAAAATGGGCTGCAGTAATAGGGTCCAAGATTACAAAACCATTGTATGTGAAGGTGGTTCCAAGAACTGGCTCCCATTAGCCTACTATGTTCCAAAACGTCCCAACTGAAACCTACTCAGATTAGGGGACATGTAATGAAATCTCCCTTTCCAAAATTATTGGTTTACTCTGCCACCAAAGAAAGATCTAGGAGTGGTGACCCTCCTTCTTGGTCGTAAGCATTGATGCTAGGCTAACAAGCTTTTATATTTACATAGATAAATCAATATACCCCCCAAGGCCAACTGAAATGCACATCCTTTGGTGCCTGACAGATTCTGGGCAGTGATGGAGACACTTGGCATCTCCCCTGAACAGGCGTTCTACAGTTGTCATGCCACAATGGAAAAGGCCATATCCTACCTGCCCACGTTTCTCATATGTTAATCTTGCTATTCAATAAGTACATATGGGCAGATGTTTTACTGAAGCATTTATTGAAATAAATTCGGAAAATGTGAGTCAGAGAACTTAAATGTCAATTTCTCAGACTCACACCTTTTGAAAACATTTTCCTTACAACCCTTGGCAAAGGTTACCCCATGTCGTCATTTAAGTTACATAGAGCTGTCAAGTTCCAAACTGTTTTTGGGGATTGATCTGGCCCACAAGCTGCTAGCAGGATATCCCTGGTCTGAGGCCTTCTATATCTGGCTTCTCTCACAAACATTTCTACCTGGGTAGAGATACCCTTTTAAATTACATAATGTGTCCCTTTTAAATTACGTAAAATTGTGATTAGGAAAGAAGATGTGTCCCTTCCATTTCTGCATGTTTTTGAAGGACAAGCTGCAAGTGATAAAGAACTAATACAGTATAATATAGGTTAGGATCCATGCAGCTAGTTTGGTGTACTGAAAGGGGCTTTTCGCTGTGTTCTTGAACACCTTCCTTTCTTCCTGCCTTCCTTTCCACATGGTAAGTTGTTTTTTAATCCAAGGGAAGTTTACTGTTATAGGCCATTGAATACCAATTGCTGGGAATCACAGGTGGGGAGAATGCTGTTGCACTCAGCTTTGGCTTGCAGGTTTCTCATTGGCATTTGGTTTGTCACTGGGATTCAGCATGGTTTTTCCTATGCTCTTACACATGCATCCTATGCATAAATGCATGCAGCCCGAACAGTGACAAGTGCCATATCTGGTATCGGTAGCTGAGTACAAATTGCTGTACAAGAATGTACTACATGGCTAGCCCTGAACTTTGGCTTGCTTCCTACTCCCACTCCACTCGCACACAAACTTCCCTGTCCCCCCCCCACACCATTTATCTACCTTCTCCATTTGCTGATATGAAGCATATTAACTACTTAGTAATCTTCACTTTTGACATAACTGTATTGTATTGGCCCTCCTGCTAATTACTGAATGCAGTGGGATTTACTTGTGTATTCTGTAGGATGGATGGAAAACAGATTCTTCTTTGCCATGTTTTTCATTCCCTTTGCACAATCTGCCAGGATTTAGATTTCTTCTGGTGAAAACATGAAATGCTTAGTACTTTCATGTTCTTCTAAGGTTTGTTGTTCTGGCATTATCCACTAAAGAGTTGTAAGAAAGCTGCAGGCCAGTGATATAATCTAGTTGTGATAAAGGAAATGGTTCTCACTTGAAATGGTTTCAAGGGATAACAGGGAATTTACCCTGTGTACAAAGGCAGAATGTCTTTTAAACCAAATCTGCAAACAGCCTCATTTACAGCCTATGATGTTTTTCCATCAAATAGCACCAGAGGGATATTAGTTGCAGGTCCTTACCAAATAATATGGGTTTTTCATGGGTAAGTGCTCAGGAACTAGTAAAATTGGAGGAGGAGGGTGGTGGTGATTGCAGTATCCCAGCCCTCAAAATGTTTAGAACCAGGTCCTGGAGAAATGTAATTATTTCTTTTACAAGCAACTCCACAGCAATAAGCACTGCTGTTTTGAATATTTTTGCTGTGTTGCATGCACCTATTGTTTCTATGATTTCGCTGGTGAATAATATACTTCTTCCTGTACCAAAATACCTGTGCCATCTTGAAGCCTATTTTTAAAGTTAATGTTTTATTTTAATTTTACTTTTTTTAGACTTGATAATTTCCTTACTGTACTACTGAAACAGTTACGTGAGCCCACTCCATTAAAGAGTGGGGATAAATAAATCCTACCCTTCCAGCATAGCAACTGCTGATAATTTTAGACTGGGCTGTCTTTTGTCTTACATTTTTCACCTTTGCAATCCACCTCACTAATACTGGGTCAAAAAAGAGAAATGGCACAGGAGTGACATAGGCTGCAGTCCTGTGCATATTTACCTGGGAATAAGGCCCACTGGGGGTATGATAGATCCCTGAGGATGGATCTATAGTAGTAGAATTGTTGTTGGCAATCCGTCTGTTTCAGAAGACAATGTAGGAGTGCACTTTTGGGGATGAAGTCAAACTGTTGGAAGCTTACATCGCCTGCTGTGGCTGTAGAGATCAAGATGGGAGAGACGTGTTTTGTTGCAGCTGGGGCAGATGAAGACATCTGGTTGTGCTGCTGCAGATGCCCCATGGTATTTCTTTTATCTGTGCTCCTCTCAGTGGTCATTCCTCCTCTGGTCACTGCTGTGGATGCATTTCCAGTTTAAATGGTCAAAACACCTCAACCTACTACCCCCTTCCGTATTTTAAATCTCCCTTTTATTTTATTCTTTTATTTTGATGTCATTTTATTTGTATTTTTACAAGAACTGCCACAAAAAACTTCAATTAAAAAAATAAGGAACAGGTACAATCTTGATCCATGATAACATGGAGATTCACTACTAGTCAGAGTAGACAGTTCTGAGTTAAGTGGACAATTTGATGAATTAGGTACAAAGGAGTTCTCTTTCTTCCTGTGTTTTGAGGAAACACAGGATGTATAGATGTGCACTGTAAAAGTGGCTGTAAAAATGTATAGATTTGCACTGTAAAAGTGACAGGAAAGTATGTCTCATGGTTATTCTCACCTCCAGCCAGACTCCTCAGTTCTTTCCCATGGGGCCAGGCTTGTGGTGTTTCTTTGCTGGCTCCTGCTTAGCACTCAGGCTGAAACCTGCCTTTTATTATTCTGTAAAGATCCTCACTGCTACCTCTTAGTGTAACTCAATGAATATTTAGCCAATAATGCCAGAGAAAAATTCAGTCTCAACTTTTCTACTTCCATTACATCTTTACAACTTGGACCCAGATGAATCTTGTGTCTTGCCTGGTTGTGCATGTTCAGGAATTCAGGGAGAAGGCAGCTGTAGGAAATAATTCCCTTCCTTATTCCACAGCAGTCAGATTCATTTTATTATAAGAATGCTCTAAGATGTACCAGCAGTAGAAACATGACATGAAGGACACTGACACCATGGCTCCAAGAGCAAAAATGATGTACTCTGCCCCTGATGCTGGCTGCCAGGTTCAATGTACGCATAGCACAGAACTCTTTCCTCTGTGGTTTTCACGCTTTCAAAGCTGCATTCCAGCATCAGATTCCAAGAGCAAAGAGACTAGTGTAGCATGAAGGCCAGGGGACTTACCTGTGAACCAAGATCTCAGTTTCAGATCTTACCTCTGCCATGAGCACACGAGATGACTTTAGGCAGACAACAGATGAGACAGATTCCCCGCTCCAAGAACGGAAGGTAATTTGAAAATGCAAGCACTGCTCCTACTGTGTACTTTTGCCTCTGGTAAAAAGATTTTGCAAAGGTTTTATACATTTTCCAAAAGCCTTTGGACTAAAGGCTTCTTTGGAACAAACAAAACACATGTAGAGAACTTGGGAAGCAATACCTGTCTCCTGCCACTTTCAGCTCTCTTTAAGAATTCCTGTGTTTTCTGTTTTCAGCCTAAGAGTCTTCCTATATTGCACTTTTGAATCATGATTATATCAGATGGCTTTTATAATCTGCAGCAACCAAAGGGGAAAGTGTTTTGGCAGCCTGTTGTATCTTGGTAGTGTTTAGTGGGAGGCAGGTGTCTGTACTTCAGCACAGCAGTTGATGCTTCCGTTTGCATCACCTTGTTAAACCCCTGACTCTCACTTTATGTTCTGACTCAGCATTTACCTGTCATTTACACTTGGAATGGTGTGATTTCTTCTGGTGACTGCATGGAAATATTTAGTTTCTTTCCCTAACATCTCTCTCTCTCTCTCTCTCTCTCTCTCTCTCTCTCTCTCTCTCCCTCTCCCTCTCCCTCTCCCTCTCCCTCTCCGTCTCCCTCTCTCTCCACCTCTCTCCCTCCAATCTCCTTGTTTTGTTTCCCCATAGCTGTGGGTGTGCAAATTAAACTAGAATTTCTTCAGCGTAAGTTTTGGATGGCTACACAGCAGGTAAGAATGCTGAAATATAGTGCAAAAACAGAAGGTGATATATGGTGATGTTTTACTTGCCACATTTCCACAAAATCCTTTGTAAAATGTGTATTAAACAGATTTGTGCAGTAGATTAGTTTTTAAATGACACGTTTTGCTAATCCTTTGACAACTTCAATGCTGCATCAGCTGCCAGTCTGTTCTCAGAACGTCATGTTAACAGACCGTCACAAGCCTGGCATGGCATTAAATCCACTGCAGCTGACACATTTAATTGTGGAATTATGTTTGTACCGATTCAGCCCTTCAAAATCTTGTTTGGTTTTACCGACTCCCCTCTACCATCCTGATTGCACTGCACTCCGTCATGCTGTCTCTGCTTAATCTAGATCAGGTGTCAGCAACCTTTTTCAGCCGTGGGCCGTTCCACTGTCCCTCAGACCTTGTGGGGGGCCGGACTATATTTTTTTTTTGGGGGGGGGGATGAACAAATTCCTATGCCCCACAAATAACCCAGAGATACATTTTAAATAAAAGCACACATTCTACTCATGTAAAAACACCAGGCAGGCCCCACAAATAACCCAGAGATGCATTTTAAATAAAAGGACACATTCTACTCATGTAAAAACATTCTGATTCCCGGACCATCCGCGGGCCGGATTTAGAAGGTGATTGGGCTGCCTACCCCAATCTAGATGGCGATTCATTCTGCCTCAAACTATTTTCTTAAGGCTAAATTTAAAAGGGTGTTGTTGATACAATCTAATAGTACTGTGGTTGTAAGTGCTTTCTCTACTACTGGTTGCATTTGCTGCCAGTTCACTTCAGGGCTTAATTTAATGTGGCCACACCAGTGTTTAAATCCCCAAATACCTGAAGACTGCTTCCTTTCCTATAGATCCTATTGGGTGTTAAGATAGGAAGAAGGGCCCCTCTTGATAGTTTCATTGCCCCAGAAGCTTGGAGTGTTGGTAGCCTGGGAAAGGACATTCTCTGTGGCAGCCCCTGTTGTGGAACTCCCTTTTATACACTGGCATTTGACACCTGAGATGTATATTTTTAGGACCCACCCCATGTTTGTGATTGTAAGTCATTTTAAACTGTTTTTAATGTTGTATTTTAGGTTGTTGTAACCGACCCTGGGACCTTAAGGTGAATGCAGGAAAAATTAAATTAACCACAACAACAAGCACATTCATCCCATAATCACAGACATTTGAGGGAAAGGTGCACATTGAGAACTAACTCCACCCCACCCCCGGCCCAAAATATGACTGTCTAGTTGAGAATAAATGGAGGCTAAAACTTCATTCCCAGAGGGGCAAGTGTCATAAATAAGTAGTTCAGTTTAAGAACTTGGCATTATCAGCCTCCTTACATGTGTGCAGTTATACATTATTAAACACTATACAAAGTTTAGCTGGGAATGAGAAAGTGATGACTGAGGGTGCTGAAAAGAAACTTGCTCACATTTCTGGCTCTGTTTCCAGCACCCATTCATGTGTAAGAAGGCTTCTCTTGGTTCACTGCCAGTCAATAATGGTTCAATAAGGAGATACTAATGGACATTTTGTCTCCTCTTTCCACTTCCCTTCCATGTTCTGCAATGACCTGCGTGTCAATGGTTCCATTTACCATCTTCCAGCCCAATGACACTGATGTAAGTAAGGAGCTTTGAAGGCCAAGAGATTTCCCAGAAGCCCCTTCCTGTGTGTGCTTCATAAAACGTTGATAGCCATGTGTCATTTGTGTGTCAGGAGTTGGGTTGAATACATTTATATGTAGAGTACCTAAATATTGCAGACAAACCAAAGCAAGTTGCCAAGAAGCACTAAAGAGTCTGAGTCATATAATGGGAAAAGTTTGAAGGTTCAGAAATGGCTTGATACCTATGAAGTCATCAGAGGCTGATGAGCTTTAACATATTTCATGAATAAGTACATTTTAAGCTTTTCCACCCCAGCAGCTCTAGAGCAGCAGCTAGAGTTACAAAGCCTTGATTCTGATGCGGTTGAGCTCACTGTCCGATTCAGTCCTGTGCAACTTCTAAACAACTTTGCAAATAAGTTCACAATAGTTACTAGCCTTGTTGCTGCATCATCAGGTGAAGTTTGATCTTTCCAGAGCTAGGGATTTAGCCTGCTTTCTAAGACATGGCTTCTAAGAACAGAATACCAATCTGTTTCTCCAGAATGTATTCCATCTGATTGCTCCTTTGTGCCAGTGGAGACTGGGGCATAACTAATCAGCTTAGTTGCCTGTGGAGAGTAGACATTGCTTCCAGAAGACCAGGTGGAGAAGTTTTTTTTTAACTGCAAAAACATTTGCCCACCCAACCCCTGCCTCCCTTTCAGGATGTCAGTCTACACCTAGGAGAACTATTTTCTTAATACGGGGAAAAAAAGATTTTTTTGTCTTTGTGATAGATATGACACTCCATATGATGCAAAGCCAATCATAAGCATTTAATGGAATTTCTACAGCCTACCAGCTTAATTAATATGCAGGTGGGCCCTGGAAGGGTAAACAGACTAGTGGGAATCTGATTATCACAATCAGTTCTTGTCTCCAGGAAATATTTGCATTCCTGTCTGACAGGATTGTGCAGCTTAATCAAAGAATGGGATTCAGTTGGTGCTGAGTTGAATCTACATCTCAAATTAGCTGTCAGGGTGCCATAACCTCTTGCTCTAATGCACAATGACAAGGCAATAAAGAAAGTTACAGTCAGGATGACAGCTTATTTTATCCAGTACAAATCAAGAAAATGTCTATATTTAATAGAAACATATGGCAGAATCTTTGCCACAGGCACAACGAACCAGAGCTGACGGCTCTTTTCCCCACCTTTAAATAGCCTGCTATTTTTTTTAAAGTGGTTGCTACTTCTACCCTCTCCCAGGCTTCTACAATAGAGGCACCATGGTTTCCACATGGGGGCCACCCAAGGTTTGGGGGACTCCACCTGACCACGCAAACTCATAACAATAAATACTTCTGCGGATATTTCAGTGTTCCTGGTTTATATAGCAATTCATATAAGAAAATTTCAATCTGTTTCTTTTTTGGTGTCCCTTCTGTAAAATTGGGGGACACTGCTCATTTACTAATAAAATATATTTTAACTGGGATTTGGCCTCCTGATGGAGGAGTAAGCAGCTTTGGGGAGATAGACACTCCCTTTCCTCTATGTCTTAATTGGATCAAAAGAAAGAAAATTGAGCTCTCCCATTAAATCCCAGTGATTATCACTCAATCATCTATGTGTCTTCATACTTGCTGGTTTGATTGACAGCAATAGGGTGCCTTTGGCAGTACTTTTATTGACAGATTTTCCCAATCTGTTCCATTAACCACAGAGCAGGCATGTGATTCCTGGGCTAATGTGCATGTTTTAAAAAATGACTGATCCACATTAAGAAGCTCCATGATTTCTTCAATTATTGTTGTTCTTTAATAAAAAGACAACATTTTCATCAGCTTCTCCCTTGTGCATCTTAGATAATAACAGTCCTCTGTTAAAAAAAAAGAATAGAAAAGTGAAAAAGACAGATCTATTTATTTAGTGCAGGAATATGGAACCTTTTGTAGCTGACAGGCAGATATTATCCCCCCCCCCCTTGCTGGCCAGATTTGACAATTTGGCAGAACCATCCTCATCTCATGCCTGATGTCACTGTGATAGCCCCAGTTGTTGGGACTTCAAAGGGCAGCATAAGCTGATTGAAAGCCCTTTTTTAAGCAGCCCTGAGCTGCTCTTTAAACGTTCAAAAACTGGGGGTTCAAAGAACAGAGTGGGGCTGCTTGCAAAGGGGCTGTCAAACAGCTCCATGTTGCACTTTGGTCATGTGCATCTATTCCTAGCAGGGGATTTTGGTGTATGCAGCCAAGCTGAGCAGGATTTAACCCCCTTGAGATGAGCGCCGCAACCTCAGAGTCATCCGTGACTGGACCTAAAGGTCCCTTTACCTTTTTATCCCTGATGAACAGGAGTTAAAACCTGCTGCTTTGTATACAGTATGTGTGCAAAGGGGGTTCAAAGAACAGTGCAGAGCTGCTTGCAAAGGGACTTTCAAACTGCCCCATGCTGTGCATTGGTTGCATGTGGCTCTTCCCAGAAGGGAAATTGATTCATGCAGCCAAACTGAGCAGGATTTAATCCCTGCTTATCAGCTGATGAGAAAGAGCTAAAACCTGCTGCTTCTGCTGTGCATACTATTTGATAGCAGGGGAACAGCTAACATAGAATCAACCCCCCACCCCTGCCCATCAACTGGAGTAACATCAGTTGATTGGCAGATGGGCATGGTTTTGGGTGTTTGTTTTTTGAAAAAATGATTCATGTTCCAAATTTCCTTCACTGGGAGGCCTCGCAGTTTGAAGGTTCCCCACTCCTGATTTAGGTCCTCTATAAACAGCGTTTCCGTGCACTGCTCTGGTTTCGCCAGAAGCGGCTTAGTCATGCTGGCCACATGACCCAGAAAATCTGTCTGCAGACAAACGCCAGCTCCCTTGGCCAGTAAAGCGAGATGAACGCTGCAACCCCAGAGTCGTTCGCGACTGGACTTAGCTGTTAGGGGTCCTTTACCTTTACCTTTTTATAGACTGCTTAGTATCCACAGATCTTGAAGCAGTTTGCAATACCAAAAATCCAAATACATCTAAATACATACATGGACAAGAAGCCGACTTTCAGAAGATTCACATTAAGAAATACATAAACATGCAATATCCATACCCATAATAACCATAAGATAAGGTAATAAAAAACTAATGTGTAGCATGCTAAAATCTTCCAACCAACATAAAACTCACAGTTTACGCAACCCCTGACAACATATTCCTCCAGTAATTTCCAACAACAGATTGATCATCCAACGCATGGCAGGAAACACACATGGAAGAATTGTACTGGACAAATCAGTAAGCACAGAATGAATGATAATTATGAAACCCACAGACACCAACAATATTTTCTTACTCACCATTTAACCCTCCATGTATTGTTAGGTTCAGTGCTGTGACACATGTCAACTTTGGTTCACTTCAGATCTTCAACTGAAGCAAATGGACAGTGCCCGAGGACACTATACAATGTTCATATATCATTTGTCAAACTGTTACCAGAAAACCAGAGGCAGCCAACATTGTCACTGCTTTCTCCATTGTGTAACAATCTTTACTATTACTATCAAGGGCATCTGGTTCTGTCATCTTTACCTACACTGAAATTTGCTTTGATGCACCAAATAGTCATCATTCCACACTGAACGCAGCATATGAAGCAACAAACATGTATCTAACACATAAGAAGCAAACACCAGGGAGTGGTATTTGTTCCAAACTCCTAGGCTCATATTTCTTGTACATCTGCATATGTATGTCTCAGTTGGAAACATTTCAGAAAAGTCATGGTGAACAAGGCATGGTGAAGTAGCTTAATCCAATTTAAGATAAAATACAGCATAACCACATTCACATAAAGAACAACTGCCACTCTAGGAAGCTGAGCTGAAAAGACCACTGGGACACTTCTTTCATAGGCTTACTTAAAATGATCCTTCTTGTGGAGAAAGCTGAAGGGGATGTAACACACCAGCATATGATGTGCAAATATTGCCTGAAGTAGACATGCCTGCTCCTTACTCCTGTAAAAATACCTAATGATGCCCAGGTAAATGCAGTCTAAAGTGAGACATTATTTAACTCCTCCTCTTGTATTCCAGTGCAGTGATGTGGATGGTCTGTGTCCCTTGAACTGTCAGAATGATGTAAGTTGCTAGTTTTATTTTTATTTTTTTAAAAAATTGTTCAGACCTATAATTGAGGAAATGTAACTTGAGGGTTCTGTGACTCAGGATCATTATTATTCCCCTGTTGCTTTTTATTTGCTTGGCTAGTTTTTGTTTTTTACAGATGGGGGAAAGAGACGGTTCATTGCTGAGGGCCATTCTCTTTGCCTGAGATCCAAACCAGATATGGTAGGGCAACCGTCAGAAATAAAGTGGGTGGGTCTATTCCTTGCAAGGGGGAAGAGAGAAAAACTTCCCGTGTTCTATGCTTTAAGCAGTTTTCTCCTAGTTCATTTTTGACACCAGACGTGAGCTGGACAAACTGAGTAAAGCGGAAGAGCGCAGAGAGATAAGATGGGCAGGGAGATCAGATTTCCACTTTCCTCTACACATGTTTTACCCATGTAAATGATGGACCTGACCCCCATGAAGTAGGGATGTGGATAAAGTACAGCCTCATTATGTCCCGTTTGGTCCCTAGCCAGAATTTGAACCCAGGTGGCTCTATATATGTAAATTATTTACTGACCACTAATCAGCCTAACCTCTCAGAGCTGTTTAAAATGTGAGAAAAAGAAAATGCATTAGTTTTTATTGCATTCTTAGCCCATCCTTTCATCAAGAAATGCAAAGGTGCATATGGTTCATTCTCTTTTAGTCTCCAAGGTATGTTAGAATGGGGGGGACAGGACTGGCCCACGGTTACCTAGCAAACCTCCTAGCTAAACAAGGATCTGAACCTCTTGTTTCCTCAGTTATAGACCAGCACTCAAGGCAAGAAGCCTTAAAAATACATCTTTGAAGGTTCTGATAAGACAATGTGGCTCTGAAAAATGGCATATGAAAACCTCTTGAGGGTTTTATGTGGACTGGAAGGACCTGGACTTTCATAATAATTCTGGAATCCATTTAGAAAGCTTACAGAATTGCAGTACCCCATATTATTCCCAAATATCAATTGTGTATTGAGAGTGTCATTAAGTTTAATTAATTGTTATGAAAACATTGTGAGAACCACAGCTATGACTAATTATGAAGATAAGCATGTGAATATAGTGTTCATTCAGGCTTAAGCAGTATGTGGACTGAGAACTCCCAGAAGTGCAAGCTGGATTTCAAAGGGGCAGAGGAACCTGAGACCAAATTGCAAACATGTGCTGGAGTATCGAGAAAGCTAGAGAGCTCCAGAAAAACATCTACTTCATTTCTCTAACCTGCAGTTGCTTTTTTAATGAGTTACCGGACTTGTACCTTGCAGTACACCGCTGTGTTTACTTTGCCCCAAAGATGCTACAAAGAATGCTACAGAGTCTAGACAGAACTGCATGAGCTCTATGAAGCCAAATGGAACAGGATTCTGGGATAGCCTCGCATGAGCCCCCAAATATGCTTTCCTTTTGGGGGGAAACAGTATGGAGTGTAAGCCTACAATAGTAGTGCAAGTACAACCAGTACTCTGATATCAAATTCAGGAAACTTGTAAGCAAGCACAGAAATAACAAAACATCAGAGAGTCTTAGGTGATGTACACATTAGCAGCTTAAAACACAGCAAGGACATTCCCCAGGCACACACCCACACACACTGCATGTCAAGTCACATTTGCTGATTGTTGTACACACCACAGAGGGGACAGGGATGTCTTCACCCAACGTGAAGACCTGCCCCTATAGCACTTCCCCAAGCTCCTATTCATGAAACTCATCTGTGCATGCACAATAGGGGGAGATTATTGGGCTGCTTTTAGTTTTTGTTATGTATTTTGTGCTTTTTATATTGTAATTGCCCTGAGATCTATGGGTATATGGCGATATGCAAATTTAATAAATAATAATAATAGATGTCTCAAGTGTACACAGCTCAACTTAATTGCAAAACGAATGTGGCATAAGTTTCCTTTCAGATTAATGGCAGTCTATGGGGAAACACATCAAACAGTTGTGTTTCTCAGGAAACTACAGGATTTATCTGATTTATTTAACAAAATTTATATACTGCTTGATTGTAAAACAATAAAATTAAGTTTAGAAATCTCTAAGTGGTTAGCTTTCTGTTGTGGGAAACATTGTGTGTGCATGGATTCAAAAGCCAGTGGTGGGAGCAAACCGGAGCCAGAGTTAACGGTAATGGCTTACATAAGACCACTAGAACTGTGGAAGCAGAATCATAGCAGCTCACAGGGTAAGGCAGAAGCTGTCATACTAGGCAATATTGTCTTCTCTATAGCTGAAAATCCTTCCTCATTCTTTTTTTCTCTTCAGAATCTGAACTGCTTTCTCATTGATAATAATGGATTTATACTCGTTTCCAAAGCCTCCAAACAGGTAAGAAGATTTCTGTGCTTACTTATAAAGCCTGTTTATAGAGCTGGGGGGCAGGGAGGAGCAAATTGGACAAATCTGCAGATTTCTTTTGTTAAGGCTTAAGCAAGGGGACTTCAGGCTTTCCCCCAAAAGAACAGTGAATACGTGCACTAATCACTTTTTAGACTTCGTGCAAATTTGTGAATCTCCCAAGATAATTATATTTATTAACTATAATTGCACCCTACCTTTCCAATAAGGAACTCAGGGTTGAGTTTTATCTTCTTTTAAACCAGGCCACATTACCTCATGGTCAACTTTCTAGAGGCTGCATGCCAACATTGGACAGGCCTAGAGGTAATAGTGGGTGGAGCAATGAAAGTAACTCTTGCACAATAGGCTACATGCCAGCCAGGGCGGGCTTGTCCATCAGGTGGACAAGCAGCAGAAGGCAGAAGTCCAAGAGGTGGCACCCATTGCAGGCACCCTGCTCACCCCGCCACCACTTCCAGTGGCAGAGAAGCAGCAGTGGCAGTTTCCAGCAAGATCTCGCCAAAACCTTGTGAGATCTCATCAAGATCTCGTCTGAACCCACTATCTTCATGGATAGTGGGCACTGCTTCATCCTTACAACATCATACCATATAGTACGCCTGTACTGTATTACTATCCCCATAGTTTAGATGATAAGCTGAGAAATGGTGACTTGTCTAAGGCCAGGTGGTGAGTGCATGGCTGAGCTAAGATTTGCATTTCATTTTTATTGACCATGGCGCCACACACTTCTCTAAACCTCTCTTTGCTAAACAGCCTGAGGACATAGCAGAGCACCGCCTGCTTAAAGGGCTTGTTTTATGATAGTGGCAATATTAAGTATAGGATTTCAAACTTGTAGTAGGGATGGATTAGCTGGACTGATAAAAAGCTGAGGAAGTTTATCTATAGTTTCTGCTTTTTTCTCTCTTTATCTCCCTGTGCTTGCAGACCAGCAAATTTTTGGGAGAAGTGGATGGCTCTGTTATGACCCAGCTTTTAAGCATGGGAATGTTCAAACAGTAAGTATTACTATCTCCTCTGTATTGATTTCCTTTCAGAGAAGAGCCTGGTTGAAGCAAAATGCCTTATCCCCATTGAGAATTATCACAGCTAAACATTAAAAAAGAGAATGAAGACAGTGGGGTGTGGAACATTGCCTCAGTTGTTAGGACTTGTTCACATTTGTTATCCATAGAAAGAGTCAAGCATCTCCAGGTACATACCGTACTCACATAGGCAAATGTAATGTGTGAACTGCATAATAATGGGTGCAGCCAGTACCGATTCTATGATTGCAGCAGCCAAAAAAAGCATTGCTGCGGTAACAGGAATCACTCCTGATTATATCCACTGTCACACAGTTTGTGCACAATGTGAACGAATGCAAAATGTTACCTATTTTCATTTCCCTGCTTGTGTTCTAAGAATGCATGTTGAAACAAACAAATACACAAAAATACAGGCACATATCCTTTTTTAAATGTCAGAAGTAACATTACATTACTGTGTAGCAATACAATTTCATGTGGCTTCATCTAGGCCGTTTATGTTCCTGACTTGGAGGCCCTTATATGTTACCAGAACAGCATGGGAGCCCAGAACCATGTGAGCAAAGCTAACTGTGTTTGCTATTCCCATCCGATGTTTCCCTGTACAGCATAGTACAGGTCACAGGCTTTCAAACATTATCTGCAGCTCATTGGTAGAGCACATGTTTCGTATGCAAAGGTTCTAGGTTAAACCCTTGGCTTCTCTGGTGAAAACTTATGTGTAAAACTCTGGAGAGCTGCTGCCAGTCAGTGCAGACAATGATGAGCAAAATGATCTGACATGGTGTAAAGGAGTTTCCTATGTCCATGTGTTCCGAAGCAGTTCCCATGTTGCTGATGTAGCATACAGAGGGATGCAGAGTCAGACACAAATGGCATAAAGAAATCTGAGAGCCCAGCCAGATGTGTCTGGAAGAGCACAAACCTGTCCAGTTTGGACCTGGCCATGGGGAAGAAATGCAGCTGTTGGGCTTTGCAGCTGGCTGGGAATAGTTGTGATGATGTTTCTAGTTGTCAGAAGCAGCTTTCAGGACCTTGGCATGAGTAAAAATAGCAGCTGAGGTAACTCGAGTAAATCGCATACAAAGTTTTCATAGGGTAGGGGCATATTGTGACATCAGTAAGAAGTTTCTTCATCAGATACCACATAGTCAATCAAACACTGTATGGGAGTAGATCATGTTGTGCTAATCCAATGCTAAGCACAAACTAAACTAAATTATTAGGATGAGGATATATGGCTGTTCCCTGTGTGAAGACAGATCCAGGCTAGAATTCATGCAGGACAAATGAATGTGTTTGCAGCTATGTTGAGCAAAGGGCATGTGACAGAGCACATGTTTTGCATGCAGAAAATCTCAGGTGCAGTTCCTGGCATGTCCACTAAAAATCTCGCATAGTAGACCTGGGCAAAACAACTGCTAGACCTTTGAAAGTCACCTTCAATCAGAATTTAAAAAGGTAAAGGACCCCTGGACAGTTAAGTCCAGTCAAAGGCGACTATGGACTGTGGTGCTCATCTCGCATCAGGCCGAAGGAGCCGGCGTTTCCAAGTCATGTGGCCAGCATGACTAAACTGCTTCTGGCGCCACAGTGTTCCGTTGCACCACTATACAATCAGAGTGCACAGTAGTGGGCTAGGCAGACTGGTGGACTCTTGGGCTAAGCTGGCGTGTTGAACACATTGGCCCACTTGTCAGTTTTTTATGGGTTTTTTTTTTGCAGGGTGAAAATGTACGATTACCAAGCCATGTGTAAAATGCCCCACCACCACCATAGTGGTGCACGCCCTCTTCTCAGTGTAAGTATCTGTAAGCGTTTCTACATAATACATAAAACACGGAATAAAATATATTAGAGCAGCATTGGTCCAGTTCTTTAAGTCATTCTGCTCCAGGGTGAGACCATCCCATGCTTCACCACCGTTGCCAGGCATGGGGTGCAGCAGAGAGCGGTGTGAGGGCAGAAGTGCCTTTGCTTCGCCTGCTGATTACACTGAGGGCGGAATCGTGCTTATCATCCTTGTCTTTGCTACAAGCCTGATTGCTTTTCCTGTGCTCTTATTTGAGGACTATGCAAGGACAGAAGAAGAAGCCAAGGCACGTCTGCCCTCATGTCCTCTTCTCCATGTACTCTGATTGTGGGGGCTGGACACAATTACGTCACTTATCTGATGACGCCAGTGAAGGCAGACTGGGAAGGGGATTTTAATTGTTTATTACAGGACAGGAGATTTCCTGGTTTTTCACTAATATCTTTTTGCTGGTGTCACAACAAAGATGATGATTAAAACCCTTTTGGTGGTCATTTTTTAAAACATCCAAGTCCAGAGTGCTGCTATTCTGTGAGAAGGGACACTCAAGGTTTCACAAAAGAGCCGGACACTACAGGGCAACAGTAGATTCCCAGTGCCACTGTTTGTCCTTCACCTACAGCCTATGTGCTCAGAAAAATGTGGCACTTGCATAGTGAGAATATATTTCTGATCCAGCAACCAATTAGCCGTCTCCAATTTTCCTTTCCCAAAGTAAGTAATTTCCACTCTGTTTCACAAATGCATTTAGCCGGAGTCAGCAGACCAAGCAAAACAATTCCAAAATTCAATGGGGAAAGGCACAGGTAAAAATTGACCCATCATTCTGCAATTGATCCTGGGATCTGTTTCATGCTACATGTATTGACCAAATAGCAGTACATGTGTATTAATTTGGAAAAGATGGAAGATACCAGAGACAATGCATTCTAGGGATGGAAAGTTGCTGAACTTTTCCTTCCTTTTCTCCCCCCCCATCTCAATTTATGCCTGCTGCATCTTTCACCAGTAATCAAAATGAACTCTGAATTAATCCTGCATTGGAGCACTCTGGGGCCAATTTTGGCTATATGAAATCGTTGCTGTCTACTAGTTCTGTGCCAGGAAAGTTTCAGGTTGTGGCACCCTTAATTGATCAGAATAGGATTTGTTTGTTAGAGTTGGATTAACTAAGTAGTTGTATCTGGCATTACATAATTAAATTTGTATTAACTAAATAGGGAAACACTCACTAATTACAGTTGGACTGTTACTGCAAATCAAAAGGCTTTTTATCACCCATGTTAGCTCTAGTCCTTTAGGAGATTTAGCCTTGTCCTTTGAAGGAGAGATGGGTGGATATGTGAAAATGTAGTGCTTTTCCAGCTCTGAGTAAAAACAATATAAGCTCACCACAGGTCCTGAACCTGGCGCCTTGAATATGGTAGGCAGTGGTTTAGCTTGTCGCCAGCAAGTAAAACTAAGAAACCCAGTAAAGGCAAGCCTTTCTTAAACATCAAAATGTCAGAATTGATCACATGGCAAAGCCTAAAGGCTTCTTCAGACATCTTTTTTATTGTGCATCCAGAATTATTTCTGCTTCTCATTGTATGATATGCATGATACCATTTACAATACTGTTTGTGGTAAAAGTTTTGGGATGGACATACTTCTTCATTCCCTGTTGGTGCATGTCCCATAGTTTCCTATTGAAATTCTGTAGCTTTTTAATAATGCAGTACAAGTGTTCCGGGGTGTCTTGCTTTTGCTGCACTATAGTGCAAGAGTGCTCATCCAGATAGCAGTAATGTTTGGTAATGCTGGGGAAGCATTAGAGAACAAGTAATAAAGCAGAATGATGTGTAGATGGTCCAGTATAAACCCACCACTAATGCAGCATTACTGTGTCAATGGCATAGTACAGAATATAGCCCCCCCCCCGAAAACCCCCACCCATCTGGAGGGGTCCTACTACTTATTAAAGTTTCCTGGAGAGGCTTGTGTCTGGTTAGAGCAGCAAAATGCTTGACCTTGGTTCCTGCTAAGGTTCACCTAGCCCATCCTTGCTCTTCTGATCTTGCCACTCCACCTGACAAGCGCTGACAAGCACTTGGCCAAAGGGATCTGCTGCAGAAAACCCTCCAAATTCTAAAACCCAAACATTCAAATTGAGATTTTACAATAAAACTATGCAAATGAGGCATACCGGTACCTAATTTGGTTGAGTAACTCATCGTTTCTTTTAAAATTATGTTTTGGTACCTTTTTGTCAAAAGACAAGGATATCAGTCCAATAGCTTTCATCATTAATTCATTCATCGTTTTATGAATCTCATTCTATCATGTCTGTTTGTTTATATAACTTTAATGAGGTGCTTTAAGAAATGTTTTGAATGTTGCTTTGAGCATGTACAAAAGCATGGAAATTAACTCATAAATCATATAAATAAACAAATTGTGAGGAGAGCTGGAGATGAGCAGACATTTAAAAAGGGGGGGGGGAGCTAGAGTGATGGTCATGAGAAGAAACTGGAAATATAACAGCTAAAATCCCATGTCTTCTCCAGCCCAATATCTGGAGGGCCACAGGTTCCCTCTCCCTGCTGTTTGGAAACTAGCTCGCCTGACAGAATGAAACAAAAAAGTAATCCCTGGAAATGTCACCATTGTTGGTTATAAGAATAAAGCACTAATGGAGAGAACAAAAAACACAGACTGAACCTTTGACCTTATTAGGTTTCTACTCAGATATAGCTTTGAGTTCATACAACACTGTAGTTGAGAATGATATTAGAATTAAGATATACAAATATACCTCACATGTCATATTCCCACAAAAGGAAAATAATACCTTTGCTCCAAAGCAGAGTTGCCTAAATCCTTCAGATGTGACTATCCACATTTTCAGCATGATCATGAGGATTAGAAATCCCCTGATAATAAAATTGTTCTGCATTGTGTAGCACCTACCAGTTTATATGCTAGAGGCCTTGTTGCATTAGGCACGCCTACTAACAAGGTTTGTGTGGTGTTTTGCTTTTGTGTACAGTTTGAAGTGGAAACACTATTTTCCACCATTAGAACAAAAATGTTTTCTAAAGTTTTAGTCGCACAAATAGCTTTAGCTCTTTCTTTCTACGAGCTATTTAGGCTATTATGATTGAAGAGAGCCAGTTAAGTAATTATGTCTTCAAAGACTCATGCGAATTCCCGATAAGCTTTCCGACCTTTCCAAAGATGAGGTTCAGAATTATTATTGGTAGTAGGCTGACTTGTATGCATATTGCTGCTTCTGAGAATCTGCCTCCTAATTTGTAGATTGGCTTCTGGAATTGTGGGCTCTGTAAAATACTCCTCTTCTTTGGCTTTCTTCTTTTTCAACAGCCAGTTTATGCCTTATTGGGAGCACTAAAGTGGCTGATAACTGACTTCCTCATGTGAGTACAAACATTTTGGAGTTCTGGAGGGAAATATCATTAGAAGTAGAAACTATAACTGCAAGCTTTAGTACATTTACATCAGTGTATTCATCAACTAATGCTTGTGTTCGTTAATAGGTATGAGGAAATTTAAATTGGTGGGGCTTGATGTTACTGGCACAAACATGTTTTAAAATTCCGGTATGTGACTATAATAGCGAATAAACAAGAAAATATTCAAAATAGTCCTGAAGCAATTGACAGTCCTAACTTTTAGAAACAGAAGCTGGGAAAGTTGCAGTCGCTATATAGATAGTCCTGTTATTCCAAAATGTAGAATTGAGAGGCATCAATGGATTTCCAGTTCCATGAAACTTAGGACACACCCGTTTCTACAGGCAGGTTACTTACATACTACATTTTATTCTAAAATCAATGGAGAATTAGTACTTGTTTTTTCTATGTAGTCCGCACACAATATGGACCATGTACTGCATACTTCTGGCCCCTGAAAAGCACTTATTGAGAAACCAGTTTCATTCAGAAAATAAAAGTTCCTTGCATATTGATTCTGCATTACCCCACAGTGTGCCCATTTGAAAACAGATGGTGGTGTGTGCATGTATGTGTATGCACATATTTCCAATGATGTTGTGAGTGGAGGTATACCAAAATCGCAATCACTGCTTCTTCATTCATCTGGGACATATGCAGGGAGGAAAGGGCATGGAGGGTTTTCAGATGTGTACCAAGTAACCACATCTACCCTTGTGGGCAGCAGGAAATTAAATCAATCTAGAATCATAGAAATGTAGGGTTGAAAGGAACCACGAGGATCATCTAGTCCAACCCCCTACAGTGCTGGAATCTTTTGCCTAACATGGAGCCTGATCCCACAACCCTGAGATTAAGAGTCTCATGCTCTACTGACTGAGCTATCCCAGGTGTTGAAAGCAGCATGTTGAGCATAAGCATGAACCATTCCAGACTGAGAAAAACTGCATTTTTGTGCAGCAAATGGGTTAGTGTGTCTGCAGCCACAAACTTGTTTTAATAGTTATTCCCTCTCCCTAGGGAACTATAATTCTTTGAAAGGTTAGGAGTCATTTACAGAGTTCCCAGCAAGATAACTTCCAGAATTATTTTGGGGAGACAATGCCAGTAAATCCAATACAGATTTGTGTTTTAAAAATGTTTTTTGTAGCAATGAGTACCAAAGCCAGTGCATCACAATGGAATAATCAGGTAAAAGGGAGATTTCGGTTCATAGGATGGAAGTGTCAGATGAGTCACATTAACAGAGACAAAATTGTGCCACTGGGCCTGTTTAATAAAACATCTGGGCCCTATTTTAGTAAGAGAATATCTGCAGGTGAGCCTGGTTCAATGCTTTGTAGCACAAATACAAGAAGCACAGGAAACAGACACACACGCACACCACAGAAGATGCTACCATGTTTCTGCATCTTTTTCTTGGGTGGAGTCTGCTGCTTGTGCTGACCTTGGAAATTCTCCAGTTCGAGATAAAGACTACATGAAGAAGGAGAATGGCTTGTGCATACAAGCCATGTGATTTGCAAGCATCACACACATGGGATTAATGCATTAGAGCTCTAAGAGGAAAAATCCTGCCATCATATGAAGCAGAGGCATTTGTGTCATGCCTTCATTCCTGTGGTACCCAAGAGGCTTCCAGCAGCATTATCAAGTAGGCAGTTTAATTATTTCCACCTTCCAGTTGCAAAAACATGGGGAACCGATTTGTACAAAATCGTAGCAGTACAACATATATAACAGGGCCAGTAAAGGGGTCCAGAGTTCCTGATTTCAAGTGGAAGTCCATAATATGCAAACCTGCTTATTAAGGCTGTTAAGCGTGGGAAAGATGCTGCACTGGGGAGCAGGAACTCTGATGTCATAAACAGAAGAAGGCAGGCACAGCCACTTGCTTGCCCAGAAATGATGCATTTTTCCCTGGGGAAGAGTTTTGTGTGTTAGTGAGCCAATGTCACTAACATTAACACTTTTATGTTCTACTACGTGGATGTAAATCAACAAAGTATCTGTGAGTATCTACATGGATGTAAATCAACAAGTATCAGACTTACCCTTCCCTTCTCAAATTCTAATGAACTTGAATAATTTGCTCTGTTGAAAACATAAAGGGGGGACAATCCTGTTCCTATTAGGAAAATATGTTAATGGAGTAGACCTAACTTGCCATCTCTGCCAAGGTGACACATTGTGGGAGGTGGGGTTTCAGGAAGAAAGGCAGATTCATGAGTATGTTTGATATTTTATTATTAATATATTTGTTACTAACAACCTCATACCCAGCATTGCTCGGAAGTTCTCAGAAACCCCAAAAATCGGCGTCATTTTGTGATCAGTGGCTAACACAGTGCACCTTTGAAAGGTTTGGTTTTCCATCTTGATTCAAAATGAGGCCCAATTGCATACAAACATAGGTTAAAACCTGGCCTTTGATCATGCTTAATTTAGTTATGATATATTAAGGCGTCCAAATATATAGAGAACAGGCAGCTTTCCAATATACATTGTAGATACCATGCTCCCCCTCATGTAGAACTTGGAATGGCTGTCAGCACATTAATAAATAAATAAACACAGCCAGCAAATGGCTATTAAAAATAAACTGAACAAAAATATAGCCATGAAATACTATTAAACAACATTTAAAGGTCAGCAACACAGTAGAGCTTAACAAACAAGGCTTCCGCTGCTATGTTTTGTAAGCCTGTAACAATAGATAATGTTTTAAGCTGCCATATGAATAAACAGAAAGTGGAAGACAACCAAACATGCAATGGGAAGGATTTGCATAAATGGGAAGCCACCACCAAGGCGGCTTTACTGTGTGTTGTGCCCCCCACCTTAGAAAGTACCAGCAGCGCCTCCTTGGTAGTGCAGTGGAGATCAATGATTATACTAGGCAGAGACTGAAGTGTTAGATTCAAACACCTTTGAACTTGAGACAAGGGCCATATTCCAAGATTCTTCATAGAGATTAACTTGCTAGGCACACTCCACAGCTGTCGCTGGGCACTGAATACCAGCGTCCACCGTCGCGGAGCAGATGGCTTTCAAGGTGACCGAGTATATTTCCCTCCCAGCCACAAGGAGCACAGTGTTAATGACAGCCTTGCCACAGGAATTGCTAGTAATTTATTTTAGGATTAAGGCACAATTAACCATTCTGAAAAGTAAGAAAGGAAGATTTAAAGTAACTGGCTCAGGTGTGAACTAAAAAGAAACAGCAAGGCAAGTTCTAGGCTGCTCCTACAGACTAAAAGCTCAGAGTAGAGCAAATCACAGGGACTGTCTGTCTGCCTAACACCTTTGCCCTTCCAGGCTAGCGTAAAATACATCTTTCTCTCCCCCCCCCCCCCCCGTCTTTTGACAGATTCTTTCTGGAGTTCAACATATCTGGCTTCTGGCACACAGACAATTTGGCAGATGGTGAGTATGTGGGAATGGAGCCAGCTCACAGCACACAAATTTTGCAGCCACTGGGCTTGGATGAAGGAATCACACATACGAATGCAATTTAGCACAATCCAGAGACATTGTCACCCTGTTGGCACTGAGAATCTATTCGCCAGCTTCCATCTCACCTTTATTGAGACACCCTGGAATATACTGGCAAGGTTTAATAACACTGTCAACTGTGTCGGCTCATATATGTGATCTGTGTTGGGGTATCCCATGAGGTGGATGGAAGACTACTAACAACTATTTGCTGAAGCAGTGGGCCAGTTCTTTCATCTACATGCACTTTGCTTGGAACGTGCAGGGAAGGGTGTCAGTGTTAAGACCCCTAAAAGCCTGTGGTACAGTGTCTAAAACAGCAATGTGGGTAACTTGTGGTCTGTGGATCACATGCGCTCTGAGCAAGTGTCGCTTTGACTATGAGCTCTTAAAATTACGAAACTTTATTCCTTCCATTCCTGTCCTTCGTTTCTTGGAGATAATTTTTGAAACATAACAGCAATGTAAGCTAAAAGTAGAAAAACACAGGCAGTCTTTTGTGAAAGAAAGAAAGAAAGAAAGAAAGAAAGAAAGAAAGAAAGAAAGAAAGAAAGAACTTTCTAAATATAATTAATTCTTAATTCGTTTCGTTTAAAAATAATAATAAATGGCAGGAATCATTTCAAAAGCACAATCTCATACAGCAAATGTTACTTATGGTACTGCCTGCTAGGGTTTGGCAACAGTAATATGCTGGTTACATACATTATGTTGCTTACACATATTTTAACCAGATAGAATAGCTGTCTCTCTCTAGTCCAGGGTGTACTTCCAATATTGTACTTGTTTCTGAAAGCATTGCCTGCTCCTAAACATTTAGGAGTGTGCAGGCCAAAGCTTTCAGTGTCAAATATTCTCGTATTTTTAAGTAAATCACATTCACTTCACATAGGCTTATGTGAAGGAAAGAAGGATATAAGACAATAAAACATATTTTTCATGAAACAGCAGTTTAGTTAACTGTAAAGGCAGGTGAATTTTAAGGAGTAGTCTCACACTCATTGTTGCTATTGTGAACAATTATTTCTTCATTTCACCACCATGTCATTCTTCCTCTTTCTTTCTTCATTTCCCATTCTTCCTATTCATGTGTCTTCACCATGGAATTCTACCACCATCTTGTGATCATCATCATGGATTCATCTGCATCACATGTTATGCCATGCAACCTATATAGCTAAGGCTGTTTTCCATCATGGTAAGTAGAATCATTATAGTGCGGCAAAAAGATCTCCATTTTCTGGAAACAGGAGAACACCCAAGCAGATTTGCCCAGAAAACTGGGGGCAATTTCTTTCCCACTTCACAGCTGTTCAGGAATTAGCTGCGACTGCCTAGTTGAAAACAGAGATATCACTACTTGTTTAATTATTGGGCTACCACTCACTTTGTGATTGGCATACTTCACTGCACGTTTCTGCACTTGCTGGTCCAGCTGTAACCTTGAATATAAAGATGTACAGCAGCTCTAGGGATGTGCCAATATGTGCAAACAACAGCAGCTTGTGCAAAGCATGTGGGTTCACCCATATAAGCCTTGCTGAAATGAACTAAGGTTGCATGGCAGCAGTTCTTACTGGGAAATAGGCAATGGGTGGAGAATTCTGTTGTACACTGCTAAAGTGAATCTTATATTGATATTTGCAAATCTTGCCCTTCAATATTAATGATATTTTACAACAAGCCTGGTCCATTATAAAGGAACAAATTAGTATTTGAAAAGTTGCAAGGTTTATCAGCATTCCATCTTCTATTCTACCCCCTCCCTCCCCCCCATATCATTCTCAATACATTTACACATTATACAAATGCATAGGCCTTCCTATGGTGCTTTTAATCTACAGTCTGATCTTGCTATCTGTCATACTAGGCCAGACCAATAGGTGCTGCTTCTGGAGTTGGCGCCTGATGTCTCAAATAATGCTTAGTATCCCAAGGTCTAGAGGTAGAGTAAGAACTTCAAGGAGTTATTTCCTCTGTTCAATTGTTCATGAGTGGTAATTGAATCAGGCCAGGCCTAAGTGTTTGCATGATAATTAGCATGTTACCAGTAAACCCAACAACAGGATGATGAAGAAAGGAGGAAGGGTGGACTAGGGAGGTGCCACTCGTGCAAGAGAAAAGACATGGTGGTGGTTGCATCATGCAGGAAGGGAGGTAACCTTAGTTGAGCCCCAAGCAGAGCTCCCATGTACTATGGTTGCTCTAAAAGGATCCATAATAATCAGAGGATCCAGGTCAAATATGGAGCTCAGAAAGAAACATGAGAGGACATTCTTGCATTCTCAGTAGGTACAAAATGCAAGTAGAGATAATTAGCTAGAGGTGGGCAAGAATCTATCCGAAAGAAACTTCAGCCTGTTTGCAGAATTGCATGAGGACAGGTGGTAATCACTCAACTGGAAATCCAGCAAAACTGTATTATTCAGACAACTGCAGATAGTCAGGTTCTGATGGCTAGAGCAACTTCAATAAATAAGTTCATTCAACTTTCTCATAATTTATTTATGTTAGAGAAGCAGATATGATTACAGGTTGGCTGAATAAGCAGCTCTAGCCCTTTATTCCCCCTCCACCATTCAGACAAAGGCTGGCTGATAAATGGCTTGTCTATAGAAATAAGGAATATGGGAGCTGCCCTTATGTCAATAAGATATAGCTAACCAAGATAAATATTAAAACTCTTTGCATCGTTTACACTATTTGTCATCATGATTAGCTACCAGTAAACCCAACAACAGGGGATGGGCCATAGCTCCGTGGTGTAGCACCTGCTTTGCATGAAGAAGACACCAAGTTCAATCCTTATTTCCCAGGTAGGGCTGAAAATAGCTTCGAGCTGAAACCCTGAGGAGCTGCTGCCAATTGGTGTAGACCATACTGAGCTAGACAGTCCAGTAACTTCCCATGTTCCAGTATGTCACTAAAGCTTCAACATGTAAGAGCTGGGGCATGTGAGGGTACTTCCCAGGTCAGCTGAGCACCAGCCTGCCCTTAGTCAAGGAGAGAAAAAACCTTCTCTATGATATCCTGGCAAGAGGTAGTATTTCCTTCCCAAATTCCAAACATCAGCAGTTGCTAAAGCTCCTGTGGAGAAGAAGCTGTTAAACTGCTTGCTTGCTCATGAGTAGCCCAGCCGGTAATCAGCCAGGATGGCCTACAGGTAGGTAAGGGTGAACTGCCCTGAGACGGCGGTATATAAATTCAAATAAATAAATAAATAGATTAGATAGATAGATAGATAGATAGATAGATAGATAGATAGATAGAGGGGCTAAGAGGCTCCAATCCTCCAGACTCTTGCTGGTGGATTATAAGCCTCGGAGGAATTGGGGAAGTAGGACAGGGGCATAGGAGTAACTGGTGGAGAGTAATATTTGGGGGTTTAGTTATTTCCCCATGAGGGCTGGAAGACAGAGAAGGGAGCACAGATTGCTTCCGAAGGCAGTGGGCGCTGATCTGTTAGGCCAATAGGGCACTGCCCTACCAACCGCAACCAGCTCCCAACTGCCTTCTTTCTCACAACCAGTCCAGGGGCTGGCCCTGCCTGCTGGTTTCTTAGAAGTGCCACTGTTGCCCTTCTATGGAGGAGGATTGGGGTTAAACTAGAATTAGTTCTGCCTATCATCAGCTCTGGCTCCTCCTACTGTTGGCATCCATGCCTTACGGCCTGCCTATCCCAATAGACACCAGCCCCCCCGCTGGGGAGCAGCTGTCCTGTGCACGTGCCGTAACATCTAGCAATCTGTGAGAGAGATTTCATACAATTTTACTGTGTTTTATGTAAACCACTCAGTGGTCTTGTATATTTAATAATATATGACTTAGGAAAGCAGAGATACAGAAACTCAATGCCCTTTGCTATATCATAAAATGGTGCAGAGGTGCCGATCTCTGGTCACATGGACGGCTGCTTGGGCTAGAAAAAAAATATCTTTGGGCTGCCCTGCTGACAGTGAAATGCCAGCAATTTAAAAACCTATCTCTGTTGTTATTTTTCCAGATCAATGTGACTGCAAATATCAGGATGGCAGTGACATTTTGCTCCCTTTTGCCGATGCTGCTCAGGTGTTAATTCATGCTCATCTGTGGAATGAAGCTGGGGGGTGAGGGGGGAAGGGAATGCCCTGCCCCAAATGTAGCCGTGGCTTCACTGTGTTCTGCGCTGTTGAAGCTGACTGGATTTGTTCCCTCTCCCCAGGCTCAATTTATTGCTGTTATTGCTCTGGGTCCAAGGAACTGTTTGGGGTATGAGGAAATTCACTTCCGATCCAGTTAAAGTGTGGTTTAACAGAGAGACAAAAGGGAGTTTGAACAGAATGAATCTCTGTGGCTCCAAGAGCAAATGTTATTTGTGAATGAAACACAATAAGAAGATGGAAAGCATGCTGTGGATCTTCCCTTCCATACATGACACTGATGCAGTTCTACCTTGAGGAGAGGGAGAGTCAAAGTTTGGATATGTAAAGTGAGCTGGTTGTGGACATGTAACTGCACGGCTGTAACTCACAGTTTTGCATCCTGGATAGGCCACATATTTTCCATGTTGGGTAATTTCTAGGTTTTAGTAAGGTGCACTAGAAGAGAAACCTAGAAAATATATTGAGTGCTGAATATGGGGTCTATCTATACAGATGCTAAATCTGGCTCCCCCAATCAGGATTGCACTGTGGTTAAGACTCCTGCCCACCTACATTTTGTCACATTGTAAACAAGCTGTCTAATCAGCTGCCTTTATTAGTTTTTAGGGAGTTGGTGAGTTGAGGGGTTCCAGGTTGGAATCTTATCTAGAAGACCTTAGACAAGACAACCAATTTAGGGCAGAGGGGTAATGCAAAACATCAGGGTGACATATGCAGGACCGGACAAATCCTTGCTATACAGCATGGAAACTTAATAAGACCTAGGAAGAAGAAATAGGTGTTGTTTGCAATACTCATTGCACCATCTGGCATAAATTTATTTCGGTTTTAATCCCAGTTGAGGGAGGTTGTGTTAAAATAGCCTGCTTCATAGTTGAAAGATTAGAACAGGGAATCTGCTGCATAGCTACGTTGAGGGAAACTTGGTGAACAACATTACAGGCAAAGAAAAGCAACGGGAGGAATCAGATTGTCAGTGATGGTTTCACTGAAGCAGAGATTCAGTCACCTGCAAACCCCTCAGGAAGGACAGGTGCCATTGTGACAAAGCAATGGGAGCTCTGATACTCACTTCCCAGCAGGAAGCAACAAGGAAAGGCGAGTCCCGTTCTCTCTCCCCGCTTCACTGGTGCTTGACAGATGGGCTACACAAGTCTTCATTTTGTGTGCAATGGTGTTGCAAGCTTTGTGTCCAGATTAGAGAGCACTGCAATTTTCACAAAAGCTACAGTCACAGATTTGTGAAAGAGCCAGGATTGTTAGAGTGTTGGACAAGCTCAACCACCTGCTTGATTCCAATTCCAAGAGTTCACAGGTTTTACCTACCTGAGAAGGGAGTTGTGATGATAAGAGGATCCTGAGCTCCTTGAAGGGCAGGGAGATAAAAATGGATAGATTAAAAACAAACTAGAAAAAGGTGTGTTTTTTGGATATTTGTCACTGTCTCGACTCCCAATGAGTGACACAGACTCTATACGTGTTTGTGTGACATTTGCAGTATCTTTGCGTCTCTGAGTTGTCGTCATCACACAAGAGAATAAATGCCAGCACAGCTTTTCTCCCTCAGGCCAGTGTGATGCAAATGTCCAACAGCATTTTAGGCATTTCTCTGTTTGAAGAACAGCAGCCCCACAGTTAGTTTTATCAAATGCAAACTTCTGCTGTTATTGGTAACCAACCAGTTCACCCACTCCCTGACTATCTGGCAGCTAATTATTTTTTTCTCTGTGCAAACATATCCATGCATTATCTCAGCTATCCTCAAATCTAAACATCATACATTGTCCTTCAAAATATCACAATGACACCTGGTGTTTCTTTAAAATAAATAAATAATGCACCTAAATGTTAAAAATGTTGACATGCAACAAAATTAACAATATTTATGCTTTCTTAAATGTTTTGGATTTCAGCTTTCCAGAAACTTCAAAAGTGATTATTATTATTTTTGTATATATTTCAACAATTCCAAAGTCTGAAAGTCAGTAGCACAGGTGTTGTAAAGGTTTGGTGATCTGTCATGGAACAACCCCATTGAAGAAGATAACAGTGGTTACTCAGGCTTTGTTGCTGATGCCGAAGGGCCCCCGTAACAGTTCAAGCTTCAGGGTCCCCAAAATGTAGATCTTTCCACTGCAAGTAGTCAGTTCCTATGTTGGCTAGTGGGAGCTGGGTAGTGGACTTTCTTTCTAGTAAAGCTTCCTTCTTAGGTATTTAGCTGCAGTTACTAAAGATTGGTGCTGTACTAGCCCAGCTCAGCCCGCTATATTTCACGCAGTCACTGTCGTTAGTAAAAAGTCTTCCTGTTTCCCCCATATGAGCCACCTAGTAATGTCTTGGCCAGCTGGTTTGATTCTAACCATGAACTAACTGCAAGTGGTTTCCCACTTGTTTGTGTATTTTGACTTTCTAGCAGTAAACAGCCTGTCAGACTGATAGCTACATAATCCGACCATTGGCTGAAGGGTGGCCATATTCATGCTTCTAGGGCATCCTCATACACTGAGTCTCCCACACCACCTAGTGGCTGCCAGTAATCTTCGTTTTTGGGTCAACATTTTTCCGCTTCTTTTTTCCACACCTCATTTGTTTCCTTCACCTGATTTTCTCACTCAGCCTCTTTTTCCCCATCTCAGCTCACAAGCACAAGAAGCACGACATGCTACAGCCATGTGACACAGAATACCCAGTGTTTGTATATGAACCTGCCATCAAAGAGACCAATGGGATTATTGAATGCGGAGACTGTCAGAAGTAAGAAATGTGCTCTCTTTCTTCCTTTTCTCCTACCTGTGCCTCTCAATTGTCCCTGGTTAGTCTGATCTCCAAGCAAACTAACTGTCCCTTGTTATCCTTGCAATGCCTCTTATTTTCCACAATTTCTTCTGAATTGCCTGCAACTATGAACTATTCCAACCTCAATTCAAGTGTCCGTTAATAACAATAGTAGTGACAATTGCTTAGGACCCAGGTCCCTCACAGACCACTTCCTTCTGCATGAACCTGCCAGGTACCAAGGTCTGCCTTGAACACACTCTTTGCCTAGTGCACAGGTGGGGGACCTCAGACCCAGAACCACATTTTGCCCTCCTAGTCTCTCTGTCTGGTCCTTAGAACTCTCCTCAGCCACACTCTTCACTGGAAACCAGGCCTTGTAAGGGTCTGGAAACCAACCTTATGAGGAATGGTTGAAGGAGCTGGGTATGTTTAGCCTGGGAAAAAGGAGACTAAGAGAAGAGATGATAGCCATCTTCAAATATCTAAAGGAATATTGGAAGTTGAAGCAAACTTGTTTGCTCTGGAGGGTAGAACCCAAACCAATGGATTCAAATTACAAGAGATTCCATCTAAATATCAGGAAGAACTTTCTGGCAGTAAGACAGTAGACAGTAGAATGGACTCCTTTGGAAGGTGGTGAACTCTCCTTCCTCAGAGGTTTTTAAACAGAGGACACGGGTGACACTGTGGTGTAAACTACTGAGCCTTGGGCTTGCCGATCAGAAGGTTGGTGGTTCGAATCCCCACGATGGGGTGAGCTCCCGTTGTTCGGTCCCAGCTACTGCCAACCTAGCAGTTCGAAAGCACGTCAGAGTGCAAGTAGATTAATAGGTACCGCTCTGGCGGGAAGGTAAACGGTGTTTCCGTGCGCTGCTCTGGTTTCGCCAGAAGTGGCTTAGTCATGCTGGCCACATGACCCGGAAAAACTATCTGCAAACAAACATCGGCTCCCTCGGCCAGTAAAGCGAGATGAGCACCACAACCAGCACCCAACTGGACTTAACTGTCAGGGGTCCTTTACCTTTATCTAGATGATCATCTGCCATGGATGCTTTAGCTGAGATTCCTGCATTGCAGGGGGTTGGACTAGATGACCCTTGAGGTCCCTTCCAACTCTACAATTCTGTGGTTCTGTGAATTCCCTTTAGAAAGATAGGCAAAACTGAACATGATCATGTTTTTTTCTGTTTTTTTCTTTATAGGTTAGGGCATTTGCTTCAGTGTAGAACATTCCTGTTCCAAATAATTCATATCCATAAGGGCCCACAGATAAGTTAATTCTGTTCAACATCCATTTCTTTTCAAGGCAATCTTCTTTTCACACAAAGCTCTCCATAGAGTGTTTTCCCATGTGAGATTGTCCCTCATTTAGAGAACTTACGTCACTCATTCTAAACTGCATGCAAGGGCTGAGAGGCATGTTTACCTGTAAGAACTCTACTTTGCCAACATTAAACTACTCAGTGTGCCTAAACACTGAATACTGACACCAGAATATCTGAGCATTTGATGCTGTTTCCAAAAAACAGACAGACTCAAGTCTGGCTATAGTGAGTTTGAGAACTGTCAGCCCTGCCTTAGGCATTATCTTTTCTCCTCTCTCATTTATACTGTCAAGCAGTGCTATTTTTCTAGAAAAAGAGGTGCCAGAACTCACCATGAATTCCTCCCTTGTTCTCTTCTAATGGCAAGGGTACCCACCTGAGCAGTGCTGAAACTGAGTTCTGGTGAGTTCCAGCTGAAAAAAGCCCTTCTGTCAGGGCATTGGTTGCAGGTACATCATACTAGGAGCAAATTAGATTTGAATACTTTGTCTTGTGCAAATAAGCTCAGCCTTGCTCTTAGCAACACATGTCTCTCCTGTGTAGCTACTAATACCAGATAGTTTCTGAAGCAATTCCTATGATGGTTGGTATAAACATAATGGATAAATCACATGGGGCAATTTCTTAGCTCAGCATGAACTCAGCAAGTGATCTCCAGAAAATTGTTCTCTCTCTCTCCCTCCCCTCTTGCCCCCTAACTGATCTACCTTACATGATTATTGTAAGGAAGCTAAGGACTAATTCAGACATTAGTATTTTCATGTAATGTTCACAGCTCTAATATCTAAAAGCTTCTTATTGCAGCATCCCACACTTACACCATTGGGAATTATGGTGCTGGGAGTTGGATGCTTCATTCACTTGGGTGGTTGAAGCAGGTAGGAAGCTTCCAGATCAGGGATTCCTGAAGTGTGGTCTGTGGACCACAAGTGGTTCTCAAGGTGTCTGTGAATTTGTGGCTGAAGATGGGAAATCATACATCCTTTGCATTTAGTTTTGTGTCAATTTTTAATTGCATTGTTATCACTTCCTTTATTTTCTTAATACTGTATTACAAATTGAATTCTGTGGAATTGCAACTGCTACAGCAGGTAGAAATATCATTAAGTGGTTCCCCAAGACCCTCAGCAAATTTCAAGTGGACTGGGGGGTGGAGTTTGAGAACTACTGTTCTAGATATTGCCACTTCTGTAGGGAGTGTTGCTGAAGGAAAAGCTTATCACTCAAATGTAACATTTGAACCAGCCCTAAGATTATGCACATGAAGCATATTATTTTATTTTATTTTATTTTATTTTAATGAAACTAGCTTACCTACACAAGCTGCTTTTAAATGATTCCATTAACTCAGACATGGTACCCAGCTGGGTACAGCTGCCAGGATTCTGTTTGCAGAGATGGCCATTTGAATAAAGGCTCCACAAGCCCACAAGAGGTGATCTAAGAACTAAAACTCAGGTGCTAAATATTAAGATGGAACTTTTAGCTTTTAGCTAAGTACACACCACTCATAGCCCCCCAGCAGAGGGCAGTAGAGGACTATTGGTTTTTTTGGCTATAGGCATGCTTAGGATGCATTTTCCATATTAGTTGAACATGAACACTTTAAGTTGTCAGAAAATAATTAATAGTAACTATGAAAATGACACATATACAATAAATGAGAATTCAAGCTCGCGGTCCAAATACTGCATGGTATTCATGGCTAGAGAAGCGAGCAGACACAGAATGGAGGAGTTGTAGCCTCAGTGTCATGTGGGCAGAGTCTGTCCACATCACAAGCTGATCCCTCAGTATTCGGCCACTTGCATGGAAGTCAGGACACATGGGCATAGCTGTTTAGGGTTGATCTCCCCACACATACACTTTAATACACAGGTCAGTCCTGTACATACATTTACACTGGCTTGAACACACACTCTGAATCTGCAATCCTACCTTGGCACACATAACTGTGTTGTACTTAAGTCAATGTGCTTCTATACATACACAATTAGTTCTTCTGCAGGCCCTTCCATGCATGAGCACTATGCTTATAATGCAGAGTAGATTGAAGATGAACACTCAAAAACCTACAACCTCTGAATTGTGCATGGATACACACACACTATGTATGTAGATGCTACATTCCCATCCAGAGTCAAGTATCATATCAATCCATTTACACAAGAGCTGCACTACAGTATTAAAGCAGGATTTGTCCCTGCTTTATAACCCACAGCTTAAGTTTCTCAACCATTCTGCCTCCAATGCAATAACATTGTATTTGTGTAATTGAAAATGGCAGTCTTCAACTCAGTTCTGAGTATTCCCTAATAGTATTCCCATTTATTAACTAAATATATTTTCCTCTGCCCCCTTCCCATTTGCTTTAATTCTTGCTGTTTCCTATTGCTTGAACCATGTGCTTGTTTGTGGTGGTGGGAAGGGAAGGGCAGTGCTATTTTTCTAGAAAAAAAGTGTTGGAACTCACCTCCCTTGTTATCTTAGAATGTCAATGGCACCCACCTGAGAGGTGCCAGAACTGAGTTCCTGCTGGAAAAAGACACCTCTGGAAGGGGCAAGGGGAGTATTCTGTAACCTTCTGTTCTGACCATAGTCTCTTGGGGTGGGGGGATCTTCTCGCCCTTACAGGATGTTTGTGGTGCAGCAAATTACCAACAGCAATCTCCTGCTCCTGGTTGTGGATGCTGTATGTGACTGCAGCATCTTTCCACCTGTCCTACTGCAACCTAAAGAAGTCAAATATATCCTTCTTCCGGTAGAGGTTGTACTGGGCTGCACAGTTCTTGTGTTTTACATTTTTCCAACAGTGAATTGATGCAGAGGGTTTGCTTTAGTAGTTCTTTGGGGTGGGAAGAATTTGCATACGTTCTAATGGAAAGCATGGCAAAAGCAATGGCAAGTTAATGTGCTGCTAATTACGATTGCGTACTGTTGTTTGGTAAGTTCTATATGGATTGATTGTGTGCATTTTTCTAGATGCCTCCTCAATTGCTGGAAAGGAGGTGGAAAGAAAAAAACACAGGGGTACCAGGCATAAGACAGAAAGAGATTTAGTTTTAGACGGAAAGAGCTATTTAGTTTTTAAACTCTCTCTAGAACCTGAAAATAGTCTTCACTCTGAAGTATGTCCCCACACAGTTCTGTGTAGATGAAGATGCTGTTGGTTTCATTAGCATTTGCAAAATAGAAGCCTAATTAAGGAAGGAGTCCTAGGTCAATGGTGGACCATGTGCTTTGTGTACCATAATACATTAATACTGTGTGAGATGGACCAATGGACTTATTTGCTGTAAGCCAGTGAATGGTACAGAAAGATGTTGTGCATTGCAGCTCCAAAATGCCAGGGTGAAACTGCTTATTACGGGAGCTACTTCTTCCCATGTGGGCACGTGTTTGCTTTTTACAGTTGCAGGGACTCTTGTTCTGGACCAGAACCATGGCATAGATGCATAGGACACCAACAGGGAGATTTACATTGGGGCAGTGGAGTGTATGTTTGTGGGGGAAAGAGTGGTTATTTAAAAAACTTGCAAGGAATACTTCTTTTAAAGGCATACACATGAAACTATGAAGACACAGTTAATATAACAGTAAGTTTCTCCTTCAGTAGACAAATTTAAGCTCTGCAGCAATAGTCCTGGAAAAATATGTAGATTGTAGCCCTAATTATGCTCAAGGTGGTTGTGACTAACTTATGTCCCATTGTTTCCAGTAGGTCTTACCCCTGGCTAACTGCTCCTGGAGTGGAGCTTGCTCATTAAGTGTGATCACTAGCCTTGAAAGCTGCTGCTTGGTTCTGCAGCCACCCATGATGGCTCCATTCCAACTAAAATCATGTTGAAATCAATGGGAAAATTAACTCCTACTAGTTTCAATAGAATTTAAGCAGTGTTCAGATTAACTATGCTCAAAAATCCTAGCTGATCTTAACTGAGCCCACCTACTTACCAGGACGCAGGTGGCGCTGTGCGTTAAACTACAGAGCCTAGGACTTGCCGATCAGAAGGTTGGTGGTTCAAATCCCCACAACAGGGTGAGCTCCCGTTGCTCGGTCCCTACTCCTGCCAACCTAGCAGTTCGAAAGCACGTCAACATGCAAGTAGATAAATAGGTACCACTCCGGCGGTAAGGTAAACGGCGTTTCCGTGCGCTGCTCTGGTTCGCCAGAAGCGGCTTAGTCATGCTGGCCACATGAACCGGAAGTTGTACGCCGGCTCCCTCAGCCAATAAAGCTAGACGAGCGCCGCAACCCCAGAATCGGCCACGACTGGACCTAATGGTCAGGGATCCCTTTACCGTTACCTTTACTTACCAGGTGTAGCATAAGTATTTTGAGACATGTCCTGCCTGTGACAGCACCCTTTATGCTAGAATGAGTGCATGGCATTCCATGTGAGTAAAGGCCTTGCAGTAGCTTCATAATCAAGGGCACCTCTATGGGAATACATCTTATGACTTGTACAGCCTAGTTGTAAACTGGAATTCTGGGGCAACACAGCTCCTCCATAAATGGGATTGTTTCTGATTTTCACCATTTCCCCAAACTGCTATTAACCTTAACAGCACTGCACATAATGCGTCAGTGAAATGTGACAGGATGCGCTCCCAGAAGCTGAGGCGGCGACCAGATACCTGCCATGCATTCCATCCTGAGGTAAGGCGGGTTGAGGAATTGTTGCATTTGACAAAGTAGGCTCTGCGCCACAGCAGCCATGATAATGTGCTGGCCTAAATAAAATAAGCTGGGTTTTGAAATGTCAGTCCATAGATTCATTTTTAACCACCTCAAGGCTGCCTCACTTGTTTGCCTATGTGGAGGCCCTAAAAATAGGGCACAGTGCCCCCACCTGTCCATCAGTGTGTGTTTGATGTGATGTATGCAGCAAGCCTGTGCACACGTTATACATATAGCCAAGTGCATTGGGTTCCTTGCCATGTGGTAGGCACTCATGAGCACGCATATTCTGCACGGACACAGTTTATCCTGCCAGCCCTATGAATGGATCAATTTTTATCGGGAGGTGGATTTGGCCATCGCCATTGCAAAAAAAGTTTCAATCATTTGGCCCAAGTTAAAATGAAGCTAGGCTTTAATTTTTGCTGCCCTCTAAATTCTACTTGCTGACCACATACTTGCTTTGTTTTTCAGGAAAACGCCCAGGACTGTGGAGGAGCGGCAGAGATTTCTGCCTCATTAGCCCTGCTCTTCCTTCCTCTGGGAACCACAGCTCTTCTCTTGCGGTGACAAGGCCCATCAAAGTCCTTATTTTGGACCAGAAAGGCAAATGCTCTATTTTGAGGACCATGCTACTTGGGCACTTAAGACAACTGCTGCATGCCAGAGCATGTGGACAATGCCACAGAGGCTCAGGAACTTCTTCGGCTGCATTCTCCCAAGGAACTTGCTAGCTGTGTTGTGTTTGGAAGTGGGGCTTCCTTTCTTCAAGAAGCTTGCAACTGAGGGTGGGGCACCTATGGCTATGGACCAACAGGCTCACCAAGCTGTGTGATCTCACAGCTTACCCTCCCTGCCTTAGCAGTATGGAAAAGTTTACACTGGTGGGGGAAAGGCCTGGAACAGAAGATGGCATTTGCCAAATGGATGGACTTAACCTATAACTTACCCTAGCTGCAAAATGGGAACAGTCAGTACTATCTGCTAAGGAGAAGCATCTCATAATCCCCTTTCTTTTAACTTAACAGACACCTGGGCAGTTCTGCAGGAATATCACCTTCTTAGAGAACATAATGGTCATCAACAGAGATTCGTTTCTACTGTCGAGGAACTGGAGAACAATATTGCCAAGCCAGGCTTTGGTAGGGAATCCTGTATCCGGCAAGGAGTTCCTGCAACTCTGCCTACTGCAGACATTTAAGCTCTTCTAAGGCTACACAGAGAGCTTTCCTCTAAAATAGCAGATTCAGACAATGATTAGATTTATCAGCTTGATGTGAAAATAGCTCCATGTGTTCTATTTCAAGAGGCATGATGCATTATGGGGAGTGGTTGCAGGTTGAGAATTTCATCTGAAACCTTGGATGGCTACTACCAGCCAGTGTAGACAGTACTGAGCGAAAAGGAATAACGTTTCTACCTATGTTTCTGTGTTATTAAGGCAAACTTAAACTCTAGCCTTAGAAATATTCCTTCTGTCCACACCTCTCAAGTTCCCTCAGCTTCACAACGCTGGACAAGGAGTTTAGCCATAACTCCCTTGCATAGGTTACAAAATTAAACATGGTGAGGCTAAGTGTGCACATTAGCTTTGTTAGACACAAATGTTTAAAAGCAGACGCTTTTGGGAAGTCTACAGATGCACAGGAAATATGACTGTCACCTTCCAGTTCCTACTGTATCCTGCAATATTATTTTGCCAGACATGCTGACGGCTTCATGGATGCACCAGCTGTATAATACAATCTTTATCAGTTTTCAGGGAAGAGAGTACCCCCTCAGAGGTG
Organism: Podarcis tiliguerta; assembly: GCF_965153285.1. Classification (NCBI taxonomy): domain Eukaryota; kingdom Metazoa; phylum Chordata; class Lepidosauria; order Squamata; family Lacertidae; genus Podarcis; species Podarcis tiliguerta. The sequence continues at coordinate 56,469,285 of NC_139543.1, read as the reverse complement.
TGCTAATACAATGTGAAATTTCTCTCAACTTTTGAAAGCCATTTTGCCTTATGAACGAAACTATGGGCAAAATTTTCACCACAAGAAGTTTTTGATTCTAGATCCCAGTAGTTTACGTGCCAGGCGTGGGCTGGTGGTTGGATAGCCAGGACCTTAAGACCTCAGAAATGGAGAAAGCAAGCAAAGGAAGCCATATTACAGGACTGCTGGTATGTATTTCCTTGACATGACTAGAATTTCAATAAGAAAGTCGTCCTCTCAAATCCCCAAGGGAGATTTGTGACAGTACAGAAGTTGTTGAACTTTTGCTTTTGTTTTTGTAATATGTGTTTGACATTTGGCCTCTTTTTAAAATATGACATTTTCATTATATTTTTGTTTCATGTCTTTCTTGGTTGTCATACACAATATGCCACAAAATCCCATCACAGGTCATACTGGAATTATGCTGAGAATGGACCCACACTTACATTCACAAGTAAATGTGCTTAGATGTATTTACAATATTCCAGTATAGTGTAAGAGCTTCACATTGTCAAACTGACCTTACTATATGAGCACATGGTGTGTTGAGAAAAAAGTGTAAAAAAAACCCCAAACATCGGGAAGGGTTATGGTTCTCTACTCTTGGTTCAAAAACATGGAAGAACAGCTTTCACCATTAAATGTAACACAAACCAATTTCTGTATTTCCAGGCCACATTTCCATCCATACTTTTCTATACGTCCATCCAGTTCTTATATGATCATGAATGAGACCAAAAAGACAACACCCATCAAGCCTCCATTGCATTTGCTCTTTTTATTAGAAGTTAAGAATACAACAAGTAATGAGATCCCATTGCCCGGAGACCCCAATCTTCAAAGTCCAAGATGTGCTTTGTCGCCTCCAACAGTAAGCAATTTTTTAAAAAAGAAAATACTGAACAAGGCCACTAGTTAATGGGAAAAGAAAGCTGTAACTCTGAACTATACTACACTGAAAACCTGCACACACAAAGGAAGCAAGCAAACCTCCGATTGCTGAGAGTAAGGCATTCAGGTGCCAACCTGGGAAGAAGTCTCAGCAAGCACCACGGAAAAGTGCACAGCTAAGCAGTTTTTCTTATTGGGACACAAAAAAATGTCCTAAACAGAGACCAAAGGGGTAGAGTAAGTGGAGGGTGTGTTTTTGTACAGGTTGTGTGCTGTAGGACCAGGTTGTGAGAAACCCTTTCTGGGAGTGAGCATAGGATGATCTAGAATGGGGAGGTGCTATTTCTGCTGCTAATACAGAAGCAGCCTACCACCCCTCTCTCTCTCTCAAAAAAAAAAAAAAAAATGCTTTTCAGATAAGTAGATCTGAGTCTGATATGTATTAGCACTTACCCCATCAGGCAAGCCACCCTTCTTCCAGATGGCTACATTTACCACTGGGAAGATTAAATGATTACTGGCCTTCCTGTTCCATTAAAGGGGTTCAATTAATACTGTTCTGTTTTTTTAGTATGGGATTGAACAATCAGAAGTGTTAGGGTGCCATTCTGGCCTATCTGCATTCAGCACATCAGGATCCTACCCAGGATATACTCATCTGAAGTTGCCTACAAGCACCCGTTAAGCACCTCTTGTAGGTCTAAACACTAAGGTTCTGTTTTGAGGGCGGGAGAGAGAAAAGACAGAAAGACCAACCTCCTTCTAATAATCAAAAAAGCAGTTTAACATGTGACAAATTCTATCATCTCCCAACACTTGTAGTTAATTATACTATGGGCCAAAGGAACTGCCCCCACTGTGAGTATTCAACAACACAAATTCTACACTGTGTCAAAACATTTCTCTCCATCTCTGACATGCCTCACCAGCCTAGCAGGAGAAAACAGCAACTACACTTCTTGCCTGACTGAGTGTTCTGCTTAGTGACAATTTGCCCTTCTCAGAATGTACGGCTACCCCACAAGCAGTTAAGCTATCTGGGGAAGTTTTTAAAGAGACAACAAGCTTCTCTTGGGTACCAAGCACTCTTTTGAGGAGAGGCAAAAATGTAATATCCAAGCAGATTCTGCAAGCTGCTCTTCTTTTTAAAGAAAGAAAAAAGCCCAGTGCGCAGCGTTGTCTTATATACCAGAAGGAAGCAAGAAGGATCGGCAGTGTTACATTGCAGCCAAGTGGAGCTTGGTGGAATTTAATACCGGGCAACCTTAGTGCTACTGTAGTTCAGCAGCACACAACATACTCTAGAATGAATTAACAGCTAGTCTAGGCTGCTTTTTCATATGTTCCTCCTCACTCCCTGCAGACCATCTTCTCCTACTGTCTTTCAACTAGAAGGCAGATGCCTGACACTAACAATTGCACTTGGATAAAAAAGGATAGCAGGCCCAACTGAATGGTGAAACACTGACAAGAGACCCCACTGCCAAAGAGGTCAAGATACATACCATATTGTGCCTTAAGCCATCAAATCCCAACACAGCAAAAGGCTGGTGGAAAGAAAGACCACCTAAAGACTACCCACAAAATGGCAGAGATCTTAGAAGGCACGCCCTGCCAAGGGAGCAGAGCTCAGCTGCACAATGTCTCCTGCCTTTGCCTTCTGAACGTGCAGGGGCCCAAGCGTCAGCCCGATTTAAGGTTGTCCACACTTGCTTACCCTGAACCCTTGTGTGCAGACTGAGCCTGCTGGGTCTAGCTGTCCAGCACATCCCCAAACATTAGGAAGAATCTGTAGAACCCAGATGCTGCAGGGGTTTCACCTGGCCCTCTTGCACTTAAAAGGGTTCGTGCAAACTTGAAACAGTGTGTGGTACTTGCATGTTGCAATCTATACAAAAAAACCCTCCCCTCCCACACAATTTTAAAACATTTATATAAACTTTTCAATTAAACAGAATGTTAGAAATCTTATTTACATTTTTCCTCCCAAAAGAGCATCTAAAAATCAACTTACCTGAACAAGATACAAATCTTAATCAAGCTAGATTTTAAAAAAGAAAAAAAATGCTAAGCCATCTCCCCATGACAACCCCTCTTGTTTTTCTACAAATAAATATGGCATTGAACAGAAGCTGATTAAGAAAGGGCTTTCTGTAGCTTAGTCTGTAGACCCCAGGAATAAATTAGGGTTTAAGAACTTCCAGGTCTTCAGAATCAATTCACTCCAATGCTTGAGGTATGAATTTCTCTTCCAAGTTTTAGTTAGAATCCCTGCGAAGCTTCTACACCATCCTGGGTCAGGTGTAGACTGACTGCTCCAACGGTTCTGCTTTTTTGGTTACGATCTTGGACAAGCGGTCAGTTTTACTACATCTCGTCCTCTGAGCAGCCTCCGCCAACTGTGAAGCGGAACTCCTGAAGGTTTGAAACTCCATGGAAGTGCGCAAATGCACCAGCCACTACAAACACATGAAACAGCTGGTGGGAGTGGAACTATGGGAGAGAGAAAAACAGAACACCGTTTCACCTTAGGTAATGGAGACTCCCATTTTCCAGAACAGTCACCAAAGGAGGGCATCACAGGTGGTGCTGGCTAGTAAGAAGAGATTGTGAAGTATCAACCAGCCAAAGAATAAGCCCTCTTGCATCCTAGGAATCCATTGTTTGTTTCTCTGTGTGAACAGACTATGCAAGCACCAAGAGGTGCCAATTTAAACCCACCCAGCCCCAGTCAACTTGGCATAACTGGCTAGAGGACAAGATACATGCTCGCATACACATAAACAAACAAACACAGAGCATTAACAGCGCTGTATCAGAATGGTTGTATTTTTGCAGCTGTGCACCATTCCCTCTCTTGGGAGCCAGATATGCCAAGGCAGATACAGTGCAAATATTTTTCATTCTTGTAATGCCTACCAAGAGAAGGTTGCAGAGTTTCACAGGGTTTTAAAGTTAGCAGTTGCACAGCAGGGCTCCATTTTAGCCCAGAACTGAGCAGTAAGAGGCATTTATAGAACTGTGTCTTTATGGAGCCCGGTCACAGACCACAGTGATCCATCACTGCAGATATGCAGTAGGGATTAATGCCTCTCACCCTCCCTATTATGTGCCTGCCATCTATTAGCCATACTTACCCAGATGTCACACTTGCCCGGGAAGAACCTCTCCGGGATGCGAGCAGCATACAGTGCAGCGCCAGTGATATACAGGCAGGCCATGAGAGCCAGCCAGCCTATCTGCCCCATTGTGGCAGCCTTGAGGAGCCCTTCCGTGATGACAAAGTGCAGGGTGGGGATGACCCCACTAAGGCCCAGAGCCAGAAACACTCCTAGGAGATAAGGGAAGTGGGACAGATTCAGCCTTGGACACAAGAGAAGCAGTGGCAGAGATGAGGGCAAACTGCCAAAGCTCAGGATCCCAAAGCAGAGCAGGAAGATTACTTGGGTGGTTGGTTTTTAGGGCCACAACCCATTTGGTCAACTAGAGAGGAGCCCCTGATCAATCTGGGAACACATTAAAAAATAATAATCCATGTACTTCTAATCATAGTGCCAAATGTCATTTTAGAAGAGGCATTCTCTCTTCTGTTGCAACCAGGAGGCATATCCTCCTTCAATACTATGCCTGCTGCAGCACATACACGCGCACACACACGCAGATATACACACACCACTTAAATACTAGATAAAGTATGCTTTTCCATTCCAAAGTCACCATTTTATTCAAGTGACTTTTATTATGCAGATCATTTAAAATTGCAAATCAACCAACTATAATTTCTTTAATCAGACCAAATTCTTTTTGTTGTAGAAAATGAAGTAAACCTGATTTCATTCTCAAGTGCCCTAAAATGTATACTACACACCCACTGTGTACAATTGTTCAAAATATGTTAATATACCTCTAGCTTTCTAAGTACACTAGAGACTGTAGCACAAGCCTTGAAATAAAGACTCCCTGCCAGTGGGCTGTGAGTGGCAGAAAGAAACTTTGGCCTTCGTGTACCACTGATTGACCAAAAAAGTGCAGCACTTACATCAGTCGTGGAAGCATAAACTTCAAAGGTGTTTTGTCTGCTCCAGCCCACAGATTGAACTGACAGTTCACGATAATTAAAACCAATATTTGCTTAATAGTATTCCCAGTACAGTGGTACCTCAGGTTACAAACTTTGGGTTACAGACTCCGCTAACCCGGACGTAGTTAAGAACTTTACCTCAGGATGAGAACAGCAGCAGCAGGAGGCCCCATTAGCTAAAGTGGTACCTCAGGTTAAGAACGGTTTCAGGTTAAGAACGCACCTTCGGAACGAATTAAGTTTGTAACCAGAGGTACACCACTGTACTAAGTTGCAATTGCTATATATTTCATCTCCTGATCCTCTGTACAAATTTACAACTTCCTGGAAGGTACAGAAATATTCTAGAACAAATTCTTCAAACTTCCAGCAAGCAAATGAGACTCCTCCCCCTGAATTCATGACTACATTCACATTCTGTGTGCGCGCATTCAGACATGCAAGAATTTCACCTTCCCTCAGAGGAGTCCTTCCCATGCACTGCTACAGGAGTTACTGTTCCAAGTATGCCTCCCAAATGGAAGGAGACAAAGCCCAGAGCAGCAATTTTTGTAGAGATTCAGCAAGTAGCATCCTCTGCACTGGAGTATCAGAAAAACCTAATCATTCCAAAAGCAGAGATGGACAGAACAAAGTCTCCATTCTCCTGTAAAGATGGGATGGAAAGGAAGGCAGGCAGGCCGGAGCGGTGGACTAAGCATCTTGGCTAGGAGTCCGTCGTCTTACTGGCCTTTTTTCCACCCGGCCGGGGAAGGCAGGGCCCTGACTCCAGCTACAAAAACTGAGGCTACTGAACAGACTGTTGGGCTGGGGCGTTGTTTAGGGTGTTTTGTTTGGAGGGGTGTGTGTTGCTGTTATTGATATAATTTTTTGTATCTTATTTTAGATCTTATGATCTATGTGGAAATGTTCAATTTGGATGTGTACTTTTTGAAGTTTTATTTATTGTTGAAGATTACTTTTGCTATGTAATTATGTATTATTTTTTCATGTTGTAAGCTGCCTTAAGCATGGTTTAAACTACGGAAAGGTGGCATACAAATAAAATGCTGTATGCCTCTATGTCTGTAACAGCAAACAGCTTCCCTGCAGGCAGATGTTTTTCGTCCTTAGGAGATTCTTTTTCTTTCCATTCCCTCATGGCAAAATTTGGAAACTAGTGTACTAGAAGATGCATTTAGGGTTTTGATTTTAAACAATACCTTATCCTAAATAATCCTCCTGCCTGACTTTCTAGCTTCCTCAAACTCAGCCAGAATTTAGAGCCATTATGAAAGATGGCATCCAGCTAAGCTGATGAGTCACTTTCACAAATTGTGTTCATTGGACAGACTTGGCATTTACAGCCAGAATCCTTAACTTACTGTCATCCAAACAAGATGTCACATAATGAGTACTACAAGTTAATCATACAAAAAAAAGGGGGGGGGGAACAGTGCAAATTAAAACACACATGATGCAGGCACAAGGAATCTTGTGACATCTAAATACCAACCAATTTATTATGTATCCATGAAGGGATGCCCATTTATAAGGTGCATGAAGTACTAACTATCCACAACTAGTGGATTCTCTGTACACATAAAGAATGCAGAGTGTAAACTTTTCAAGGCCTGCTTGGAGACTACATTTTGCTGTATGTACAGTCATACCTCATGTTACATTTGCTTCATGTTACATTTTTTCAGGTTGCGTCCCGCAGCAACCGGAAGTACTGGAAAGGGTTACTTCCGGGTTTCACCGCTCACGCATGCGCAGTAGCGCTAAATCGCACTTCATGCATGTGCACAAGCGCCAAATTGCGCCGTGCACCTGCACAGATACAGCGCTTCAGGCTGCGGACTTTTCACGTTGCTAACGGGCCTCCGGAACGGAGGTACCACTGTATATCTGTCTGTACACAAATATACACAAATATGCTATAAGCATGACTAATGGAAGGCAACACATCATGGAAGGGGACTTTAACTCACAAAAACGTGTGTCACTATAAATCTGAATATGGAACATTAAAGAAGTTTTGTTGCAGACAGATATGGCTACCTCTCTAGAACCTGACATTATGCAAACATGACTGGCAGATTAGGAGTGTCAAACTTTTAATCTACGAGCGCGCGCACACTCCGTTCAAAGTTACATAAAAAAAATTAGCACCATGCATAAGTAAGTTCAGCACTTTGTTCCAATTTGGAATAAAATTTCAAACCAAATACCTTCATGTGGAGGAAAGCATTTTAAAAGTGATCCTTTGAGTCTTACCTGCTCGTACTCCTCGATACTGGGGGGTTGCAAACCTGTCCCATTGGGAAACTATAATGGCTGTGATGCCCAGGACACAGATGACAATCAAGTAGATGAAGCAGGGCTGAGGGTTGCAATAGAAGGAGTAGTAGAGCCATGGAACAAAACTGCCCATAATGAGGAGGGCGATGCCAGAGTAGTCCAGTCTAAGGCAAGGGAAGAGAGGGGGAAAGTTGTTTCAGGAAGGTCACATGAAGTAGCCTGCTCACTGATTGCACAGCCTCCACAGCACCCAACAAGCCTAGCCTAGTTGCATCATTGCCCAGCTTCTGGTGCAAGACTTCTGTGGCTAATAAGGTTCCTACTGTGACCACCCCTAAACAGCAACTTCCAAATATTAGCAAAGGCAGACAAACCTTAGGAGAAGAGCTCTGATCTAAATTCTTTAATCTTGGCCTGCTAACCACAATGTCAGGAATATGGGGATCCCATCAATGGCTGAAGTAGAGCTCTTAGGCAAATTCCAGTTTCTCAGCCTGGACCCAACAGCTAAGCATTTATACACTGACAATTTTCATAGTGCTTCACATACATTTTCCGGCTCTGAAGTCACACTGAATCACTACAGTACTTACTTGGAGAATAGTCTTGAGACACCTTCTGAATGGCAGTAAACGGTGTGGAAGAGCCATGAGAAGGAGAGGCAGAGAATGGCTCCCAAGAAGAACACTCCAACCACTACCTTCTCTTGTACAGGTGCTACAAAGGACATGTTTGGCCGGAACATGTAAAAGATGCCCAGACACAGAAAGAAAACACAACCTAAACAAAGAAAAATAAATGTTACAAGACCTGCCAAAGTTTGTGCGTGTGTAGCGGGAGAACCCCAAAAAAGCATCACAGCAAATTCAGTACACTTGAGAAATGTCATGTCACATTTCTGTAGATCATTTGACTTAACATTTGCAAATCATTGAGTGAGGTATTACATTTGCTTTGAACAGCTTTGGGAAACCCCTGGCCACATTATGCACATCATGTTAAAATATGGTTTAGTGTGTTGTGCATGGAGTGGAACATGGTGGAATGGGTGGCCTGATATACAGCTGGAAACAGATTCAATTTGCTGTTTGTCTGCATTATTTCTCCCAAGTATTATGAGGCATGGTGGTGTAGCATACAGAAGTTGGGCTGGCACAAATATGACCAATCGATGAACCAAAGGGCTTTAGGTTTATTCCAACCTAAATGTTCTGCCAAGCAAAACAGTTGCTGACAATAATGTTTAGAGTATGCAAGCTTAGCTCTAGTTCTGTCCTCCCCAATGAGCCAAACAGAATATGGTCACTGCAATGCCAACTGAAGCTAATTTGAGGCCTGTTCCATCATTAGTCCCAAGAGCCAGGAAAGGTCCAGTAAGCACAGGCAATTAAGCTTATTTCAAGGGCAATGCTGCAGTGAGAAAGCCACACAGAAGTACAAAGCACACAATTTTTCTGCAGCATTGCAATTCAGATGTCCCAGCTTGAAGCCTTGGACCAAGGTCTTGACTCAGAGCAGCACATGCGTACCAAAGTGTTTACATTTTCTTCCTAAAAGCTATTAGTGAACAGCAGTGTTGGAGCAGAAATCTGAATTATCTTTCTGGACAACAGGAAGAGGATTCATGTAGATCTGCCAAGCCAATCTGAGCATCCTCAAAACATTACTAGTGATGGGGTAAGGGGAGTACAACACAAACAGAAAAGGGGGAATTTGCACATCTGAGTAATTCAAGCCAAGTTAGTTGGTGCTGAACAAAGAAGTTATTCTACCGAACAGGCATTTAGTAAGATTACTGAAGGGGAAAGTCACTGCAACCCAATGCAACCCTTTGTCCAGGATCCATCTATGCAAGTATAATTCACCCCAAACTCTTGCCCAACATATCCTGTAGAGTCCAGTCAGATGTGCTCCAGGCAATCTTGCTCTTGCTATTGGATCAGCAGTAAGTTCCAAAGTCTATTTCCTTTGCTTCTTAACTCAGCTATTAGTTATAAAAGATAAATTCATATGACATTTACATCCAAGTCAATACCTAGTAGGTGTGTCCAGATATTGCCGGTCTCTGTGTGTATTCTGAAAATGCTTTTGAAGCAAGCCCGGAAAGAGGGCATGGGTGGGCGGTGCCCATGCAACAGGTAATCGTTGTCCTTCAGCCAGTCGGGCAAGACGTCGAAGGGGATGACGCGCCATCTGCCCTCCCACACCTAAAGGGAGTAAGGAGGGGTTGTGTTAGTCCTCCTGTGGCAGTTTCCCAAGGAAATACACATTAAGTTTCAAATGGAAAAAGCAGTATAGAGAATAGTTCAGACACTGCACTCTTCCACAAAATCCACCTTTACCACCACAAATAATTTTGAAATTAGTATGAAGTTTCAGGAAACTGAAAAAACTGCTCCCTGTAGTGTAACACATGAAGGCAAAGAAAAGCCAATCCAAAGCACCCCTCCATGAAAGTTTGGGAGCATGTTTGCCATTCTAAAATATGAATCACCCAAAGTCAAATATTCTGAGACTTCAGTGATAGGTGGAAAAAAGAAAGATGGTAACAATGGAGATTCATTAAAATTGGGGTTCATATATTTGTAGAAATGTTGTTAATAAATCCTGCATTTCCAAGTTTATCCTTCCAGTTATGAAAAGATAGCAGCAAAACAAGGTAAAAATAATATTCTCTGTTCTGATTCTGACGTTAGAGCATAAACTATTTCCCTTTAAAATTAGCCAAGGAAAGTCAAGACCAGTAATATTTACACAGCTCACAATGAATTTGTCCAGGGTGGCATTTCAATAGAACTGGCTTTTTTCACTTGGGACGGTGGACACAATGAGGCTGCTACACAAGGGAGACAAATGGTAATCTCCAAACAAAGATTTGCAAAGGCCTGAAAGAGAGTATGTGGAAAAAGGTGACCTTGTAAATTAAAGTTCTCTGACCCAGAAACACTAGAAGCAGAGGGCATTATTCTGCTTGGACTTCCACAGATGTTTCAAAAAAGAGGCTCAACAGTTGTACCATCATGTTTAATCCTACATTTCAACGTGTAATCCCTATCGTGCTAAACTTTCTAATTCATCCAATTACTGGAAGCGCAAGATCCCAACACGCACAGTGGCAGCATCAGCCAAGACAACAGAACTCCTTGATGGCCACCCACTGTGACTTGGCTCTTTGTTGCCAGAAGTGCATGCACTGCTAGCCAAAGGACCCAACAGCTGTGTGAAGCACACCAGAGCATGATGGGCACTTGCTTTGCAGCCTCTTACCTTACATACAAACTCTTCCATCCTCTCCATGGCATGGTGAGCTTGGAGAGGCAGCATCCCCATAAATCCTTCATCCTCATGAGCTGCATCATCGCTGCCAACATGATCAGAACTCTGAAACATAAAAGAATTGTTGAATAACAAGCAAAAACAAGTTTTGCTTTCAGTGACTTAACACAGAATTCTACTATCAAATATGAAGCCAGATAAGCACACCAGTGTAGAATGTTCAAAAAAAAACATGTTCTCTAGCTGCATACTCCAGAATTAGGTTCTCTAGCCAATGCTGTTGAGCAAAATGCAATGGAGCTGGTGGTCCCCAATTTGTGCTATGGAAGGGAAGAGACTATTAGGTTTAGCTGCCACTTTGTGATGCAGTAGCAAAAAAGGCTCATGCTATTCTAGGCTGCATCAACAGAAATATAATGTCCCAATCAAGGGAAATAATAGTTTCACTCTATTTTGCCTTGGTTAGACCACACCTGGAGTACTGTGTCCAGTTCCCGACACCAGAGTTTAAGAAGGATATTGAAATGTGTGCAAAGGAGGGCAACCAAGATGACAAAGGATCTGGAAACCGAGCCTGATGAGGAACAGTTGAGGGAAGTGGGTATGTTTAGCCTGGATAAGAGGAGACTGAGAGGAGATGTAACAGCCATCTTCCAAGCCTGTTGTCTCCTCTGGAGACTAGGACCCAAACCAATAGCTTCAAGTTACAAGAAAGGAGATTCTGAATAAACATCAGGAAGAACTTTCTGATGGTAAGAGCTGTGTGACAGTGGAAGAGACTCCCTCAGAAGGTGGTGGACTCTCCTTCATTGGAGGTTTTTAAGCAGAGGTTGGAATGCCATCTGTCATAGATGCATTAGTTGAGATTGCTGCATTGCTGGGGGTTAGAATAGATGACCATCTGGGTCCCTTCTAACTCTATAATTCTATGATTCTATTACTCCCTTTTAGAAAGATAGACAAAACTCTGAATCTGATCATGCTTTTTCCTTTCTTTCAATGTGAAATAAGATGCGGTTAACACAGCATGAATGCATTTTGCAGTTTGTTGCCCTTGCACAGATTATGTCAATCACCAACCTATTTACTAGAAAAGAACTGTTAAACAAACACAATTTGCATGCCTTTGCTTATGAGAATCCAGTTATTAACTACAACAATGTTTTAGGAAGAATCAGTGTCAGGCAAACTCAATGTTAAACTGATTCTCTTTTTTATTGTTCTTTGCTTTCCCCCAAACATCTTACAATTGCCTAACTGTAAGATTGCACACGAAGCTGCAGTAGACTTAACTGAGCCACTGGGCCCAGTGTTGTCTACTCCAACTATCAGGGGTTCCCTAGAGTCTGAGGCAGATGCCTTTCCCAGTCTAATAATGTGACAGTCTTTAAATGGAAATGCTGGTCACTAAAAATGGAACTTTTTATAGGCAAAGCATATGAGCATTGGATAGTCCCTTTCCAACATTTAAGAGCCTCTTCAATGACCCAGGAAACTTAGTCAATTCTCATCTGTACCAGCCAACATTAGTAACTTTTAATTGAGGAGGCTCACATTGAGGCTGGCACAGAAAGTGTTCCTTTTCCAGTCATTTATGCATCTTTTGCCCGTTAATGTAGTTTTACAATACTGTAGCGCAAGATCAAAATCCTACCTATACTGTACAGAAGCACCATGCACTTTAAAGGACAGTCAAAGGTAAAGCCCTATATATACTAAGGTTTTTTAAGGGAGCAAATAATTTATTTCAGATTGACTATCATGAATGAAAACAAATCCTTAGTTATTTGCCCAATGTTATTTAATATGGATTAGACACTTAAGCACTGTTTTGCTCCCACACAGTGTTAAGAACCTTTCTTATTAAATGTTCAGAGAAAACTTTGCTAACTATGCTTTCACTATAAAAAAAAATCAAGTTAATCAACATAGGAAGAGCACTACTGGATCAAACCAAAGGCTTACGTAGCCCAGCATTCCATTCTTACACTGGACTATCAGATGCTTATGAATCCTGCCAGAAGGACCTGAGTCCATTGAGAATTCAGAATCACCAATACAAAATCCTATAATTCAAAATAATTTAATCCGAGATCATTGAAAGTACATACAAATGTGCACCAAAGGTGATCTTAGCAGGATCTGTTCTTCCACAATAAACACCTACCTGCAAAACAGCCAAGCTGCTAGGTTAAAAATCAAGAGATTGGGTGGTGGAGGTAAGAGGAAAAATAGAGGAAAGAGGCAGATCAATTCTTAGTGAGTTTACTTTCTCTCCTTCTCACCAGTTTGGCAATCTTCCCATCTGTCAATATATTGCTTTTGGTTTTAAAAGAGATCTGGGAGAAAGCAACAGTTCAAACATAAATGAAAAGGGTACAGTTCCTTCCCTTTGTTTCCTGCAAGAATGAACAGAGAAGCTACGTAAGTGACTCAAGCAGGTCTTAAGATGGTCACTGGAGTAGGTCACTAACCCAGCTTACAGATTCTGTACTATTCAAAGCTGCTCACACTAAAGCAGCAACCAGCATACATACATCATCACTTACGCATGCTAGAACTCACCTCCACGTAAGGCTTTATATTGGTTAAGAGACCCACTCGAAAGTCACTAATGACCCATCAGAACGTATATGCAACTCTAGAATACTTGGCACACACTTATTCAAGCACACTGCTTACTGAGAAAATTCAGAATTTAACAGCAAATACAAATATACGAACTTGAGTCCATTGTGCTGCCTAAAACTGCAACCAGTTATTCTACAAAAGTTGTATGTGATAAACTGAATGGATTGCTGCCATCAAACAAAGAGGCATCTTCCTGGTTAAAATATGCAAGGCAGTGCAGCAGAGATGAAAGGACGTGTGTTTGTTTGCCCTGCCTACAATTCCTGAGCCTTTTCCACTTCCCCTCATTCACAGCTAAGGAAGCTGTTTAGACTTGCAATTTTACTTAAACATATATCTACTTCAAAACCGTTAAAACCCAGAAAGAGCTTTCCAAAAAAGGAGATTCCTTGTGCACCTTCAATAATGCACAAACTTTGAGTCTCACTATACTAGATCCGACAACAAAAAGAGAACCTAAGCAAGCAAGCGAAGCAAGCAGTTTTCTATACTATATGGAAGCATAGTTCCACATACTCTACATGAAAACCTGCCTGAATAGCAGCTACAGCAATCCACATCATTAAAGATTCAGATGGTTCTTTTGCTCTACGCACTTGGATCTAGCTGTCAACATTTATTAAAACAGTAACTCTCCACAAGTGTATTAAAGCCCTTTAACACAGTTTGTAGACTGCAATGAGCTTGTCTACCAAGGATGCACCCTTTTAAAACCAAGTTTAATAAGCTATGCCTAGGTTTCAAGTTCGGCCAGCAGAGTATCCCTTCCCCCACAGTTTTTCTAGTTTCTGAACACCTAGCCCATAATCTCAATTGTGGAGGATTTCGCCTCTTCTCTACTGGCTTCAATTAGCTTTTGAAATTGGACCATACTGGTCATATTCACACATGATGCTAAGCCAAGTGGAGTTTGTCTGTCTTAATCATAACATGCTCATACTTTGTGCCGGTGTACCTAGCTCAAGCTCTTCCACCTCATTCCTCCCTTACGAGTGGAGAAACAGACCACGGGAAAGCTGGCTTAGTGTTGGATCTGAACCAGCACTTGTGATTTGTTTCTCTTCAAAAAAACATAGTCAGGAAGCCTAGAACAAACATTAGCCTTAGGCTGGTTTGTTTGAAAAGTATAAAGCCACAAGCACTACTTTGAGCATAATGTTAAGCCAGCTACTCCATAGTTTGTCTGGGGACATATTATCTAGGGACCTATTAATCTGGAGATATTTATAGTACAGAAACTCACATTGGTCTTTATGGCAATACCTAACAGCCACATGCTCCGTCCTTTCAGCCACAGAAAGTAATTATTAGGCAAAAATGAGAGAGGTAGGTGGTTTAAGTGTACAAACAGTAAAGTCAGGAACAGACAGGTCACCCATGTTCTGTTCTCTTCCCCAAATACTGCATTTGCAGATACATTATTGCAATGCAGTTCATTGGGAAGAGGGAAAGAGAAGCAAAGCGAAACATTTCAAGCCTACAACAGAGATTGCAGTATCTTGCAGCAATGTGACTCTGGAAGGAAGCTGTTCATCTAATTGATCACAAGGATATTTTGATTGGCTGCCAAATGGCTACATGGGCATGTTTGGTTCCAGGGACTCTGCAGCCTCATCACAATAGAGGTGAAGTAGGCAACATGTCACTCTGCAAGCAGACCATCTGGATGCAGTTAATTGCTATTCTGAAGTCAAATGCAGAGTGTAGCCATTTTGTCTTCAGAACTGGTGTTCAAGGTCACAGTGATCTATACTGACCTTCAACTATTAAGTCTTTTAAATGCTGCAAGTTACAGAAGATCAACTAAGTCTCACTACTTTTTTGGAGAAAGAAACTCATGGGGAAAGGTCGGTACAAGTCAGGCAAAGTGCAACAGTTAAAAGAACGCTTAGGATTTGTAGAAAAGGGTGTGGGTGTGGGTGTAAATGGTACTCTAGTAGCTAGTGGGCATTACCATACCAATCAAAATAGCTTCCCCACACATGGCATGACTGAGGATACTTACCTATGCACAGATCTACTCCCATTAGTATAAAAAAACTGCCCATGACAACAGCCATCATGGGACTAAGCACTAACATCACTCAGAAGAACACCCTGCCTTCAGGACAAAGGCATTCAGAATTCAAACAAGATGAAAAATAATGGAAAAGAGAAGGCATAACAAAAAGAGTAGAGAGGGATGAAGTGAGGACAAGAGTTGTTATGAGAGTCCAGAAACCCTTTGTAAGAAATGGGGAAGAGGAGAGAACTGGCATGACTGGAGTGTACACATACTCCTTATAAAATAAGCTAGACAGGCTCCCTGCTTGTTGTCCTTCCGCCGACAGGTGAAGACTTTCTTTTTCCAAGAGGCTTCTGGGAACTGACTGCTTTTAATGAAAGGGCTGGTGCAGGGCTGTTTTTATTGTAATTATTGGTATGGTTTTAATATATTTTATATACGTATACAGTTTTAATTCTATCAAGGTTTTGTTGTTTTATCATTATTATTTTTTCAATGTTTTTAGCGGTTCTTATTTTTATCTGTAAGCCGCCTTGAGTCCTGTCAGGAAAAATGCAGGTTATGTATAAATAAATAAAAGAATAAATAGCCGATTAGTACAGGCAAAGGCAGGAGCTAGACATTGGGGGGGGGGGGGGTAATTGTGAGACAGAATGAAGTTAGAGCCCTTGTATTAGTATATCACATTAACTGGTCTCCTTCAGTTATAAATGCAACTTAACAGAAGTCATGAGGGATCTGTCTCATGAAGAAAAAGGACAATGGATCTACTGATCAAAATATGATGTCTGCAAGATACAACAAACTCGTGAGGCAACCTAAAGGCTAACAGATTGATTGTGGCATAAGCTTTTCATTGGCAGCCATGAAACTCAGCTACCCCTCTGGAATGTGTTAACAGGAATCAGAACTGTTCTCTGATCATGGGAGAGCTTATTACATATTTCAGGATTTCTTTCCTTTTTCTTCTTAAAGCCGACAAATCACAAGCTTTATGATAATTTGTGTCTGGGCTTAAGCAGACATATTAAAGAGCTCCTTCGCTGCAAAGAATTCTTTCTTCCTGCGTGTTCACACATATTTCAGGTCACAGCAAATCTGTTTGCTCGTGTTCAACAGCAACGCAAGAGATGGCTGTGTATGCATCTTATCTGGGGAATGACTAGGGCATTCTGACACTGGGCAGACTGAAGAACAGCACCTGCCCAAGAAGGCTCTTCCCCACCTCTTTTGTCCATATGCTAATTCCAAAAGCAGCTGTGCATGAGAGTGACAGGCTGCCTGGCATTTGACTTGCTAAGTAAAGCAACACTTCATATGCAAAGGGGGGGGGGATATGGGGAAATGGAGAGAAAACAGGCTTATGAAGCATGCTAAAAGGAAACAAGATACATAAGAAATTATACTGCTCCAGAAAACCCTGCTTTCACCACCAGTAATTGCCAAAATACCTTTGCTAGCTCCCCCTTCTACCTGCTGCCAGAAAATGGAAATGTGATCTATTTGCTTGATGCAGTGTAACCTGTCTTACATTGCAGGAGTAAATGAACCAAATGCCTTCTTGTCTTTCTCCTACAATCAAACTAGGATCTCAACAAGTTATGGTTTATAAAAGCAACTGATGAGCAGCAGTTAGAAACTGGGATAGGAATGCTAGGAGCCATGTGGCTCCTGGGACGTAGGTTGTGGGCACCAAAACAAAATGTCTAGGTGCCTTTTCTTTTCACTGGGGGGGGGGGTAGTTGCCAAGAGAATCAGGGGGTCTGCAGGGTAGTGCAACAGCAAAAGACATGTCTTTTGCTACTGCACTGTCCTTCCAAACACCTGATTCACCTGGCAGCACAAAAAAGGTTCGTTTTTTGCTGCGCTCTGCCCAGAAGACGAGCTGACTGCAGCCAGGCAGGTGGAGATGCTAAGCAGCAAGTGTGGCTCCTGGACATCTCCATCCAGTCGCAAAAGATCAGTTGCCAATCTAGACTAAGCTACACAAGCAACACAACACTACACAACTTTCTATGTTAAGTGAAAAAGTCCAGGACAGTGCATAGCAAACTTGGTAAAAATAATGACAAAAGGGTACCCACCAAACCTCCACCTGCCTGTTTTTTTAAGATGCATTATGCAAAAACTTAATTAAAATATTTATTAAAAAACAAAACTCCACCGACCTCTATAGAGAGTAAGGTCCTGTTTACTTCTAAAATGGCTGCCTCTTCCCTGAAAGAGGCCAATAAATTGGCAGAACCATGCATTGTGTCCGCACATAATTACCTTTCAGATACTGGCCTTTAAAAAATATTTTTAAAGTTCAGAGAGAAGGAATCCTAGAAATATTTATATAATATTTGTTGCTATGAAAGCAGCAATAGCTCATCACTCGTTGGATAAAAGAAAACACAGAAGAGAAGCAGCAACAAGAGAAAAAAACACCAAGGGCATATATAGAACTTGCCTTTGCTGTATCCGAGACACTGAGACAATTCTATGCGTTTACTTTCCAAAACCAGTTCCCTATATTAAAACAATGCAAAAGCAGGATCTAAAAGTGGAGAAGTTGTCCTATCATAACCCAAAAAAGTAGAAAACATGGCAATTGAGAGATTGTGGGATGTAGGCAGGGAAAGAAGGATTGTCTGAGCATGTTATTTACAGAAATACAAAACCTTAATAAGGTGCAAAGATGAGTAGCTGCCGTGCCTTGTCTCTTACATTTTATTATTTATTTTTTAATACAAATGTTTATATGCCACTGTACCATAAAAATGTATCACGGCGGTTTATAGCAATATAAAAGCACAAAACTAGATAGTAAAAGCACAAAGAGCTAAAAACAAGTTAAAAGCAATAGTTGTAATAAACAAACAAACAAAGAACATAATGGCATACAGCAGGCTGACCTGCCTCTTCCACACCAGCATGCAAAAGAAAGCAACAGGTTTCCAATGCCTTTCCTTAAGGGTGAACTCTAAATCCCTTGTTCTTAAGTATTCATGTCAGTATTTTTTATTTGGTTTCTATTCTTTTCCTTCCCATTTTTACTATGCTTGAGCACAGTTTTTTCACTTTCAAAGCAGGCTTACTAATGGATTCTTTCCAAAAGGTCAAACAGCTGAATTCAAGAGTCATGGAGGCCCTGGCTGCTTGACAAATGTTCCAGCTGGGTATCTGCCATGAAGAAGCCTTCCACTGACTGAAGAGTCAAGTGCTGCGCTTCATTATCCTCTGCACAGTACCAAATGCTTCAGAGCAAAGGACCCAAAATTTCACAGACACGCTTCTAGGCCACACACTGCAAGTGCACAGAGCACCCCAGATGCAGGAACTTTTAGACAAAAACCACCATCAATCAAGAGCAGAGGGCTGTGGGAGCTGGGGGGGAAATGTGAAGAAAACAGCCTTTTGTTCCCTCTCTGTCATTGGAGGATTATAGAAAAAAGGGAGAGAGTCAAGTGCAGGTTTTCAGGGCTGTACATAAAAAGCCCATTCATCAGGTGATAAAAGTCACATGCATTTGATTGTGTCAGTTTAACAAAGTCACAGTGAGAACCATTTCTTTAGGAGATATCAGTGACTGAAGAACAGCAGGGAGAACAAAGACACTCCAACCATTCAAATAGCAAAGGGCAAAGGAAGATAAATGCCATGAAGGAGGCCAGACAGTCCGGCACAGGGCAGAAAAAAGCATCAACAGCTTAAGAAAACGTGAATATTCACTAGAGCAACTTTTGCCAACCTGGTGCCCTCCATACATTTAGGACTAAATTTCCCATTAGCCACAGCCAGCATGCTGACTGGGCAAAACGTCAAGGGGGCACTAGGTTAGCAAAGGTTCCTCTAGAAGATTTACACCCACCACAGTGAAAATAAAAATGTGTACAATAAATAATCCAACTATCATTTGCATGCCTGAAGACAGTATGAATTATCACCTGGCACCCCACAAGCTTTCTTTCTTGGAGAAGTACTCCAATACCACTGTGGAAAAGATGTGCTTTCCTCCGTCAGAGGGAAACAGACACAAGGTAGGGTAAAGGTGATGCAATAAGCGTCACTCAGCTTTAAAACAGGAAGTCTTGCTGATTTCAAAATGTATTTTAAGTAAACATGCTGAGCATGACAGACTTCAGAATAAAACTTGCCAAACAATTTCTCCATAGAAAAGGAAACTGAACACACAAGCAGTACCAAATACAAATGCATTTCACAGTGCTTAGACACGCAATGTGAATAACTGACATTTCCTTTTTCAAGAGTGTTTTGTTAAGTGCCTGAACGTTAACATAAAAAATGCCAATTGTCGGAATTAACAAAAAGGTGCTGATAAAAAATTTTGATACAAGAGGTTTTCATCACCATGATGTGCCCCCCCCCCCAACCAGACACTTCAAAGGAAACAGATCTAGCATTGTCACAACACTGTTAACACTCATAATGCTTTACGGTTAAGATTTCTGTCTTGAAACTGGATAGGCAAGATCAACTGGGAAAATTAGAGGGCCACTTTAGACCCACCTCCCACAAGCTTGCCTTACTATCACAGACTAGCCCATTCACCTCAAGTCTCTATGGGAAGGATCAGCAGCAGCTAGCACCAGTGTACATGTGCCATTTATTCTGGGTGGGACCTGTGCTGGAGCAGCACAAAGTGATTATGCAGTGAAGAAAGGAAGCAGTGCAGATAAATTTTCAAGGAGGAAGGAGGAAGACAACATAATAGCATGGGCCAGGTATAAGGCAGCTTTTGATTTGACGTTCCTTCCTAAAGTTGAAAACCTTCTGTAACACCTCCACCCCTCACTTCGGCCGAGGCTGCCTTCTAAAATTGTAGATCCAGAATCTCTTACTTAATGGTGTATTTTTCATTTGATAATGAAGGGGGAGGGAGGAAAGAGAAAGAGGATTAAGAGTGCACAATCCTATGTATTTCACTCAGTAGTAAGTTATGCTGAATTCAAGGCAGCTTACTCTCATTTGTGTGCAAGATGGGAGGCGAGGGAGGGGGAAGGAGGGTTCTGAGCATTATTTTCACTTGAAAATCCTGTGACACTTCCAAGTATAGCAGATCTACAAGACCGAGGTTCTGAAAATGCCTGAATAGTATTTAATAATAATGGTTCTGTTCTGAGAGTGCCTGTTGGAATCCTGCATAGGATTAGGTTGCAAGAATATCAAAATGAAGCATGCCTGCTTTCATTCTTTCCTTTTCTACTAGTAAGTATCAGATATTTTCACTTGGGCTAATCAGTGTGGGGAGGATGTATCCAAGAATGGAGAGTTGGCGATAACTTCTAAGAGGTATCCTTTCTGCACTTAGAACAATATAAACAATAATAATCACTGTAACCAGGTTTTACGTAGTAATTTTAGAGCTTGGTGTTAATAAAACCAAGGGCCTTCTTGGTGGCTGCTCCCAGACTTTGGAACCCCCTACCTAGAGCAGTTAGACTGTTCTCTCCTGGTTGTCCTTCCGCCTGCAAGTGAAGACTTTCTTGTTCCAACAGGCTTTTGGGAAATGACTACTTTTAATGAAAGAGCTAGCACCGTGCTATTTTCATCGTAATTATTTGTATAATGTTAATAGATTTATATATGTATATAGTCTTAATTCTATCAGTGTTGAATTGTTTATTATAGATTGTTTTTTCTATGTTTTAAACAGTTCCTATTTTTATCTGTAAGCTGCCTTGAGAGTCCCATCAGGGAAAAGGGAAAAGCATAAATAAAGTAACACAGGTGTAAATTGTGTTACCATACAAGCAGACCACTTCAGTGTATGGTTTCATCAGAAGATGCAGCTAGTAATCAAAACTAGCTCTCTCGCCAAGCAGCCACTCCCAGTAGTGACTAGATGTGGCAAAAGAAAAAGAAAGAGTAGATCCCACAAACCAAAAGCTTGCCTCCTCCATCTGAAGCATCTGTTCCTTTGTGTAAGTTTGCTTTCTCTAACTACTAATTCAGTGCTTATTTCCTGTGCTCTTAGCCACTTCTTTTCTGCACCTGCACAAAATTTATTAGTAAGCATGGGTACATCCAGTCCATTTTCACCACCAAGTGTGACAGGAATGCAGCCAAAACTTGTCACTGGCCACTGTATTTAGCAGATCAATTCTGTTTAAACCAGTCATATAAATCTACACTACTACAGCTGTGTTAGTAGTATTCATTTTAGCAAGTCCAAGCTACCAAGTACTATACAAAAAAAGGTAAAGGGACCCCTGACCGTTAAGTCCAGTCGCGAATGACTCTGGGGTTGTGGCGCTCATCTCGCTTTACTGGCCAAGGAAGCCGGCGTTTGTCTGCAGACAGCTTCCGGGTCATGTGGCCAGCATGACTAAGCCGCTTCTGGAGAACCAGAGCAGCGCACAGAAATGCTGTTTACCTTCCCGCTGGAGCGGGAAGGTACTTGCACTTTGACATGCTTTCAAACTGCTAGATGGGCAGGAAGTACTATATATACTCTGGCCTTAAAGACTGTACACAAGCTTCAAAGCTCAGCAGTCTAAAGTCACCCAGATAACAGTTACCCACAGAACAGGACTCTTAAAAATCGTTCATCTGCCAGTGAACTATTTTCATTCTTAGAAGTTGCACAACAGGCTTTAAATGAACCCTACATCAAAGTACTGACATTAGACATTTTGTTAGAAACAGAAACAGAACCTGAAGCCAGATGCCTTTTGTCCTTTACAAAGTTTTTAGGCAATTCCACATACATGTAATATTTGTTTATGCCAATGTATTATGCCACCCAAACCTTAGCAGTGGTCCCAAACAGAACTTAAAGTCAGAGTGAACTTACAAAAGTTCTTATGCTTAATTACATATCATACAAAAATATATGTTCTCTTCCCATTTGGGGGAAGGAGAAAAAGGGGGATTTCCTGTAATGATTAGAAAGCCAATTACATTTATTAAGCACCTTATAGTCATTATGATGCTGACTGCTAAACCATCAGCCTAGCAATGGATTTAAATGATACCATTAACACTCCTGCCTGGAAGTAAACAGACCTTCTAAATCACTTGGCTGAGTGTTGGAAAAACTAGGATAGGATCATTGGACTGTTTTGTGTGTGTGTTTATATATTGGTACATCAACTAGAACTGATACAAGGAAGCTAAATTGAAGGGTTATTGTTTCTTGGGTTTTCTCCCAATCACACAACTGAAGGAGGTACTGTTCTACTTGCACCCTGTGTTCATATGTGGAGGCCAAACTCTTGGATTCAACAATCCTCTTGGATTCCTAGGTAGCTGCCTGTGACAGAGGACTTTACAGCAACTTTGGAGGTAGACTGATTGTGGCCTCTCTCAAAACCCTTACAACTTATTATAAGCCCTGGTAATCAGTTCACCTTCTTTTGAGATTCTTGTGCAGGGTCGTCTCTGGAGACAGTTCAAGAACTTCAGTTGCTCCAGTACACAGTGGTAAGACTTGTCAAGATTCTCCAACATGAAGCATATTTGACACACACAGTAACAGAACCACTGGTTATCTGCTCATTTCTGGGATAAATTCAAGATGCTGGGGTGTTGTTGTTTTTAAAATCCCTTAATGGCCTGGGTCTTGGACACTGCGGAATTGCCTTCTCTGATAAGAACCATACCCCTATAATTGTTAACTTATCCCTAAGTTGTTCAAGGAGGTCTGATGCAACTTCCTGGCTAGATTTCTGAGTACCAATTATTATTTACCTTTTCCAATTCAGAAGATTCAGGTGGCTCCACTAGGAGGGGCCCCTGCTCACTGGATTGGTCTCTATCAAGGCTTTCCTGCCCAGCAGGATCAGGCATGTGTCCCTTCCTGAGCCGTAGTGCTGGCTCCAGAATGCTGCCATTCCCGAGATCCGTTGATTCGTTCATGAGACCAGGGTCTTCTCAAGAAAGGTTCTTATTTTCTCCGGCAAGAAGCGATGACAGATTGGCTAGTCCTGAAAAAGGAAACAAAACTGTCATTGATAAACATGCCAGCCTATAATTATGTTAACATCCAACTTATAGTCACTTTTGAAGATGCTGAAAGCCAATCATGGAGAATTCGCATTTCCCTAGGACTGAAGTTAATAAGCTTTAGAGGAGCATCTGTGGTGTTATGGAAGGTAAAAATTACCAATTCCATGATTCACTTTAAATATAGAGCTTTTTATTATGTAGCAACAATCAACTGCAAAACAATGTGGATACTGTTCACTGCAAACTCTATCTTGACATTTGGTTCTCAGTTAAGCATGATCACAAGACCAGAGGTTATAGCACAAGGTTCTGTCAACACACCAAAGCATGTGTCTTATACACCTCCTAAAGGGAGTGAAGACTACCAAAGACTAGTCAGAAATACTTGTAAATGTCATCATTTTGATAGGAAAATCTTGTACTCAGCTGACATAAGCTTAAACAATTATCTTGAATGGTCTCCACTTCTGTATTGCATGTGCATGTCACAAATGGAAGACAAAGGTTTTGCAGAGACTTTATAGCTTGTAACTAATCTTCAAGCTTTAATTAGTAAGAAGCTTTAACTGATTAATCAGGCAGCGCAATTTTAATGATGAGTCAGGGAAGACACCTAACCATTGTTCAAGGTTGTTCTGATGTACAGTAAGTCTGCAATTTATATGGGGGCTATGATCTGGATCACACCTAAAGCCAAAATTGCCTAGTCAAAATCCATCGGGTTCAGTAGCAAGTGGGATTGCCAAAGCCATTATTCCTGAATCCCTGCCCCATTTCTGCCTTGTCATACATAAAGCTGAATGTGTGTACAATCCCCCATATAAAAACAACAACCATCAACCTTTCTTCTGCAAATAAAGACCAGTCTCCTGGGGGAAACTTTAATGCCTGACATACTAATACCAAGAATTCCTAGGTCTTTCTGCTTTATGCAGAGGAGCCCATCTGAGGTCACTTTCAATGTAACAATGAGAATGTGTGCAGTTGCTTTTTGTCAATGGGGGAAGTAACACTTTGCTAACAAAGAGACATCAGTAATACCAAAACTCCAGCAGACAGAATGTGTGTCCCCAACAGCTGCTTTTTGTTACCTGTAAACTGCTGATAAACACAATAGCTGAGTTTTTCAAACAGCAAATTGCCTAGGCAGACAACAAAGTATTAACAGACAAAAATAAAAGTGTTCAGGGACTAGTAAAATTCCACAGTTGTCTCCAACACAGAACTTGCATACAACATGGCCTCTGATAAAATGCAATGGCAATATGGACAGCCAGTGTGCCTGGCTGTTAACCAGAAGGTTAGTGGCTCAGGCCCACCCAGGGATGGCTATGGGCAGGATTTCTGCATTGTAGGGGGTTGGACTAGATTATTTTTGGGGTTCCTTCCAACTCTATAATTCGTGTTTGAGGTTTCTTTTGAGAGCCAGGAGATTATTTACAGAACAGTTCTCAGTAGTGTATAGTGTCTGTCTGTCTGTCTGTCTTACACACACACACACACACACTATCTCAAGCCCTGTCAACTCACACTGGCCAGGGCAGAAGGTGGGTCGAGTTTCACTATGACAGCACCAGGGCTGGTGTAGCTGAGGATCTCCTGGAGATCTGCAGAACTTTGGATCCAAAGCCTGCAATTTCAGGGCTTTCTTGTTAGCTATTACCTTTCTGCCAGATAATGTCAGCAGTAAATAGAGGTGCATACAATATTTAACCTTTAGCACTAGAAGCACATATGCACCTTTGGTCATGCAAATGCTCTTCCGTGTGCTACAGTCATTTTAAGTTATACAACCAAGGACTGTAGCAGCAGATAAGTGAGATTACATCACCCATGTTAACTGAAACACATGACTAGAAAAACACCAGTTCTCCTTTCCTCAAGTTTGTATGATTGGTAGAAGGAATGTGCTTTGAAAAGTGTTCCAAAAATGCTTTCCTGTTCCCTACTTTCTGTTAACAGTTACTGCCATTATTGACCATTAGGGGAAGAGAGTATAAGCATCTTAAAAATTCAATTAACTAGCTATCTTAATACCGCAGTGATGCAACCAGAGCAACTTCAGAGTATGCAACAACAGACCTTGAACAACTAGTTCATACATATACAGCAATTAAGGGGTGCAACTGTCCAGCAATGCAGCCATTATAGACTAGTAACTTTTTCATGTGGAATCAGATATAGAACTGTGTTTGCTCTGCTTACAAGTGTGAGGTCATGTGCTAATTTTAGTTATAACTTGGGTTTGCAAACTCAGAGTTGCAAAAGGTCTGCCCTTTGTACTTTTTATGCAGTAGAGTTACACAAGAGATAAGATATGTGGTTTATATAATAGATTTCTCAGACAATTAGAATCTTGTATGGAAGACGGCTGAATCACAAAGATAAATACACAAGTTAATATTAGTACAAGTCATGTCCATTGGTACAGGGTGAACCATATAATGTCATTCTAATATAATGTTACAGTTAAAGAAGGGCATTCTTGAAAATATATTAAGTGATGCTATCTGAACATTAATCCCATATGCACATTCCAGATCAAGATAAGAATCACTTGGTGCACTTAAAAAAATAAAAAAAAAGGACTTTAGGCAGCACAAATATGGCATGGCTGTGAGCAATGACCCCAATGGAAGATTCACAGGCATGGCCTGACAATATCCCTCAGAGCAGTGGTTTTCAACCAGTGTGCCATGGCACCCTGGGGTGCCTTGAATGATGGTCAGGGGTGCCGCAGCAACACTGGTCTCTGCTCCCGTTTACTTCCCTCTCTCCTCTGATGCCCCCTCGCATCTCTGCCTCCCAAAGGCTTGCACAACTGTTTATTGCAGTAGCCCTGGCTATAAGCTCCGCAGGCAAATGGTGCCTCTGGGAGGCACCTCTCTTTGGGGGGCTGCAGCTCACAGACCAGGTACTGCGGCAGCAGCTGCTCAGAGGTCTCCCAAAGAGAAGGGAGAGGCGAGGCGGTGAAGGGAACACTCCACAAGGGAGGATATTCAAAAAAGGGTGAGGGGCTGCCAGCTCTGCAAGCAAGGGGTGACTTAACTGGGCTCCTGAGCCCCACAGGGGTGACACAGAAAGCATGTAGTTAGTTAAGGGAGCGGTGGACTCAAAAAGGTTGAAAACGTCTGCCTCAGAAGTTTCAGGCTCTCTTGTTTTGTGTATATAAATGTTTGCGGTCACAGTGAAAGATAGTTCATTGTTTATCTATCAAAATATATCCCTCCTAGCCTTCTAGTACAAATATTTGCAGCAAGAGTCAATATAGGCTGTCAAAGTTATAATCACAAAAACACAAAAGAACTATAATTTTGAATCACTCCTCTAGCCTTCAGCACTGCTCTGGCTGTCTGGTATCAAATCCCAAATCCTGTTGATTTTTCTTTGCTTCCCAACCCAAACTCCTGTTTCAGTATGCCTATAGTTCTGTGCTGACACAAATACGGGGGCGGGGGGGAATGTTGTTGTACTTGAACTCATGCTAGCCATTGGATGATATTTAACTACATGATTGATAAATGATGAGATTTACAATTAAGAGTGGTTGCAGTTCTGTATTACTACTCTCTGTAGCTAAACACAGAACCTATCTCATTTAAGTACTAGGGCAGACATAACACGGTCATGGCACAACATTTACCATTCGATCAAAACCTGTGGCATAAACATTTTCCATGACAAATGAACAGCAGTCTATAATTAACATTGTAATAACTTTAATTTAAGCATGAAACAAATATAAAGATTTACTCCATTCAGATATCATTATGTGAGCAGAAGTTTGAAGGAAAAGTATTTGTCAAGAGACAGTCAAGGTTAAGAATAGCACTCTGGTCACAGCCATGTTTGAACTGTTGACAAACGTGACTATTTTCAGAATAATAGAGCCTGAAGTACCACATAAGCCAGAGTAAAGTCAACCCTTAAGAATGCAACATTGTCTCATTTCCTTTTTTAGAGCAGCATTTTGCGACAGAGGACACACACACAAAAAAGACAAGGCGGCTTTTTACATGGGTACACATTGGCCTTAATGCAAAGATTACAACTTGGCTCAATGAGTTCCAAGAAATAATATTATCATAAAAAATAGAACTATGATATTGACAATTATCATTTGTACTCTAAGAAAGCTTGAACATTTTGTGGGTAGTACCGTATTTTTCGCTCTATTGGACGCACCGGACCACAGGACACACCTAGTTTTTAGAGGGGGAAATCAAGGGTAAAAATATTATTATTGCTCAGCCTCCCGCAACTGGAGAGGCACGCAAGGATAAAGAGGAAGCCCGGGCAGCGAGGGGATGGATCGCGCTCGCTGCCCGGGCTTCCTCTTTAGCCTTGCGCAGCCTCCCCCCGGCTGGAGAGATTGCGCAAGGCTTTTCTAGAGGAGGGAGAAGGGACTGACTGACTGCGTCAGTCTCTTCTCCCTCCTGGGGAAAAGCCTGCAAGAGCCGCACAAAGCTTGTGTGTGGCTCTTGGGGGCTTTTCCTGCCTGCCTCCCCCCCTGCATTCGCTCCATAGGACGCACAGACTTTCCCCCTTAGTTTTTAAAACAGAAAAACTGTGTCCTATGGTGCGAAAAATATGGTAAGTCCTTGGTAGTTGTCTATGCTCTTCAAGTAGCATAGGGATCTTAAAATCCATTTGCTAGTCCATCAGACCAACTCAAAGATGCATACGTCCAATCATGTACATTTACATGTAAAGCAGATGGGAGATTGTGACCACTAAGGGAGACAAGCAAAATGCCAGAATTTAGAAGTTTAAACTTCTATCCAGTGGCATGCAATTTATAAAGCTAGGTATTCAAAGTATGGGAGATATCGCAGATATAGCCACCCAGAGTGGCTGGGGAAACCCAGCCAGATGGGCGGGGTAGAAATAATGAAGTTGTTGTTGTTGTTGTTGTTGTTGTTGTAGCTCAGAAGAAACAACTGAGTAAGCCATTCCCTATTAATTTCACTACCAGTTTTTCAAGAAATGCAACTGAGAGAACAGCTCAATTACAATATAAATACTATTTACAAATCCCATATTACAAACCATACATAAAATCTACAGAGACACTCCTGGAATAGGCTTCAAAAGTCTGTGCAACCACAGAATGTTCAATCTGAAGTAGTTCTGTCCTACTATGACTCTGCATAGAATTAATATATGTCAGAATCCAATGCTTATTTAACTATGCAAGGCAGAGCATTTCAGACTGTTGATTAAAGAAAACTAAGGATAGTTGATCCATGTCAGAGCACTACAGAATCATGTTTACTCCCTACTGAACATTTAATGGCCTTGAAGGATATACAAATAAGTCAAAGGCTGTCTACATACCACATACATGGATGTGCATTACAAGTTCTGAGGCTTAGATATTAAGTAGTAGTGTAGCTTTTGGTGTAAAGAATAAGAAAAATCATGCTGGAGAAGGAGAAAATGCCACTATCCTACACCACATCACCCAAAAGGCCAAAATACCAAAATTCTCTCTGGCAATTCAAAACTTTTGAATATTTGAAGTATACAAATAAGATTTCATAAATGAATAAGATCCACAGTGCTACCAAACCCATCCTGCAGTTTGCACTAAGTGTTAGGTAAAACATTTAATAATCATACCCTATCCACAGTTACTGAGAAGTAAATTATACCAATTTCAACAAAAAATATTTCATGGTAAATACAAAGGACTACAGTTTAAGAAATTAAACCACAGACTGAATATTAAACTCCAATAAAACAAGACATAAGGGTAACATGAAACGCAAGTGTTTCATCTATTATATGCTACACAATCCTAGCAAGTAGCACTTTCAGAGTTTCTTACCCCTGCTATCTTGACAAACAGATACAGGCAAGATGTTGCACTTTAACCCAGTTCAGGGAAAACTGAGCTTGGCATTCACCGTGGAAGAGATTACCAACCCATGCCCAGATCCTTCAGGAGATAAAAGCCAAAACTCCACCTACAGCAAAACTGCATTGGCTGCCAAGCTGTTTCCCCCCTACAATATACTGGACAAGTTTGATCTCAATTTGCATATGGCATGCCCATTAAATATCACAGCTCCTTTAATAGGGCTACGCTTCAAACTGAAGGTGCTGTATGCATGTACCCAACAATTCTTTATTATATTTGTTTACTTTAATTACACCACCACAGTGCTATACAGTAATTAAAAGTGACATGTTGTAAAACTGGTTACTTAGTTGTACAATGTGGGCTTACTTAATCCAAAAGATGCTTCCATTGTAAGCCATGAGCTTAGCCAACCAAATATATAATATCCATACCTGAAAATTACTCAATTGAATATCTATGGACATCTTATTTTGCTCACCCAGCTCCAAGGACACAGGTAGAACCTGACCAACAGGATTGATTGAGGAAGAGAAGATATGTATATCTGTTGCATGACTTTGTAAATCTAGTCAAGTGATGTTCTGGTATTCAAGTATATTTTAATACTTTAGAGCAGTCAAAGCAAAACAGCAAAGAGTAGTGTGGTGGGAATATGTCCTTACCTAAATACAGAGGTTTTTTGCAGTGAAGTGAGTCTCCTTTCAGAGCTGTATTTAGAAACATAGACTGTAGTCTTTGTGAATTTTAAGATGGGCTGTTCTAAGGACAATACTTCTACATCCGTTTTAGAGGGATGGCCCATGCATGCCCATACTACCCACATGAGGTAGGGTGAGTGAGATGAGGCAAGTGATGGATGTAGGATTGCCCTCTAACAACTACACCACATTGCCTAAATTTCAGGGAATGCCCAGCAGCATGATCCACTTCCTTTACTTACCTAGGGTTGAAAAATATAGTGGTTTCTTCTGACTTTTCGTATTAGTACAATATAATTCCTTGCCAGTGGTTCAGCAAGGGGGAGCGGGCAGAGGAGGAGAGACCAATATTTCTTTGAGGCCTACTAGTTCTGGCAGAGTTCTCTGAGGTTAGCAGCAACCCCTTAACTATTATTCTGACAACAATCCCATGACAGTGAAACAGGAGTAAGTTTTCCAATGCAAAAATGCTCAAAGACCAGGTGTTTACAGATAAACATGCATACAACTGAACTATGTG
Source organism: Podarcis tiliguerta (assembly GCF_965153285.1). Classification (NCBI taxonomy): domain Eukaryota; kingdom Metazoa; phylum Chordata; class Lepidosauria; order Squamata; family Lacertidae; genus Podarcis; species Podarcis tiliguerta. The sequence goes on along the minus strand of NC_139543.1, from coordinate 56,439,057 downwards.
TTTCCACCTATTTATGTAGGACTGTAGGCTGGCAAAAGCAAAATCATTTTATTTTAACTTAAACATTTATTAGATCTTTAATTTCAACTCTGAAACATCCAAGTTAACTAAGAGGTAGACATGGCAGGCTGGGCACCTTCAGAAACAAAGTACTCAAGACATCTCAGAATGCAGAGAAGGGGCTAGAACTCAGACCGAACAGCCTTGGATCCATAAACATGCAACAAGTAATAGCTGAGTTGCAATTTCTTAGTGGAATACTTTATGTCAACTGGCCAATATGGACTTCTACTTTTTAAAGCGGGTGAGGATTTATTTCCAAAGGGAAATGTAAACACCTTTTAAAAAATGGACGCAACACACAGGCAGAAGTCCAGTGCACTGTACACATTGGTAAACAAGCTCTTTAAATAGTGCTCGGCAAGCTCATTTCGAGTGCTTTATGCAACTAAAGTCAACAACCCTTTCACCTAAAATTTGTCCCAAAGAATCTTCAATACTGGTGGCAAACTGTTCTAGACACTCTTGTGTAATAGCACTCCCTTCCCCGGCTATGCATACACAAGTTACTGTTTAACAATGAATGAGCAGAGCAAAGGGAGTGCAGGAGAGGCAGAAGGCGAAGATGTGAAGGTGAAAAAGCTGCCCAATCAAAAGCTGTGCCCGGCTCATACCAACATGGCACAATGTGTGTGTGTATACAGGAGAGAGGGGGTCCCTTCTTAACTTTGAAGCCACTTTTTATGGATTTTCTCTCCCACTGCTCCCAATGGGACTGAAATAATACATTAGAGTCAGGCCTCACTTACTTTTCCTGTGTTCTGGGAGCTTGCTGGGAGACCTGGAGGGCTTTGTATCTAGCAAGCCCAAAGCCTCCCCTGCTCCACTCCCTGCAATGTGGTGACCTGCTAGGGAAGATCACCTTCATCCCTCTGCATAGGTGGACTGGGAGATCTACTGCTGGTGAAGGGTGAGTAATAATAAAAATAATAATTATACAGCCCTTGGGGTGCCTACCCTCTATGTGAACAGGGATACAGGTATTAATAAGAATCCTTATATAATAATCCTTAGCAATATTTCACTTTCTCACTAAAAATACTTAACAATATTTGTTCTCTTTTCACTTCCACACCTTTTCAGGTCAGCAGAATGTAGGTCATCTGATTGACTCAACAACTCTGTCATTTGAGTCAAACTGTTGACCAAGGAACACATGATGAAATCTCTCAGCTGTAAGTCTTAACAGTCTGAGCAGTAAATAAACATATATAACACATATGGTGCAATCTTATAGTCTCTGAAAAATGCCGAAGGATGTTTTTGGAGCTCCCTCTCAGTGGTAAGAGAGGTCTGCCATTGGTAAAAGAGATCAGGCCATGCAAGCATTCTAGTTGAAAGGATCTGCAGCAGTGCTACTCAGGTATTAAATGTGTTAGCTAAGCTGGATAAAGAAAAGGTCCCGTGCTTGTTTTCCTTCTAAGACAAATGAAAACCTGCCAGGAAGCAGGTGACTTCTAGTTCTCTTCGCCCCTAGGAGAAACTGGGAACATAAGATTAAGAGCAAAGGTGGTTTGTTACCTATCAGCCGC